>NC_092821.1:59935669-60535669 GCF_023375885.2 Dermacentor andersoni
CATATATATATATATTGTGACGCTCTTAGGTGCATAGTGGGTTCACGAATGTGACGCGCTTAGGTGCATAGTGGGTTCACGCCTCAACAAACAGTATGTGGGGGCACCGAAGGGTAGTGAACGAGGACGACGACGTGTGGCTGGCTGGCTGAGTCTCGACAGGCGCTCAGTTGACCAAGGCCATCGCTTCTAACTCTACCCGGCTTCAAAGTAACGCCTTTTGTGTGCGTAACAGAGTGGTGGAAGTGCTGGGTACGACAGAACGTACCACGGAGTCGCAACATCTAGAAATTCGCCGGAGCCGTCGTCTTGCCGGTCTCTTGCCAACGACCTTCCCTATGGCTCAGGACGGATGTGGACAAATGCCAGCTATAGTTTCACCTTCTCAAAGGTCAGCGCCAGTTGGACCCTTGCGGCACTACATGGAACCACGCTCGTTCGCGGGAAAAGAGGGCGAAGACGTCGACGAGTGGCTGATGCACTACGCAAGGGTGAGCCGCTACAACCGTTGGGATTCTGTCACTCAGCTTGAATATGTTGCACTCTTTCTGAGTGAGACAGCGTTGATGTCGTATGAAAACCACGAAGACTCCCTAACAACGTGGGAGCACTTTGTTGAGGAAATTAAGAAGTGTTTTGGCGACACCCACGCCAAACAGAAACGCGCCGAGAGAACACTTGCTCAAAGAGCTCAAGCTCCTGGAGAAACATGCACTATATACATAGAGGAAATAATTCTTAATTCTTAATTCTTAATTTCATACGAAATGCTACCGCTGAAGCGTTGGTTAAGAAATAGTGGCCAAAGAATGGTCCAGTTCCATATGCAGGACAAGGCTGAGCCTAATATTTACTGTAACTGATGAAACGCGGACATAACTGTTGCTCAAACGTCTGACGCCTCCTATTCTCACGCCTCTTCGGCAGGAATACATGCATTTTTAACTCAACGTTGTTCTTCACATCCTCGTAGGGGCGTCTGCGCCAGCAGGCGTTTGGTGTGTTGCGTCACCACGCACCGGAACACACGAGGGTTGGACCCTCCCGCGCGTAGCCGTGCGCGCCTTAGCCGTGTCTGGGGAAAGGGGGACCCTGGAGACTGAGCCGATGCCGGGTGTTTGGACTTTAAAGCCCCCTCAGTGGAGGCAACCCACATCTTCGGCCTCTGCTTCACATAGACGGCACCTCGAGACTCACCCACCTGGGCGAAATCGGCAGTCGCCTTTCCCTGACCTCCTCTCCACCTTCCTCTATTTCTCTCACGTTTCCATCTGTCCTGTCTTCTGACTTCTCATTACTTCCGAATTTCCTGGCGGTAAGGGTTAACTGTGTGTTATATATCCAGCACTGGTATATATATATATATATATATATATATATATATATATATATATATATATATATATATATATATATGTGTGTGTGTGTGTGTGTGTGTGTGTGTGTGTATATATATATATATATATATATATATATAAGGTTATAGCAGCGATGCATGGTTGACGTCTGTAGGTATTATTCCCAACCTAGTAGCGTCCCCTAGTAGGGCTCGGTGGCGGGTGGCTACCATCACCGCCCAATTTTCCAGCGTTTACATGGCAAACGCTTCCACCCTACTCCAAGATTACCCTCAAACACGAGGGCACACCGAAGCAACATTCCAGTTCCTATTTAAACCGAACCATGACACCTTCCAAACGTTCCATGTCCTTCACGGTGAACGCAACACTACCATTAGAAAAGCATCACCTTTCTTAGCCTCAAATGCCTATCAAACATGATCGAATCTGATTACAAAGCATCAAAGATGGCAAGCGGAGACTTCCTCCTCCAACTGACAAAGAAAGACCAAGTCGAAAAAAAATCGCTGAACTCACAAGTATCCGTGACAATAACGTCACACTCTGTCCGCATCGCTCGCTCAACACAAGCTGATGAGTAATATCAGTAGAGGGTTTCTTTGAACCTCAGACATGAAGAGATGCTTGGGGGATTCCAGGAGGAAAACGTAATCAAGGTACAGAGGATACCAATTTGACGAAACGACCGACAGATCTCCACAAAACACGTAATACTGACATTTGGTTCTAGTACTGTGCCCAGTTCACTCGACGCAGGCTACTTGAAAATGAACGTCCGACCACACCTACCGAACTCGAGGCGGCGTCTCAAGTGCCAGAGGTTCCAACATGCATCACAATCATGCAGAGGAAAAGAAACATCCATCTGACAACTGCATTGCTCCTGCACAATGTGCCAATTGCAAGGGCGCTCATCGAGCTTTCTCACGGAGCTGCCCTTGCGGGAATAAAAAAAAACGAAATCATCGCAATAACTCTAAAAGAAAAGATCTCATTCTATGAAGCGAGGCGCGGCAGGGGGCAGCGCCACACCGGTTTCAGGAATCTAAATGGTCCACGTCCGGTGCTCCTGTAGGAACCCCAACCTACAGCCCCCTTGGTGGCTGTAGCCAGTGCTGCTCCATCATCATCGAAGACGGGCCGGCAGACCAGAGTGCGACAGGGCCCGAAGTAGAACCGAACTCCACGGCCCGAGACGCGCGTCTCGGCGCCTGGCTTTCGATCATCCAGCGCCTCGTAAAAGGCGATAGAGGTCGATCAGAAAACCCCGGCGTACGAGGCTGTAGCTGTCACCGTTTTATCATTTAAGGATGTCACCATCTGTTCATTGTACATTCCTCCCCGTACCCATTTTACTACTCGAAACCTGGAAAATTTAATTGACCAGTTGGCGGAGCCTTTTCTTTTATTGGGAGACTTTAGTGCTCGTTCTTATGTTTGGGGCAGCGATAAAACTGAGCGAAGAGGACAGCTAATTGAAAATTTCGCTTTATCTAATAACATTTATCTTTTAAACTCAGGTACGCTAACCTATTTCTCGCCTACTTGACGGACTTTTAGTTGCCTAGATTTAGCAACTTGCTCACCAAGCGTTTTAATGATTTTAAATGGGAAGTATTGAACACCTCATATGGTAGCGATCATCTACCTGCGGTCATCAAACTCGCATCACCACTACCCATTACAAATTTGCGAGTGCGAGAAGACACCACCGCTTCAACCACCAACCCTCTAGGCTCACGCTCGCAAACTTTCGCTCGCAGTGGCAGCATGTGGCGCACGATCGCGATTTTATCGCACTTGGACTTTATAGTGAACGTCACGGCGACGCAAATACCGTCGACGACGTCAGAAATTCATTTGTAGTTTCCGTATAATTGTTATCGCAATAACATGACGGAGGCTTCAAGTTTCACCACCACATCAGCCATTTGTGTCTTCCAAGTGACACGACGTGGCATTCAGAATGAGCATTTTGCTTCTGTGTTTCTTGCTAATGTTGCACCTCCATGCCGCTCCCTCGCACACATTCTACCGTTCTTAGAGATCGTGCAATCGTCGTTACTGTCGTGGTCGTCTTGCTGCTTTCGCAACACATACGCGCTCTGTCATCAATTTTAGTTCAGTTTCCTCGCGTCACACACACAAATACTCGATTTACACTTTGGGAGCAGTGGCGGCGGAGCCGACATATTTACTTTGATCGTCCTACACACAGGTTTTGTCTGCCTCGAGGTCCGATGACGTCGACTGCCACTTGCGGACTTCGCGGCCGCGTCTGCGGGGGATTGTTCCCGTTTTGCCACATCATACAGTCTTCGGTTGGGTGGCATACGCACTTACGGCTGACGTAGCTTTCCGAGTGAAATCAGCGCCCCCTGACCTTCGACTGGCACTGCCCCTGGCTATGAAGGACCTGCATCTTCTACCTGACCGACACTTTGGCAGCAGTGGCAGCGGAGCCGACGTATTTACTTACTTTGATCGTCCTACACACAGGTTTGTGCGGAATCTTGTATGTTTCATTTTCTTACTTACTCCGTCGCTGCTGCTAAACGTGAAGTGTAAATGTCCGGTACTTAAGTGATGCCTGAACTAAGTTCCTAAAAGACATTCGGCAAGAAATGCGTGACATGCGAAGCGCTATTGAAAAAGTACTCCGAAAGGAATTCAAAGATATGAAGCATTCTGTTGATTTCTTCAGCACCCAGATTGATGCAATGACGACACGGTCTGCTGCAATTGAAAAAGAAAACGCTTCCTTAAAAAAGGAAAACACTGCTTTGACAGTCAAATATCAGGAACTTGGAGGGCAAGTGTCTGGCCTTGAGGAGAGGGTGACAACCCAGGAACACTACTCAAGAAGCAGAAACGTTGAAATTAAAGGTGTGCCATTCAGAGAAAATGAAAATCTTTTTGCAGTAGTAGCGAAGCTCGGCAGCCTGGTCAATGAGCCTATCTGTGACGCAGATGTCGATGTTTGTCACCGTGTGCCGCGGAAAGACGGTGGCTGTCCGAATATTGTCGTTCAGTTTCGTTCGCGTTCAAAGCGTGATGGGCTCAATGAAAAGGCGCGAAAAAAGCGTATATCCGCCGCTGATCTCGGTCAATCTGGTCCTGCTTCTAGTTTCGTAAATGAGCACCTGTGCCCAATACTAAAGTACTTGGGCAACTTGTTGCGCGAAAGAAAGACAAACAGTGGACGTACGCGTGGACTCGGGATGGTAAAATTCTCGCGCGGAAAACTGACACGTCACGAGCACTAGGAATATCTGCAGTTCAAGACTTTGACAAAATGGAGTAAGCGCTTGCAAGTGTGCGTCGTCGTTGCAAGACGTCGTCCTTACTGCAGTTAAACATGGCTGAAAGACTGTTCACACCAACTGACACCAACCAACCGAAAATATTTTCTAAGAGAAATAAGTGCACGTCCTTTTTACATTTAAACACACAGTCTGCACGCAATAAGGATGACGATCTCAACGCATTGCTGCCTTCTTTTGGATTTTTTATTTGAAATTGTCATGCTGTGTGAAACGTGGTATCGCAACGAAGAAGTACTGCAAATATCAGACTATGCCTCTCATTGTCTGAATCGGTGCAATAAAAAAGGCGGCGGTGTTCTGTTGCTTACTAGGACTAACTTGCATTGCGAATTGTTGAAAGGCTTTACTCAAATTACTGCTGACTTTTAAATTTTGACTGTTCTTTATGGTCGCAGCATTTTTGCTTTGGTATATCGCCCACCGGAAGGAAATGTGGTTAATTTTCCTAAATACCTCGACACCCTGCTCTACTGGGTGAACGATAACGAATACAGTTTAGTTTTGGGTGGCGATATTAATATTAACATGTTACACGATAGCCCACTTCGCAGAGACACATTGCGGGCACTTGAAATCAAATACAGTTACTGCTTCTACTCGTATTAAGGTGAATGTGAAAGTTTACTCGATGTTTTCATTACAGATTTTGACACACAAAACAATCAGGCGTCATCACTGCTCACGTCAGTGACCACTTGCCTATCTTTCTATTTGTTAATTCACCTGTGTTGCCCTCGCGTCTTTCTAAAGAACAACATTTCACATTTCCAGATATTAATCCATTCACGCTTGAGAAATTTCGCTACGGAAAATTGCGCATAAACTGGCAAGACGTGTATAACGAGAAAGACTGTGACAAAGCGTACGAGTTGTTTTTATCCTTTTTTCAGAGCGCTTACAGAGTAATTTAAACGTAAAACAAAAAAGATGCTCTTTTCAAGTAATTCCTAGGCACAAGGGATGCAACAGATTTCATCATCATCATCATCATCATCATCATCATCATAATCATGGTTACGCCCACTCCAGGGCAAAGGCCTCTCCCGTACTTCTCCAACTACCCCGGTCATGTACTAATTGTGGCCATGTTGTCCCTGCAAACTTCTTCATCTCATCCGCCCACCTAACTTTCTGCCGCCCTCTGCTACGCTTACCTTCCCTTGGAATCCATCCTGTAACTCTTAGTGACCATCGGTTATCTTCCCTCCACATTACATGTCCTGTCCATGCACATGCGCATTTTTTTTTTCTTGATTTCAGCTAAGATATTATTAACTCGCGTTTGTTCCCTCGCCCAATCTCCTCTTTTCTTATCCATTAAGGTTACACCTGTCCTTCTTTCTATAGCTCGTTGCGTCGTCCTTAATTAAAGTAGAACCCTTTTCGTAAGCCTCCAAGTTTCTGCCCCGTACGTGAGTACTGGTAAGACACAGCTGTTATAAACTTTTCTCTTGAGGGATAATGGTAATCTGCTGTTCATGATCTCAGGATGCCTGCGAAACGCACCCCAGCCCATTCTTATTCTTCGGATTATTTCAGTCTCATGATCCCGATCCGCGGTCACTACCTGTCCTAAGTAGATGTATTCCCTTACCTCTTCCAGTGCCTCACTACCTATCGTAAACTGCTGTTCTCTTCCGAGACTGTTAAACATTACTTTAGTTTTCTACAGAATAATTTTTAGACCTACCCTCCGGCTTTGCCTCTCCAGGTCAGTGAGCATGCATTCCAGTTGGTCCCCTCAGTTACTAAGCAAGGCAATATCATCAGTGAATCGCAAGTTACTGAGGTATTCTCCATTGACTCTTATTCCCGATTCTTCCCAATCCAGGTCTCTGAACACCTCCTGTAAGTAAACACGCTGTGAATAGCATTGGAGAGATTGTATCTCCCTGCCTGACGCCTTTCTTTATTGGGATTTTGTTGCTTTCTTTATGGAGGACTACGGTGGCTGTGGAGCCGCTATATATATCTTTCAGTATTTTTACATACGGCTCGTCTACACCCTGATTCCGCAATGCCTCCATGACTTCTGAGGTTTCGACTGAGTCAAAAGCTTTCTCGTAATCAATAAAAGCTGTATATAAAGGTTGGTTATATTCCGCAAATTTTTCTATCACCTGATAGATAGTGTGACTGCGGTCTATTGTTGAGTAGCCTTTACGGAATCCTGCCTGTTCCTTTGGTTGACGGAAGTCTAAGGTGTTCCTGATTGTATTTGCAATTACCTTAGTAAATACTTTGTTGGCTCATTGATCGGCTTGTTATGTACCAGTTTCTTCCGTTCCCTCCTCAGGTCTAGGCTAATTCGAGTTTTTACCATCCTATGGTCACTGCAGCGCACCTTGCTGAGCACGTCCACATCTTGTATGATGCCAGGGTTAGCGCAGAGTATGAACTCTATTTCATTTCTAGTCTCGTCGTTCGGCCTCCTCCACGTCCACTTTCGGCTATACCGCTTGCGGAAGAAGGTATTCATTATCCGCATATTGTTCTGTTCTGCAATGTCTACTAATAACTCTCCCCTGCTATTCCTAGCGCCTATGCCACATTCCGCCACTGCCTTGTCTCCAGCCTGCTTCTTGCCTACCTTGGCATTGAAGTAGCCCATCAGTATAGTGTATTTTGTTTTGACTTTACCCATCGCCGATTCCACGTCTTCATAGAAGCTTTCGACTTCTTGGTCTTCATGACTGGATAGGGGGCCGTAGGCCTGTACAACCTCCATTTTGTACTTCTTATTAGGTTTCACAACAAGACCTGCCACCCTCTCGTTAATGCTATAGAATTCCTGTATGTTACCACCTATGTTCTTATTAATCAGGAATCCGACTCCTAGTTCTCGTCTCTCCGCTAAGCCCTGGTAGCACAGGACGTGCCCGCTTTTTAGCACTGTATATGCTTCTTTTGGCCTCCTAACTTCACTGTGCCCTATTATGTCCCATTTACTGCCCTCTAATAGCACTGCTAGGCTCGCCTCACTAGATAACGTTCTAGCGTTAAACGTTGCCAGGTTCATATGCCAATGGCGGCCTGTCCGGAGCCAGGGATTCTTAGCACCCTCTGCTGCGTCGCAGGTCTGACCGCCGCCGTGGTCAGTTGCTTCGCAGCTGCTGGGGACTGAGGGCCGGGGTTTGATTGTTGTGTTCATATAGAAGGTTGTGGCCAAGTACTACACCAGGGTGGCGAATCCTGCTCTGGTGAGGGAGTGCGTAACTGGTTCTGGCCACCGGGATCAGGCCACACTCCTGGCCTGGTTATGCAGTTTTATGAACACGCGGATTTTTTTTTAATCCGGTGGGAAATTGCACGGCACTGGGACTCGAGCCACGGACCTCTTGCACTCGAGGCGGGTGTTCTACCTCTACGCCACCGCTGCAGTCCGCGCCGCAACAGATTTACGTCACTACGCCACCGCAACAGATTTAGCAGAGTTCAAAAAATTCCGGAATAAGGTAATGGTACTCTAAGGGAAGCAAAAGCGCAATATTTCGAGAAATTATTTAATGAAGAAATGATAATGTGAACCGATATCACCTGGAAAAAAACTAAACATCTTACTTAGTGTAAACAATCAGCCACAGAATGCAGCAGAGTCAGAATAAATAATCAGCCGACATCAGGCACGACATTGGCTGACACTTTTACCACACATTGCTACGTGATGCCTAAGAAACGAATAAGGGACACAGACCTAGTGAAGCCGATTTTATGACTTTTTGACTGCGCCTCCGTCATCTGTACGTTGTATAGATACAAATAAAGTTCAAGTTCAGATTGCTCAACCTAGTGGCGCTTTACGGAACCTCAAGAAAGGCAGAATAGCTAGCTGCAAGCTAAATGCTTCGCATATCGTCGATTCTTACAGTGCGAGGGATCTCCAAAATTTTTTCTTAAGCTATGATAAAAATTGAATTGTTTCTTTCTTCCAAGTGTTCCATGTGAACTGCACCACTTTGTTCGTAATAACATTTTTACACAATTGGTGAACAACGATGAACACAATTGCTGATGAACAAACAAGCGCGCTGCCGCCAACGGTCAGCAAAGCCAATTTGGGTGAATGTCTAAATTGATGAATTCGAATTGTGAAACAAAAAGAGAACTTATTGCAGGTTGATAGTTCTTTGAAAAGGGAATTGTGTCACAAAGCAACGTACATAAGCCGACTTATATCGGCAAAGTTAACTGTGTCGCTAACATTGAAGTCTTTTTAGTTTTCGTTTAGGCATTACATTTTCAAGATATATTCTTTAATAAATGAGGTGTTCTTGGTATCAAAATAGAAAAAAATACGCTTATGGGAAGGTGATTTCCTACCATCGCCCATAAAGCATTTACGAGACAGACTTTTTGCACTTCTGACCAGCCTTCAATTGACCAACCATCCCGTTTCATTAGATAATTTTATAATCGCCGCAAATTTACCCGCATAAAGCAGCGCAACTGTTTTATTTTTCTGAACATAAAAAATTACTCGTCTTTCCCAGAGGAATCGTGGCTGTAGTGCGTTCTCTTTGTGTGAGGGCATAAACAACGACCTAGACCGGTAAACTTAGTCAGTACAGATATCATGTTGCTAGACCCAGCAGCTTGATCTACGAATGTGCAGGTCTGGTTCAAACTAGATTAAATTGTAGGGTCTTAACCTTCAAAAACTGCACAATGGTTATGAGCGACTTGATTGTGGAGGGCTCCTGCGAAATGACTTCACCTGCCTGAAGTTCTTCAACATTCATCTTAATATCAGCACACGAGCGTTTTCGTGCATTACGCACCCGCCTCAATAAAGCCGCCGTAACCACAAATCGAACCCATAACCTTCCGGTCAGCAGCAGGAAGTCATATACTAACTGTGACACGGAAGCCGATCGTCTGGCTCACAAAGGAGTGTGAACGTCCAGTCGAGTAAATTGACAGCAGCTTCGATCAACTTACGGTTATTTTCAAGAGTATGTGGCACGCAAACGCAGCAAGGGGTAAGAAGTGCGATCGCCTTTTATTGCAATGCGCTGTTCCTTCAAAAAGGCGACGAATAGCCTCTGATTCGACAATGGGCTGACTGAAACATCGAGCCTTTGTCTGCCACGTGTTTTCTGTTGTCAGTTGCTATGCGCGCCTAGAAAGTTTAATTTAGATTTGAAGACAAGACACCTTATTATCCTGCTTTTCTTGCTCCAAATAAACACATATTTTTTGTCTTACTCATACGTCAGTTTCTTCACGGCGCGACCGATGCGTCTTTATAGAGCACACAGAAGAAGCTGTGTTTTTCCGCATTATAACGGACAGCTTTGTTCATCGGAACGGACTCAAAGACGCCCACGGATGCCTGCTTCGTTGTCGGAACAAAGTGCTCCTCTTCGAACAAGACGGCCTTGCGCCAGTGAAAGTTAGCATATAAAAACAGTCTCGCGCCGTCTGCTATCGACGGGAAACATGGCCCTAATTCCTGGGCGACCCATCTCGAAAAGATCGTCTGAAAGAAGCCACCCCCGAGTCTTCGCTTTGGAAAGCTGCAGCGATGCACGGAAGCTAGCCGACTGGCTGATCAATACGGTGGCTTTCAGCTTCTTGAAAGCGCTGAAAACCGTTGTCGTCGGGATCGACTGCGCTGCAGTATCTTTACGTCAGCTGGCGAAAGTTACCGGCTCCGATCCTGTTGTAATATATGCCCCTATTTTACCGGGTTTACGAATATCTGCTCTGATTTTCAGTTTGAATTACGTTTTGTTCGATGAACGGGCTGTGTTCATACATGAACAGTCATGTTGTTGCAGCAGCTTTTATTCTTGTTACTTCATGAAGAATTGTTATACGGGATGAGCCAGATGTAAAAGGCGAGACAAGAGCTCGGGGACCTATTTCTCATATACGGGTGAGATATAACAGAACGAAAACTAGGAGCATTCAAACTTTTACAGGGTTATAAATTACAGGGACATTCATGTCGCATTTTTGTCGTCGCCGTCGTCGTGATGTTCCGCATAAAGTGCAGGGCTACAACACCGTCGCCGCACGTCGTATGCTGCATGTGCGAGTCAAGTCACGCGAGGAAAGCAGACGATCGCCACTCAATCTGGCGCGCGCGAAGGAAAGAAGCGAAGAGCAAACCCGCCGTCTTCTGTCGCATGAAAGGCCGTGGGGGGCATGGGGAGGGAGAGACGGAGGGGGGCGGCGTTGTGCTCCGGCAGCAACTGCGCATTTCGCTACCATACGCAAGAAGTAGTAATTATCGCGGTTTAATCTCGCGCGCCATGAAAGCGGGTAGGCAGCGCGGGAGGGCGGCTTGGACTTCGCCAACAGGCCTGTACTTTGCACGTCTGGGCGCGCCGTATCTTGAAAATTATCTGCAGACGGCTCATACCTTTGTACGTGCTGCATTCTCGGCACTTTTGCGTAGAATCGATAGACGGCGCGAAGGTCACTTTGCTCGCCCCGGCTGCCTCACTTGCTCACACCCCTTTTTGAACAGCGAGTGTCCGCGCTTATCGAGTGTGATGTGTTCATGTTTGCTTGTGCGCGCTGACACCATGCTTGTTAATTCAGTTAGTAAGCGAATGTTTACAAGTTTATATAGCCGATCAGACTACTATGCATACCTCGTATAGCTGCCTGGTAATTTGCTGTTGCAATCGATGCTTCGTTCTTAGGCGAAATTGTAACTTTTTATTTCTAAGCCATGAAAAATTCTTCATTGAAACAGTAGCGTTCAATTTTCGGTAATATGGAGCAGGAATAAAGAAAACTGTTTTAGCTGTTTAGGTACCGATATAGAAAGCGCACTTATGAAAGTTTAAACATTATCTTTGTTGCCTCTAACTTGAAATATGCACTTTTTCTCCACATTCTGTAAGGTAACGCGGCACAATGTTCACGCAAAACGCGTGCCCTGTATATTTCTTTCTTGACAGCAAATAATCGTAAAAGGACGATCCTCTGAATGCTGCGGGAGATTTGGTAGTAATACCATCTTTTATTACTATTTTCCCTAAAGGTTGTTCACACTGTTCACGAGTGATCCATACTTGACCAATATGGGTTACAATATTTATTTCCTAGTGCAATATGTGCGCTCTTCGAAAACAACAGAATACCTTTGTAGTGTTCATGACATGGCAGGTCGTTTATGAAAAAACACAAATGATAGGGTTACCCTGCTTTACCTTTCCAACAATTCCAATTTCAATTATTGTACAGTAAGATAGGCGGGAGTACCGACTCAGCTGGTAATGGCAGCCAACCTACTGATCCAAGCGTCAAAGAGAAGCTCGTTAGTGGAGGTGGATATTAAAACGGTAACTCTATTCTGTTTTATACATAGAAGGGAGCACTACAACGGCTGCAGATACTATTCTCGCTGCATGCGTATGCGACCTTAAATTAGTGTGTCAAACTTGAAAGAGATACATTGTAATGCGGCGAGAAAAAGAGGTTAAAGAAGAAGACGACGGTCCCCGCAATGAGCGGCAGTACTTCAACGACTATCTTCCTGGTGGATCATTCGTGCCAGTCTCCTTTTATAAATAAACACACAATCATCTGTAACAGTTATGGTGGAGGTTGTGGCGTACCTCGACCATGCCAACACGCTTCTCCAACAACCTGACCTTCGCCGAAGCCACAACCTTGCTGGACTGTCTTCGCTACCGTTGGTAGGGGAGAGGCCACCCGACGATGACGGAAGCTGGACTGTACCAGCTCCAGTGGCCTTTTCAGTACCAGTTTCAGGAGCGGTTGGTCCCTGGCAACGCCAGCACCTGATAGACTCCCATTTTCGCAGGCAAGTCTTGCGAGGACGTGGTCGAGTGGCTCACTCATTACAAACGGGTGAACACCTTTTAGCATTGAGGTGGAATATGTCAGCTTCCACGCGTTGTGTTTTTCCTGACGTACACAGCACTACTGTCGTTCGATAACCACAAGGATACACTTACTACATGCGACTGCTTCTTATCTGAAATCAAAGAGCGTTTCCGTAATTTCGTCGCAAAGGGGCAGCAGGCAAAGCTGACGCTGCTTCAAAGAGCCCAAGTTCCAGGCGAGACGTGTGCCACTTATATAGATATGGCGAATCGCTTGCCGATTAGCCACAAGCACTGCAGCGGTTGATGTAGAATTGTGATCTAGAATGAAACCTCGGGTCATCTGTTGGGCTGGTATCACCACAGCTGATGTCGATGCTTTTGGTGACGCGGAGCCGCCTGTGTAAAGATGAAACATATTTCTGGTATTCTGGCCAGACGTATGCGAGAGCAAATTGTTGTCCGCTAACGGGAACCAATGATTAATTTAGTATGGCGGGGACATGCACGCATACGGAAGGTTGAACCATCACCCACGATGGTTTGACGGGGTGATATGGAAGGGCATAGCCTGATGTTATGTGGGGTAGATGGTAGCGGAGTGCACTTGTTAAATTGCTTTCCGGCCGCTCATGTAGATCCAACGTCAATGGATGGCAATGATGTCCTGTCAGTAAGCGTAAACATACACGAAGTGGTTCGTGGGACAGGTATACTGATAGTGGGCACACGCGGGCTTCCTCAATCGTGCCTTTGTTGAAGGCACGCCGTGGCAAGCCGAGGCATGTTTTGAGGGCCAGCGTTTGAACGCTCTCCGTTTGTCCGCAAGCAGGAAATGCTCAAGTTTGAGAGTATCGGGAGGCTGTATCAAATGCAGCCTACGAATAGAGACGGATAAAGTCGTAATAATGAGCCTTCCTTGTGGCCCCATTTCATAGGTGCTACGAAGCGAAGAACATGACAGAACAGATTAAGTTTTTGCTTCAACATATTAACATGCCTCGACCATGACAAACCGCGGTCAATGATAATGCCCAAGAATCTGTGGTGGGAGACATAAGGCATTATAACACCGTGAATGGAGATCGGGTAGCGGCAGGCGGATTTTCGCGTGAATGCAACCACAGCACATTTTTAAGGAGCTAAGAGCAAACCATGACGCTGTATGTATCGTGAAGTAGATGACAGAGCACGTTGTATTCTCGCACGTATTGTGGGCCTGTTGTACCAGAAGCCCTGATGCAGATGTCATCTGCATATGCACTGATGTGGATGTGAGCTGGAAGTTCGCTCACCAGGCCACTCATTGCACAATCAAATTAAATAATGTTGGGCTGAGAACTCCTCCCTGAAGAACTCCACGGCATACCTGATGACGATTAGTCTCTCCGTCAGGCGTGTACATGTAAACGAAACGGCCGCTGAGGTAGCTCACAATCCACAGGTAGAGCCGGCCGCCAATACCCAAGTCATCTAGGGCATCGAGAATGCCTTCATGAAGGATGTTGTCGTAGGCCCCTTTGATGTCTCAGAAAACAGCGGCGACGAGTCGGCGTCGACGTTTTTCATGCTCCACTGTCGTAACGAGGTCACTGATGGTGTCAATCGAAGAACGACCCCGCCGAAAACCGATCATTATCTTTGGATAAAGATAATTTCTCTCCAGAAACCATTCAAGCCTCGCCAGGACCATTCGTTCCATAACTTTTCCAACACAGCTGGCTAATGCAACTGGCCGGTATTAGGTAAGGTCGTAAGGAGTCTTTCCAGGCTTCAAGAGAGCAACCAGGCGGCTGATCTTCCACTGCTCCGGAACAATACCGGAGACCCATGTGTCTTAGTAATAATTGAGCAGCGCAGTGCGACCACCCCTGCCAAGGTGAGAGAGAGGCGAGTACGAAATCTCCTCAGGGCCAAGGGCAGATGAATCCCGACACGACGCAAGAGCAGCCTCTAATTCAAGCACCGTAAAACGCAAGTCGCAGTGATCACTTGGGAAAGGTGGCGCAACAACTTCGAACTGGATTGAGGCTGACTGAGCTGTGTCCGCTATCATTTTGCAGAAGTCGTCCGCTACCTCTACATCAGTGCGGCGTTGGTAAAGGGCCAGAGCACTGAAAGCGTACCTTTCTTGGGGGGGAGAACGTAGGCTCCTGAATGCATGCTAAATACGTGACACTGGCTTGCTAGGATACAGTGATGAACTGGGCGGAAAAGGCCAAGCAGGCCCAGGGCCTTACTTGAGCCCTAGCCCTCAGCCACGTCCCTCTTTACCCTTCCCTCTTTCAATAAAGTTTATCACCACCACCACCACAGTGATGAACAGAACTTTTTCCAGCGCTTCCTTTCTAATTTCTCGAGATGGCGCTTAATTTGTCGAGCTCTGAGACAAAGGCCGAGATCGTACGTGAATTTGGTCCTTCGATGTTTTTTTTCAGCGCGCCGTTGGACTGCGCGTAACCTCTTGAATTCCACGTCGATAGGAGACTCCGGTTGAGGTGCACATATGTTTCGCGTGGCCTCACCGAGGGCGGACATAATCCAGTCTTCTATTTGGGTTGGTGGCTCCAGATCGGCACAGGAATTCTCCATGAATGTCTTAAAAGTGGGCCAGTCTGTGCACCACACATGAGAGGAAGTGGTAGGTGTGAACCACTTCACGCAGATATACGTTGGTATGTGATCCCTGCAGTGTGCTTCCACATCTCTGAACCAGCTAATAGAGGACTGTAGTCGTGAGGAAACAAACGTCAGGTCCAAGCATCTACTATAAGACGTGCCATGCAGAAACGCAGGAGAGCCATCGTTAATATTGACGAAATCATGGGAGTGCATAAAGTCGGACAAGGCTTTGCCTCTGTTATTAATTACTCTACTTCCCCATTGGGAGTGCTGAGCAATGAAGTCGCCCACAATAATATGAGGAACTGCACAACTATGGATTGCTGAAAACAAGTACGAAAAACCAATGTGATCTCTGGGTGGAATGTAGACGCCGAGTATCGAGAATACCCGCCCTTTAAGCGTTAACGTCAAGCAATTGTAGTGGTTCGTGTAATGGGGCTGGAGTACATGGCGGTATTAAGAAATATCTCGGCGTATGCGCACTAACACCTTGCTGGTTTCATCAGTTTCTCGAGACCACAGCTATACATATATAGAAAGGCGGGATGCAGAAGGCATGTTGGGCTCACATATCACAGTCACAGGGAAGGGGTATTTCTGGACGCGCTGTCGGAAGTCGTTCAGGCGACCACGCAGGCGTCGGGCATTCCACTGCATCCCTACGTTGCGACCTATGTGCATCGACACAGAGGGGCTGTGTAGTAGCACCATAATGAATTATTGCAGTGCCGCCAAGAGCGGCTCAATTGCGTCCACAAACTGAACAACAACCCTAGCTGTTGGTGTATTGAGGCCGGAAAACAGGGTGCGCATGGAGTGTACAAGTTGTTTCAGAAGTACGTTCACCTGCTGGCCTTCTGCCTTGTC
Organism: Dermacentor andersoni; assembly: GCF_023375885.2. Classification (NCBI taxonomy): domain Eukaryota; kingdom Metazoa; phylum Arthropoda; class Arachnida; order Ixodida; family Ixodidae; genus Dermacentor; species Dermacentor andersoni. Next base: position 59,951,654 of record NC_092821.1, read on the forward strand.
CATATTGTCCGCTGGAACGGCATGGAATGTTAGACGCGTTGGTTTGACGACCTTGGATGACAGAGCAGGCCATTCAACATCAGAGGAGGTGGATAATATAATATTTCTGAACCAGCGTGGTAACATGGGGCGCTGCAGCAGGCAGCGTCTTATCATTCTGTGGCTCAAGACGTTGAGTCAATTGAGCTGAGAGTTCCTGTGACGGTGGCTGAGCCAGACTAGTGACGTGTGGCTCTGGGCGTCGGCGTCGGGAACGACGTTTGCGGCGATGAATAGCCGCGGCCGCTTGTTGGTGACTTGAATTGTCTTTTACCATCTTCTTCAGGACGAGCCTCTCGTTCTTCATCATAGGACAGTCTTTAGCCGTCGCCTCATGAGCACCGAAGCAGTTGGTACACTTGACCGTCTCCGTCTTGCAAGTATCATGCAAAGTGAGCCGCCGCATCGACGGCAGGATATTTCATTTCGGCGAACATCATTCACATGGCCAATCTTGTTGCATTAGTGGCATTGAACAGGCCTGGGAACATACAGACCAACAGGATGCCGCACATAGCCCACCTGGACGTGGGATGGGAGAGAGTTGGCTTCAAAAACGACTTTAACACACCATGATCGGCCGAAACAATGAATGTCGACTATCCTGACCGTAGAATTGATGAGTGACGGCAGGTAGATGCCAGTTATTTCAAGGTCTACATCTGTTATAACTCCAGCGGAAGTCCGTTTCACACGAGAGAGATAGGGGCGGACTGGCATACAGCCTAACACTTCAATTTCTTTCAACTTGTCCACTGACGCCCGAGATTTCACATCTACCGTAAGGACATTCTTGTATATGTTGATTCTGACCCCTTGGACTTGTCCCGGAATCACCTGGCCGAAAAATTGGATCAGCGGCTGTCTGTTAATAGTACTCAAATTAGTCGTCTCAGTTCTGGCTACAAAAGCCACAGAGAACCCGTCAGGTACTTCAACATTGTCTGCAGGCAACTCTCTCGCTGTTGATGTCCGGCGTAACATGCCAGGTTTCTCAACAGTCTTTGTAGTCGATTCACCAGCTGCTGATGTCCCGCGCAACTTTCTTTTCAGGCGGCGCGATTCAACAGGCGTGAAGCTGCTACTGTCGGAATCCATCTCAGTCATCGTGGAGCTATCTGCCGAATCTGGAAGCTTCACGTCGGTGACGGCCGTAGCTAAGAAGGCATCAACCGGCCGAGCAGCAGTTTGGTCGACTGCGTCGACGGGAAGCTGCAAGGGACGTGTGCCCGCCATCCCGAAGGATGACGCGATCACTGTGTACACACAATAATAAACTCTGCAGTAAAGTGGAACAGCCGAAAACACAGACGTTCGCATACAACAAATGGCGTCATGTGAGATTGGTGATGAGCGAAGAATCGCTTGCTTGCCTCACAGAGCCGGGATCATTGCATTGGGTTGAAATCAGCCTGGATTATTCTTTCAATTCATACCTTTCTCCTTGCCACGTCTCGCTTGGTAGATGGAATACGGAATAGTCACTTGCCGTCCCCTTGACTTGTGCTGCACCCTTAGGCTCAGCAACGCGACATCGCGAACACGGGAGTACGCTACGAAAGCACAAAGTAGGTGCGAAACGTGGTGTCTGCGTATGTCGCTCGCAATATTTGGCACAGCCATGGCGGCGGAAGCAAAAACAAGCAAGAAAAAGGGCTTGACGACGTTCGGTTAATGGGAGGGCCCAGCGTCGAGGAAATGCGCAAGAGAGGAGGACGGCGGCAATCTTCAAAGGATGGCGGTACTTTTGTTTTCTATTGAGGGGCTTTACCGCAACCCAGACAACTCCCTGTCCAACACTTTTGACAGTTGTTAGCCAAGAAAAAAGGATTATTTTTCTGTATTGTGTACTGCGGGCACATATTCTTGTTGTGTTCAGTCAACAAAGAACGTGCGCCATGCATGGAGCCTACGTACTGATTTTTCTTGCAGTACTCACAATACAATTCAGTTCTCGAAAGCTCCAACTTCACAGCAGAACTGCTGCGAGCTGCAGAGTTCTTTAAATTTAAAGGTTATTGTAACTTACGGTCCTCCAGAGGGCTTTACCGGAAGTCCTGTGAAAACTCTGTGTGTCACTATGAAAAGCGAAACTGTACATGCTGCGCCTTCTCCCAACGCCGCCCACACAACTGCGATCTCTAGCGCACCAATGAGCCTACTGCACTATTTTACGTCCTAGCGTAGCTCGGCAACTCATGCACTCGACGTGGTTTGTCTGAAGCCGCAAAGCAAGCGAACCAGGAAGGCGTCTGGGCCTCCGTACTGGCTCCGGTTTATCGGCGAATTTCGTCTGCACATTTAATTGGCACTATGGGCAACGACAGCGCAAGAATTTAACGATAAAAATAGTTAAGCGTCCTTCACACACCTAAACTAACGCTTCGAACGCAAAGTCTGACATGAATATGCCTGAAATTGCGCTTCTGAATTGTTTGCGATTATTGGATAACGAAAAAAATTATTAAAAACGAACCCCACTTACTAATCAAGAATCATGTGCAGCGCTTCCCACCGCCTCTGATCGCAGACGCTGCTACCAGAGGCGCAGCATCTCAACGACAGCTTCTGAAAGCGCTAGCTTCCGCGAGCGACGAATGCGAGAACGGGTGGATGGATGGATGGACGTTATGAGCGTCCCCTTTGGAACGACGCGGTGGGTTGTGCCACCAAGCTCCTGCTGTTATACTGCCTAATGGGCTACCTAGGTTAAAAAAGAAAAAAAGAAAACGGATGGATGGATGGATGGATGGATGGATGGATGGATGGATGGATGGATGGATGGATGGATGGATGGATGGATGGATGGATGGATGGATGGATGGATGGATGGATGGATGGATGGTTGGATGGATGCATGGATGGATGGATATTATGAGCGTCCCTTTTGGAACGGGGCGGTGGGTTGCGCCACCAAGCGCGCCACCATGCGGTACTGAACGGTACTACCCTGCTAGTGGTAGCACCACACTGTCCTATGGCGCCGTTGCGCGTAGTCGTGCAGGCTTTATCACCAAAGCGATCTGCTTTGGGGACAAAGTCACAGAAGGCCTACATAAACTTAAAGAGAAACTGCACTTTCCACAGTGCAGCGAAAATAAAAGTAGCGGTGGCATTGTGAACAAAAGTATGCGACCGAGCGATGGCGCTAGCAAAATCGTAACTAATATCATCAGCATTACGTAGTGAGCAATATGGCCACTACGGCAGCGGCAGGTGGGGCTCGTCGCACTGATAGCTCGCTGGTTTTGGGCGCTTTCTTACCGCTTTCGAGGTGGTATCCGTGTGTACGGTGCTCTAACATGACTAAATATATCTTTATTATATCGCCAAATGACTGAGAAGCCTCAACTGGCAAAAACACAAAAAACAAGTAAGCTTAACATCGTTTGGCGAATTAAGCAGTACATGCTACAATTTTCGCACAGGTCAGGTGTAGTTAATGCTGCCAGTCACTGAGTTTACAATATACAGAAACACAGATTATAAATCTAATAAATGAAATTGAAAGCTTAAATTGAGTTTTCTCATCGTCTTCGCCCAAAGCAGGGAGAACAAAGCTTCAGAAAACGATATTTATCCTGGGCTACCCTCGTATTTCTATTGCGTACAGTGATGCTTGACGTATTTCGAAGTATAATATCTGCGTTCAACGATTTCAGCTATGTTAAACAAAAGAAACATAAAGAGTGCACGGCGAATACGTAATTACCGTAAGATGAGCTCGCGCTGCAATGTCCCATTGTTTTCATAACACATCGGCGAGAGGCACGGAGTGTAGGGATAAAAATAACCTATGGTAAATTTTTCATCACACATTGTTTGCTCTTGATACTTATGCTGCACATTTAGTGTTCAGATGCGGCAGGAAAGGCTTTGACACAAGTGGAGTGCTCGTAGCAAAGCGAGGAACGGTGTAGAGACAACAGTGCTTACAAGGAACTATGCAAATATTCCGTGGATACGCAAGGACACCACATGAACATATGAGGCCAATTATTGCTCAGAGATACTTGGAAAACTCAATTTACGGTTTCATGTTGAAAAAACATCTCGGTTTTTGTATTCAAAGAAATCGAAGAGGTTGCAAGAAGATTAATATTTCAATTGAATGACAGAGGTGAGCAAGGGAAGCCTCAGCCTGGAGTAAGCATTTCCGCAAGAAAACATATTTGTCAGGGCCTTGACCAAGACAAGTTTCCACTCTGAGGCTTCCCTTGCTCGTCCACTGTTGATTGGCTGAATGTCAAGCAAAACTTCGAGTATATTTCGCAAAGCTTCTGGGAACACACTGCTCAGGCTTGTCATCTGCTGCTTGAAGAGAAAGAAATTTGTTTTTAGCGATTTGTCATGTTTGAGATGAGTGGAGTAGGCCGGCTGTGCGCGCTTGCCTTTTCTAGCTTTACCTTACGGTTCAAGGTTAGCCTAGTTATTGATTTCATGCACACTGTACATAAGCCTTTTGTAGTTAACGAATGTCAAATAATGCGCGTATCCAGATCTCATTTTAATCCTAGACCTTACCAGCTGATCAACATCCTGTTAGATCTCATCATGTCATATAAATATATGGATGTACACATTACAAATTACTTAAAATTGACCATTAATATTGTAACGTAGAAGTGATGGTTCACAAGGCAGCAAAACTAGCCTTTTATTGGGCGAACTTGTGCCCGCAAAAGCAGGCTGCACTCAAAGAACGGCGACAGCGGCGAACACACTCGGCGATCGTCGAAAATCTGATCAGCGGGTCAAGAACGTCGGCTTTTATACATCCGTGGCCGAATGATCCAGACTAATCGCTCGGACCCGCGTATCTTCCACAAAGTTCAAGACCATTCATGTTGCGCATCCATGCAATCAGATTACACAAGGTTCGGTGGCAGAAAGCGGAACGATCGATAACACTCCAGAAACGACCGATACATGCAGGCGCGCCCTGCGCAGTGCGATAACGTTTCTTAGGCGGTGACAAGCGGTCACCTGGAAAAAATAAGCGAGTAAACTTGTCAATACCCCCCTCTTAAAAAGCATTGATCTGATGCTGAAAACAAACGAAAGTAATAAACAAAAACACCTGTAAGAAATAGAAAAGAATATAAAAGTTCGTCAGCGTGCGTAACAGGGCTTAAGACGCACCACGAGGACCACTTCAGATTGTGCGTGGCGCCGCTGTGAATGCAAAATTCCGTCTGGCACGACCTCGTCGTCCAGTTCGCCAATACATCCACGATCTTGTAGGGTCCGAAATAGCGACGTAATAGTTTCTCACCGAGACCTCGTCGGCGTATCGGGGTCCAAGCCCGAACACGGTCGTTGGCCTGGTACTCGACGTAGCGTCGTTGGAGGTTGTAGTGTCGGCTGTCGGTACGCTGCTGGTTCTTGATCCGTAGGCAGGCGGGCTATCGGGCTTCTTCGGAGCGCTGGAGATAGGTAGCGACGTCAAGATTCTTTTCGTCGGTGACGTGCGGCAGCATGGCGTTGAGAATCATCATCGAGTTCCTGCCGTAAAGCAACTTAAACGACGTGATCTGTGTTGTTTCTTGCACCACCATGTTGTAAGCGAAGGTTACATACGGCAGGACCGCGTCCCACGTCTTGTGCTCGACGTTGCCGTACATTGATAGCATGTCGGCGAGGGTCTTGTTCAGGCGCTCCGTGAGACCATTCCTCTGCGGGCGGTAGTCAGTTGTCCTCCTGTGGCTTGTCTGGCTGTATTGCAGAATGGCTTGTGCGAGCTCTACTGTAAAAGCCGTTCCTCTGTCGGGGAGGAGGACTTCTGGGCTACCATGTCGCAGCAGGTTGTTCTCGAAGAAAAATTTCGCCACTTTGGCTGTGCTGCCTTTCGGTAGAGCTTTAGTCTCAGCGATGCGGGTGAGATGGTCCATCGCCACGACGATCAACTTATTTCCGGATGTTGACGTCGGAAGCGGTCCCAACAATTCCATCCCGATCTGCTGAAACGGTCGGCAAGGAGATTTGATCGCCTATAGTCATCCGGCTGGTTTTGTCGGCGGTGTCTTGCGTCGCTGACAGTCTCGGCATGCCTTGACGTAACGGGCGACGTCTACGGTCAGACGCGGCCAGTAATACCTTTCATGTATTCTCGACAGCGCCCAGGAGAATGCGATGTGCCGAGTGGTTGGATCGTCCTGTAGGGTGTGCAGTACTTCGCGACGTAGCGCTGAGGAAACAACAAGAATGTAGCTGGCGCGGACTGGTGAGAAGTTCTTCTTCACGAGCAGGTTGTTTTGTAGCGTGAACGAAGACAATCCGCGCGTAAATGCCCTAGGGACAACGTCGGTGTTCTCTTCAAAATACTTGACGAGGCCTTTTAACTCCGGGTCTTCTCGTTGCTGTTTAGTGAAGTCTTCCGCGCTTATTATTCCAACGAAGGCGTTGTCGTCCTCGTCGTCTTCCGGCGGGGGATCGATGGGGGTGCGTGATAGGCAGTCGGCGTCAGATTGTCAGATTACCGTGACGTCATATTCTTGCAGTCTGACGCTCCATCTCGCCAGCCGTCCTGAAGGGTCCGTTAAGTTAGCTAGCCAACACAGCGCGTGATGGTCGCTGACGACTTTGAATAGCCTACCATATAGGCGGAATTTTGCTGTAGCCAAAATGATGGCGAGACAATCAATCAATCAATCAATCAATCAATCAATCAATCAATCAATCAATCAATCAATCAATCAATTTATTTCAGCATCAAAGACACTTGGTGGGTACAGACAAAAAGCCATTCATCAGGCTTGACGAAGTCTGCACCCCCAAATACTGGCAGACAAGGCGCATAACAAATAGAGCACGCCAACATAAATAAACCTAACAGTGTACAGAAGTCCGGTGTGTGTGCATTTACGGTCTTAAATCAGCTGCTATTGTCATAAATGCTAGTAAAAGAAGCATAACAACAAATCATTGTGTAGAAACAAATAATAAAATAAGAAAGAAATACGCTTGAACACACGACAGGGTCAAATGAGTACATGAATACTGCATGAGATTACACACTCTATTGCGAAAGCAAAAAGCACCGATAAATAGAACGTCACAGCAAAGCAAAGAAGACAATTAGGTGTGGCATTGTGTTATATTTAGAACTCTGAATTATTAAGCAGCGCAGGTGACTGGTATTTTAACATCTGAGTGCCGTACTTTGTACGTGTTCTAGGCACCTTCCAAAGCTCACGTATTCTCAATGTACGGGCATGCTCAAGCCGGCGTAGTCCGGACAATTCACTAAGAAATGAATTGTTATTTTTCACTTCAGATTTGTAGCGTTTATTTAACATTATAGAGTAAAGCTCATTTACTGCTAATAGATTTAGGGCCTTAAAGGTTAGTTCCGTGTGTGTGTCATATGCAGCATTAACGATGTTGCGAAGGGCTTTCTTTTGAAGTTTATGTAGTTTCTGAGTGTTTGTTTGTGTTGTCGTGCCCCAGACTAAATAGCAGTACGATAATTTTGACAAAAACAGGGATTTGTAAATTAACAATTTTATATTCTGAGGCAAGATGTGGCGATATTTGCACAAAACCCCTACAGTTTTTGAAAATTTATTTAATGTTTCATTTACTTGAACTGTCCACGTCATGTGTTCTTCAAAAACGACGCCAAGACTTTTAGCTTCGCGCGTTATTGGTATATTTGATGACCCAATTTTTAGACTGCTGGTTATATTGAGTGCTTTGTGCTATAGCTTTGTGCTATAGTCACCTATAGCTCTATAGGTTAAGTTGTAAAGGACGGAGGAAGACGAAGTGATTCTCGTAGAGACCTCTATTCCTTCGCGCTGCAGTATTTTCGGCTTTTCCCCGTGTTTTACTGGGAGACGCCGCTCTCATTGCCACGGCAACGGAAGTGGAGTCGGCAGAATGCCGACGCGACGTGACTGCTTCGTCATGTACCGGCCCGAGGAAGAGAAATTGCCCACCGAGTCAAGCTGGCAGTGAGGACACTGTGTTGTACTCCTGCTCAAGCGATGACGCCTCAGATGACGAAGGCTTCGAAAGAGTGGTACACCGGAAGGCCAAGAGAAGAAACATCAGCGGACGGTCTTCGTCAAGTAAGTCTACCGTCATTCCACAGCGCAGGCCATCGGCGCACACAATTCTTTTTGTGCCGGACGCACCTGCCGACAACCTCAACCGCCTTAATCGACAAGCGATTTCCGTTTCTCTGGAGGCTCTTGTCCCAGGAGAAATCAAAGACATCAGAATTAATACTCGAAAGAACGTCCTGGCTATTGACGTCCACAACCGAAGCGCAATCAATGCTTTGATGGTAGTAAAGCTCCTGGGCAACATCAATGTCCACTACCTCATTCCGCAAGACAACGAAACAACGGCCGGTGTTGTTTATGACATTGACACATCCATTAACGACAGCGACCTGCCAATTTTAATCAAACCTGCGACAGATGGTGTTGCTTTACTACAAGCTCGGCGCCTTGGCAAGTCGACCTGTGTAAGGCTCGTGTTTAAAGGTGACTGCCTACCATCACATGTAAAGGTCGGCCATTTTCTTCATGTGGTACGACCTTTCGTACCCAAACCACTTCAGTGCAGAAGGTGTCAAAGAATTGGACATGTGAGTGCTGTCTGCCGAAATACAACGATATGCCCACGATGCTCCGAGCACCACGACACCGACACTTGCCGTGCAACAGAGCTCAAGTGCCCAAATTGTCAAGGATCGCACGCTGCGTCCTCAAAAGACTGTCCACGCCTAAAGAAAGAGCAGAAAATCTTGAGAAAAATGGCCAGAGACGGATCGTCACACAGAGATGCTTCTGAAGCGATAAGGCGACATCGCTCCCGGAAACGAAAGTCTATGAAACCCTCTTCCGGTTCAAGGGAAATGTCTCGTCCGGCAACGCCACCTCCTGTTCCATCTGTCTCCAGTAAGAGCACGAATGTCAACGAAAGAAGTGGCCATGCTTCATCAAGTGATGCGTGGCCGGCACTGCCAAGGACATGCCACGCGCCAGAGCCACAGCAAATGACTCGCCATTCACAGTCAAATGTCACTACAGTTGACCAAATGCAAGACAAGGACTCACAAGTGATTGCCATGCTCAAATCGCTCACGAATGTCATGCGTCTGCTACTGACGAACATGGACACTCCAGCTGCTCGTAGCGCACTGCAAGTATTGGACGCGCTGACTCCAGTACTTGAAAGCATCGCATAGCACCATGGCCCGCCCCTCGCTGCCCTTCCACAAGGAAGTCAAGAAAGCATCTTTACTGCAGTGGAATGCCCGTGGTCTCAAATCAAGAATTTCAGATTTTAGACATTTTGTCTTCGAAAACCGTTTTCCCATCCTCGTAATTTGCGAACCGAACGTGCAGAATGTTATACGTATTTCTGGCTATGAGGCATTCATGTCATCTACCTGTGGTGATGTAAGTAAGGTAATTCTATATATTAGATGTGATCTGACTTACGTGTTGCACCCAGTTCCGCCTCACACCGACAACCAGTACGTTTGTTTAATCGTGAAAACGAATAAGCTTACGTTCACACTCGTCGCTGTGTACATTGCTCCTTCAAGTGGCTTCGATTCTAAACGACTGCACGACGTGCTATCAGCGACACCCGGCCCTACGATTCTCACAGGAGATTTTAATGCTCACCATCCGCTTTGGGGGAGCCTGAAGATGGACTCCAGGGGAAGGCGAATAGCATCCTTTGCCACACAGCACGACCTTCACTGCCTCAACGATGGTAGTCCGACATATTTACGTGGGCCTACATACAGCAGCTGCCTAGACTTGACCCTGGTTTCTCGGCTTCTTGAAAGAAACGTGCAATGGTTTACAGACATCGAAACACATGGACGCGACCATATTCCGACGTACCTGAAGATCAAGGGACTATCGAAATGCTCCTCCATGACGCTCCGGCGAATTGACTGGTCGGCGTTTCGGTCGCACATGGAGGGAGTATGTCAGCAAGGGAACCATTCAAGTCCGGAACACGAAATTCAAAAAGCCATGCAAGAGGCTACGTGTAGTTTCCAGCCTTTCCCAAAATATGCAGGACTTGAAGCAGAACTACAGCGACTACGAGCAATTCGCCGGCGGGCTGAAAGAAGATACAGGAGAACTAAATCCATCCATGATCTGCGAGAGGCAAGGCGGATGCAAAAGAAGATTTAACGTCGCATCGATGCACTACAATCTCAAAGATGGAAACGTTTCTGTGAGTCGTTGGATCCACGTCAGCGATTATCTCAGATATGGAGAACCGTGCGTGGGCTTCGCGTATCACCACAACAGCGTGTCCCTTTCAAAGCCCTCGCTTTGCACCAAGGTCGCAGCGAAATTGACATTGCTGAAGAATTTTGCTCAAGACTTTCCAGCTTGCAGTTCCAACGCGCAATTACACCATGTGCTACTCCTGTGCCACGGGATTCCCGCATGGATGTAATTTTTTCGCTGGAGGAGCTTGAAGCGGCACTGGCGACTTGCAGGTTGTAGGAATCGCACCGCTGGCACGAGTTGTTGGGGTCTCGGTGCTGACGCCCGTTATTGCCAATGGGTCGCAAGCCCCAAGGGTAGCGTTGGCCTGGCGGCCTGTGGCACTGGAAGCATCTGAAGGTCCCGGCAAAGCAAGAGAAGACTGGTAACAGAACAACTTGTTTATTCTAACATAGCAAAAGAGCGGCCGGTCAGGTCGACCGAAGTGGAGAGACGGGAGAGCACGTAACTCAACAGTACAAATCGGAGCCTCTCTCCTGGCGTCCGGGGGCAGCTGCTCTTATACTCTCGGCGTCGCGGTCCAAAAGGGAAGGTCACGGGATGAAGGTCACGGGATGAAGGTCACGGGACGGCGGAGCATGAGCCCACGACGGCGCGCACGGTCGAGCCGAGAGACCTGCTGAACCGAGTGCAGTGACGCATCGCCAACCCGCCCACACGACGGCGCGAACGGTTGAGCCGAGAGACCTCCAGGCTCCTCATTCGGGGAACTCCGCTCCCCGGCTGCCGCGCTTTGACAAGCGAGGGCACACACACACACACGCACACACGAAGACACGTGGCACTGAAACACGCCTGGACACGCTTGGCGGGGAAGCGTTGCGGCGGCGTCGCACGGGCCAAAATGTCCGCCGCTTTGAACGAAGCCCCGGCGTCCGTTGCATCCGCGCCGGCATTACCGCGCGTTGTAGGCGAAACGTAACAGACCGCCCCGCCGGGGGAAGGAGATCCCGATGGTCAGGGGACTGCATCCGCTGTCCGGAGGGATGTCGCTTGATGATGCTCATAACCGTAGTCGGGCGTCCTTTGGCGTTTCTTGAGCGCAGCGCACAGAGAAGGCCTCGTTCTCACGTTCAGGTGCACACAGGACACTGCAAAGTGACTTCGGGAGAGTTGACATTTTTGTTCTCGTTTCCGGCAAGCGTTAGAACTACGCCGAAAGTCAACCGCTCAGTCAGCAAGCACGGCACAACCCTCACTAAGCCCTGCCAGGCTCTTTCCCCTTTTATACTGCTGCCTAGTTCCTTACAGTAGTTTAGCAGCACTCAGAACGCGTCCACAAATCGGAAAAATTGCACTAAAAAGCACATCATCACTTTGAAACACTACACAAAAGCAATAGGTTAAAAATCCTGCCTCAGGAAGAAAAACATCAGTAACAAGCAATTTTGAGGCTGATTCCCACGTTAGGGGCTTCGACTTAAGCCATCGGCGTTACCGTTGAGACTCCCCTTTTTGTAACGCACCTCAAAGGAATATTGTTGCAAAGCGAGGCTCCAGCGCAGGAGGCGGCCATTTTTGGGAGAGATGGTCTGCAGCCATTGGAGAGGGCAGTGATCCGTTTCAATGATAAACCTCGAGCCGGCTAGGTAACATGACAATTTCTGAACGGCCCACACGATACACGCACACTCTTTCTCGGTGGCGCTATACGCCTGCTCACGACTGGTCAGCTTACGACTAGCATACAGGACGGGGTGTTCTACTTCTCCATTTTCCCGTTGGCACAGTACAACGCCCATGCCTCGCTCACTAGCATCACACTGAACAACGAACCATTTTGTGTAGTCGGGCGATCGTAGCACAGGCTGGCTTGTTAGGGCGCTCTTTAGGGCGCTAAAAGCTCTTTCCTTCGTCTCATCCCAGACGACTGTTTGCGGCTCTGTCTTTCTTAGAGCATCCGTCAAGGGAGCCGCGATATCAGAGTACCTGGGGATGTACCTCTGATAGTAGCCGGCGACACCTAAGAACGACCGAATATCGGTCTTCGTACGCGGTTGCGGGAAGTCTCGCACAGCGGCCACCTTTATTTCAGAGGGGCGGCGTCGACCCCGACCAATCACGTGTCCGAGGTAGACAACCTCGGCCTGTGCTAACTGGCACTTGGGAGCCTTGACTGTCAAGCCCGCATCGCGCAGGCGGGTTAGCACTGCCCGCAAGTGCGCCATATGTTCAGGCCAGGATGCGGAGAATATCGCTACGTCGTCTAGATACGGTAAAGCGAATTCTTGCTGTCCCCGCAACACTTTATCCATGAGGCTTGAAAAGCAGTATGGCGCGTTCTTCAAACCAAAACTCAAAACTTTAGGACGGAATGTCCCCATTGGTGAAATGAACGCCGCATACCTACTAGCCTCTTCTGTAAGTGGAACCTGCCAATAACCCCTGACAAGATCTAGGGTGGAAATAAACTGAGCGCTACTCACTCTCTCAAGGCGCTCCTCGATGTTAGGGATCGGATAAATTTGATCCTTAGTGATGGAATTAAGCCTGCGGTAGTCGACGCAAGGACGAGGTTCCTTGCCCGGTACCTCAACTAAAATCAAAGGGGAGGTATAATCACTCTCACCCGTTTCAATAACACCGAGCTGTAGCATTTTCTTTACCTCAGCCTCCATAATATCGCTCTGGCGGGGTGACACCCGGTACGCCTTGGATCGTACTGGCTCTGGGGAGGTAAGTTCTATGTCATGAGTAAGGACAGAAGTCCTACCAGGCCTCTCAGAGAACAGACCTTGAAACTCTTGTAAGAGCTGGTGTAGTTCTGTTTTCTGCTCAGGCGACAGCGATGCTTTACTTATTAAGTCACTAATGACTTGATCGGTGTCTTTCCTGTTCGTCACTGAGCCTAGTCCCGGAAGCTCGACCGGAAGCTCTTCTAACTTTCCCGCATCGGGAATTTCCTCTCCAGTATCTGGTGCCTTTAACGCTACAGGCTCCATTTTATCCCGTCCGGGCGTGCTCTGAATACTAGCTTGCTGCGCCTCTGACCCTTTCTCATCGTTCAACAACGTCGGCCCCGCAACTACCGCCTTTGCAGCGAGCTCCCGAACCTTCGATCTGGTTAAGGCCTGAACGCTAGCCTCACCAAACAAAAGCCCCTTCTCGCGCAGGAGGTGATCGGACCTGTTCGAAAATAGGTACGGGTACTGGGGCGGCAGCATAGATGACACTGCGGCCTCCGTCTCAAGTGCTCCGAAAGGTCCTTCAATAAGCACTTTTGCTACCCGCAGACACACGCTATGAGCTTCCACTGCTTGCTTGATCCATGCGCACTCGCCCGTGAACATATCGGGTTCTACGTAAGAGGGGTGAACGACATCCATCGTAGCTGCGGTATCGCGAAGCACTCGGCACTCTTTCCCGTTCACGAGGAGGTCTCGCATGTAAGGCTCGAGAAGCTTCATGTTCTCGTCAGTGCTGCCTAATGAAAAAAACACGACTTTTGGTTTTGTTTCTGGGCACTGCGCCGAAAAGTGTCCCGGCTTCTGGCACGTATAACACACGCGCACTTGCCTCATCTCGAACCACTTTCTGCGTTCGGCTTCGGCTGCCGCCGTCTCCTCACGTTCGGTCGGACACTGCGCCGAAAAGTGACCCGGCTTCTGGCACGTATAACACACGCGCGCTTGCCTCGTCTCGAACCGCTTTCTCATGGGCGTGAACTTTGGCCTCTCAAACTTGGAGCCAAAGTCACCCTTTTGACCGTCCTTAGCTCCACGAGCCCGACGCGTCACAAACTCATCGGCTAGCTCAGCGGCTCTAGCCACCGTACTAACGTCTGGCCTATCCAAGACCCAGTACCGCACGTTCTCAGGTAACCGACTATAAAACTGTTCTAGCCCGAAACACTGCAGAACTTTCTCGTGGTCACCAAACGCTTTCTCTTCTTTGAGCCACTCCTGCATGTTTGACATAAGCCTGTAGGCAAACTCTGTATATGACTCACTTCTGCCTTTCTCATTTTCCCGAAACTTCCGACGGAACGCCTCCGCTGACAGCCGGTACTTTTTTAGCAGACTCGATTTCACTTTGTCGAAATCCTCTGCCTCCTCTCTCTCCAAGCGAGCGACTACGTCGGCCGCCTCGCCGGGTAGCAAAGTGAGCAAGCGCTGTGGCCACGTTTCCCGAGAGAACCCCTGCTTCTCGCACGTTCGCTCAAAGTTAACCAGGAACAAACCAATGTCCTCTCCAAGCTTAAACGGCCGCATCAGGTCAGTCATTTTGAACAATACTCGTTCTCCTGCACCGTGTGCCTGACTTCCATTACGAGCGCGTTCCATCTCTACCTCGAGACGCTTCATTTCCAAAGCGTGTTCGCGCTCTTCTTTTTCTTTCTGTTCTTTTCGTTCACGCTCATCTTTCTCTTTCTGTTCTTTAAGTTCACGCTCATCTTTCTCTTTCTGTTCTTTATGTTCACGCTCATCTTTCTCTTTCTGTTCTTTAAGTTCACGCTCCTGTTTCTCTTTTTGCTCCTCCCTCTCCTCAATGGTCTCAAGGCATTCCGACAGCTCGTCATCCTCAGCTTCTAACTCAAGAATAGCCCTTAGCAGTTCTGGTTTTCTGAGTTTGTCTGAGACATCCAGACCCAACTCTCTCGCAAGCTCCAGCAATTTCGGTTTGCGCAACGACTTCAAATCCATGGCTGCTCTGAATGCTGCTTTCTCTACTGCCTACTATTGTCTTGCCGCAAACTAACCCGGCAGCAACGACAACCCCAATTACCAGCTCTGTTTCTAACACTAACAAAAACCTGGCAAAACTCAGAAGAAGAAAGTCCCGCACTCACCAAACCTCGCAGCCAAGACTTCAGCGCAGTCGTTCCGCTGCAGGCAACCAGTCATCACACAGGGCTCGTTGCGCTGCTCCCGGATGGTCGTTGTGCTGCTCAGCATACAGTCAACCGCATCTCTTCGCTGCTGGCCTCCGTTGTCGCGATCTCACCGCTGGCAACCAGTTGTAGGAATCGCACCGCTGGCACGAGTTGTTGGGGTCTCGGTGCTGACGCCCGTTATTGCCAATGGGTCGCAAGCCCCAAGGGTAGCGTTGGCCTGGCGGCCTGTGGCACTGGAAGCATCTGAAGGTCCCGGCAAAGCAAGAGAAGACTGGTAACAGAACAACTTGTTTATTCTAACATAGCAAAAGAGCGGCCGGTCAGGTCGACCGAAGTGGAGAGACGGGAGAGCACGTAACTCAACAGTACAAATCGGAGCCTCTCTCCTGGCGTCCGGGGGCAGCTGCTCTTATACTCTCGGCGTCGCGGTCCAAAAGGGAAGGTCACGGGATGAAGGTCACGGGATGAAGGTCACGGGACGGCGGAGCATGAGCCCACGACGGCGCGCACGGTCGAGCCGAGAGACCTGCTGAACCGAGTGCAGTGACGCATCGCCAACCCGCCCACACGACGGCGCGAACGGTTGAGCCGATAGACCTCCAGGCTCCTCATTCGGGGAACTCCGCTCCCCGGCTGCCGCGCTTTGACAAGCGAGGGCACACACACACACACGCACACACGAAGACACGTGGCACTGAAACACGCCTGGACACGCTTGGCGGGGAAGCGTTGCGGCGGCGTCGCACGGGCCAAAATGTCCGCCGCTTTGAACGAAGCCCCGGCGTCCGTTGCATCCGCGCCGGCATTACCGCGCGTTGTAGGCGAAACGTAACAAGGCGCTCTTCGTCACCTGGCCCGGACGGGGTTACCTATGCGGCGCTCGCCAATCTTGGGCAGAAAGCACGACTCATGCTACTAAACCATTACAACGAGTCTTGGCGCAACGGTTTGGTTCCACGTGACTGGAAATGCAGCCGCTTGGTTCCACTTCTCAAACCTGGTAAATCACCGTTAAACTTGTCATCGTACCGCCCCATCGCTCTGGCCAGCTGCATAGGGAAAATAATGGAACGAATGATTTTGACGCGCATGGAATGGTACCTGGAAGATTACAACGTGTACCCAGATGCTATGTCTGGTTTCCGGCGAGGGCGCTCATCCATAAATAATGTCATCGATTTGGTTAGGTTTGTTCAGCATCAAAAACGCCGGAAACGACTCACTGCTGCATTATTCCTAGACATAAAAGGCGCCTATGATAATATAGCACATTATGCCATTATAAATGCTCTTATTGAAGCCGGAATCGGTGGCCGCACTTTTCAGTGGCTGTGTAGTTATTTGACCGACAGGCATTTCTTCGTGATGACCGAGGATGGCGCCACGACTCAACACCAAACGTGCCGTGGAGTACCGCAAGGCGGAGTGTTGAGCCCGACGCTATTCAACCTAGTACTCGTTGGCCTAGTCCGATGCTTGCCTAACACAGTTCAGGTATGAATATATGCCGACGATATCTGCATTCGGGCGTCTGCCGTAACACGACTGCAGGTACGAGCACGGCTACAAAAGGCAGCTACGATAACATCTGTGTACTTGCAAAAACAGAACTTAGAGCTGTCTTCAGAGAAATGCTGCCTTGTTACATTCACTCGGAAGGAAATGCAGCGTTACAGTGTAAAGGTCAATGGGCAAGCAGTAGCAAATGCACGGAAACACCGCTTTTTAGGGGTAATAATTGACCGAGACCTATCATGGAGCCCGCATGTTTCATACCTGAAGAAGAGATTATTGACAATAATACATCTCCTCAAATTTCTCGGCGGAAAGTCATGGGGCACTTCGGTGCGGTCAATGCTGCAGCTGTATAACGCCTTGTTCCTCGGTTTCGCAAGATACAGCCTCCCTGTGATTGGGAACACCTGCAAAACAAACCTGCGTGTACTCCAGGGACTACAAGCTCAAGCCCTAAGGACGTGTCTCGGTCTTCCGAGGTGTGCGTCTACAGCGGCAACGATTGTCATAGCTCGAGATCCCCCAATATCAACGTACTTGGCAACCGACGCTCTCAGGGCGCATATTCGGCACGTTGCCCGATTACCTTCTCACCATCTTGCCGCTCTACCCACAGAAAGGCCACACACAACTTTCAGTCGTTTAATTGATGCCAATCGTACCTCATTGCCATTGAACTACATGCCAGCAGCAAGACCATCCTTACCTTTATGGTGCCTGCACAGACCTGACATACGCCTCACCATCCCAGGAATCATGAAGAAAGCCAACATGCCATCGTTTGCCCTTAAGCAGGCCACGTTAGAACATTTACACGAGGTGCACAGTGGCCGCGTACACGTTTACATCGACGGTTCAGTCACATCTGCAAGCGCAGCTGCCGCTGTGGTGATACCAAGAAGATCCGTCAAGATACAGCTAAAGACGTCACATGTATCATCAACGACAGCTGCTGAACTGGTATCCCTGCGTGCGGCTCTTCATTTTATTAAGGAGGAACCATCCCACGCATGGTCAATCTTCTGTGATTCCAAGGCAGCCCTACAGAGTGTACTCTCAGCACTGCGCCATAGATCACATGAGCAGCTCGCCGCAGAGATCAGAGAAGTCCACCATCGACTAGTTGACGAAGGACATGATATAATATATCAGTGGTTGCCTAGTCACTGTGGCATACATGGCAATGATCGAGCAGACGCAGCTGCCCGATCTGCCCATGACGGCATCAACTGCGTTGCCATTCCTCTTTCGAGAGCCGACGCAGCGAAAAAACTTGCCGCACTTGCGCGTGACCTGACATTAGCAAAGTGGAATTCATCCGATTTCACAAGTGCACGCATCCATACTCTGGACCCTAATTTACAGCTCCATATTCCGCCCGAGCTTCCACGGCGTGACTGCACCCTTCTTATCCGTCTATGGCTTGGAGTAGCATTTTCAAATGCCTACTCTTTCCTTATCGGAATGGCCAACAGCCCACTGTGTGACTTCTGCGGGTGCAACGAAACGATCGAGCATCTTCTTTGTCAGTGCTCTCGTTTTAACCCACAAAGAACTGTCCTCTCAGCCACCTTAGACAAACTGGACAAGCGCCCAATGACAGAAAACAAGATCCTTGGAACCTGGCCTACGCGAAAATCAGCGCGATCCGCTATGAAGGCGCTGCTGCGATACTTGAAAGACACGGGACTTTCTGACAAATTGTGACAGTACACTGTGTGGCGCAGGACTGTACGGTGACACTGCGTAAGACTAGGAATGCCTTTGCGGGTTGCGTGACAGTGCCCACCGAAATAGTTCGTGTGTACGTGCGTGTGTGTGCTTAGGTTTTTTTTTCTTTTTTTTATCCTTCTTTCTTTCTCACCTATTGCATCCCCTTTCCCCTCCCCCAGTACAGGGTAGCCAACCGGAGATAATCTCTGGTTAACCTCCCTGTCTTTCCTTTGCCTTTCTCTCTATCTCTATCTATCTCTTGTGCTGAGGGCGAAATAAAACTGCTTTCGTCTTTGCAGCGTTTAAGTTTAATGAGTTAACGACACTCCAAGCGTGAAGTTTATTTAACACCATGTTGCCTTTTTCTATGAGGCTAGACGGATCGCACTCAGTTATGAAAATACTTGTATCGTCTGCGTATATAATAAATTTTATGTTAATGTCTATGTTTACTATATCGTTCACATATATGTTGAAGAGTAATGAGCCTAAGATACTGCCTTGAGGCACACCAGCACGAATTTGTTTTACTTCAGATAGAAAACCGTTAACACTGGTTTGCTGCCGACGATGATGAAAATAGGACGTGAGAAGTGTTAGGAAAGTGCCTCTAAAGCCATAATGTTCCAGTTTCGCAAGTAAAGACTGGTGATTAATTGAATCAAATGCTTTAGAGTAATCAACGAATATGCCTAGTGTGCATAGTCGATTTTCAAAGGACTGCAAAATGTGTTCTTTTTGGCTAAGAAGCGCCGTTTCGGTTGAGCAGCCTCTCCTAAAACCGTATTGACACGGCGTGATATTGCTGTGTTTTATTGTAAAGCTGGACATGCGTTCATATATCAACTTTTCAATGCATTTTGAAAGCACGGGAATAATTGAAATTGACCTGTAATTAGAGAAGTCGTTAATATTTATTTTTATTTATTTTATTTATACATACTGCAGCCTGTTAGGGCTATGGCAGGAGTGGGTTTACATGCGAAGAAAACTGATTATGATATGGAGAAACAAGAACATAGAAATATAAAGATGTGAAGGAACTATACATCAGCAATAGCATTTAAAAATTGAGAAATCGGTAACAAACGAACTTCGGCAGGTAACAAATTCCACTGTTCAATCATGCGGGGAAAAAGCTGTATTTGAAAGTGTTAGTGCGTGGATGGAGTGGTCTGATATTAGAGGCGTGATAAGCTCTAGTTGAAGTCGGGCAAGCAGGCATTAAAAGGGAGGGATCTGATAGGTGACAAAGAGAGTTCTTATAAGAATAGAAAATCTTCAGAGATTCTATGTGCCGCCGCCTAGAAAGAAACTGGAGGCTTAATTCCGTAAGAGCAGCTGACGGTGAAAAGTCTCGGTGGAAGCGACGGTAAACAAAACGAATAGCCTTCCTCTGGACAGACTCAATACAATCTATTTCACATTGTTTATATGGGCTCCATACGGAGGAAGCATATTCTAAAATTGGGCGAATCAGTGTTTTATATGCTACTAATTTAGTGTCCCTCGGAGCAGGAGACAACGTCCGGCGGATGTAACCAAGTTTTTTTAACGCTTTACTAAAAATGTAATCTATATGTTTAGACCAAGACAAGGTGGGTGTAAAAATGACGCCTAAATATTTGTTTTGAAAAACTCGTGTTAGTGGTACACCGTTGCATATATAATCATAACATACGGGCATGTGTCTGTGAGTAAAAGACATTAGAACAGTTTTATCAAAATTTATGCTCATTTTCCAAGTCGCACACCAGTCACAAAATGAAACAAAGGAATCTTTAAGGCGCTGATGATCAGCGAGTGAGTCAACTGGGCTGTACATAACACAATCATCTGCATAGAGGCGTATTTTAGAAGTAACATGGTCTGGAAGGTCGTTAATGAACAATAAGAATAGTAGAGGGCAAGTACGGATCCCTGTGGGACTCCTGAGGTGACATCGACTACCGACGAATCTGCAGAATCATAGCACACGAATTGGGAACGCAAAGAAAGGAAACTGGAAATCCAACACACTAACTGAGGGTTATTTAGAATATTATGGAGTTTCAAAAGCAATTTAGAATGTAGTACAGTGTCAAAAGCTTTGCTAAAGTCAATGAAAATTGTGTCAATCTGATTACCTAAGTCGATGTAATGGGAAAGGTCATGAGTGAACTCCGTAAGTTGTGTTACAGTACTAAAACCGCGCCTGAAGCCGTGCTGAAAGCTGTTCAATAGGTTATTATTTTCAAGGAACAGTATTATATGCTTATAGATTATGTGTTCTAGTATTTTACATGAGGTTGCAGTTAAAGAAATGGGCCTATAGTTAGATAAGAGCTGCCTGTCACCAGATTTATATAAAGGTAGTACTTTAGCTCTTTTCCAGGAAGAAGGCACAACGCCACTATTAAGGGACTTCTGACATATAATAAACAGATATTTAGATGTCCATTGCGAGAATCGTACTAAAAAGGAATTCGGAATTCCATCAGGGCCGGCTGGCTTTTTAGTATCTAAGTTTAGTATGAGATTCAAAACACCTTCTAGGCTAATGTTGATATCATCAATTGCATATGAATCGTTAGTTGCAAATGTTGAACGACTGGAATCATCCGAGGCGAATACTGACTGAAGATATGTATTAAACGCTTCTGAAATCTCTAATGGATCGTTAACAACACTGTTGTTGATTTTAAAAGATGTGGAAGAAGAAGAGCCAGGAGATATGAAAGACCAGAATTTACGGGGGTTAGACTTGAGCAGTTTCGGCAACTGAACATGATAGAAGAAATTTTTGGCCGAGGTGGTTTTTTTTCTGGAATTACCTGAGCGTACAAAACGCATGCCTCAGGATTATTCGAGCGTTTAGTGCGAAGTCTACCAGCACGTCGCGATAAGTGCAGCAGTTCTCGGTTCATCCAGGGAAGGTTAATGTTTTTTTTCTTAGTTTTCAAAGGAACGAATCGATATATACATGATTTTACTATGCTTTCAAAACACGCCACGAGCGCATCAACGTCACTAGATAGTCCAAGTGCCAAAAATGCGTCGAAATTATTGGATAGTTCATCCGTGATACGGACGTCATCAGCTCTGGAAAAGTCTCGAAACGTGGACAGCGTAAAACTTTGGTTATGGTTTGGCCGGTTTACAGATAGAAAAACAGCATTGTGATCCGAGATACCATCAATTATTTCGTACTTGTAACCCGTCTTGGCCAAATCAGTGCTGAGAAAAATCAAATCCAGTACTGCGTCACCACGTGTGGGACTGTGAACGACCTGCTTTAAGCTAAGAGATAACGATAATTCAACAAATTTCCTGTTTAATGCATTACCATGATCAAAAAATGAGAGAGACGTCCAGTCGATTCCGGGAGCATTAAAATCACCCAGTAAGACGAAATTTGAGGAAACTAAATTCTCTTGCAGTAAAAGTTGGTCTAGGTTGTCAAGAGTTTCCAACGTATAGTTTTCCGTGTAAGTTAAGAAAACGAGCTCGGAAAGCCCGTAAGCCATGGGTCACATGGGAACACCCGCAGAGTATGAAAGAAAAAGATAAGCTCTACCAGCGTTTCATGAAAACAAGACACTCGACTGACTTGCAGGTTTTTAAGCATTTCCGAAACAATCTAAACAAACAGCTCCGAGATGCAAAACGGATATACATGACCAATATTTTTTCTCCCGAAGTGTGCAGGGAACCCTACCTAGTCTAGAAACGACTAAATACCGTACTGCAAGGCGACCCCAAAGAGGAATCAGTTTTATCAATCACCAATGGAGGCGAGACATTAACAGATACCCATTTAGCGAATTCCTTTAACGAGTACTTCACATCATTAGTCAAGAGTAAGCACGATCCCAAATGCCTTGACTACTTAACAACACGAATAATGGATAGTGTATTTTTGTTTCCCACTACAGTGCACGAAATTGTAAGTTCAGTCATGTCCCTGAGGAACAGTATGTGTACCGATGCTGATGAGTTCGAGATACAACCTGTAAAATATGCCATCAATATAATCGCACCCACTTTAGAACATGTAGTCAACCTTATGTTTTCCATCGGCACTTTCCGCAAAGGACTTCAGACATCAAAAGTATCAGTGATTTTCAAGGGCGGTGATATGGGCAGCTGTGATGTGGGCAGCTTGGCAACAGCTACGGAATGCCGCCTAAATGCTGTTTCTTGCTTATGCAGGTATGTTACCGCAAAAATGCTCATTGTTTAAAGTCCGACGATCGTTTTTTGCTGTTGCTGTGCTGCCCACAGCCACTTTTTTTTCATGATGTATGCTCTGTTATGTTGACGGCCCTCAACCGCCTTCTCTTGAGTGGTGATATCGAGCTTAACCCTGGACCTACTACGGGAACCCGGTCGACTAAATCTACTAAAAAGGGTCGCGCTTCTTTGGGCCATTCAAGCCGCTCTACTAATTCGCCGAGGGCTTCTAATCCTACTGGAGAGCCGGTGGTTGAGGAAGCATTGTCGAACTCCGATAATCCTGTGCTTGTACAACTTTTGACTGAAATATTGACTAACAATAAGAACATGGCTCGCGACATTGCAGAGATAAAAAGTTCTGTTGGTATGCGCTTCGAGGCACTTGAATTGCGCATTTCCGCTGTTGAAAAGGCATTGGCCACCCCTGCTTCACGGCCCGAAAATGGTCAATTACATAACGAAATAAGTGCACTGAAGCGTTCAGTCTCTGAGTTGACTGGAAAGAATGAAGATCTAGAAAATCGGTCTAGGCGGAACAACATTATTTTACATGGCTTTTTAGAAACTGTTGATGAAACTCACGATTCCCTTCTTTCTAAAATATCTGAATTATTTCAACAGAGTCTTGGTATTCAATGTCCTCGCATCGAACGCCTCCATCGTTTGGGAAGAGCTCCTGAAAACCATCCACGCCCGGTAATTTTGAAAATGCTTGATTTTATTGACAAGCTTACTTTGCTGAAGAATGCTTTTAAGCTTACCGATTCCGGACTTAGGCTTTCTGATGACTTTTCACCCAGAGTTCGTGGAATTCGGAAGAAACTATGGGAGGCGTCCAGTCAGCATCGCAACAATGGGCCTTCTGTTAAGATTACGTTTGGCCATATTTTCATTGACAACATTCGGTATAACTGGTGCGATTCCACCAACTCCCTTGTAAAAATCTCTAATCGTCGCAACTTTTCTAAGACAACAGGTCCCGCATCACAGTCAGCAACAGCTTGAACTTCTACAGCCCAAAGAGACCTTACCATTATGAACATCAACGCTAGAAGTATAGCTAATATATTTCCCCTTTTTCTTGCGCTTGTTTTGTCCTATTCACCTGACATTATTGGTATCACCGAAACTTGGTTACATGCGGGTATTCATGACTCGGAGTTTACACCACCAGGTTACGTCACCGTGCGAAATGATCGTCATCATCAAAGAGGTGGTGGAGTTTCATTGCTTTTTCGCTCTGATTTCAAATTCAAAGTCCTCTTCTCTCCGCTAGACATAGAATCAGTCTGCTGCAGACTTTACTACGGTAAACGATTCTTAAACGTATGCGTTTTCTATCGTCCCCCTAATAGTTCGTTGGAAACTCTTGACAACCTAGACCAACTTTTACTGCAAGAGAATTTAGTTTCCTCAAATTTCGTCTTACTGGGTGATTTTAATGCTCCCGGAATCGACTGGACGTCTCTCTCATTTTTTGATCATGGTAATGCATTAAACAGGAAATTTGTTGAATTATCGTTATCTCTTAGCTTAAAGCAGGTCGTTCACAGTCCCACACGTGGTGACGCAGTACTGGATTTGATTTTTCTCAGCACTGATTTGGCCAAGACGGGTTACAAGTACGAAATAATTGATGGTATCTCGGATCACAATGCTGTTTTTCTATCTGTAAACCGGCCAAACCATAACCAAAGTTTTACGCTGTCCACGTTTCGAGACTTTTCCAGAGCTGATGACGTCCGTATCACGGATGAACTATCCAATAATTTCGACGCATTTTTGGCACTTGGACTATCTAGTGACGTTGATGCGCTCGTGGCGTGTTTTGAAAGCATAGTAAAATCATGTATATATCGATTCGTTCCTTTGAAAACTAAGAAAAAAAACATTAACCTTCCCTGGATGAACCGAGAACTGCTGCACTTATCGCGACGTGCTGGTAGACTTCGCACTAAACGCTCGAATAATCCTGAGGCATGCGTTTTGTACGCTCAGGTAATTCCAGAAAAAAAACCACCTCGGCCAAAAATTTCTTCTATCATGTTCAGTTGCCGAAACTGCTCAAGTCTAACCCCCGTAAATTCTGGTCTTTCATATCTCCTGGCTCTTCTTCTTCCACATCTTTTAAAATCAACAACAGTGTTGTTAACGATCCATTAGAGATTTCAGAAGCGTTTAATACATATCTTCAGTCAGTATTCGCCTCGGATGATTCCAGTCGTTCAACATTTGCAACTAACGATTCATATGCAATTGATGATATCAACATTAGCCTAGAAGGTGTTTTGAATCTCATACTAAACTTAGATACTAAAAAGCCAGCCGGCCCTGATGGAATTCCGAATTCCTTTTTAGTACGATTCTCGCAATGGACATCTAAATATCTGTTTATTATATGTCAGAAGTCCCTTAATAGTGGCGTTGTGCCTTCTTCCTGGAAAAGAGCTAAAGTACTACCTTTATATAAATCTGGTGACAGGCAGCTCTTATCTAACTATAGGCCCATTTCTTTAACTGCAACCTCATGTAAAATACTAGAACACATAATCTATAAGCATATAATACTGTTCCTTGAAAATAATAACCTATTGAACAGCTTTCAGCACGGCTTCAGGCGCGGTTTTAGTACTGTAACACAACTTACGGAGTTCACTCATGACCTTTCCCATTACATCGACTTAGGTAATCAGATTGACACAATTTTCATTGACTTTAGCAAAGCTTTTGACACTGTACTACATTCTAAATTGCTTTTGAAACTCCATAATATTCTAAATAACCCTCAGTTAGTGTGTTGGATTTCCAGTTTCCTTTCTTTGCGTTCCCAATTCGTGTGCTATGATTCTGCAGATTCGTCGGTAGTCGATGTCACCTCAGGAGTCCCACAGGGATCCGTACTTGCCCTCTACTATTCTTATTGTTCATTAACGACCTTCCAGACCATGTTACTTCTAAAATACGCCTCTATGCAGATGATTGTGTTATGTACAGCCCAGTTGACTCACTCGCTGATCATCAGCGCCTTAAAGATTCCTTTGTTTCATTTTGTGACTGGTGTGCGACTTGGAAAATGAGCATAAATTTTGATAAAACTGTTCTAATGTCTTTTACTCACAGACACATGCCCGTATGTTATGATTATATATGCAACGGTGTACCACTAACACGAGTTTTTCAAAACAAATATTTAGGCGTCATTTTTACACCCACCTTGTCTTGGTCTAAACATATAGATTACATTTTTAGTAAAGCGTTAAAAAAACTTGGTTACATCCGCCGGACGTTGTCTCCTGCTCCGAGGGACACTAAATTAGTAGCATATAAAACACTGATTCGCCCAATTTTAGAATATGCTTCCTCCGTATGGAGCCCATATAAACAATGTGAAATAGATTGTATTGAGTCTGTCCAGAGGAAGGCTATTCGTTTTGTTTACCGTCGCTTCCACCGAGACTTTTCACCGTCAGCTGCTCTTACGGAATTAAGCCTCCAGTTTCTTTCTAGGCGGCGGCACATAGAATCTCTGAAGATTTTCTATTCTTATAAGAACTCTCTTTGTCACCTATCAGATCCCTCCCTTTTAATGCCTGCTTGCCCGACTTCAACTAGAGCTTATCACGCCTCTAATATCAGACCACTCCATCCACGCACTAACACTTTCAAATACAGCTTTTTCCCCGCATGATTGAACAGTGGAATTTGTTACCTGCCGAAGTTCGTTTGTTACCGATTTCTCAATTTTTAAATGCTATTGCTGATGTATAGTTCCTTCACATCTTTATATTTCTATGTTCTTGTTTCTCCATATCATAATCAGTTTTCTTCGCATGTAAACCCACTCCTGCCATAGCCCTAACAGGCTGCAGTATGTATAAATAAAATAAATAAAAATAAATATTAACGACTTCTCTAATTACAGGTCAATTTCAATTATTCCCGTGCTTTCAAAATGCATTGAAAAGTTGATATATGAACGCATGTCCAGCTTTACAATAAAACACAGCAATATCACGCCGTGTCAATACGGTTTTAGGAGAGGCTGCTCAACCGAAACGGCGCTTCTTAGCCAAAAAGAACACATTTTGCAGTCCTTTGAAAATCGACTATGCACACTAGGCATATTCGTTGATTACTCTAAAGCATTTGATTCAATTAATCACCAGTCTTTACTTGCGAAACTGGAACATTATGGCTTTAGAGGCACTTTCCTAACACTTCTCACGTCCTATTTTCATCATCGTCGGCAGCAAACCAGTGTTAACGGTTTTCTATCTGAAGTAAAACAAATTCGTGCTGGTGTGCCTCAAGGCAGTATCTTAGGCTCATTACTCTTCAACATATATGTGAACGATATAGTAAACATAGACATTAACATAAAATTTATTATATACGCAGACGATACAAGTATTTTCATAACTGAGTGCGATCCGTCTAGCCTCATAGAAAAAGGCAACATGGTGTTAAATAAACTTCACGCTTGGAGTGTCGTTAACTCATTAAACTTAAACGCTGCAAAGACGAAAGCAGTTTTATTTCGCCCTCAGCACAAGAGATAGATAGAGATAGAGAGAAAGGCAAAGGAAAGACAGGGAGGTTAACCAGAGATTATCTCCGGTTGGCTACCCTGTACTGGGGGAGGGGAAAGGGGATGCAATAGGTGAGAAAGAAAGAAGGATAAAAAAAAAGAAAAAAAAACCTAAGCACACACACGCACGTACACACGAACTATTTCGGTGGGCACTGTCACGCAACCCGCAAAGGCATTCCTAGTCTTACGCAGTGTCACCGTACAGTCCTGCGCCACACAGTGTACTGTCACAATTTGTCAGAAAGTCCCGTGTCTTTCAAGTATCGCAGCAGCGCCTTCATAGCGGATCGCGCTGATGTTCGCGTAGGCCAGGTTCCAAGGATCTTGTTTTCTGTCATTGGGCGCTTGTCCAGTTTGTCTAAGGTGGCTGAGAGGACAGTTCTTTGTGGGTTAAAACGAGAGCACTGACAAAGAAGATGCTCGATCGTTTCGTTGCACCCGCAGAAGTCACACAGTGGGCTGTTGGCCATTCCGATAAGGAAAGAGTAGGCATTTGAAAATGCTACTCCAAGCCATAGACGGATAAGAAGGGTGCAGTCACGCCGTGGAAGCTCGGGCGGAATATGGAGCTGTAAATTAGGGTCCAGAGTATGGATGCGTGCACTTGTGAAATCGGATGAATTCCACTTTGCTAATGTCAGGTCACGCGCAAGTGCGGCAAGTTTTTTCGCTGCGTCGGCTCTCGAAAGAGGAATGGCAACGCAGTTGATGCCGTCATGGGCAGATCGGGCAGCTGCGTCTGCTCGATCATTGCCATGTATGCCACAGTGACTAGGCAACCACTGATATATTATATCATGTCCTTCGTCAACTAGTCGATGGTGGACTTCTCTGATCTCTGCGGCGAGCTGCTCATGTGATCTATGGCGCAGTGCTGAGAGTACACTCTGTAGGGCTGCCTTGGAATCACAGAAGATTGACCATGCGTGGGATGGTTCCTCCTTAATAAAATGAAGAGCCGCACGCAGGGATACCAGTTCAGCAGCTGTCGTTGATGATACATGTGACGTCTTTAGCTGTATCTTGACGGATCTTCTTGGTATCACCACAGCGGCAGCTGCGCTTGCAGATGTGACTGAACCGTCGATGTAAACGTGTACGCGGCCACTGTGCACCTCGTGTAAATGTTCTAACGTGGCCTGCTTAAGGGCAAACGATGGCATGTTGGCTTTCTTCATGATTCCTGGGATGGTGAGGCGTATGTCAGGTCTGTGCAGGCACCATAAAGGTAAGGATGGTCTTGCTGCTGGCATGTAGTTCAATGGCAATGAGGTACGATTGGCATCAATTAAACGACTGAAAGTTGTGTGTGGCCTTTCTGTGGGTAGAGCGGCAAGATGGTGAGAAGGTAATCGGGCAACGTGCCGAATATGCGCCCTGAGAGCGTCGGTTGCCAAGTACGTTGATATTGGGGGATCTCGAGCTATGACAATCGTTGCCGCTGTAGACGCACACCTCGGAAGACCGAGACACGTCCTTAGGGCTTGAGCTTGTAGTCCCTGGAGTACACGCAGGTTTGTTTTGCAGGTGTTCCCAATCACAGGGAGGCTGTATCTTGCGAAACCGAGGAACAAGGCGTTATACAGCTGCAGCATTGACCGCACCGAAGTGCCCCATGACTTTCCGCCGAGAAATTTGAGGAGATGTATTATTGTCAATAATCTCTTCTTCAGGTATGAAACATGCGGGCTCCATGATAGGTCTCGGTCAATTATTACCCCTAAAAAGCGGTGTTTCCGTGCATTTGCTACTGCTTGCCCATTGACCTTTACACTGTAACGCTGCATTTCCTTCCGAGTGAATGTAACAAGTGCAGCGGTGGCGTAGAGGGTGCAGCGGTGGCGTAGAGGTAGGACACCCGCCTCGCGTGCAAGAGGTCCGTGGTTCGAATCCCGGTGCCGCGCAATTTTCCACCGGATTAAAAAAAAAAAAAAAAAAAAATCCGCGTGTTGATAAAATTGCATAAACAGGCCTGGAGTG
This sequence comes from Dermacentor andersoni, assembly GCF_023375885.2. Taxonomy (NCBI): domain Eukaryota; kingdom Metazoa; phylum Arthropoda; class Arachnida; order Ixodida; family Ixodidae; genus Dermacentor; species Dermacentor andersoni. The sequence continues at coordinate 59,980,812 of NC_092821.1, forward strand.
TGGCCTGATGCCGGTGACCAGAACCGATAACACACTCCCTCACCAGAGCAGGATTGGCCACCCTGGTGCAGTACTTGGCCACAACCTCCTATATGAACACAACAATCAAACCCCGGCCCTCAGTCCCCAGCAGCTGCGAAGCAACTGACCACGGCGGCGGTCAGACCTGCGACGCTGCAGAGGGTGCTAAGAATCCCTGGCTCCGGACAGGCCGCCATTGGAATATGAACCTGGCAACGTTTAACGCAAGAACATTATCTAGTGAGGCGAGTCTAGCAGTGCTATTGGAAGAATTAGAGGGCAGTAAATGGGATATAATAGGGCTCAGTGAAGTTAGGAGGCCAAAAGAAGCATATACAGTGTTAAGGAGCGGGCACGTCCTGTGCTACCGGGGCTTAGCGGAGAGACGAGAACTAGGAGTCGGATTCCTGATTAATAAGAATATAGCTGGTAACATACAGGAACTCTATAGCATTAACGAGAGGGTGGCATGTCTTGTTGTGAAACTTAATAAGAGGTACAAAATGAAGGTTGTACAGGTCTACGCCCCTACATCCAGTCATGATGACCAGGAAGTCGAAAGCTTCTACGAAGACGTGGAATCGGCGATGGGTAGAGTGAAAACAAAATACACTATACTGATGGGCGATTTCAATGCCAAGGTAGGCAAGAAGCATGCTGGAGACAAGGCAGTGGGGGAATATGGCATAGGCACTAGGAATAGCAGGGGGGAGGTATTAGTAGAGTTTGCAGAACAGAATAATATGAGGATAATGAATACCTTCTTCCGCAAGCGGAATAACCGAAAGTGGACATGGAGGAGCCCGAACGGCGAGACTAGAAATGAAATAGATTTCATACTCTGCGCTAACCCTGGCATCATACAAGATGTGGACGTGCTCGGTAGGGTGCGCTGCAGTGACCACAGGATGGTAAGAACTCGAATTAGCCTAGACCTGAGGAGGGAACGGAGGAAACTGGTACATAAGAAGCCGATCAATGAGTTAGCGCTAAGAGGGAAAATAGAGGAATTCCAGATCAAGCTACAGAACAGGTATTCGGCTTTAAGCCACGAAGAGGATCTTAGTGTTGAAGCAATGAACGACAATCTTGTGGGCATCATTAAGGAGTGTGCAATAGAAGTCGGTGGTAACTCCGTTAGACAGGATACCAGTAAGCTATCGCAGGAGACGAAAGATCTGATCAAGAAACGCCAATGTATGAAAGCCTCTAACCCTACAGCTAGAATAGAACTGGCAGAACTTTCGAAGTTAATCAACAAGCGTAAGACAGCTGACATAAGGAAGTATAACATGGATAGAATTGAACAAGCTCTCAGGAACGGAGGAAGCCTAAAAGCAGTGAAGAAGAAACTAGGAATTGGCAAGAATCAGATGTATGCGCTAAGAGACAAAGCCGGCAATATCATTACTAATATGGATGAGATAGTTCAAGTGGCTGAGGAGTTCTATAGAGATTTATACAGTACGAGTGGCACCCACGATGATAATGGAAGAGAGAATAATCTAGAGGAATTCGATATCCCAGAAGTAACGCCGGAAGAAGTAAAGAAAGCCTTGGGAGCTATGCAAAGGGGGAAGGCAGCTGGGGAGGATCAGGTAACAGCAGATTTGCTGAAGGATGGTGGGCAGATTGTTCTAGAAAAACTGGCCAGCCTCTATACGCAATGCCTCAAGACCTCGAGCGTACCGGAATCTTGGAAGAACGCTAACATAATCCTAATCCATAAGAAAGGCGACGCCAAAGACTTGAAAAATTATAGACCGATCAGCTTACTGTCCGTTGCCTACAAAGTATTTACTAAGGTAATTGCAAATAGAATCCGGAACACCTTAGACTTCCGTCAACCAAAGGACCAGGCAGGATTCCGTAAAGGCTACTCAACAATAGATCATATTCACACTATCAATCAGGTGATAGAGAAATGTGCGGAATATAACCAACCATTATATATAGCTTTCATTGATTACGAGAAAGCGTTTGATTCAGTCGAAACCTCAGCAGTCATGGAGGCATTGCGGAATCAGGGTGTAGACGAGCCGTATGTAAAAATACTGAAAGATATCTTTAGCGGCTCCACAGCCACTGTACTCCTGCATAAAGAAAGCAACAAAATCCCAATAAAGAAAGGCGTCAGGCAGGGAGATACGATCTCTCCAATGCTATTCACAGCGTGTTTACAGGAGGTATTCAGAGACCTGGATTGGGAAGAATTGGGGATAAGAGTAAATGGAGAATACCTTAGTAACTTGCGCTTCGCTGATGATATTGCCTTGCTTAGTAACTCAGGGGACCAACTGCAATGCATGCTCACTGATCTGGAGAGGCAGAGCAGAAGGGTGGGACTAAAAATGAATCTGCAGAAAACTAAAGTAATGTTTAACAGTCTCGGAAGGGAACAGCAGTTTACGATAGGTAGCGAGGCACTGGAAGTGGTAAGAGAATACATCTACTTAGGACAGGTAGTGACTGCTGATCCAGATCATGAGAGTGAAATAATCAGAAGAATAAGAATGGGCTGGGGTGCGTTTGGCAGGCATTCGCAGATCATGAACAGCAGGTTGCCATTATCCCTCAAGAGAAAAGTGTATAACAGCTGTGTCTTACCAGTACTCACGTACGGGGCAGAAACCTGGAGGCTTACGAAAAGGGTTCTACTTAAATTGAGGACGACGCAACGAGCTATGGAAAGAAAAATGATAGGTGTAACGTTAAGGGATAAGAAAAGAGCAGATTGGGTGAGGGAACAAACGCGCGTTAATGACATCTTAGTTGAAATCAAGAAAAAGAAATGGGCATGGGCAGGACATGTAATGAGGAGGGAAGATAACCGATGGTCATTAAGGGTTACGGACTGGATTCCGAGGGAAGGGAAGCGTAGCAAGGGGCGACAGAAAGTTAGGTGGGCAGATGAGATTAGGAAGTTTGGAGGGTCAACATGGCCACAATTAGTACATGACCGGGGTAGTTGGAGAAGTATGGGAGAGGCCTTTGCCCTGCAGTGGGCGTAATCAGGCTGATGATGATGATGATGATGAATGTAACAAGGCAGCATTTCTCTGAAGACAGCTCTAAGTTCTGTTTTTGCAAGTACAGAGATGTTATCGTAGCTGCCTTTTGTAGCCGTGCTCGTACCTGCAGTCGTGTTACGGCAGACGCCCGAATGCAGATATCGTCGGCATATATTCATACCTGAACTGTGTTAGGCAAGCATCGGACTAGGCCAACGAGTACTAGGTTGAATAGCGTCGGGCTCAACACTCCGCCTTGCGGTACTCCACGGCACGTTTGGTGTTGAGTCGTGGCGCCATCCTCGGTCATCACGAAGAAATGCCTGTCGGTCAAATAACTACACAGCCACTGAAAAGTGCGGCCACCGATTCCGGCTTCAATAAGAGCATTTATAATGGCATAATGTGCTATATTATCATAGGCGCCTTTTATGTCTAGGAATAATGCAGCAGTGAGTCGTTTCCGGCGTTTTTGATGCTGAACAAACCTAACCAAATCGATGACATTATTTATGGATGAGCGCCCTCGCCGGAAACCAGACATAGCATCTGGGTACACGTTGTAATCTTCCAGGTACCATTCCATGCGCGTCAAAATCATTCGTTCCATTATTTTCCCTATGCAGCTGGCCAGAGCGATGGGGCGGTACGATGACAAGTTTAACGGTGATTTACCAGGTTTGAGAAGTGGAACCAAGCGGCTGCATTTCCAGTCACGTGGAACCAAACCGTTGCGCCAAGACTCGTTGTAATGGTTTAGTAGCATGAGTCGTGCTTTCTGCCCAAGATTGGCGAGCGCCGCATAGGTAACCCCGTCCGGGCCAGGTGACGAAGAGCGCCTTGTTACGTTTCGCCTACAACGCGCGGTAATGCCGGCGCGGATGCAACGGACGCCGGGGCTTCGTTCAAAGCGGCGGACATTTTGGCCCGTGCGACGCCGCCGCAACGCTTCCCCGCCAAGCGTGTCCAGGCGTGTTTCAGTGCCACGTGTCTTCGTGTGTGCGTGTGTGTGTGTGTGCCCTCGCTTGTCAAAGCGCGGCAGCCGGGGAGCGGAGTTCCCCGAATGAGGAGCCTGGAGGTCTATCGGCTCAACCGTTCGCGCCGTCGTGTGGGCGGGTTGGCGATGCGTCACTGCACTCGGTTCAGCAGGTCTCTCGGCTCGACCGTGCGCGCCGTCGTGGGCTCATGCTCCGCCGTCCCGTGACCTTCATCCCGTGACCTTCATCCCGTGACCTTCCCTTTTGGACCGCGACGCCGAGAGTATAAGAGCAGCTGCCCCCGGACGCCAGGAGAGAGGCTCCGATTTGTACTGTTGAGTTACGTGCTCTCCCGTCTCTCCACTTCGGTCGACCTGACCGGCCGCTCTTTTGCTATGTTAGAATAAACAAGTTGTTCTGTTACCAGTCTTCTCTTGCTTTGCCGGGACCTTCAGATGCTTCCAGTGCCACAGGCCGCCAGGCCAACGCTACCCTTGGGGCTTGCGACCCATTGGCAATAACGGGCGTCAGCACCGAGACCCCAACAACTCGTGCCAGCGGTGCGATTCCTACAACTGGTTGCCAGCGGTGAGATCGCGACAACGGAGGCCAGCAGCGAAGAGATGCGGTTGACTGTATGCTGAGCAGCACAACGACCATCCGGGAGCAGCGCAACGAGCCCTGTGTGATGACTGGTTGCCTGCAGCGGAACGACTGCGCTGAAGTCTTGGCTGCGAGGTTTGGTGAGTGCGGGACTTTCTTCTTCTGAGTTTTGCCAGGTTTTTGTTAGTGTTAGAAACAGAGCTGGTAATTGGGGTTGTCGTTGCTGCCGGGTTAGTTTGCGGCAAGACAATAGTAGGCAGTAGAGAAAGCAGCATTCAGAGCAGCCATGGATTTGAAGTCGTTGCGCAAACCGAAATTGCTGGAGCTTGCGAGAGAGTTGGGTCTGGATGTCTCAGACAAACTCAGAAAACCAGAACTGCTAAGGGCTATTCTTGAGTTAGAAGCTGAGGATGACGAGCTGTCGGAATGCCTTGAGACCATTGAGGAGAGGGAGGAGCAAAAAGAGAAACAGGAGCGTGAACTTAAAGAACAGAAAGAGAAAGATGAGCGTGAACATAAAGAACAGAAAGAGAAAGATGAGCGTGAACTTAAAGAACAGAAAGAGAAAGATGAGCGTGAACGAAAAGAACAGAAAGAAAAAGAAGAGCGCGAACACGCTTTGGAAATGAAGCGTCTCGAGGTAGAGATGGAACGCGCTCGTAATGGAAGTCAGGCACACGGTGCAGGAGAACGAGTATTGTTCAAAATGACTGACCTGATGCGGCCGTTTAAGCTTGGAGAGGACATTGGTTTGTTCCTGGTTAACTTTGAGCGAACGTGCGAGAAGCAGGGGTTCTCTCGGGAAACGTGGCCACAGCGCTTGCTCACTTTGCTACCCGGCGAGGCGGCCGACGTAGTCGCTCGCTTGGAGAGAGAGGAGGCAGAGGATTTCGACAAAGTGAAATCGAGTCTGCTAAAAAAGTACCGGCTGTCAGCGGAGGCGTTCCGTCGGAAGTTTCGGGAAAATGAGAAAGGCAGAAGTGAGTCATATACAGAGTTTGCCTACAGGCTTATGTCAAACATGCAGGAGTGGCTCAAAGAAGAGAAAGCGTTTGGTGACCACGAGAAAGTTCTGCAGTGTTTCGGGCTAGAACAGTTTTATAGTCGGTTACCTGAGAACGTGCGGTACTGGGTCTTGGATAGGCCAGACGTTAGTACGGTGGCTAGAGCCGCTGAGCTAGCCGATGAGTTTGTGACGCGTCGGGCTCGTGGAGCTAAGGACGGTCAAAAGGGTGACTTTGGCTCCAAGTTTGAGAGGCCAAAGTTCACGCCCATGAGAAAGCGGTTCGAGACGAGGCAAGCGCGCGTGTGTTATACGTGCCAGAAGCCGGGTCACTTTTCGGCGCAGTGTCCGACCGAACGTGAGGAGACGGCGGCAGCCGAAGCCGAACGCAGAAAGTGGTTCGAGATGAGGCAAGTGCGCGTGTGTTATACGTGCCAGAAGCCGGGACACTTTTCGGCGCAGTGCCCAGAAACAAAACCAAAAGTCGTGTTTTTTTCATTAGGCAGCACTGACGAGAACATGAAGCTTCTCGAGCCTTACATGCGAGACCTCCTCGTGAACGGGAAAGAGTGCCGAGTGCTTCGCGATACCGCAGCTACGATGGATGTCGTTCACCCCTCTTACGTAGAACCCGATATGTTCACGGGCGAGTGCGCATGGATCAAGCAAGCAGTGGAAGCTCATAGCGTGTGTCTGCGGGTAGCAAAAGTGCTTATTGAAGGACCTTTCGGAGCACTTGAGACGGAGGCCGCAGTGTCATCTATGCTGCCGCCCCAGTACCCGTACCTATTTTCGAACAGGTCCGATCACCTCCTGCGCGAGAAGGGGCTTTTGTTTGGTGAGGCTAGCGTTCAGGCCTTAACCAGATCGAAGGTTCGGGAGCTCGCTGCAAAGGCGGTAGTTGCGGGGCCGACGTTGTTGAACGATGAGAAAGGGTCAGAGGCGCAGCAAGCTAGTATTCAGAGCACGCCCGGACGGGATAAAATGGAGCCTGTAGCGTTAAAGGCACCAGATACTGGAGAGGAAATTCCCGATGCGGGAAAGTTAGAAGAGCTTCCGGTCGAGCTTCCGGGACTAGGCTCAGTGACGAACAGGAAAGACACCGATCAAGTCATTAGTGACTTAATAAGTAAAGCATCGCTGTCGCCTGAGCAGAAAACAGAACTACACCAGCTCTTACAAGAGTTTCAAGGTCTGTTCTCTGAGAGGCCTGGTAGGACTTCTGTCCTTACTCATGACATAGAACTTACCTCCCCAGAGCCAGTACGATCCAAGGCGTACCGGGTGTCACCCCGCCAGAGCGATATTATGGAGGCTGAGGTAAAGAAAATGCTACAGCTCGGTGTTATTGAAGCGGGTGAGAGTGATTATACCTCCCCTTTGATTTTAGTTGAGGTACCGGGCAAGGAACCTCGTCCTTGCGTCGACTACCGCAGGCTTAATTCCATCACTAAGGATCAAATTTATCCGATCCCTAACATCGAGGAGCGCCTTGAGAGAGTGAGTAGCGCTCAGTTTATTTCCACCCTAGATCTTGTCAGGGGTTATTGGCAGGTTCCACTTACAGAAGAGGCTAGAAGGTATGCGGCGTTCATTTCACCAATGGGGACATTCCGTCCTAAAGTTTTGAGTTTTGGTTTGAAGAACGCGCCATACTGCTTTTCAAGCCTCATGGATAAAGTGTTGCGGGGACAGCAAGAATTCGCTTTACCGTATCTAGACGACGTAGCGATATTCTCCGCATCCTGGCCTGAACATATGGCGCACTTGCGGGCAGTGCTAACCCGCCTGCGCGATGCGGGCTTGACAGTCAAGGCTCCCAAGTGCCAGTTAGCACAGGCCGAGGTTGTCTACCTCGGACACGTGATTGGTCGGGGTCGACGCCGCCCCTCTGAAATAAAGGTGGCCGCTGTGCGAGACTTCCCGCAACCGCGTACGAAGACCGATATTCGGTCGTTCTTAGGTGTCGCCGGCTACTATCAGAGGTACATCCCCAGGTACTCTGATATCGCGGCTCCCTTGACGGATGCTCTAAGAAAGACAGAGCCGCAAACAGTCGTCTGGGATGAGACGAAGGAAAGAGCTTTTAGCGCCCTAAAGAGCGCCCTAACAAGCCAGCCTGTGCTACGATCGCCCGACTACACAAAATGGTTCGTTGTTCAGTGTGATGCTAGTGAGCGAGGCATGGGCGTTGTACTGTGCCAACGGGAAAATGGAGAAGTAGAACACCCCGTCCTGTATGCTAGTCGTAAGCTGACCAGTCGTGAGCAGGCGTATAGCGCCACCGAGAAAGAGTGTGCGTGTATCGTGTGGGCCGTTCAGAAATTGTCATGTTACCTAGCCGGCTCGAGGTTTATCATTGAAACGGATCACTGCCCTCTCCAATGGCTGCAGACCATCTCTCCCAAAAATGGCCGCCTCCTGCGCTGGAGCCTCGCTTTGCAACAATATTCCTTTGAGGTGCGTTACAAAAAGGGGAGTCTCAACGGTAACGCCGATGGCTTAAGTCGAAGCCCCTAACGTGGGAATCAGCCTCAAAATTGCTTGTTACTGATGTTTTTCTTCCTGAGGCAGGATTTTTAACCTATTGCTTTTGTGTAGTGTTTCAAAGTGATGATGTGCTTTTTAGTGCAATTTTTCCGATTTGTGGACGCGTTCTGAGTGCTGCTAAACTACTGTAAGGAACTAGGCAGCAGTATAAAAGGGGAAAGAGCCTGGCAGGGCTTAGTGAGGGTTGTGCCGTGCTTGCTGACTGAGCGGTTGACTTTCGGCGTAGTTCTAACGCTTGCCGGAAACGAGAACAAAAATGTCAACTCTCCCGAAGTCACTTTGCAGTGTCCTGTGTGCACCTGAACGTGAGAACGAGGCCTTCTCTGTGCGCTGCGCTCAAGAAACGCCAAAGGACGCCCGACTACGGTTATGAGCATCATCAAGCGACATCCCTCCGGACAGCGGATGCAGTCCCCTGACCATCGGGATCTCCTTCCCCCGGCGGGGCGGTCTGTTACGTTTCGCCTACAACGCGCGGTAATGCCGGCGCGGATGCAACGGACGCCGGGGCTTCGTTCAAAGCGGCGGACATTTTGGCCCGTGCGACGCCGCCGCAACGCTTCCCCGCCAAGCGTGTCCAGGCGTGTTTCAGTGCCACGTGTCTTCGTGTGTGCGTGTGTGTGTGTGTGCCCTCGCTTGTCAAAGCGCGGCAGCCGGGGAGCGGAGTTCCCCGAATGAGGAGCCTGGAGGTCTCTCGGCTCAACCGTTCGCGCCGTCGTGTGGGCGGGTTGGCGATGCGTCACTGCACTCGGTTCAGCAGGTCTCTCGGCTCGACCGTGCGCGCCGTCGTGGGCTCATGCTCCGCCGTCCCGTGACCTTCATCCCGTGACCTTCATCCCGTGACCTTCCCTTTTGGACCGCGACGCCGAGAGTATAAGAGCAGCTGCCCCCGGACGCCAGGAGAGAGGCTCCGATTTGTACTGTTGAGTTACGTGCTCTCCCGTCTCTCCACTTCGGTCGACCTGACCGGCCGCTCTTTTGCTATGTTAGAATAAACAAGTTGTTCTGTTACCAGTCTTCTCTTGCTTTGCCGGGACCTTCAGATGCTTCCAGTGCCACAGGCCGCCAGGCCAACGCTACCCTTGGGGCTTGCGACCCATTGGCAATAACGGGCGTCAGCACCGAGACCCCAACAACTCGTGCCAGCGGTGCGATTCCTACAACCTGCAAGTCGCCAGTGCCGCTTCAAGCTCCTCCAGCGAAAAAATTACATCCATGCGGGAATCCCGTGGCACAGGAGTAGCACATGGTGTAATTGCGCGTTGGAACTGCAAGCTGGAAAGTCTTGAGCAAAATTCTTCAGCAATGTCAATTTCGCTGCGACCTTGGTGCAAAGCGAGGGCTTTGAAAGGGACACGCTGTTGTGGTGATACGCGAAGCCCACGCACGGTTCTCCATATCTGAGATAATCGCTGACGTGGATCCAACGACTCACAGAAACGTTTCCATCTTTGAGATTGTAGTGCATCGATGCGACGTTAAATCTTCTTTTGCATCCGCCTTGCCTCTCGCAGATCATGGATGGATTTAGTTCTCCTGTATCTTCTTTCAGCCCGCCGGCGAATTGCTCGTAGTCGCTGTAGTTCTGCTTCAAGTCCTGCATATTTTGGGAAAGGCTGGAAACTACACGTAGCCTCTTGCATGGCTTTTTGAATTTCGTGTTCCGGACTTGAATGGTTCCCTTGCTGACATACTCCCTCCATGTGCGACCGAAACGCCGACCAGTCAATTCGCCGGAGCGTCATGGAGGAGCATTTCGATAGTCCCTTGATCTTCAGGTACGTCGGAATATGGTCGCGTCCATGTGTTTCGATGTCTGTAAACCATTGCACGTTTCTTTCAAGAAGCCGAGAAACCAGGGTCAAGTCTAGGCAGCTGCTGTATGTAGGCCCACGTAAATATGTCGGACTACCATCGTTGAGGCAGTGAAGGTCGTGCTGTGTGGCAAAGGATGCTATTCGCCTTCCCCTGGAGTCCATCTTCAGGCTCCCCCAAAGCGGATGGTGAGCATTAAAATCTCCTGTGAGAATCGTAGGGCCGGGTGTCGCTGATAGCACGTCGTGCAGTCGTTTAGAATCGAAGCCACTTGAAGGAGCAATGTACACAGCGACGAGTGTGAACGTAAGCTTATTCGTTTTCACGATTAAACAAACGTACTGGTTGTCGGTGTGAGGCGGAACTGGGTGCAACACGTAAGTCAGATCACATCTAATATATAGAATTACCTTACTTACATCACCACAGGTAGATGACATGAATGCCTCATAGCCAGAAATACGTATAACATTCTGCACGTTCGGTTCGCAAATTACGAGGATGGGAAAACGGTTTTCGAAGACAAAATGTCTAAAATCTGAAATTCTTGATTTGAGACCACGGGCATTCCACTGCAGTAAAGATGCTTTCTTGACTTCCTTGTGGAAGGGCAGCGAGGGGCGGGCCATGGTGCTATGCGATGCTTTCAAGTACTGGAGTCAGCGCGTCCAATACTTGCAGTGCGCTACGAGCAGCTGGAGTGTCCATGTTCGTCAGTAGCAGACGCATGACATTCGTGAGCGATTTGAGCATGGCAATCACTTGTGAGTCCTTGTCTTGCATTTGGTCAACTGTAGTGACATTTGACTGTGAATGGCGAGTCATTTGCTGTGGCTCTGGCGCGTGGCATGTCCTTGGCAGTGCCGGCCACGCATCACTTGATGAAGCATGGCCACTTCTTTCGTTGACATTCGTGCTCTTACTGGAGACAGATGGAACAGGAGGTGGCGTTGCCGGACGAGACATTTCCCTTGAACCGGAAGAGGGTTTCATAGACTTTCGTTTCCGGGAGCGATGTCGCCTTATCGCTTCAGAAGCATCTCTGTGTGACGATCCGTCTCTGGCCATTTTTCTCAAGATTTTCTGCTCTTTCTTTAGGCGTGGACAGTCTTTTGAGGACGCAGCGTGCGATCCTTGACAATTTGGGCACTTGAGCTCTGTTGCACGGCAAGTGTCGGTGTCGTGGTGCTCGGAGCATCGTGGGCATATCGTTGTATTTCGGCAGACAGCACTCACATGTCCAATTCTTTGACACCTTCTGCACTGAAGTGGTTTGGGTACGAAAGGTCGTACCACATGAAGAAAATGGCCGACCTTTACATGTGATGGTAGGCAGTCACCTTTAAACACGAGCCTTACACAGGTCGACTTGCCAAGGCGCCGAGCTTGTAGTAAAGCAACACCATCTGTCGCAGGTTTGATTAAAATTGGCAGGTCGCTGTCGTTAATGGATGTGTCAATGTCATAAACAACACCGGCCGTTGTTTCGTTGTCTTGCGGAATGAGGTAGTGGACATTGATGTTGCCCAGGAGCTTTACTACCATCAAAGCATTGATTGCGCTTCGGTTGTGGACGTCAATAGCCAGGACGTTCTTTCGAGTATTAATTCTGATGTCTTTGATTTCTCCTGGGACAAGAGCCTCCAGAGAAACGGAAATCGCTTGTCGATTAAGGCGGTTGAGGTTGTCGGCAGGTGCGTCCGGCACAAAAAGAATTGTGTGCGCCGATGGCCTGCGCTGTGGAATGACGGTAGACTTACTTGACGAAGACCGTCCGCTGATGTTTCTTCTCTTGGCCTTCCGGTGTACCACTCTTTCGAAGCCTTCGTCATCTGAGGCGTCATCGCTTGAGCAGGAGTACAACACAGTGTCCTCACTGCCAGCTTGACTCGGTGGGCAATTTCTCTTCCTCGGGCCGGTACATGACGAAGCAGTCACGTCGCGTCGGCATTCTGCCGACTCCACTTCCGTTGCCGTGGCAATGAGAGCGGCGTCTCCCAGTAAAACACGGGGAAAAGCCGAAAATACTGCAGCGCGAAGGAATAGAGGTCTCTACGAGAATCACTTCGTCTTCCTCCGTCCTTTACAACTTAACCTATAGAGCTATAGGTGACTATAGCACAAAGCTATAGCACAAAGCACTCAATATAACCAGCAGTCTAAAAATTGGGTCATCAAATATACCAATAACGCGCGAAGCTAAAAGTCTTGGCGTCGTTTTTGAAGAACACATGACGTGGACAGTTCAAGTAAATGAAACATTAAATAAATTTTCAAAAACTGTAGGGGTTTTGTGCAAATATCGCCACATCTTGCCTCAGAATATAAAATTGTTAATTTACAAATCCCTGTTTTTGTCAAAATTATCGTACTGCTATTTAGTCTGGGGCACGACAACACAAACAAACACTCAGAAACTACATAAACTTCAAAAGAAAGCCCTTCGCAACATCGTTAATGCTGCATATGACACACACACGGAACTAACCTTTAAGGCCCTAAATCTATTAGCAGTAAATGAGCTTTACTCTATAATGTTAAATAAACGCTACAAATCTGAAGTGAAAAATAACAATTCATTTCTTAGTGAATTGTCCGGACTACGCCGGCTTGAGCATGCCCGTACATTGAGAATACGTGAGCTTTGGAAGGTGCCTAGAACACGTACAAAGTACGGCACTCAGATGTTAAAATACCAGTCACCTGCGCTGCTTAATAATTCAGAGTTCTAAATATAACACAATGCCACACCTAATTGTCTTCTTTGCTTTGCTGTGACGTTCTATTTATCGGTGCTTTTTGCTTTCGCAATAGAGTGTGTAATCTCATGCAGTATTCATGTACTCATTTGACCCTGTCGTGTGTTCAAGCGTATTTCTTTCTTATTTTATTATTTGTTTCTACACAATGATTTGTTGTTATGCTTCTTTTACTAGCATTTATGACAATAGCAGCTGATTTAAGACCGTAAATGCACACACACCGGACTTCTGTACACTGTTAGGTTTATTTATGTTGGCGTGCTCTATTTGTTATGCGCCTTGTCTGCCAGTATTTGGGGGTGCAGACTTCGTCAAGCCTGATGAATGGCTTTTTGTCTGTACCCACCAAGTGTCTTTGATGCTGAAATAAATTGATTGATTGATTGATTGATTGATTGATTGATTGATTGATTGATTGATTGATTGATTGATTGTCTCGCCATCATTTTGGCTACAGCAAAATTCCGCCTATATGGTAGGCTATTCAAAGTCGTCAGCGACCATCACGCGCTGTGTTGGCTAGCTAACTTAACGGACCCTTCAGGACGGCTGGCGAGATGGAGCGTCAGACTGCAAGAATATGACGTCACGGTAATCTGACAATCTGACGCCGACTGCCTATCACGCACCCCCATCGATCCCCCGCCGGAAGACGACGAGGACGACAACGCCTTCGTTGGAATAATAAGCGCGGAAGACTTCACTAAACAGCAACGAGAAGACCCGGAGTTAAAAGGCCTCGTCAAGTATTTTGAAGAGAACACCGACGTTGTCCCTAGGGCATTTACGCGCGGATTGTCTTCGTTCACGCTACAAAACAACCTGCTCGTGAAGAAGAACTTCTCACCAGTCCGCGCCAGCTACATTCTTGTTGTTTCCTCAGCGCTACGTCGCGAAGTACTGCACACCCTACAGGACGATCCAACCACTCGGCACATCGCATTCTCCTGGGCGCTGTCGAGAATACATGAAAGGTATTACTGGCCGCGTCTGACCGTAGACGTCGCCCGTTACGTCAAGGCATGCCGAGACTGTCAGCGACGCAAGACACCGCCGACAAAACCAGCCGGATGACTATAGGCGATCAAATCTCCTTGCCGACCGTTTCAGCAGATCGGGATGGAATTGTTGGGACCGCTTCCGACGTCAACATCCGGAAATAAGTTGATCGTCGTGGCGATGGACCATCTCACCCGCATCGCTGAGACTAAAGCTCTACCGAAAGGCAGCACAGCCAAAGTGGCGAAATTTTTCTTCGAGAACAACCTGCTGCGACATGGTAGCCCAGAAGTCCTCCTCCCCGACAGAGGAACGGCTTTTACAGTAGAGCTCGCACAAGCCATTCTGCAATACAGCCAGACAAGCCACAGGAGGACAACTGACTACCGCCCGCAGAGGAATGGTCTCACGGAGCGCCTGAACAAGACCCTCGCCGACATGCTATCAATGTACGGCAACGTCGAGCACAAGACGTGGGACGCGGTCCTGCCGTATGTAACCTTCGCTTACAACATGGTGGTGCAAGAAACAACACAGATCACGTCGTTTAAGTTGCTTTACGGCAGGAACTCGATGATGATTCTCAACGCCATGCTGCCGCACGTCACCGACGAAAAGAATCTTGACGTCGCTACCTATCTCCAGCGCTCCGAAGAAGCCCGATAGCCCGCCTGCCTACGGATCAAGAACCAGCAGCGTACCGACAGCCGACACTACAACCTCCAACGACGCTACGTCGAGTACCAGGCCAACGACCGTGTTCGGGCTTGGACCCCGATACGCCGACGAGGTCTCGGTGAGAAACTATTACGTCGCTATTTCGGACCCTACAAGATCGTGGATGTATTGGCGAACTGGACGACGAGGTCGTGCCAGACGGAATTTTGCATTCACAGCGGCGCCACGCACAATCTGAAGTGGTCCTCGTGGTGCGTCTTAAGCCCTGTTACGCACGCTGACGAACTTTTATATTCTTTTCTATTTCTTACAGGTGTTTTTGTTTATTACTTTCGTTTGTTTTCAGCATCAGATCAATGCTTTTTAAGAGGGGGGTATTGACAAGTTTACTCGCTTATTTTTTCCAGGTGACCGCTTGTCACCGCCTAAGAAACGTTATCGCACTGCGCAGGGCGCGCCTGCATGTATCGGTCGTTTCTGGAGTGTTATCGATCGTTCCGCTTTCTGCCACCGAACCTTGTGTAATCTGATTGCATGGATGCGCAACATGAATGGTCTTGAACTTTGTGGAAGATACGCGGGTCCGAGCGATTAGTCTGGATCATTCGGCCACGGATGTATAAAAGCCGACGTTCTTGACCCGCTGATCAGATTTTCGACGATCGCCGAGTGTGTTCGCCGCTGTCGCCGTTCTTTGAGTGCAGCCTGCTTTTGCGGGCACAAGTTCGCCCAATAAAAGGCTAGTTTTGCTGTCTTGTGAACCATCACTTCTACGTTACAATATTAATGGTCAATTTTAAGTAATTTGTAATGTGTACATCCATATATTTATATGACATGATGAGATCTAACAGGATGTTGATCAGCTGGTAAGGTCTAGGATTAAAATGAGATCTGGATACGCGCATTATTTGACATTCGTTAACTACAAAAGGCTTATGTACAGTGTGCATGAAATCAATAACTAGGCTAACCTTGAACCGTAAGGTAAAGCTAGAAAAGGCAAGCGCGCACAGCCGGCCTACTCCACTCATCTCAAACATGACAAATCGCTAAAAACAAATTTCTTTCTCTTCAAGCAGCAGATGACAAGCCTGAGCAGTGTGTTCCCAGAAGCTTTGCGAAATATACTCGAAGTTTTGCTTGACATTCAGCCAATCAACAGTGGACGAGCAAGGGAAGCCTCAGAGTGGAAACTTGTCTTGGTCAAGGCCCTGACAAATATGTTTTCTTGCGGAAATGCTTACTCCAGGCTGAGGCTTCCCTTGCTCACCTCTGTCATTCAATTGAAATATTAATCTTCTTGCAACCTCTTCGATTTCTTTGAATACAAAAACCGAGATGTTTTTTCAACATGAAACCGTAAATTGAGTTTTCCAAGTATCTCTGAGCAATAATTGGCCTCATATGTTCATGTGGTGTCCTTGCGTATCCACGGAATATTTGCATAGTTCCTTGTAAGCACTGTTGTCTCTACACCGTTCCTCGCTTTGCTACGAGCACTCCACTTGTGTCAAAGCCTTTCCTGCCGCATCTGAACACTAAATGTGCAGCATAAGTATCAAGAGCAAACAATGTGTGATGAAAAATTTACCATAGGTTATTTTTATCCCTACACTCCGTGCCTCTCGCCGATGTGTTATGAAAACAATGGGACATTGCAGCGCGAGCTCATCTTACGGTAATTACGTATTCGCCGTGCACTCTTTATGTTTCTTTTGTTTAACATAGCTGAAATCGTTGAACGCAGATATTATACTTCGAAATACGTCAAGCATCACTGTACGCAATAGAAATACGAGGGTAGCCCAGGATAAATATCGTTTTCTGAAGCTTTGTTCTCCCTGCTTTGGGCGAAGACGATGAGAAAACTCAATTTAAGCTTTCAATTTCATTTATTAGATTTATAATCTGTGTTTCTGTATATTGTAAACTCAGTGACTGGCAGCATTAACTACACCTGACCTGTGCGAAAATTGTAGCATGTACTGCTTAATTCGCCAAACGATGTTAAGCTTACTTGTTTTTTGTGTTTTTGCCAGTTGAGGCTTCTCAGTCATTTGGCGATATAATAAAGATATATTTAGTCATGTTAGAGCACCGTACGCACGGATACCACCTCGAAAGCGGTAAGAAAGCGCCCAAAACCAGCGAGCTATCAGTGCGACGAGCCCCACCTGCCGCTGCCGTAGTGGCCATATTGCTCACTACGTAATGCTGATGATATTAGTTACGATTTTGCTAGCGCCATCGCTCGGTCGCATACTTTTGTTCACAATGCCACCGCTACTTTTATTTTCGCTGCACTGTGGAAAGTGCAGTTTCTCTTTAAGTTTATGTAGGCCTTCTGTGACTTTGTCCCCAAAGCAGATCGCTTTGGTGATAAAGCCTGCACGACTACGCGCAACGGCGCCATAGGACAGTGTGGTGCTACCACTAGCAGGGTAGTACCGTTCAGTACCGCATGGTGGCGCGCTTGGTGGCGCAACCCACCGCCCCGTTCCAAAAGGGACGCTCATAATATCCATCCATCCATGCATCCATCCAACCATCCATCCATCCATCCATCCATCCATCCATCCATCCATCCATCCATCCATCCATCCATCCATCCATCCATCCATCCATCCATCCATCCATCCATCCATCCATCCATCCATCCGTTTTCTTTTTTTCTTTTTTAACCTAGGTAGCCCATTAGGCAGTATAACAGCAGGAGCTTGGTGGCACAACCCACCGCGTCGTTCCAAAGGGGACGCTCATAACGTCCATCCATCCATCCACCCGTTCTCGCATTCGTCGCTCGCGGAAGCTAGCGCTTTCAGAAGCTGTCGTTGAGATGCTGCGCCTCTGGTAGCAGCGTCTGCGATCAGAGGCGGTGGGAAGCGCTGCACATGATTCTTGATTAGTAAGTGGGGTTCGTTTTTAATAATTTTTTTCGTTATCCAATAATCGCAAACAATTCAGAAGCGCAATTTCAGGCATATTCATGTCAGACTTTGCGTTCGAAGCGTTAGTTTAGGTGTGTGAAGGACGCTTAACTATTTTTATCGTTAAATTCTTGCGCTGTCGTTGCCCATAGTGCCAATTAAATGTGCAGACGAAATTCGCCGATAAACCGGAGCCAGTACGGAGGCCCAGACGCCTTCCTGGTTCGCTTGCTTTGCGGCTTCAGACAAACCACGTCGAGTGCATGAGTTGCCGAGCTACGCTAGGACGTAAAATAGTGCAGTAGGCTCATTGGTGCGCTAGAGATCGCAGTTGTGTGGGCGGCGTTGGGAGAAGGCGCAGCATGTACAGTTTCGCTTTTCATAGTGACACACAGAGTTTTCACAGGACTTCCGGTAAAGCCCTCTGGAGGACCGTAAGTTACAATAACCTTTAAATTTAAAGAACTCTGCAGCTCGCAGCAGTTCTGCTGTGAAGTTGGAGCTTTCGAGAACTGAATTGTATTGTGAGTACTGCAAGAAAAATCAGTACGTAGGCTCCATGCATGGCGCACGTTCTTTGTTGACTGAACACAACAAGAATATGTGCCCGCAGTACACAATACAGAAAAATAATCCTTTTTTCTTGGCTAACAACTGTCAAAAGTGTTGGACAGGGAGTTGTCTGGGTTGCGGTAAAGCCCCTCAATAGAAAACAAAAGTACCGCCATCCTTTGAAGATTGCCGCCGTCCTCCTCTCTTGCGCATTTCCTCGACGCTGGGCCCTCCCATTAACCGAACGTCGTCAAGCCCTTTTTCTTGCTTGTTTTTGCTTCCGCCGCCATGGCTGTGCCAAATATTGCGAGCGACATACGCAGACACCACGTTTCGCACCTACTTTGTGCTTTCGTAGCGTACTCCCGTGTTCGCGATGTCGCGTTGCTGAGCCTAAGGGTGCAGCACAAGTCAAGGGGACGGCAAGTGACTATTCCGTATTCCATCTACCAAGCGAGACGTGGCAAGGAGAAAGGTATGAATTGAAAGAATAATCCAGGCTGATTTCAACCCAATGCAATGATCCCGGCTCTGTGAGGCAAGCAAGCGATTCTTCGCTCATCACCAATCTCACATGACGCCATTTGTTGTATGCGAACGTCTGTGTTTTCGGCTGTTCCACTTTACTGCAGAGTTTATTATTGTGTGTACACAGTGATCGCGTCATCCTTCGGGATGGCGGGCACACGTCCCTTGCAGCTTCCCGTCGACGCAGTCGACCAAACTGCTGCTCGGCCGGTTGATGCCTTCTTAGCTACGGCCGTCACCGACGTGAAGCTTCCAGATTCGGCAGATAGCTCCACGATGACTGAGATGGATTCCGACAGTAGCAGCTTCACGCCTGTTGAATCGCGCCGCCTGAAAAGAAAGTTGCGCGGGACATCAGCAGCTGGTGAATCGACTACAAAGACTGTTGAGAAACCTGGCATGTTACGCCGGACATCAACAGCGAGAGAGTTGCCTGCAGACAATGTTGAAGTACCTGACGGGTTCTCTGTGGCTTTTGTAGCCAGAACTGAGACGACTAATTTGAGTACTATTAACAGACAGCCGCTGATCCAATTTTTCGGCCAGGTGATTCCGGGACAAGTCCAAGGGGTCAGAATCAACATATACAAGAATGTCCTTACGGTAGATGTGAAATCTCGGGCGTCAGTGGACAAGTTGAAAGAAATTGAAGTGTTAGGCTGTATGCCAGTCCGCCCCTATCTCTCTCGTGTGAAACGGACTTCCGCTGGAGTTATAACAGATGTAGACCTTGAAATAACTGGCATCTACCTGCCGTCACTCATCAATTCTACGGTCAGGATAGTCGACATTCATTGTTTCGGCCGATCATGGTGTGTTAAAGTCGTTTTTGAAGCCAACTCTCTCCCATCCCACGTCCAGGTGGGCTATGTGCGGCATCCTGTTGGTCTGTATGTTCCCAGGCCTGTTCAATGCCACTAATGCAACAAGATTGGCCATGTGAATGATGTTCGCCGAAATGAAATATCCTGCCGTCGATGCGGCGGCTCACTTTGCATGATACTTGCAAGACGGAGACGGTCAAGTGTACCAACTGCTTCGGTGCTCATGAGGCGACGGCTAAAGACTGTCCTATGATGAAGAACGAGAGGCTCGTCCTGAAGAAGATGGTAAAAGACAATTCAAGTCACCAACAAGCGGCCGCGGCTATTCATCGCCGCAAACGTCGTTCCCGACGCCGACGCCCAGAGCCACACGTCACTAGTCTGGCTCAGCCACCGTCACAGGAACTCTCAGCTCAATTGACTCAACGTCTTGAGCCACAGAATGATAAGACGCTGCCTGCTGCAGCGCCCCATGTTACCACGCTGGTTCAGAAATATTATATTATCCACCTCCTCTGATGTTGAATGGCCTGCTCTGTCATCCAAGGTCGTCAAACCAACGCGTCTAACATTCCATGCCGTTCCAGCGGACAATATGGACAAGGCAGAAGGCCAGCAGGTGAACGTACTTCTGAAACAACTTGTACACTCCATGCGCACCCTGTTTTCCGGCCTCAATACACCAACAGCTAGGGTTGTTGTTCAGTTTGTGGACGCAATTGAGCCGCTCTTGGCGGCACTGCAATAATTCATTATGGTGCTACTACACAGCCCCTCTGTGTCGATGCACATAGGTCGCAACGTAGGGATGCAGTGGAATTCCCGACGCCTGCGTGGTCGCCTGAACGACTTCCGACAGCGCGTCCAGAAATACCCCTTCCCTGTGACTGTGATATGTGAGCCCAACATGCCTTCTGCATCCCGCCTTTCTAGATATGTATAGCTGTGGTCTCGAGAAACTGATGAAACCAGCAAGGTGTTAGTGCGCATACGCCGAGATATTTCTTAATACCGCCATGTACTCCAGCCCCATTACACGAACCACTACAATTGCTTGACGTTAACGCTTAAAGGGCGGGTATTCTCGATACTCGGCGTCTACATTCCACCCAGAGATCACATTGGTTTTTCGTACTTGTTTTCAGCAATCCATAGTTGTGCAGTTCCTCATATTATTGTGGGCGACTTCATTGCTCAGCACTCCCAATGGGGAAGTAGAGTAATTAATAACAGAGGCAAAGCCTTGTCCGACTTTATGCACTCCCATGATTTCGTCAATATTAACGATGGCTCTCCTGCGTTTCTGCATGGCACGTCTTATAGTAGATGCTTGGACCTGACGTTTGTTTCCTCACGACTACAGTCCTCTATTAGCTGGTTCAGAGATGTGGAAGCACACTGCAGGGATCACATACCAACGTATATCTGCGTGAAGTGGTTCACACCTACCACTTCCTCTCATGTGTGGTGCACAGACTGGCCCACTTTTAAGACATTCATGGAGAATTCCTGTGCCGATCTGGAGCCACCAACCCAAATAGAAGACTGGATTATGTCCGCCCTCGGTGAGGCCACGCGAAACATATGTGCACCTCAACCGGAGTCTCCTATCGACGTGGAATTCAAGAGGTTACGCGCAGTCCAACGGCGCGCTGAAAAAAAACATCGAAGGACCAAATTCACGTACGATCTCGGCCTTTGTCTCAGAGCTCGACAAATTAAGCGCCATCTCGAGAAATTAGAAAGGAAGCGCTGGAAAAAGTTCTGTTCATCACTGTGGTGGTGGTGGTGATAAACTTTATTGAAAGAGGGAAGGGTAAAGAGGGACGTGGCTGAGGGCTAGGGCTCAAGTAAGGCCCTGGGCCTGCTTGGCCTTTTCCGCCCAGTTCATCACTGTATCCTAGCAAGCCAGTGTCACGTATTTAGCATGCATTCAGGAGCCTACGTTCTCCCCCCCAAGAAAGGTACGCTTTCAGTGCTCTGGCCCTTTACCAACGCCGCACTGATGTAGAGGTAGCGGACGACTTCTGCAAAATGATAGCGGACACAGCTCAGTCAGCCTCAATCCAGTTCGAAGTTGTTGCGCCACCTTTCCCAAGTGATCACTGCGACTTGCGTTTTACGGTGCTTGAATTAGAGGCTGCTCTTGCGTCGTGTCGGGATTCATCTGCCCTTGGCCCTGAGGAGATTTCGTACTCGCCTCTCTCTCACCTTGGCAGGGGTGGTCGCACTGCGCTGCTCAATTATTACTAAGACACATGGGTCTCCGGTATTGTTCCGGAGCAGTGGAAGATCAGCCGCCTGGTTGCTCTCTTGAAGCCTGGAAAGACTCCTTACGACCTTACCTAATACCGGCCAGTTGCATTAGCCAGCTGTGTTGGAAAAGTTATGGAACGAATGGTCCTGGCGAGGCTTGAATGGTTTCTGGAGAGAAATTATCTTTATCCAAAGATAATGATCGGTTTTCGGCGGGGTCGTTCTTCGATTGACACCATCAGTGACCTCGTTACGACAGTGGAGCATGAAAAACGTCGACGCCGACTCGTCGCCGCTGTTTTCTGAGACATCAAAGGGGCCTACGACAACATCCTTCATGAAGGCATTCTCGATGCCCTAGATGACTTGGGTATTGGCGGCCGGCTCTACCTGTGGATTGTGAGCTACCTCAGCGGCCGTTTCGTTTACATGTACACGCCTGACGGAGAGACTAATCGTCATCAGGTATGCCGTGGAGTTCTTCAGGGAGGAGTTCTCAGCCCAACATTATTTAATTTGATTGTGCAATGAGTGGCCTGGTGAGCGAACTTCCAGCTCACATCCACATCAGTGCATATGCAGATGACATCTGCATCAGGGCTTCTGGTACAACAGGCCCACAATACGTGCGAGAATACAACGTGCTCTGTCATCTACTTCACGATACATACAGCGTCATGGTTTGCTCTTAGCTCCTTAAAAATGTGCTGTGGTTGCATTCACGCGAAAATCCGCCTGCCGCTACCCGATCTCCATTCACGGTGTTATAATGCCTTATGTCTCCCACCACAGATTCTTGGGCATTATCATTGACCGCGGTTTGTCATGGTCGAGGCATGTTAATATGTTGAAGCAAAAACTTAATCTGTTCTGTCATGTTCTTCGCTTCGTAGCACCTATGAAATGGGGCCACAAGGAAGGCTCATTATTACGACTTTATCCGTCTCTATTCGTAGGCTGCATTTGATACAGCCTCCCGATACTCTCAAACTTGAGCATTTCCTGCTTGCGGACAAACGGAGAGCGTTCAAACGCTGGCCCTCAAAACATGCCTCGGCTTGCCACGGCGTGCCTTCAACAAAGGCACGATTGAGGAAGCCCGCGTGTGCCCACTATCAGTATACCTGTCCCACGAACCACTTCGTGTATGTTTACGCTTACTGACAGGACATCATTGCCATCCATTGACGTTGGATCTACATGAGCGGCCGGAAAGCAATTTAACAAGTGCACTCCGCTACCATCTACCCCACATAACATCAGGCTATGCCCTTCCATATCACCCCGTCAAACCATCGTGGGTGATGGTTCAACCTTCCGTATGCGTGCATGTCCCCGCCATACTAAATTAATCATTGGTTCCCGTTAGCGGACAACAATTTGCTCTCGCATACGTCTGGCCAGAATACCAGAAATATGTTTCATCTTTACACAGGCGGCTCCGCGTCACCAAAAGCATCGACATCAGCTGTGGTGATACCAGCCCAACAGATGACCCGAGGTTTCATTCTAGATCACAATTCTACATCAACCGCTGCAGTGCTTGTGGCTAATCGGCAAGCGATTCGCCATATCTATATAAGTGGCACACGTCTCGCCTGGAACTTGGGCTCTTTGAAGCAGCGTCAGCTTTGCCTGCTGCCCCTTTGCGACGAAATTACGGAAACGCTCTTTGATTTCAGATAAGAAGCAGTCGCATGTAGTAAGTGTATCCTTGTGGTTATCGAACGACAGTAGTGCTGTGTACGTCAGGAAAAACACAACGCGTGGAAGCTGACATATTCCACCTCAATGCTAAAAGGTGTTCACCCGTTTGTAATGAGTGAGCCACTCGACCACGTCCTCGCAAGACTTGCCTGCGAAAATGGGAGTCTATCAGGTGCTGGCGTTGCCAGGGACCAACCGCTCCTGAAACTGGTACTGAAAAGGCCACTGGAGCTGGTACAGTCCAGCTTCCGTCATCGTCGGGTGGCCTCTCCCCTACCAACGGTAGCGAAGACAGTCCAGCAAGGTTGTGGCTTCGGCGAAGGTCAGGTTGTTGGAGAAGCGTGTTGGCATGGTCGAGGTACGCCACAACCTCCACCATAACTGTTACAGATGATTGTGTGTTTATTTATAAAAGGAGACTGGCACGAATGATCCACCAGGAAGATAGTCGTTGAAGTACTGCCGCTCATTGCGGGGACCGTCGTCTTCTTCTTTAACCTCTTTTTCTCGCCGCATTACAATGTATCTCTTTCAAGTTTGACACACTAATTTAAGGTCGCATACGCATGCAGCGAGAATAGTATCTGCAGCCGTTGTAGTGCTCCCTTCTATGTATAAAACAGAATAGAGTTACCGTTTTAATATCCACCTCCACTAACGAGCTTCTCTTTGACGCTTGGATCAGTAGGTTGGCTGCCATTACCAGCTGAGTCGGTACTCCCGCCTATCTTACTGTACAATAATTGAAATTGGAATTGTTGGAAAGGTAAAGCAGGGTAACCCTATCATTTGTGTTTTTTCATAAACGACCTGCCATGTCATGAACACTACAAAGGTATTCTGTTGTTTTCGAAGAGCGCACATATTGCACTAGGAAATAAATATTGTAACCCATATTGGTCAAGTATGGATCACTCGTGAACAGTGTGAACAACCTTTAGGGAAAATAGTAATAAAAGATGGTATTACTACCAAATCTCCCGCAGCATTCAGAGGATCGTCCTTTTACGATTATTTGCTGTCAAGAAAGAAATATACAGGGCACGCGTTTTGCGTGAACATTGTGCCGCGTTACCTTACAGAATGTGGAGAAAAAGTGCATATTTCAAGTTAGAGGCAACAAAGATAATGTTTAAACTTTCATAAGTGCGCTTTCTATATCGGTACCTAAACAGCTAAAACAGTTTTCTTTATTCCTGCTCCATATTACCGAAAATTGAACGCTACTGTTTCAATGAAGAATTTTTCATGGCTTAGAAATAAAAAGTTACAATTTCGCCTAAGAACGAAGCATCGATTGCAACAGCAAATTACCAGGCAGCTATACGAGGTATGCATAGTAGTCTGATCGGCTATATAAACTTGTAAACATTCGCTTACTAACTGAATTAACAAGCATGGTGTCAGCGCGCACAAGCAAACATGAACACATCACACTCGATAAGCGCGGACACTCGCTGTTCAAAAAGGGGTGTGAGCAAGTGAGGCAGCCGGGGCGAGCAAAGTGACCTTCGCGCCGTCTATCGATTCTACGCAAAAGTGCCGAGAATGCAGCACGTACAAAGGTATGAGCCGTCTGCAGATAATTTTCAAGATACGGCGCGCCCAGACGTGCAAAGTACAGGCCTGTTGGCGAAGTCCAAGCCGCCCTCCCGCGCTGCCTACCCGCTTTCATGGCGCGCGAGATTAAACCGCGATAATTACTACTTCTTGCGTATGGTAGCGAAATGCGCAGTTGCTGCCGGAGCACAACGCCGCCCCCCTCCGTCTCTCCCTCCCCATGCCCCCCACGGCCTTTCATGCGACAGAAGACGGCGGGTTTGCTCTTCGCTTCTTTCCTTCGCGCGCGCCAGATTGAGTGGCGATCGTCTGCTTTCCTCGCGTGACTTGACTCGCACATGCAGCATACGACGTGCGGCGACGGTGTTGTAGCCCTGCACTTTATGCGGAACATCACGACGACGGCGACGACAAAAATGCGACATGAATGTCCCTGTAATTTATAACCCTGTAAAAGTTTGAATGCTCCTAGTTTTCGTTCTGTTATATCTCACCCGTATATGAGAAATAGGTCCCCGAGCTCTTGTCTCGCCTTTTACATCTGGCTCATCCCGTATAACAATTCTTCATGAAGTAACAAGAATAAAAGCTGCTGCAACAACATGACTGTTCATGTATGAACACAGCCCGTTCATCGAACAAAACGTAATTCAAACTGAAAATCAGAGCAGATATTCGTAAACCCGGTAAAATAGGGGCATATATTACAACAGGATCGGAGCCGGTAACTTTCGCCAGCTGACGTAAAGATACTGCAGCGCAGTCGATCCCGACGACAACGGTTTTCAGCGCTTTCAAGAAGCTGAAAGCCACCGTATTGATCAGCCAGTCGGCTAGCTTCCGTGCATCGCTGCAGCTTTCCAAAGCGAAGACTCGGGGGTGGCTTCTTTCAGACGATCTTTTCGAGATGGGTCGCCCAGGAATTAGGGCCATGTTTCCCGTCGATAGCAGACGGCGCGAGACTGTTTTTATATGCTAACTTTCACTGGCGCAAGGCCGTCTTGTTCGAAGAGGAGCACTTTGTTCCGACAACGAAGCAGGCATCCGTGGGCGTCTTTGAGTCCGTTCCGATGAACAAAGCTGTCCGTTATAATGCGGAAAAACACAGCTTCTTCTGTGTGCTCTATAAAGACGCATCGGTCGCGCCGTGAAGAAACTGACGTATGAGTAAGACAAAAAATATGTGTTTATTTGGAGCAAGAAAAGCAGGATAATAAGGTGTCTTGTCTTCAAATCTAAATTAAACTTTCTAGGCGCGCATAGCAACTGACAACAGAAAACACGTGGCAGACAAAGGCTCGATGTTTCAGTCAGCCCATTGTCGAATCAGAGGCTATTCGTCGCCTTTTTGAAGGAACAGCGCATTGCAATAAAAGGCGATCGCACTTCTTACCCCTTGCTGCGTTTGCGTGCCACATACTCTTGAAAATAACCGTAAGTTGATCGAAGCTGCTGTCAATTTACTCGACTGGACGTTCACACTCCTTTGTGAGCCAGACGATCGGCTTCCGTGTCACAGTTAGTATATGACTTCCTGCTGCTGACCGGAAGGTTATGGGTTCGATTTGTGGTTACGGCGGCTTTATTGAGGCGGGTGCGTAATGCACGAAAACGCTCGTGTGCTGATATTAAGATGAATGTTGAAGAACTTCAGGCAGGTGAAGTCATTTCGCAGGAGCCCTCCACAATCAAGTCGCTCATAACCATTGTGCAGTTTTTGAAGGTTAAGACCCTACAATTTAATCTAGTTTGAACCAGACCTGCACATTCGTAGATCAAGCTGCTGGGTCTAGCAACATGATATCTGTACTGACTAAGTTTACCGGTCTAGGTCGTTGTTTATGCCCTCACACAAAGAGAACGCACTACAGCCACGATTCCTCTGGGAAAGACGAGTAATTTTTTATGTTCAGAAAAATAAAACAGTTGCGCTGCTTTATGCGGGTAAATTTGCGGCGATTATAAAATTATCTAATGAAACGGGATGGTTGGTCAATTGAAGGCTGGTCAGAAGTGCAAAAAGTCTGTCTCGTAAATGCTTTATGGGCGATGGTAGGAAATCACCTTCCCATAAGCGTATTTTTTTCTATTTTGATACCAAGAACACCTCATTTATTAAAGAATATATCTTGAAAATGTAATGCCTAAACGAAAACTAAAAAGACTTCAATGTTAGCGACACAGTTAACTTTGCCGATATAAGTCGGCTTATGTACGTTGCTTTGTGACACAATTCCCTTTTCAAAGAACTATCAACCTGCAATAAGTTCTCTTTTTGTTTCACAATTCGAATTCATCAATTTAGACATTCACCCAAATTGGCTTTGCTGACCGTTGGCGGCAGCGCGCTTGTTTGTTCATCAGCAATTGTGTTCATCGTTGTTCACCAATTGTGTAAAAATGTTATTACGAACAAAGTGGTGCAGTTCACATGGAACACTTGGAAGAAAGAAACAATTCAATTTTTATCATAGCTTAAGAAAAAATTTTGGAGATCCCTCGCACTGTAAGAATCGACGATATGCGAAGCATTTAGCTTGCAGCTAGCTATTCTGCCTTTCTTGAGGTTCCGTAAAGCGCCACTAGGTTGAGCAATCTGAACTTGAACTTTATTTGTATCTATACAACGTACAGATGACGGAGGCGCAGTCAAAAAGTCATAAAATCGGCTTCACTAGGTCTGTGTCCCTTATTCGTTTCTTAGGCATCACGTAGCAATGTGTGGTAAAAGTGTCAGCCAATGTCGTGCCTGATGTCGGCTGATTATTTATTCTGACTCTGCTGCATTCTGTGGCTGATTGTTTACACTAAGTAAGATGTTTAGTTTTTTTCCAGGTGATATCGGTTCACATTATCATTTCTTCATTAAATAATTTCTCGAAATATTGCGCTTTTGCTTCCCTTAGAGTACCATTACCTTATTCCGGAATTTTTTGAACTCTGCTAAATCTGTTGCGGTGGCGTAGTGACGTAAATCTGTTGCGGCGCGGACTGCAGCGGTGGCGTAGAGGTAGAACACCCGCCTCGAGTGCAAGAGGTCCGTGGCTCGAGTCCCAGTGCCGTGCAATTTCCCACCGGATTAAAAAAAAATCCGCGTGTTCATAAAACTGCATAACCAGGCCAGGAGTGTGGCCTGATCCCGGTGGCCAGAACCAGTTACGCACTCCCTCACCAGAGCAGGATTCGCCACCCTGGTGTAGTACTTGGCCACAACCTTCTATATGAACACAACAATCAAACCCCGGCCCTCAGTCCCCAGCAGCTGCGAAGCAACTGACCACGGCGGCGGTCAGACCTGCGACGCAGCAGAGGGTGCTAAGAATCCCTGGCTCCGGACAGGCCGCCATTGGCATATGAACCTGGCAACGTTTAACGCTAGAACGTTATCTAGTGAGGCGAGCCTAGCAGTGCTATTAGAGGGCAGTAAATGGGACATAATAGGGCACAGTGAAGTTAGGAGGCCAAAAGAAGCATATACAGTGCTAAAAAGCGGGCACGTCCTGTGCTACCAGGGCTTAGCGGAGAGACGAGAACTAGGAGTCGGATTCCTGATTAATAAGAACATAGGTGGTAACATACAGGAATTCTATAGCATTAACGAGAGGGTGGCAGGTCTTGTTGTGAAACCTAATAAGAAGTACAAAATGGAGGTTGTACAGGCCTACGGCCCCCTATCCAGTCATGAAGACCAAGAAGTCGAAAGCTTCTATGAAGACGTGGAATCGGCGATGGGTAAAGTCAAAACAAAATACACTATACTGATGGGCTACTTCAATGCCAAGGTAGGCAAGAAGCAGGCTGGAGACAAGGCAGTGGCGGAATGTGGCATAGGCGCTAGGAATAGCAGGGGAGAGTTATTAGTAGACATTGCAGAACAGAACAATATGCGGATAATGAATACCTTCTTCCGCAAGCGGTATAGCCGAAAGTGGACGTGGAGGAGGCCGAACGACGAGACTAGAAATGAAATAGAGTTCATACTCTGCGCTAACCCTGGCATCATACAAGATGTGGACGTGCTCAGCAAGGTGCGCTGCAGTGACCATAGGATGGTAAAAACTCGAATTAGCCTAGACCTGAGGAGGGAACGGAAGAAACTGGTACATAACAAGCCGATCAATGAGCCAACAAAGTATTTACTAAGGTAATTGCAAATACAATCAGGAACACCTTAGACTTCCGTCAACCAAAGGAACAGGCAGGATTCCGTAAAGGCTACTCAACAATAGACCGCAGTCACACTATCTATCAGGTGATAGAAAAATTTGCGGAATATAACCAACCTTTATATACAGCTTTTATTGATTACGAGAAAGCTTTTGACTCAGTCGAAACCTCAGAAGTCATGGAGGCATTGCGGAATCAGGGTGTAGACGAGCCGTATGTAAAAATACTGAAAGATATATATAGCGGCTCCACAGCCACCGTAGTCCTCCATAAAGAAAGCAACAAAATCCCAATAAAGAAAGGCGTCAGGCAGGGAGATACAATCTCTCCAATGCTATTCACAGCGTGTTTACTTACAGGAGGTGTTCAGAGACCTGGATTGGGAAGAATCGGGAATAAGAGTCAATGGAGAATACCTCAGTAACTTGCGATTCACTGATGATATTGCCTTGCTTAGTAACTGAGGGGACCAACTGGAATGCATGCTCACTGACCTGGAGAGGCAAAGCCGGAGGGTAGGTCTAAAAATTATTCTGTAGAAAACTAAAGTAATGTTTAACAGTCTCGGAAGAGAACAGCAGTTTACGATAGGTAGTGAGGCACTGGAAGAGGTAAGGGAATACATCTACTTAGGACAGGTAGTGACCGCGGATCGGGATCATGAGACTGAAATAATCCGAAGAATAAGAATGGGCTGGGGTGCGTTTCGCAGGCATCCTGAGATCATGAACAGCAGATTACCATTATCCCTCAAGAGAAAAGTTTATAACAGCTGTGTCTTACCAGTACTCACGTACGGGGCAGAAACTTGGAGGCTTACGAAAAGGGTTCTACTTTAATTAAGGACGACGCAACGAGCTATAGAAAGAAGGACAGGTGTAACCTTAATGGATAAGAAAAGAGGAGATTGGGCGAGGGAACAAACGCGAGTTAATAATATCTTAGCTGAAATCAAGAAAAAAAAATGCGCATGTGCATGGACAGGACATGTAATGTGGAGGGAAGATAACCGATGGTCACTAAGAGTTACAGGATGGATTCCAAGGGAAGGTAAGCGTAGCAGAGGGCGGCAGAAAGTTAGGTGGGCGGATGAGATGAAGAAGTTTGCAGGGACAACATGGCCACAATTAGTACATGACCGGGGTAGTTGGAGAAGTACGGGAGAGGCCTTTGCCCTGGAGTGGGCGTAACCATGATTATGATGATGATGATGATGATGATGATGATGATGAAATCTGTTGCATCCCTTGTGCCTAGGAATTACTTGAAAAGAGCATCTTTTTTGTTTTACGTTTAAATTACTCTGTAAGCGCTCTGAAAAAAGGATAAAAACAACTCGTACGCTTTGTCACAGTCTTTCTCGTTATACACGTCTTGCCAGTTTATGCGCAATTTTCCGTAGCGAAATTTCTCAAGCGTGAATGGATTAATATCTGGAAATGTGAAATGTTGTTCTTTAGAAAGACGCGAGGGCAACACAGGTGAATTAACAAATAGAAAGATAGGCAAGTGGTCACTGACGTGAGCAGTGATGACGCCTGATTGTTTTGTGTGTCAAAATCTGTAATGAAAACATCGAGTAAACTTTCACATTCACCTTAATACGAGTAGAAGCAGTAACTGTATTTGATTTCAAGTGCCCGCAATGTGTCTCTGCGAAGTGGGCTATCGTGTAACATGTTAATATTAATATCGCCACCCAAAACTAAACTGTATTCGTTATCGTTCACCCAGTAGAGCAGGGTGTCGAGGTATTTAGGAAAATTAACCACATTTCCTTCCGGTGGGCGATATACCAAAGCAAAAATGCTGCGACCATAAAGAACAGTCAAAATTTAAAAGTCAGCAGTAATTTGAGTAAAGCCTTTCAACAATTCGCAATGCAAGTTAGTCCTAGTAAGCAACAGAACACCGCCGCCTTTTTTATTGCACCGATTCAGACAATGAGAGGCATAGTCTGATATTTGCAGTACTTCTTCGTTGCGATACCACGTTTCACACAGCATGACAATTTCAAATAAAAAATCCAAAAGAAGGCAGCAATGCGTTGAGATCGTCATCCTTATTGCGTGCAGACTGTGTGTTTAAATGTAAAAAGGACGTGCACTTATTTCTCTTAGAAAATATTTTCGGTTGGTTGGTGTCAGTTGGTGTGAACAGTCTTTCAGCCATGTTTAACTGCAGTAAGGACGACGTCTTGCAACGACGACGCACACTTGCAAGCGCTTACTCCATTTTGTCAAAGTCTTGAACTGCAGATATTCCTAGTGCCCGTGACGTGTCAGTTTTCCGCGCGAGAATTTTACCATCCCGAGTCCACGCGTACGTCCACTGTTTGTCTTTCTTTCGCGCAACAAGTTGCCCAAGTACTTTAGTATTGGGCACAGGTGCTCATTACGAAACTAGAAGCAGGACCAGATTGACCGAGATCAGCGGCGGATATACGCTTTTTTCGCGCCTTTTCATTGAGCCCATCACGCTTTGAACGCGAACGAAACTGAACGACAATATTCGGACAGCCACCGTCTTTCCGCGGCACACGGTGACAAACATCGACATCTGCGTCACAGATAGGCTCATTGACCAGGCTGCCGAGCTTCGCTACTACTGCAAAAAGATTTTCATTTTCTCTGAATGGCACACCTTTAATTTCAACGTTTCTGCTTCTTGAGTAGTGTTCCTGGGTTGTCACCCTCTCCTCAAGGCCAGACACTTGCCCTCCAAGTTCCTGATATTTGACTGTCAAAGCAGTGTTTTCCTTTTTTAAGGAAGCGTTTTCTTTTTCAATTGCAGCAGACCGTGTCGTCATTGCATCAATCTGGGTGCTGAAGAAATCAACAGAATGCTTCATATCTTTGAATTCCTTTCGGAGTACTTTTTCAATAGCGCTTCGCATGTCACGCATTTCTTGCCGAATGTCTTTTAGGAACTTAGTTCAGGCATCACTTAAGTACCGGACATTTACACTTCACGTTTAGCAGCAGCGACGGAGTAAGTAAGAAAATGAAACATACAAGATTCCGCACAAACCTGTGTGTAGGACGATCAAAGTAAGTAAATACGTCGGCTCCGCTGCCACTGCTGCCAAAGTGTCGGTCAGGTAGAAGATGCAGGTCCTTCATAGCCAGGGGCAGTGCCAGTCGAAGGTCAGGGGGCGCTGATTTCACTCGGAAAGCTACGTCAGCCGTAAGTGCGTATGCCACCCAACCGAAGACTGTATGATGTGGCAAAACGGGAACAATCCCCCGCAGACGCGGCCGCGAAGTCCGCAAGTGGCAGTCGACGTCATCGGACCTCGAGGCAGACAAAACCTGTGTGTAGGACGATCAAAGTAAATATGTCGGCTCCGCCGCCACTGCTCCCAAAGTGTAAATCGAGTATTTGTGTGTGTGACGCGAGGAAACTGAACTAAAATTGATGACAGAGCGCGTATGTGTTGCGAAAGCAGCAAGACGACCACGACAGTAACGACGATTGCACGATCTCTAAGAACGGTAGAATGTGTGCGAGGGAGCGGCATGGAGGTGCAACATTAGCAAGAAACACAGAAGCAAAATGCTCATTCTGAATGCCACGTCGTGTCACTTGGAAGACACAAATGGCTGATGTGGTGGTGAAACTTGAAGCCTCCGTCATGTTATTGCGATAACAATTATACGGAAACTACAAATGAATTTCTGACGTCGTCGACGGTATTTGCGTCGCCGTGACGTTCACTATAAAGTCCAAGTGCGATAAAATCGCGATCGTGCGCCACATGCTGCCACTGCGAGCGAAAGTTTGCGAGCGTGAGCCTAGAGGGTTGGTGGTTGAAGCGGTGGTGTCTTCTCGCACTCGCAAATTTGTAATGGGTAGTGGTGATGCGAGTTTGATGACCGCAGGTAGATGATCGCTACCATATGAGGTGTTCAATACTTCCCATTTAAAATCATTAAAACGCTTGGTGAGCAAGTTGCTAAATCTAGGCAACTAAAAGTCCGTCAAGTAGGCGAGAAATAGGTTAGCGTACCTGAGTTTAAAAGATAAATGTTATTAGATAAAGCGAAATTTTCAATTAGCTGTCCTCTTCGCTCAGTTTTATCGCTGCCCCAAACATAAGAACGAGCACTAAAGTCTCCCAATAAAAGAAAAGGCTCCGCCAACTGGTCAATTAAATTTTCCAGGTTTCGAGTAGTAAAATGGGTACGGGGAGGAATGTACAATGAACAGATGGTGACATCCTTAAATGATAAAACGGTGACAGCTACAGCCTCGTACGCCGGGGTTTTCTGATCGACCTCTATCGCCTTTTACGAGGCGCTGGATGATCGAAAGCCAGGCGCCGAGACGCGCGTCTCGGGCCGTGGAGTTCGGTTCTACTTCGGGCCCTGTCGCACTCTGGTCTGCCGGCCCGTCTTCGATGATGATGGAGCAGCACTGGCTACAGCCACCAAGGGGGCTGTAGGTTGGGGTTCCTACAGGAGCACCGGACGTGGACCATTTAGATTCCTGAAACCGGTGTGGCGCTGCCCCCTGCCGCGCCTCGCTTCATAGAATGAGATCTTTTCTTTTAGAGTTATTGCGATGATTTCGTTTTTTTTTATTCCCGCAAGGGCAGCTCCGTGAGAAAGCTCGATGAGCGCCCTTGCAATTGGCACATTGTGCAGGAGCAATGCAGTTGTCAGATGGATGTTTCTTTTCCTCTGCATGATTGTGATGCATGTTGGAACCTCTGGCACTTGAGACGCCGCCTCGAGTTCGGTAGGTGTGGTCGGACGTTCATTTTCAAGTAGCCTGCGTCGAGTGAACTGGGCACAGTACTAGAACCAAATGTCAGTATTACGTGTTTTGTGGAGATCTGTCGGTCGTTTCGTCAAATTGGTATCCTCTGTACCTTGATTACGTTTTCCTCCTGGAATCCCCCAAGCATCTCTTCATGTCTGAGGTTCAAAGAAACCCTCTACTGATATTACTCATCAGCTTGTGTTGAGCGAGCGATGCGGACAGAGTGTGACGTTATTGTCACGGATACTTGTGAGTTCAGCGATTTTTTTTCGACTTGGTCTTTCTTTGTCAGTTGGAGGAGGAAGTCTCCGCTTGCCATCTTTGATGCTTTGTAATCAGATTCGATCATGTTTGATAGGCATTTGAGGCTAAGAAAGGTGATGCTTTTCTAATGGTAGTGTTGCGTTCACCGTGAAGGACATGGAACGTTTGGAAGGTGTCATGGTTCGGTTTAAATAGGAACTGGAATGTTGCTTCGGTGTGCCCTCGTGTTTGAGGGTAATCTTGGAGTAGGGTGGAAGCGTTTGCCATGTAAACGCTGGAAAATTGGGCGGTGATGGTAGCCACCCGCCACCGAGCCCTACTAGGGGACGCTACTAGGTTGGGAATAATACCTACAGACGTCAACCATGCATCGCTGCTATAACCTTATATATATATATATATATATATACACACACACACACACACACACACACACACACATATATATATATATATATATATATATATATATATATATATATACCAGTGCTGGATATATAACACACAGTTAACCCTTACCGCCAGGAAATTCGGAAGTAATGAGAAGTCAGAAGACAGGACAGATGGAAACGTGAGAGAAATAGAGGAAGGTGGAGAGGAGGTCAGGGAAAGGCGACTGCCGATTTCGCCCAGGTGGGTGAGTCTCGAGGTGCCGTCTATGTGAAGCAGAGGCCGAAGATGTGGGTTGCCTCCACTGAGGGGGCTTTAAAGTCCAAACACCCGGCATCGGCTCAGTCTCCAGGGTCCCCCTTTCCCCAGACACGGCTAAGGCGCGCACGGCTACGCGCGGGAGGGTCCAACCCTCGTGTGTTCCGGTGCGTGGTGACGCAACACACCAAACGCCTGCTGGCGCAGACGCCCCTACGAGGATGTGAAGAACAACGTTGAGTTAAAAATGCATGTATTCCTGCCGAAGAGGCGTGAGAATAGGAGGCGTCAGACGTTTGAGCAACAGTTATGTCCGCGTTTCATCAGTTACAGTAAATATTAGGCTCAGCCTTGTCCTGCATATGGAACTGGACCATTCTTTGGCCACTATTTCTTAACCAACGCTTCAGCGGTAGCATTTCGTATGAAATTAAGAAAAGCTATAGACGATCGCCATTCGACAATTCTTCCTTGTACCAATTACCAAGCGCAAGCTTCAATAAATGCAACTTCTAGAAGCAGTTGCAATTTGCAGAACCCTCAAGATAAGCAAAGTTTCCGAAGAGGTGTCTGAAAGATACGGAATTTAGGATAACGCGAAACCACAGAGAAATTTTGGACATACCTTGCCCGGAAATTACTGTGTAGTGACAGCTTTTATGTTGACGCAGTTGCAATGTAAAGTTTATAGCTTGTTTTTTTATACAGGTGTACTTTGGAGACATTATTAACCCCATGAAAACTAATAAAATTACACCACTAAAGAATTAGCTGCCCAGGCGGGCATTATTTGTGACAAGAACCACATCAATTCACACACTTTCTACTAATTATACCGAATAAGCTTGAGATACAAAATGTATGGCAAATATTTATATAAGATGTTGCAGCTACTCGTTATAAAATATAGTTCCGTGTCTCTATGTTTGAAAATAAGCATGCACACAGAAATAACTGGCATTGCATTATTCACACAATTTCGCTGATTGTTGCAGTGTGTTCAGTGGGGCTGGTTGGTTCATTTTTAGTATGAAAGCAGGAAGAGGATCCAATAAGGTTTTGCTGCGCGCGCGACGCAGCAAAACACGGCTAGCGTTTGCACCCCTCTGTGACGTAGATGGGCGGCGCTACATCCCATCCTTCTTCCCATGACCTTGCTCCGATCGACGCTGCGGTCAGACCTGTAACGCAGCAGAGAGTGCTAAGAATCTCTTGCTCCGGACAGGCCGCCAATGAAAACTGACCCTTGCAACGTTTAACACCCAAACCCACTCGAGTGAGGCTAGCTTAGCAAGACTCTTTGAGGAAATATCAGACAATATTTGGAATATCATCGGCCTTAGTGAAATTAGAAGAAGTAGTGAGGCTTATACATTGCGGAATAACTCAAATGTACTCTGCTATAGAGGTCTGCTAGATAAGAAACAATACGGGGTAGGATTCCTAATCCATAGGATATGGACAAATTCTACAGTATTAATGAGAGGGTAGCTGTAGACTTAATCAAACTGAATAAGAGGTAAAGATTAAAGGTAGTACAAGTCTACGCTTCGACATCCAGTCACAATGGTGACGAAGTAGATCAGTTTTATGAAGATGTTGAATAAGCGATGAGAAAAGTGCAAACTTGGTATAGCGTAGTAATGGGTGTCTTCAATGCAAAAGTGGGGAAAAAGCCGGCGGGGGAACAGGCAATTGGCAGCTACGGTGTCGATTCTAGAAATGCTAGAGGAGAGATGCTGCTAGAATTCGCAGAAAGAAACAGGCTGAGAAAATGAACACCCCTTCCACGAAACCTAGCAACACAAACTGGACTTGGGAAAGTCCTAATGGTGAAACAAGAAATGAAATTCATTTTATATTTCTGCCAATACCAGCATAGTGCAGGATGTAGAAGTGATAGGTTGGGTAAAGTGCAGTGATTATAGGTTAATGAGGGCTGGGATTCACCTCAATTTGAACAGAGAAAGAGTAAAATTGGTCAAGAAAAACTAGGTCAACTTAGAGGCAGTAAGGGTAAAAGCAGACAAACTTAAGCTGGAAAATAATATGCAGCCTTACAAGAAAGAGATGATGATGGTGATGACATAGAGGTAATGAATGAAACGGTAACGAAGCTGGCTTTAGAGGGAGCAATTGAAGTGGGAGGCAACGCACACAGGCAACCAGTAGGCAAGCTCTCCGGAGTAACAAAGGACCTAATAAAGAAACGACAAAGAATGAAAGTATCCAACTCAAAAGATAAGGTAGAATTCGCGAAACTGTCAAAACTCATCAACAAAATGAAAATAAGTGATGTTAGAAATTATAACGTGAGAAAAGCTGAAGAAGTCGTAAAAAATGAACGCAGCCTGAAATCAGTGAGAAGGAAACTTGGCATAGGACAAACCAAGATTTATGCACTAAAAAATAAGCAGGATAGTATCATGAGCAATCTCGAAGGTATAATAAAAGCAGCGAAGAATTCTATACTGACCTATACAGTACCCAGAGGACTCAGGAGTACTCTATTCGAAACAATAATGAACACTATACAGAAACTCCTCATATAACTAAAGATGAGGCCAGAAGGGCCTTGCAAGGCATGAAACGGGGAAAAGGGGCAGGAGAGGATGGAATAACAGTCTATTTATTCAAAGATGGAGGAGACATTTTGCTAGGAAAAATGGTGGCTCTCTATACGAAGTGTCTATCAACTGCAAGGGTCCCAGAAAACTGAATGAATGAAAACATTATACAAATCCACGAGAAGTCGGCGTTAAGGAATGAAAGAGTATAGGCCCATTAGCTTACTCCCAGTATTATATAAAATATTTACCAAAATAATCTCCAATAAAATAAGGGCAACATTAGCTCAGCGGCTCTAGCCACCGTACTAACGTCTGGGCTATCCAAGACCCAGTACCGCACGTTCTCAGGTAACCGACTATAAAACTGTTCCAGCCCGAAACACTGCAGAACTTTCTCGTGATCACCCAACGCTTTCTCTTCTTTGAGCCACTCCTGCATGTTTGACATAAGCCTGTAGGCAAACTCTGTATATGACTCACTTTTACCTTTCTCATTTTCCCGAAACTTCCGACGGAACGCCTCCGCTGACAGCCTGTACTTTTTTAGCAGACTCGATTTCACTTTGTCGAAATCCTCTGCCTCTTCTCTATTCAAGCGAGCGACTACGTCGGCCGCCTCGCCGGGTAGCAAAGTGAGCAAGCGCTGTGGCCACGTTTCCCGAGAGAACCCCTGCTTCTCGCACGTTCGCTCAAAGTTAACCAGGAACAAACCAATGTCCTCTCCAAGCTTAAACGGCCGCATCAGGTCAGTCATTTTGAACGATACTCGTTCTCCTGCACCGTGTGCCTGACTTCCATTACGAGCGCGTTCCATCTCTAACTCGAGACGCTTCATTTCCAAAGCGTGTTGACGGTCGCGCTCTCTTTTTTTCTCTTGTTGCTCTCGTTCTATCTGTTCTTTACGTTCACGCTCTTCTTTTTCTTTCTCTTCTTTCCGTTCGCGCTCCTGTCTTTTTACCGTCTCCCTCTCCTCAATGGTCTCAAGGCATTCCGACAGCTCGTCATCCTCAGCTTCTAACTCCAGAATAGCCCTTAGCAGTTCTGGTTTTCTGAGTTTGTCTGAGACATCCAGACCCAACTCTCTTGCAAGCTCCAGCAATTTCGGTTTGCGCAACGACTTCAAATCCATGGCTGCTCTGAATGCTGCTTTCTCTACTGCCTACTATTGTCTTGCCGCAAACTAACCCGGCAGCAACGACAACCACAATTACCAGCTCTGTTTCTGACACTAACAAAAGCCTGGCAAAACTCAGAAGAAGAACGTCCCGCACTCACCAAACCTCGCAGCCAAGAATTCAGCGCAGTCGTTCCGCTGCAGGCAACCAGTCATCACACAGGGCTCGTTGCACTGCTCCCGGATGGTCGTTGTGCTGCTCAGCATACAGTCAACCGCATCTCTTCGCTGCTGGCCTCCGTTGTCGCGATCTCACCGCTGGCAACCAGCTGTTGGAACCTCAGTGCTGACGCCCGTTATTGCAAATGGGTCGCAAGCCCCAAGAGTAGCGTTGGCCTGGCGGCCTGGAGCACTGGAAGCATCCGAAGGTCCCGGCAAAGCATGAGTCGACTGGGAACACAACAACTTGTTTATTCTAGCATCGCAAAAGAGCGCGCGGTCAGGTCGACCAAAGTGGAGAGACGGGAGAGCACGTAACTCAACGGATGAAATCGGAGCCTCTCTCTCGGCGTCCGGGGGCAGCTGCTCTTATACTCTCGGAGTTGAGGGCAAGAAGGAACGTCTCGGGATGAGACCACGTGACTCTGGGCCCGGACAGGCTGAGAGACATGTTGAGACGAGTGTAGTGACGCATCGCCGAGCCGGCGCCGATCAGACCTCCTCGCTTCACACTTGGGGAGCTCCTCTCCCCGGCTGCTGCGCTTTGACAAGCGTGGCACACACACACACACGCACACACGAACACACGTGGCACTGAAACACGCCTGGACGCGCTTGGCGGGGAGGCGTATCGGCGGCGCTGAACGGGCCAAAATGTCCGCCGCTTTGAACGAAGCCCCGGCGTCCGTTGCATCCGCGCCGGCTATACCGCGCGTTGTAGGCGAAACGTAACACTGAGAACCTTCGGTTGCCGATGACATTGTTCTATTCAGCACCACTGCGGACAAGTTACAACAAATGACTGAGGACCTTAACAGGGAGAGTGTAAGAGTGAGGCATAAGAATAATATGCAGAAGACAACTGTAATGATAAATAACCGGGCAAGGGAACAAGAGTTCAAGATCCCTAGTCATCCTCTGGAGTCTATGAAGTAGTAGGTTTATCTAGGTGGAAAATCACAGGGAACTCTGATCATGAGAAGGAAATTCACCGAAGAATAAAACTGGGTTGGATCGCACACGGCAGACATCGTGAGCTCCCGACTGGGAGCTCACAGTTATCATTGAAAAGGAATGTATAGAATCAGTGCATTTTACCGGTGCTGATATATGGCCCAGAGACTTGGAGCTGACAAAGTAGCTTGAGGACAAGTTAAGGACCGCTCAAAGAGCGATGGAACAAAGAATGCTAGGCATAACTTTAAGACACAGAAAGCGAACGGTTTGGATGAAAGAGCAAACGGGTATAGACGACATCTTATTATATATATAAAGAGAAAAAAATGGCGCTGGGCAGGTCATATAATGCGCAGACTAGATAACCGTTCTACCATTACGGCGACAAAATGGGTACCAAGAGAAGGGAAGCGCAGTAGAGGACGACATACTAGGTGGCATGACGAAATTAGGAAGGTTGCGCGTGCTAGTTGGAATCGGTTGGGCCAAGGCAGGGGTGATTGGAGGTCGCAGGGAGAGGCCTTCCTCCTGCCGTAGACATAAACAGGATGGTGATAATAATGATGATGATGATGAATAGAAGTCAGTGATAACATTGTTATACAGGATACCGGTAAGCTATCGCAGGAGACGAAGGATCTGATTAAGAAACGCCATTGTGCGAAAGCCTCTAACCCTACAGCTAGAATACAACTGGCAAAACTTTCCAAGTTAATCAACAAGCGTAAGCTAGCTGACATAAGAAAGTATAATACGAATACAATTGAGCATACCATCAGGAAAGGAGGATGCCTAAAAGCTGTGAAGAAGAAACTAGAAATAGGCAAGAATAAGATGTATGCGCTAAGAGACAAAGCCGGCAATATCATTACTAATATGGATGAAATAGTTCAAGTCGCAGAGGAGCTCTGTAGAGATTTAGACAGTACCAATGGCACCCACAACCTTAATGGAAGGGAGAATAGTTTAAAGGAATTTGATATCCCGCAAGTAACACCGCAAGGAGAAATCCTTAGGAGCTATGCAAAGGGGGAAGGCAGCTGGGGAGGATCAGGTAACAACAGACTTGTTGAACGATGGCAGGCAGGTTCTTCTAGAAAAACTGGCCACCCTGTATACGCAATGCCTCATGACCTCGAGTGTACCGGAAACACTGGAAGAACTCCAACATTTTCGTAATCCATAAGAAAAGGGGCCCCAAGGATTTAAAAAATTATATACCGATCAGCTTACTGTCCGTTGCCTAAAAAGTATTTACTAAGGTAATGGCAAATAGAATCATGAACACCTTGGACTTCTGTCAACCAAAGGACCAGGCAGGATCTCGTAAAGACTACTGAACAATAGACGATACTCACACTGTCAATCAGGTGATAGAGAAATGTGCGGAATATAACCAACCCTTATATATAGCATTCATTGATTACGAGGAAGCGTTTGATTCAGTCGAAACCTTAGCAATCATGCCGGCATTACAAAATCAGGGTGTAGACGAGCCATATGTAAAAATACTGAAAGTTATCTATAGCGGCTCCACAGCCACCGTAGTCCTCCATAAAAAAGAAAGCAACAAAATCCCAATAAATAAGGGCGTCAGGCAGGGAGATACGATCTCTCCAATGCTATTCGCAGCGTGTTCACGGGAGGTATTCAGAGCACTGGATTGGGAAGAATCGGGGATAAGAGTTAATAGAGAATGCCTTAGTAACCTGCGATTCGCTGATGATATTACCTTGCTTAGTAACTCAAGGTACCAATTGCAATGTATGCAAACTGACCTTGACAGGCAAAGTAGAAGGTTGGGTCTAAATATTTATCTGCAGAAAACTAAAGTAGTGTTTAACCGTCTGGCTAGAGAACAGCAGTTTACGGTAGGTAGCGAGGCATTGGAAGTGGTAAGCGAATACATATACTTATTTATTTATTTATTTAACATACTTTCAGGGCCCAAAGGCACTACAGAAAGGAGTGGGGAAGAAATGGCAAGGCGTGCAACAAACAAACAAACAGAAGTATTACAAGGCGTCTTGTAAAGCGATCTTGAACTGGTGGTCACCAGCAATGCTGGCGATTGTCGAGGGAAGGTGGTTCCATGCGACACTTGTTCTAGGAACAAAAGAGTCATTACACAATTTTGTGCGACAAGAAGGTAGCCCCACCTTGAAGCGATGATCGGTCCTTGAAGATATGTAATGAGGTGGATGGAACAAAACGTCCTTCATCTCGTTGTTATAATAAAAGATTTTATGAAAAAGGCTAAGGCGAGATGACTTTCGACGCAACGAAAGGTCAGGCAAGTTTAGGGTTTTCTTCATAGATGTGACACTGGAATGACGTGAATAATTCGACAAGATGAAACGTGCACAGCGATTCTGAATGGCTTCAAGAGTTTGAATGAGTGTAGTCTGAGTAGGATCCCATATGGCGCATGCGTACTCTAATTTAGAACGTACCAAGGTTTTGTAAAGTGTTAACTTCAAGGACGATGGGGCATCAAAAAAAGTTTCGACATAGATAACCAAGCATGCGATTGGCGTTGTTAGTTACAAATTCTACATGCGTATTCCACGATAGATTAGAAGAAATGTGAACACCAAGGTATTTATAGCTGTCAACAGATGGTAATGGAATATTATTGAGGCGGTAAGTACGCGGACAATGATTAGTG
This sequence comes from Dermacentor andersoni, assembly GCF_023375885.2. NCBI lineage: Eukaryota > Metazoa > Arthropoda > Arachnida > Ixodida > Ixodidae > Dermacentor > Dermacentor andersoni. Next base: position 60,022,959 of record NC_092821.1, read on the forward strand.
CTGTGGCGAGAAACCTGCATACTTTTACATTTAGTTGTATTAAGTGTCATGAGCCATTGACTGCACCATTCAAATACCCTATCTAGATCACGTTGCAGATTGAGATAATCGTCATGGTTAGTAATTTTCTGGTAAACCACGCAGTCATCTGCAAACAGTCGGACAGTTGAGGAAGAAAGGCAAGTAGGAAGATCATTAATATAAATCAAGAAGAGCAGAGGGCCTAAAACTGACCCTTGCGGGACACCAGATGTTACGGCAGAATTACGTGAAGAGAAGTCGTTAGCCGTCACATACTGACTACGGTTAGAGAGAAATTCCTTAATCCATGCAAGTACATTGGGGTCTATGTTAAGTTGATTAAGCTTGAAGATAAGTAGATCGTGTGAAACGGAGTCAAATGCTTTAGCAAAATCTAAATATATGCAATCAGTATCAAAGTCATGATCCGCGTTAATAAACAAGTCGTTAGTAAAACATAACAATTGCGTTTCACACGAAACTACTTTACGGAATCCATGCTGATAAATGCTGAAGAAGGAATTGGACTCGAGGAATTCAATGAGGTGCGAGTATATTATATGCTCTAGGATTTTTACTGGAATGGATGTTAATGATATGGGGCGGTAATTATTGGGGGAATGTACATCACCAGATTTATGCACAGGGACCACCTTCACTATCTTCCAATCAGAGGGCAGTGTAGACATCTGTAATGACTGTTGAAAAAGCTTTGACAATATCAGTGCAGAATAAACTTGTGTACACTTCAGCATTTTTGATGAAATACAATCTGGACCGGCCGACGAAGACACTTTTAAGTTGACAATCAGCCTTTCGACACCAACTGCATCAATAGCGATATAATCCATTGGGAAGAAGTTGGTTTTTGGTATATGCGGAAATGCTGTGGGAGTGCTCTTATTAAAATGAGTAACAAACACATTGTTCAGAACATTGCAGCATTCGCTTTGAATTACTGGGACATCAGATTGGATTAACTGAATGTGTGTCGTCTTAGTACCGTTAATAATGCTCCAACATTTACGGGGATTAGAACGAAGTAGCAAAGGAAGAGTTTTATCAAAGAATTCGTTCTTGGCTTTTGAGAGCGCAGTACAGAATTGTCTGTTAAATTTTTGACAGCAAGACCAGTGGTCTATTCTGGCTGTGAATTTTGCGCGTCGAAATATCCGCTTCTTTTTGTTGCGCATGCGCTTTAACATGTTATTGAACCATGGTGAGCGAGTACATGATGAAGCTTTCCTTTTAGGTACAAAACGATCAATAAGAGACAAGAGTTTGTTTTTATAAAGCAACCAGTTATCCTCAACCGATCGCTGCTCAAAACCGGCGAAAAACCGATCAGCAAAGACCTGAAATTCCCCATTCATTCCAGTTACGTCTGCTCTGCCGTAGTCTTGGATGACCCTAGTTTTTTTCTTCTTAGAAATCTTTGCCCGTAGAGTGAAGTGAATTATCGAGTGATCGCTAATTCCCGGTGAATGAGTTAAGCCGGTAGCTAGGTCGGGTGTAGTGGTAAGTATTAAGTCTAAAATATTAGCGGAAGTGGAAGTTATGCGAGTGGGAAAGTGAACGAGCTGAGTTAAGTTGAAGTCGTGACAAAAAGTTAAAAATTCTTTGCTTTCAGCTGAGTTGTGTTTTAAGGAAACCGAGTCTCGTTCCCATCTGATGTCAGGAAGGCCAGGTAGTGACCGCGGATCCGGATCATGAGACTGACACAATCAGAAGAATAAAAATAGGCTGCGGTGCGTTTGGCAGGCATCCTCAGATCAAGAAAAGCAGGTTCCCATTATCCCTCAAGAGAAAAGTGCATAACAGCTGTGTCTTACCAGCCGTCACCTACGGGGCAGAAACCTGGAGGCTTACGAAAAGGGTTCTACTTAAATTGAGGACGTTGCAACGAGCTATGGAAAGAAGAATGATGGGCGTAACGTTAAGGGGGATAAGAAGAGAGCAGATTGGGGGAGGGAACAAACGCGAGTTAATGACATCTTAGTTGAAATCAAGAAAAAGAAATGGGCATGGGCAGGATATGTAATGAGGAGGGAAGATAACCGATAGTTATTAAGGGTTGCGGACTGGTTTGCAAGAGAAGAGAAGCGTAGCAAGGGGTGCAGTAAGTTAGGTCGGCAGATGAGATTAAGAAGTTTGCAGGGACAACATGGCCACAATTAGCACGTGACCGGCGTAGTTGGAGAAGTATGGGAGACGCCTTTGGCTTGCAGTGGGCGTAGCCAGGCTGATGATGAGGATGGCTATGGGAGCTGCAAGCATGGAGCTTTAGGCTGCATGGCAGCGAGGATTACTATACTAACATACGTAATACTCGTTTTTCCTGTCTTAAACGGCTTCGTGGCTTAACAAAGGAGTCATATTCAACAAATGATGCAGCGGTATAAATGAATACAAATAAATAAGCCTAAATAACGCTGTCCGACTGCCGGATTGGAATAGTTTACCTCTAGCTCTGAAGCCCGATATTGAAACCATCACGGCATAGATGCATGCGCTCACAAAAGCGTTGAAAGGCCTTGAGAACGTCAAAGGGCCAACCGAGCACGTTTACACGCTTGGCGAGTTTTAATTTTGCGACCTCTACAGAGGAAACTTATGCATTAGTAGCTATTATGCGTGTTTACAGAGTCATATTCCCTTCTCCATTCTGAAACGCTAGAACTTTTCTTTGAATATTAGCTTAATGAAGCCAGATGAAGCGCACAAAAAACAACACAACAATGTTCAGCGAAGCCACAACAAGCAACATGTATTCACCAGCATATATTCACCTATGTATTCACCATCGTTCACATGGTAGCTGGACGACCACGTTTCCCTGAAGTAACTTTTGTAGGAAGCTGTTTGACTTCAGCAGCAGGAGCGAGGCGAACTGATTTATCGCGCCATATGGGGAAGCTTCCGTTTGCACAGGCACACTACGTGATCGCGGATTTATACTGCAGGCAGCACTTCGCCGTTCCGCTTAAAAACTTACGTGACATTAACAGATATTTTGTCATCAATTATATTATTCTATATGGCCATTTTGAAGTGTAGAAAGAGAGAAATTGACATTTATGATCATTGTCTTCAAGCTTTCAGTATACGTGTGTCTTAAATATTGTAACTAAAAACGAATTAGTGTAATTATTTTATTTATGGAAAAATTGCTTTGCTTTTTCTTTCAAGTTATGTCCGCCTGCATACATATTTCATTGGTAATTAAATAATAAAAGTAATTTTTGTAAGCCTTGTTTGATAAAATGTTCGAAGTAGAAAAAAAAGCATTGTACATGAGTTATAGCGTATCATGTGGCGGCGAAGTGACTGTTCACAGACAATATTTTTTCTAGTCATTGCACATTTACATTTTTGTTGACATTCCGTTGTGCTTGGGAATGCTTCCGAATCCCCTGCTCTTGGTGTCTTGAATAATAGAGGCTAAACTAAAATAGCGTAGAGCTATAGAGTCTCTTACTGAGATGTACGAGCGAGCAGCTAAGTGCATAAGAAATATTTGTGTCATAGCAGCGGCATCTCTTGGTGCCCATCGTAATGGTAATCAGAAAATGCGCTGTTCGTTCTCACTATGCTCATGTGACAAGCACGTGCACAGATCCTTTTAAGCTTAATCTATAGCTTTGACAATTTACCTGTGTGCAGGCCAGCCATATTTGTCCAACGGACGATTAGGCTGTGGGTCGTATACAAAAAGAAAGCATGAGAATATAGAATGCATTGTCCCACTGGCTGTGACAATGAATTAAGGCCCATATCTACAAAAAAGCAGTAATATACAAGAAAAATGACTGCGGTATGATTCTGAGCCGGATTGGTCCTGGCATGAGTACACCCGAATATTTCTACGACAGCGCTTTTTGACGGTGCATACACCAGAATGGAGCTACTGAGGCAGCTGACAGGTTCCGAATTTAAACATAACTGAAAATATTTTTATGAAATGCGCCCTAGTTTTGCTTCTGGATGGTAGTTGAGAAATAGAATGCATTTCATATACAATAGCTATTAGATCTACTATGGTTTAGCTCCAGTTACCTTAGAGTCATAGTGACCGCGAAGCGCAGCGAAATATTGACCGTTGGTCGGAGACGGCGCCTGAGGAAAGGCCTAATTGAACACTCGTGTGGGATTCTTCACCAGCTAATGTTACCAATAGCAGTAATAATAGCTACAAATCAGAGTAGGTCCTAAAACATATCCATAAATAAGAGGATCAGAAAAAAAAACAAGGTAAGAAATGGGCGGTAACAAACAAAGAGATCACGCAGCCCTCCGCACAGGAGAATGTGTTGATCGAACAACAGTTTTTAAGCTGTTGTTCCAAACATCATTATTGCATGGCGTAAACAATGTACTCAGCGTTCGAGGCTATTGCAGCTGTTGCGTGAGCATGTCTGTGCTATTAAGAATTATTAGTGCCGTCGAAATAAAATCAGCAATTATGCTGAATGCCGACAATTGATTTCAAATTCGAATCATTTTCCCTTATTTCCTTGAACTGTAAGATACCAACGTCTTCGAGAAAATACGGTACAGCTTGTATTTAAACAGCATTCAAATTTCACAAATACCGCAAGGAAAACGTCGCAAATAATCAACCTTGCGGAAGAAATAAAGCTCCTAAAATATTACAGAAAAGCAAATCACGAAACAGCAGGAAAGAAGCGATGTAGAAAACAAGTCTTCAGATTTCAGGCTCACACCCAGCATATTTAAAAACTTCCATTTAAACATGAAAATCAACCAGGAAATGGCTGGTAAAGCATTAAAAAACGCAGAATTAAAAAAAAAAACGACAAAGTACGGACGAATGCAGATTGATTACCATAATGCGTGGTTTTCAGAAATACCTTCAGGCAAAGCGAGAACGCAATCAAGATTACGGAATTGTAGGGGCGGATAATGTATCGTTCTAGATGCGCGTGATGGAACAGCCTCGAGCACTCCAAAATGAGTTATTAATCGGTCAATATTAAATTCTCCAACCGGCACCACGGCTTCTGCGGCGGGCGTCGGTTGGTTTGAATTAAATTTAGCTACTTTTCTTTTATTAACGAATTTTTCGTTTGAGTATAGCAGCGTTTTCACGTTGCAGAATCACAGAAATTTGGATGCCGCTCGCAGTGAAGTTTTGTTCCCGGAGGGGAAGACCGTATCGTCTCTTACATATGGAATCGTGAAATACGGTACATCTTATACAGTAATCTCTATACGCAGCGGTTTTCTGAAAAACGCAGTAAATATGATACGCTGCTCTGTATAGCGGCATGTGCGACTCAAAATGGCGTTTCTTTCTCGATACAATGAACAGACGTTACCTTACAAAAGTCATGGCGCCGTACAACTGAACGCAGTGTTTATTCTTTTTGTCGGTACGCAATGCTGCACCAGGCGGCAAACTGCTGTCAGGCCAGTACCTCTATCCAGGAGGTAACCCGTGATTGCTAGAGATCAGTAAAACGCGCCTATGTCACGGTTGGTAGATTCATCGCTCAGTTGGATTATTGACAAAATTACATTAGTTTTAAATTGTAATAAATCATTGGGTATCTACTTGTCACTGCAGCTAGATCGCTGCGAGCAACTTTGTACATATCGGCCGATGTGAGCTACAGCAGCTTAGGTTTGTCGACACGCGTGGATTCGCACTTAGCAGCTGAAAGAATTCAACAGGGTTATAACATGAATGCTAGGTTCACTATTGCTGAGAACCTTCTGCGTGGGTCGACTGATTAATAATGATGACAACTCATCCGAAATAGATGTAATTGATTACTTCCTCAAGGGAAGCTAGCCTGTCTCGTATCGTTGTGCACATAGATGAGTGCTGCAGCCGGAGCGGCAAATTATATTTTGAAATGTGTGTCTTCTTTGCACTCTCACTGGTAATATGTTTCGTTGCCCCGCGGTTGACGGAGAATATATGCCAAATCAAGCTTTCTTGCCGGAATTAATGCAAGCATAAAAGGTCGATTGCCATCGCACATGGCGCTGAGTGGATGCTGCTTATTGATAGCCGTTTGTTATTCAAGTTTCATTGAAAAAGAAAGAAAAACATCATGGCTTACCTTTCATAACTATGTCGGATAAAGCAGTATAGGGATGTCTTTGTTCGATAACATGCGTCATTTCCTTTTATTTATTCACAGTTTCAGACGATACGCAACCGCACATCTTCTTTTGCGATATCAATTATGTGGAGATTCCAGGCGCAATTTTGTCATTGCCGTCGCCGTTATGTTCCGTGTAAAGTCCAAGGGTGCATGATAACCCCATCCACGCGCGCCGTGTCCTGTATGTGCGATTGAAAAGAAGTGATGGGAGCCGACGATCGCGGCTCAATCAAGTGTGCGCGAGGGAAGAGGGCGTAGAGTTAACGCGCCGTGTTCCATCACCCGAAAGGCCGTGGGGGGAAGAGAGTGAGGGAGGAGTGGCGGCGTTGTGCGCCGGCAGCAACTTCGTATTTCGCGACCGGGTGCGCGGGGTACTGACGATAGCAGCTCAATCTCGCTCGCGAAAAGGAAAGTGGCCAAATCGATCGAGCGGGAGCAAGGGCGGCTTTTACTGTCGCAGGAACTGCGACTTGGCGCGGCGATCTCGCGGTCGCGCGATCCGTATCTTGAAAGCGATCTGCAGACGATTCATACCTTTGTGCGTGCTGTTTTCTTGCCGCTGTTATAGCCATAGCTAGCACGAATGTCACTTTGCAGGCTGCTGCTGCTGCTGTGCTTGCGCACGCCAGCGTTTTGACTGTGAGTGCGCACGGTCATCGAGTGTTATGTGTTCATGTTTGCCTGTGCGCACTAACGCCATGCTTGTTAATTCAGTTAGTGAGCGAATGCATCCAAGTTTATACGGCCGACAAAACTACTGTCTGTTCTTATTTCGTACAACTGTGTACTAATTTGCTATCGCAATAGATGCTTCGCCTGTCCACCAAAACAGTGATTTTTAAAGCGAAGGTATACATAGCTACCCTACGGTGGTGGTCAATGTCCGGCCATCTACGCATCGCGTTGACACAAAAACAAATTTAGGCTCCAGTTGCTTGCGAATTGTCTGTGGCGCACAACCTTATGTATCTTGGAAAAATCTTTCTGGAATTGGCCAATAAGACGACTATACGAATACGTAGAGTTTCAGTTGCTTGCCATAGTTAGTTCACAGCGAAGTTGTCGTTACAGAATTCCCGTCTGCTGTCAGTACATAGCCGTGAATGGACAGAGCATGGTTACAGAGAACGGCTGTAACTCCTGTTTTTTCTAAACTATTCCGAAACAAATTTCATTGGAATTAGGCGCTAGGACGACTCTACCATTCGCAATTGCGTAGGTCACAGTGAAGTTGTAAATATTGTGGAATTCCCGTCTGCCATGCACTCGTCACTACTTCATAAAAGAATAAGAATGAATCACTCCGCTGTCAGAAGGTGTATTCGTGGTCTAAGCCCTTTAATAATAATAATAATAATAATAATAATAATAATAATAATAACACCTATACATATACAGATCCGTCGATTGAGGTAAAAACAGGACACAGCTTTGCTGCTCGTTCTTCACAGTGTGGAGGAGCTAAAGAATATTTTTTTCTACCACTTCCTCAACAAAATTGCAGAACGAAAAACATATCTGAGTCTTAATGCAATTGTGCAGAAGAACAGTGGCCCACATTTCGCCATAAGGAAACAAATGAAAAAAAAGAGCACCATTTCTATTGCGGCGGATAATTTTGCTTCTTACGTAAGCAAAATACACTCACAATATTTTCTTACGTGTTATTGTGTGTTGAGAGAGCACATGCGGAAATATAAGCGATAGGTGTGCTGCTAATGTACTGCTAAAAATGTATACTAGTTATCCCTTGGGGCACCAACAAATTTTAAACTTCGAACAGGTGCGCGAAATAAACATCTTCACTAATCTTTGAAATCACATGCCTTAAAGTCTCTCATTGTTTCTTCGCTCATTTTCCTCAATACGAGGCTCCATGAAAATGTGCTTGGGAAGTTTCAAAAGAGTCAGACGAACAGTGACTTCTATTTCTAATTTTGTTTGCGTGTTTTGGTGTCCTTCATAAAAATTAACATTAATTGTTATCAGGCTATAATCTATTGCAGTTCTAGAGCTACGCGAGATGATAGTTCGATGTGTTAGCGGTGTATCTTGGTTAAGGTAAGAACATTTCGTTCAAAAAAGGAAGTTATTTGAAAGGACAGTGCGGGACATGTTAAACTTTGCCGTATGCCACAAGCAAGCGCGAGTGTCATTTCTCTTGCCGCAGAAATAACATGTACTAAGGATTGAGGAGCTTCAGATACTCATCAAGTTTCTCCGCGATACAGAGCTGGGATCCTGGATAGTGAGCCACGCGGTCAGCCGAGCAGTGCGAAGTGGAATGCACGGCGCGCAGTGGACGGAGCAGCATGGTTAAAATTTGTCCTCGCCTTTAGTCTTCTCGCTAGGCGTTCTGATAGGTGTCTAGGATCTACCTCACTTGATAAGTAGCGCTCGTGTGCCGCAACTCGGTCAACTAGGTATCTGCCACGGCGAATTCTCCGCTGTACAACGACGAAAAATATTCATTATTTTTATTCAATGCTGAGCGGAAGCGAGCACATCGAACACGGCCTTCTTCAAAGAGAGGAACCAGACGCATTAGCAGGCTGCGCCAAAAATGCACTGCGCCAGTGCCACATTTGAAAGAACGCCATTGATGCCAACGCTTTAGCGAGCTATACTTGGTGTGTGCCACCGTTCCGTGAACCTCTCGCCAAGTGGAGTCAGTGAATATGCGTCACTGAGAGCGCGGCCAGCGAGGGAACAATTCCCAGCGTTCACAGGCACCGGCGTGCCATGTTTTTTTTTTATCTAGAAGGGCATGCGCGAACTTCTCGGCCGGCTCACTAGATGGCGCAGCGTGTCCAGAAAGAAGTGCGAGAGCAGCTTGGTTGGCGCATGACGCGTATCTCAACGTTCGCGCGTTTCGGAGCTCAAGCGCGGTGGCGCTGGATCAGGTGGAGTGTCCCTTGGGAAGCGTAAAAGGAGTCACATTTCAGTACACTTAAGCCGTTTAGACGGTGGCAATACGTTGCGTTGATGTATTCATTCAATTAATCCATTACCAATGAAAGTCATCGTGAGATGAGTTCTGCCGCAATTTTATTGAAGCCGGTTTCCCAGAACAGCAACGCGATGCCCTACCCTTGTGACTACAAACTACCGAGAGGCCCACATTGGTGGGAAAAAGGTTAGGCGCGGACAGACATAAAGCGATACCGCAAACTGGGGGAATATTCCAAAGAATGGTAATGTCATAAGGCAGGAGATCATGACAGCGTCAGCGTCTACGCCAGCACCCGCGTGCCTCATGGGTCTTGAAGGACACTAGGCGTCACGGAAGCATATGCAGAAGGAGCGTTTAGGACTACATAACGGGGTCGTGAAGAATGGTATTTTGTAATGGGCTGAATGATGCTAATTTTACTTCATGTGCCCAAAGCTTTGAATTGCAAATGTGGTGGGCAATGACACCTGATTCCTTTATAAGAGTCAAGCTGTTCGTTTATGTGTATAGCAGGTGACTGATCATGTGAAGATTCCACTAAAGTCATTAACCTAGGTAGCCGTTGTCAGAAACTGTGCAGGCTAGGGTGAAAAGAAAGGCTGTTAGAAACAGATTGATTGCAATACATTTAACGTGCTCCAAAACTTTAACTTAAGGGTTGGTAATGACACTGGCCTATGGTTTAGAACTTGGTTCCGCATTCTATTTTTTTTTCGGAATGATGCTAAACATTTCATTTGCAATCATCAAGCATACATCTTCGAAATAAACATATTTGAAACAAATGAAAAAATAGAACCACGATATTATTGAAGCCTCAGATAATGTTTGAATAATCGCTGTGGGAATATCATTCAGTGAACAAGCCATCGTCACCTCCGAAATTTCCTATGATTACCGCATCCCATCCACACTACGTATCTAGATGACCGCTCAATTACATCAGCTTCAAAAGCGACATCAGCAATACAACTATATTTACGAACACAGGCTGAAAAGAAAATTCAGCTTTTCCGTTTGCATCATCATTGATTCTTCTTGGATCTTGTGTTATCTTGAGTGATAAGGCTTTTTTTTACCACTTTAGAATTACAACTTCATTTCTCGATTCTTTTACTGGATTTTCTCCAAAGCACGGCCACAAGAAACAATCTACTATCTGGACGCAAGTGTCACTTACTATGGCGCTAGCATCGCCCTCCTGGATCGCTACGATAATGTAGTGGCTTCTACAGAGAACATCCCCGCCCACATCCCCACCGCGGACATCGAACAGCTAGCAATTTCACAAGCGGTGTGGTATCACTAGACATTCCACCAGCAAAGCTACGCTTATGCGTCTCACCTAGCACTTAATATATACCGACTTTCAGGAGGCATGACTACTTTTCAAGCTCTACAAGTTGAACAAAGACGCAGCGCACATACTAGCTGAACACTGTAATCAGAGCATCGATATCATAATTGATCCCAGGGCACGCTAGAATGTCTGATTACGAAAGAGCTAACGTGCTTGCTTGAGCTGAATTACTCCGAGCGCCGCACATTCCTCCCGTACAATTGTTAGAAATGTCTCGAGAACACAGTTGAGCAGCTAAAGGGCTTAACCGTTGTGAGTTCTCTCCTACATCTCCCTCATTTCCATGCGAATATGCATTCCTGATGAGGCAGACGAGCAGTCCTTTAACACCTGCACGGCTTAATGACATCAACTCTACTGACCGTCCCACCTGCCTCCATTGTGCGGGGTACTCCAAAGAACGGCACATCCTCTGGGAATGCCTCACTATCCAGCCCCACCTCAACCAACTAAGCCAATCAAAGTGGTTCATCACGCCTACCACGGTTTGCAGACGACCAGCAGTATGTCTTGGCATGCATCCAGTGAGCGCTGGATCTGTGGCAGAAAAAAACGCCTTGGCCACAGCTGTGATGATATGCTGCGGAAAACCGGCCTGTTTCAGGCGATCCACTTGCGCCAGAAAACTGGACAAACACTTGTGAGGACATGAGTGGCGAAGCGCATTCATTAGGGTTGACTTTGCGATGCCCCTCATGGGTGCAGTCCCATTTATAATCAGTGCACTGCGATAGGCAGAAGCCCACCGCCAACAACATGTGGGGTTATTGAAGCGGCGAAGACTGCTAGTTTAGGGAACGCTTGTGTTAGCGCACCTTTAATCGATCTTTCAAAAAAGGAATCCGATTTTTTAAACGCGACACAGAGGGTGGCTTGATGGAGATGGCATTTTAATCTTGCAATTGCAAAAAAATTTTTGTCTATGCATGGTCGCTTTTTCATCTTCGATATCATCTTAACTTTCCATGTCTCGTTGCTGTCTCATTTGATTATAAACCAGTACATGTGTGCATGCGAACGCTGTTGTCTGTTATATATATATATATATATATATATATATATATATATATATATATATATATATATATATATATATATATATATGTGTACCGCTTCGTATAATAAAACAATTGCTGGAAGTTAGCGCTGTGTCCGCGTCGTACCTCTGTCCCTCCTCCCCTTTTGGTGCGCTAAAACAGAAAAGTTATGGAATACCAACATGCCCAAATTTATGCTCTTTCAAGATTAATTAACGTAATCTAATAGAAGAGAAGACTCGTTAAATCGTGCCATATATTTCTTTCTACGGGAGGTTTTGAAACTAGTTTTATTTAGTAACTGCAACCCAGCTACTATAGGTGTTACGCACTGGTCTCCTGGGAGTTACCGCCAAGTCGAGCAGGAAATCCATCGTATGCGAGACAGGCCATCCAAGCAAAGGAGTAGCGTGATCGAGGGGGGGTACAGGTGGCTTGCGAGTTGTAGTCCCCTAGTAATATTAATGCCAGTAGCAGTTGGTTTGGAAGCATGTCCTCAAAGAATCATATCCGCAGAAAAAGAACCGCAACTGCCACTGAAATGTCCCTGAAAAAGCATATCGTCAAACAATACTTTGCAAGGGGTTGTTCGGCTTCCGGGCATTACTTTTGCATGACATCGACAATGTACGCCGCATTCAAAATAACGCTATCGCCAAATGCAGAGGGTTGCATTACCATTTGTAATGGTAAATTTTGATTTTAGCAGCGTTAAAATTTCATCACAGGGAAAACAAAAAGAAGAAAACCTGTATGAAAGGTTAGGACTTCTAAAGCAAAATAAGATATGCAAATCACGAAACCGGAAAGGAAATATGGCAGGGGAAATATTATTTAATTGCTGAGGATCGCACCTAGCAAACCTAATTATCGGATCATATAGAAACATAAGAATTAATCAGGAAATGGCTAGAAAGGATTTAACACATGCACAATGTATGAAATAGCAAACAAAAGGTCTTGACAATTTCGCTTCCTAAATGTATGATTTTTTTGGAGATACTTTTCAGCAACGCGAGAACGGTGCCGGATTGCGGAAACGTAGGATGATAACATGCCATTCCGTATGCACGCTGTGGCGCTGCCTCGGGCACTCCGTAATGCGTTATTCCTCAGTCAGTATTAAATTTCAGAAGCCGCTCGATGATTTCTAGGGCGGGTGCCGCTCAGTTCCAATCTAATTTAGCCACTTTGAGTTTATTATGACTTTTTCCGACGAGTATAGCAGCGGTTTCTCGTTTCAGAATCACATAAATGTGGCTAGCAGTCGCAGTGGTGCCTTCTTCCCGGATTGCGTGGCATATAATTTTGTGCAGATTGCGCTTTGAAGCAGGGTGCTAGTACGCTCAATATTTTCCCCAGGAAATTTCCCGGATACCGACGTCATTGTTTTTTCTATGAAATTTAGCGGGAAATGTGCCGCAAGATAACGTTTCTTTTTTGATCCGTTGAACAGACGTAGCCACTTGAAGCCATAGCACAACCGAATGCAGTATGAAATATTTTTATTGTAGGTAGCAACGAGAGATTACCTTCTCGAAAGAAGTGTTGGCCTGACACGACTTTATCTTTATTCCCGCAGCACTAGAGATCACAAATACGCACTAAAAGCGTTGTTCAAAGATCCGGTGCTTAGTTTTATGTAAAATGTATATAGCATAGTTGTTTCTTTTCTACTGCATCTTTAAGGCTCTTTTTGTCACTGCAGCATTGAAAATACACCCCGTTGTGCCGTTGTCGAGGTACAGAACCAAATATATAATTCTTAACAGCTTGCCCACTGAAGCGGATATGAGATTTCTCGACACCCGTAGATTCGAATTCGGAAGCTGCTAGAGAAATTTAATCTTGTGGTTATTAACGGGAATGCAATACCCACTACCCCGGAGAACATCGTGCATGGGTGGAGTAAAAAGTGATGATGTCTACTGATCTGAAATAGATGTAATTGATTATCGCCTGCAAGGGATGTTAGGCTCTGTCGTATCGTTAAGTAGCTCGAAGTATGCTGTAGCCCGAGCGGCAAACACTACTCTGAAATCCTGTCTTCTTTGCACTCTCACTCGTTGTACACTTTATTTTGTCGCTGCCAAAGGTGAATATTTACGAAGGGCAGCTTTTTGGCCCCGAAATAATGCAAACCATAAAAGGTCAGTAGCCAGCGCACGTGAGCTGAGCGCATTCCGTTTAGAGGTTGGTTTATGTTGTTTGTCCAGCCTTTAATCCGCAAAGTGTATTTTAAGTACAGGGAATGAATGGACTTCGAAAACTATATTTAGGCTACAATTAGGGGTATAGGGTTGTTGTTGAATATAACATGATTCACCTATTTTCCTTTGATCAGAGTTTTATACTACACGCAACCGTACATGTTTTCTGTTGTGATTCCTAAGGCAATTAACAGAACTATAACAGCCGGCGCTACAAATTTCGACGACGCTACATGGAGTACCAGCCCGGCGACTGTGTTTGTGTTTGAAGCCCACTTCTCTGACGAGGACTCGGCGAGAAATCTTTTGCGACCCTTTTTCGGACTCTACAAGATCATCCGACGTATTGGCGCACTGGAGTACGGGGTCGTGCCGTACTAAGCAAACACAGAAGCGCCACCCACATTGTGAAGTGGTCCACGAGGTGCGCTTCAAGCCTTTTTACGCCCGCTCACGAACTTTCTTATTTTATTGTTTCTTTACTACGCGTGCATTTGATTTTTACTTTTGGATTTGTTTGCAGCATCGGGATGATGGTTTTGGAAGAGGGGGGTATTGACACGTGTACTTGTTTATCTTTCACCGGTGTCCGCTTTTCAACGGCTAACCAATAAACGTTATCGCACGGCACAGGACGCGCCTGCATGTATCGGAAATTTCTCGAATGTTATCGATGGTTCTACCCCACGGCCTGTTGTCACTGAAGCTTGTGTAGTCTGATTGCATGAGCGACGCGAATTTTGTAGTTCTTTCTGGAAAACATGCGCGCACTAGCGAATAATCTCTAACCTACGATAAGTCATGTTCAAATACTGACGCGCTTGACCCACAGATGATATTTTTGACCATGTCCGATTGTGATCGCCGCAATCGTTGTTCTTTGAGTGTAGCCTATTCATGAGGGCACAAGTTCGACCAATAAAACGCGTTTCGTGATTGACAATTTCGCTGCTTTCTTCACCGTCAGTACTACGGGGCAATATCGTATCAGATAATGTGCGTTGAAATTGCTCTGTCAAGCCATTTCTTTGCAGGTGACAAGGTGACGTCATCTTATTAACAGCGTGACAGGTTCTGAATATTCCTTCAAGAATTGCCGAAGAAAAATCACCGCTCCTCCCAGTCCGTGAAGATGGTCGATCAGCGACCCTGTGTCAGTTACACCGAAGATTACACCATGCAAGTCAAACTTCGCAAGCACTATATATTATAAATCTCTTGTTTCGCAGTTTTTTCACCACAATTTTGCTTTTGTGTGCTTCGTGGGGTGAGCATGCTTTATGAAAACTTCTTTGCGCTTTTCCCAGCGGTTGTTCTTTAGGCGCGTGAGGTTTATGTCTGTTTGGCCGTGCTTTTTTTTTCGCGTGCACGTTTCTCCGCCTTTTTTCGTTGACGCTCGCGGTAGGCAGCTTCTTGCTCAGGAGTACGCACTACTCGTGGCATTCCAATAGTTGAAGCTTGGATGGACTGTGTGGAACCACTAATCCAACGCTCCTTATATTGGGCGCAAGGCCGACCACTCGAGATGCGGGCGTTTTAATCGTTTTTACGATTGGTTGGATTGGTTTGAAGATTCATGTGACTACCGGCAACTTCTTGCATTCGCAAGAAGTGCTCTTAGCAAGGTCCATCCAAATAGGTCGCGAAGCTTCGGACGAATAGCGGTTCAGTACAAGTTGCCACCGACATCTGCAAGGCTGGTTATGAGAGCAGCGATAGAAGCGCGACTATGTTTGGAGGAAACAAACATTGAGAAAGAAAAAAAAAACATTTTTTAATCCAAGCGTGACACTGTTAGAATCATTCAATGAAAATAAAATTCCTGGTCAATTTTATATATTCGTGACGAGTTAAGAAAATGCAAGTTTATTTTATTTTGTTAATAATAAATACATTTCTCTTCAGCGCCTATCATTACAGGGGGCGTTTACGCCGCTATCACTCGGAATGCAATGCAGCTCTAGAATGCGCAGAAAAGCACCCTCGTAAAGTTCCCCAGTTGAAATACGCCCCCCTCACATGTTGTGTTTTTTTGCTTGTCGAAGCTTGTCTGAATTTGGTGACGTGGGCAGCTTCATCGTTTTTTTAAATTGTTCAGTAAAAAGTATTGAGTTACGACCACCACATAATTGTTTAGTTGTTTTCATGCGACTGCGCTGGCCGACGAGCCTGGCATCCAACGACAGCATCAGTACTGTACACCAAAAGCTTTCGTCGGCCTCCAAAGAAAGTATGTTCTGTGCGGGGGTACGATTTCGAGAACCGCACGGTTGGCCATTTCCGGCATCGCTTTCCACACTTAAAGCTCGAAACACCCATCAAGTCGAAGGGCAGGGCACTTGAATATATAGCTCTTAAGGCAGGCCAATAGAACAAATTTCGAGCCTTCGAAAACAAAATGCCGTCACTTCTGTTTTTAACGGATATGGCGTCACATTATTTTGTGTTGCCTCCACATACAGATGGTGCTAAGGCCCATGAACCGTCGGTGAACCAGCAGGTTTTGAACGTATGGGCTCTTATGGAAGCTTCGCTACTAGGTATGTTTACCTTGCTCTTAGTATCGCGCTTCATTCGCTGGGCACTGATCGTTGGCCGCAATCCGTTAGCATAACATTTGTCCGTTTCGGGGTGGCATGCGAACAATCGTCGATAAATTCAATCACGATCTGGCTCAATCTCCGAAAATTCATCGCGTGACAACGGTATTAGGTTCGCGTATGAGATAGCCTTCTCAAAGGGGGAAGGGGGCCATCCCAACCTATTTCCACATGTTGATCGCCTCCTACCCGCTAGGTCACGTCGTCCCTCTTTAGCGGAGTCTGACCACGACGGCGCAGGGTCTGCATAAACAGTTTCGCTATAAAAAGTGTTCCCTCGGCCTCTCAAAAGTACGAGAGGGGCTCTATGACGTAACATGATGGCTTCCACAAAAAAGGCGGTGCCGTCTGACGCAGATTAGGAGCGTAAATGAGTGGTCTCCGCGTAGCGTGTAAAGTGGTCGATAGCAGTCACAATTGATTAATGTCGTGTCGGCTCTATAGAAAAAGGTCCGAAGAGGTCTATTCCAGTGATGTCAAAATTTTTGTCCGGACATACAATGGATTACAGCAGGCCAGCAGGAGGAGTTATTGGTCGCTTCCGCATATGGCAAAGCGTGCAAAAAGCGACATTTAGGAACAAGGGTAGAAAGGGCAGGTAAACAGAAACAGGGGGGGGGGGGGGGGGGGGCTCTTGATCCCGTTGTAGGTTTCATAAAACGTTAGGTGGCCAGCAGTGGGGTTGTCATGGAAGACTTCTAGGACCTTAGTGTGCAGCAAACGAGGAAGCACTGGAACCAAGCGGTGTTCATCAGAATGGTAATTGTACCGGTGAGAGCACATGGTTCTGAGAGTTTAAACAGCTTCAGTTGACCCCTATGACTGGCATTAGGCGAACGTGAAAGTCCGCACAGACGTTGCGTAATTTGGTGGCAGTATGTCAGCATGTTGATAAGAGGCGAACTCCGTGTAGCTGTTGTAGGGCAGCCTGTTGATTGGCGCTACTGGTGACATCAGTGAAGACGTAGCCTTATGGCCCCGCGTAGTGTAATGGGGATATATGCTCGTAGATGAAAGCAGCAGGTGACCGCGAGATAGAGTGTCGGCATCTTGAGGTTTCTTGTCGGACTTATAGATTACATCAAAGCCAAATTTTTACAACCAGAGAATCCAGCTCTCTACGCGTCCAGACAGATTTTTCGGCGATGATAACGAGTAGTGCTCGTGAGTGCCACTAACGATGGAAAAGTGGCATCCGTAAATATATGGCCGATATTTTCGTACGGCCCAAACAAGCGCAAGACATTCCTGCTCTGTTATCGAGTAGTTCTGTATCGCAGGCATTAGTGTGCGACTTGCATGCACAGTAACGCTCTTCCTCCAACTGCTGTCACGTTGAAGGTGGACAGCAGCGGTCCTTTGAGCACTATAGCATTGGCGTGCAAAAGGGTAGACACGCTTTTGCCGTATATTGGCAGAGAACGGTGTCGGTTGTTAAGACACGCTTGAGAACATGGAAAGCATACTCACAGTCGTCAGTCTAAGTGAAAGGAGTGACTGAGGTGAACACATTGCGCAGTGTTGACGCTATGCTGGTGAAGAGGCGGATAAAGCTCTGGAATTAGCACGCGAAGCCAAGGAAACTCCACAAGTGTTCCTGATGTTCAGCGCGAGGAAATTAAAGCAGACGAGCAATCTTGTCACGGTCAACGTAGAATTTTCTTGCTACCACCTACCTTTGCTACCACCTACTTGCTACCTTTTCTTGCTGTGTCCAGCTCAAGACCAGCGTTAAAAGTCCGCAGTCCCGCTGGAAAGGTGAAGCACCGATTGCAATAGCAAATTAGTAGATAGATGTACGAAGTCAGGATAGTGCTTTTATCGGCCGTATAAAGTTGCAAATATTCGCTTACGAACTAAATTAACTATGATAGAATATGTAAGCGTGAATCAACGAGAACGTAGAATGAATACGGAGACAGCGCTGTCTTTGTGAGTATGCTTCTTTCTATGTCGTTGTCCAGTCGCGCTTACCCGTTCTATCATGGATTGAAGCCAACTAATCCGTCAACGCCTTCTAACTAAATTAACCAGCACGGTGTCACGCGCGCTCCGGTAAACATGAACACATCTAGCCTTATGACAGCGGAAACTGTCTGTGAAAACCCTGGAGTCAGGAATCGTGACAGCGACCGTGAACCAATTGACATCCGTGCATCTGCTGCTTCAATGCGAACGAAACGTAAAAGACACAGCGCTTACGAAGGTACCGGTGCTACACGCACTCTGCAAACATTGCAGATCGCTTTGAAGATGAGGCCCACGCGGGCACGCACTTTAGCCATGTCAAGCAAGACAAACAGCCAAGACAGCCAAGACACTCAAGCGCCGGCAACGTGTCCCTACGGCGTCCGCCAGAGGCGTCTACTGCGCCTTCCGCGATTAGAGTGTCCAACGCCGTAGTAGCCACCACGTTAGTGTCCACACTTTACGGAGCGACGGGCGAGGAGGACATCGAGGCACCGTAGCAGCCGCCGGAGAAGAACGTCCCTCCTACCAAAGCTCACCCACCTGCCTTGCGCGCCACAGGAGAGGGCACGCATCGGGGCCGCGTTCCTCGTTCACGCACGCGAGATTGAGCCGCATTCGCCTGATAATCCTCACAAACTTTTATTCATAAAGAATCTCACGGCGACGGCGACGGCAGAAATGCGACGGGAGTGTCCATATAATTGCTATCGAAATAAAACTGTTTGTATGAAAACGGCAGCTGGAAAGGGATATGTGTGTGCGTTTCCGCGTAAGGGAGTTATGTTTTCTCGTAAGTCTAACTACACTCCGACGCTATCATGTCTGTAGGTTGTAAGTCATCCTTTACAAATTTTCCGACTCATTTTACTTTGAGAAACTCAATTAGTTTAGTAAAGGCTATGCACAACGCGGAGGGCCTGCTTCGTTCGGGATGTGTGGTTCGGTATGATTTTTCTCTCACGGAGTCCTCCAACGCCGTTACTTAATTTTCTGTGACACGGAGCCCTTAATGCTATCGCATTAAACACAAGAACATTGTCTGCCACTTTAATAAGCAACCCACACAATTTGGCATTCTGTTCATTCGCGTAATCAGTCAAGATATATTATTCAACTCCGCTAGCCTCACATTTATACACTTTTAGTCAAGTCCTGCCTAATGCCCTCCGTAGAAGCGGTATGTCCTCGGTTGAGCCCAGACCACCACATATAAGCGTACTTTCAAGCGAGAGCATATGTGGGAAAACGCGGCCGAGCCACTGCTCGCAGCTGTATGCGGCCAATGTGGAAACGCAACGTTTATATGCAGCCCTACAACTTTCGCGCCCAAAAAGCGCGCAGAAGCGTTGAAAGAGCATTAAAAGAAAAGCTGCATGCAAGGAGCGTTGAGAGGGAAGCTGTGAGCGAGAAAGAAAATTGAAAGGCAAAATTATAGAACGAAAAGACTAAGAAAGAAGTCATCGTGTCTGTTCATAGGTTAGATGGCGGAGGGGGAGGAAAGACTGCGCCAGCCAGCGTTGCCAGGGTCGCTTACACTGCGCCAGATTGGCTACTTTGGGAGGCTTCTCGCGGGAAATATTTTGAGTTGGCAACCTGACGACTTTCTGGCTGCTCTTAAAATTAAATGTTTTTCTATAAGAACTAAAAATAAATGGTATAGTGCGCTGTACTACGCCTCTTATGACACACAGTACGTGCAACTACCATCGTCGCCATCTGTATTCCGAAAGGAGAATGCAACCTCCTCCATGAAACCGACGAAATTCGTTCAGCAGGAACGCATTCTTTTTTCCTTCCGTGGAACTTCTCTTTTTGTAGTTGAAAGCTCAGAAAATTATGAGGTGGAAACAAGTTTTACTATGCTTCCAACATGAATTTGAGTAAAGGCATCTGAGGACACGTCGATGGAAGGCTATAAAAGCTGCTAAAAAGCACTTATCTTAGGTGATAAGGAATTCTGACTAGTATATGATATTCCTTTCAAAGTTGAAATATGGAAGGAGATACATTGACGAATGACTAAAGAGCGCGAATTGTTCACACGAAATATTCGCTAGAACTAGAATTAGTGACAACTACTGGCGTTTACTTAATAAATTCTACAGCGATAGCAATTCCCGAATACGAATAGGGATCATGACGGCTGTTCTGGCTACTTTTTGAAAATCTGCAATGAACTGGCCACCTTATGGCAAATTTTCGCGATTTCCTGGCTACTTTTCACTTTTTGGACCTGGGAACTCCGGCGCTGGCCGGGAAGGAGCAAAAAAAATGTCATGCACGGTTCTCATAAGAGCTTATGTTTTATCACAATCAGAATCAGAATAAAATTTTATTTCTGCATACGAAGCTATTACATGTAATATACAGGAGGAGGTCCCGGAGTCGGAGACTGAATGGGGACCTCCTGTACATGATGTAAACGAAAGGAAAAGTAAGCTTAGTTAACGCAGCGACAGTATTAAATAGAACCATAAAAACCAACTAGAAAGGCAGCAATTACAAAAACTGTAAAAGACGAATTAAATCAATTAAGCAACATATGGAAACATAAACAAATTGAATAGAAAAGGAGCTTTTTTAAACCGTTTCATACGTGATTAATAAGCATGATATAAACTACATGATTAACCAGTGAAAATGCAAACGCATGTATTATGCGGCATATACAAAAAATCTTACGTAAGGATCGGTTGGTTCAAAATGAACTTTTTGAATTCTCTAATAAATGAATGTAGTGTCACTAATTTTAAAACAAATAGTAGCGAGTTCTATAATAAAGAAGCGCTAAATTTAACAGATTGCTTGCCGTAGCTGGTTCGAATTTTAGGTAAGATGAGCTTTTTCTTAAGAGCAAATCTAGTGCTCTTAGTGTTGTCTAGAAAAGAAAGCGGAATTAAAGAAAAGGGGAATCGATTGTTGATATGTTTATATCACCAGATACCTAGATTGTATTTAGTAATGTCAGATACTGTAAGGATATTATTGGCTTGTAATATTTGCTTGGCGTTGGTGTAGTATGAGCTGGAAGTTATTATTTTGGTTGCTCTATTCTGGACGACTTGTAGTGGTGCAAGATGAGTACTGTATGTATTAATACATGTAATTATACAGTAGTTAATATGTGAATGAATGAATGCATAAAACAATGCTAACAGAATAGAATGCGAAAGAAAGGGACGAGCTCGAATGAGGATGCGTATACCACAGAACATCTCTTTTTTACATTTGAAATGTGGTGCATGAAATTTTAGGTTTCTATCTAGTCTGACGCCCAAATACGTGCACTCATCACTAGCCTTGGTTGAGTACTGTGGCATGCAAATAGAAGGAACATGAACTAATCACCGTTGATGTGAAGTAAAGACAATGACCTTAGTTTTTGCTGGATTAAATTATAATCTGTTTATTTATACCCGTGTAATACGTTTAGAAGGTCGGCATTAAGTTTATCTACTAGGCAGTTCATGCTTTTATCTGCGTTAAAATTGTAGTATCGTCAGCATACAGCAAACAATTACAGCGCGTGATGAAATTAGGTAGGTCGTTAATATAAATTAAAAACAAAAGTGGGCCCAGAATGGACCCTTGTAGTATCCTTATGGTATGAGTAAGTCCCGAAGACACTGACCACCTGCTTTCTATTTTGGAGCTAACTACGGATTAGTTGCAAGGCAAGGCCAGATATTCCCATCGTTTCTAATTTGAGAAAGAGAATCTGGTGACTTATACTGTCAAAGGCTTTAGTTATGTCAACAAGTATAGAGCCGACATAGCTACTATCATCAATAGCGTTTTTTAGATAATCTGTGAGAAATATAAGAGCGAGATCTGTACAATATTGTAATCGAAAACCGAACTGAAAACGCGCAAGAATATTAAATTTGTTCAGATAATTTGTTAGGTGTTTCTCAGTTCGTTTATCGATTATTTTGCTGAAGAATAGCAGCACACAGAGGGCTCGGTAGTTCGTAAATAATGAACGATCTCCCATTTTAAATACAGGGGTAACATTGGCACACTTTAGTTCACGAGAAAACGTCCCTGTTTTAAGTAATAATTTAACAACATCTCAAAGAATATCAGACATTGGACAAGCAATTAATTTTATATGAGATAGCCTAATATCGTCAAGACCGGCCCTTGTGACTTTTACATTAATATTTACAGAGATAACTTCATCAGGAGTAGTAGGAAACATGTAAAAAGATTGTGGGAGACGTGTCAATTGATAATCGAAAAGCTTGTCCGAAGCCAAATTGTTCGAGAAAAAGAAGTGACTGAAGACGTCTGCTATGTCACGAGGGTTTGAATATTCATTGTCACAGTGGTTTATTCTAGCTACGGTTTCGTGGTTTCTGTTTCTATTAAGGAAACAATTTACTATTTTTCATTTTTTTATCAGAGTTGTTCCCACACTCCAATATTTTTTATTCAAAGTAGCTTCTTCTTACTCTTTTCAGCTGTGCAAAGATACTGTTGCAGCATTTTTTGTACCAGCCTATAAGTCAACACTAAAGGGCTGTTTTTTTTTATAAAGATTCTCTCGTCTTCGCATTGCTTTCAGCAATCTATCAGTAAGCCACGGGTTTTGCGGCGACGCTAGTACCTCCTTGCAATTTTCTTCTGAACATGGAAATGGAATTTCTGTAAAATTCTAGATAAAAAGCGCGAGAAAGCTTGTTGAGGGTCTTTTAGTTTCTTTTACTGTGAACCAGGCTGCCTTTCTTACGGCTTCGAAACATGTTTCATTATCAAGAACAAATTTGTTGTAGAATACGATACGGGAAGAAGGAATAGAATTGATCTTGAGAAATCTGGGATAATAGTCTGTGATGTCACTGATAAGAATGCCTCCTTCAGGATGTACTAAAAGGTTAGATAATGCGCGATCAATCAATGAGCTTTCGCCATCGCGAGAGCAGCATGTTGGTTCAGTAGTTAGGCCTTCATACCCAAAACTATGATAGCAACTACAATATGTCGTATATTTAACAGAGGTTATGTCAATTAAATTAATGTTCATGTCATCCATATTTATCACGTTATTGTTTTCTGATGCTAATGATTCTAATGCATTATCTAAGACACTACAGAAATCGCTGATGGAAGTGAAAGGGGCTGCTCGAAGTCCAAGGTGCGCATCGCAAGAGGTCCCACCTGGGCCGACAGAGTGAAACAGACGAAGCAGACGGGCCGGACGCAACACGCCGCCGCACAGGAGAGCGAGCGGGCGCACGATCCCAGGATCGCGCAGTTGATGAGCGAAAACGCCAGTCTCAAGGAGGAAATTCAGAGAATGAAGGCCGACTTTGAGGCCTTCCGAAACGCCAGCGCCGTCCAAGCAGCCGCGGCAATGCAAACGTCTACGGAAGATGGGGCCACAGCAAGGGCGGTCAAGCGCAGAGCCACCTCCTCCCACGGTACGGTTGAGGATGTGAGCACGGCGGAGGCTGCCATGTAGAGGTCCTTGGACCGCATGCAAAAATCCTTTGCCGAGCTGGTACAGAGTAACGAGACCCTTCTACTCAGAGTGCAACTGCTTGAGAACGAGCTTGCCAAGTGATGTGACCTACACTACAGAGGGCTTTCGAAATAGTCGACTGGGACGCCTTCCGTTTGCGGACCTCGTAGCGCAGCTCAAGGACGTAGCTGCGGTCACCAGGACCGTTGAAACGGACCTCAAGGTCGACCGCATGGACGCTCGATTGGCGCACCTGCTCGAAGCCGAGAATTCCCTCACGGCCAGATGGAAGACGCAGAAGCTGAATCGCAACCTCCGGAGGAGGATCACGGCCCTCAACCGCGAGATCGAATCGCACTGCGAAGAGCTCGGCCAGCAGCAATGGAACGAAGTTTGCGCGTCGGTCGACGGCCAGATGCGTGCGGGAGGCAAGTGGAACCTCCTCAAGCAGTTATTGGACGACACACAGTCCAAGAGAAACCACACTCTGGCCATCAATAGGCTTGTCCACAAGCTCAATGGCGAAGGCGCATCTAAGAACGAAGTGATGGACGAAGTGGCGCGTCGCTACCTCCCCATCGGGCAGTCCGGACCAGAACATTACCCGGCCTATGGCGGCAAGGCGGACGAGGAGCTCGACTCTCCCTTCTCCGTCTTGGAGGTCAGAGCAGCCCTTCAAGGACTCAACGGAAGATCGGCGCCCGGGCCGGATGGAATCTCGAACAGACTCCTTCGAAATCTGGACGACGGCTCGATCGAACTGCTCACTAAAGAAATCAACGATGTCTGGGAGTCCGGCATCGTACCGGATGCCTGGAAGGAAGCCAGGGTGACCTTCATTCCGAAGCCGGGAAAGACACCAGCCATAGACAGTCTGTGACCCATTTCGCTCACGCTTTGCGTGGGCAAGGTGGCGGACCATGTCATCCACAACAGAATATCGAGACATGTCGAGGAACGACACCTCCTCCCACCGAATATGGTCGGCTTCAGACCCTCGCTGTCCACTCAAGAGGTCATGTTGCTGATCAAGAGGCAGATAGTCGACGTGGTCATGAGAGACGTCCGAGGCATCTTGGTGCTGGACATCGCCAAGGCCTTCGCCACGGTCAAACACAAGCACCTCCTCGACTCTGTGACGAGACTGAACCTTGGCGAACGCTTCAATGCGTACGTGAGCTCTTTCCTAAGAGATCGTAAGGCCACGATCAAGTTGGGCCAGATCAAGTCGGACGGATACGCGCTGGTAGCCTGCGGCACGCCGCAGGGTGCGGTGTTATCTCCACTGCTCTTGAACATCGCCATGAGAGACCTATCAGTCCGACTCGACCGAATCGGGACCGCCAATCTTAATCACGCTCTCTACGCGGACGACATCACCGTCTGGTGCGGCGGTGGGTCGGACGCAGCGGTGGAGCGGGCCTTGCAAGAGGCCTTGCACGTCACGGAAGGATTCCTCGAGGGCACGGGACTGGTCCTCTCGGCGACCAAGTCGGAACTCTTGCTGTATCGGCCCGACAGAAAAGGCCGCAAGTTCGACACGACGCTGGACCAAGTACCGATAGAACTCAGAACGAAGACGGGTCAGCGCATCCAGAGGGTGGATTCTCTCAGAGTGCTCGGACTGGTCCTCAATGCAAAGGGCAGCAACGCGCAAACGATCGCGCGCCTGAGCGCGAAGACGGAGAACATGCTCAGACTCGTTTCGCGAGTGACGAGCAAGAAGGGGGGCATCAGCGAAGCCAACCTCATAAGGATCTACCACGCCTTCCTCATGAGCCATATCTACTACCTGGCTTCTGCGCTAAGCTGGTCGCGGTCGGAGGAGAACAAGATCGACGCACTCATGAGGAAAAGCATTAAACGAGTCTTCGGCATTCCCGTGACGACCAGCACGGAGAAGTTGATGCAACTCGGGGTCCACAACACCCTGAGCGATGTGGTCGAAGCACAGAAAACGGCACAGATCGTTCGCCTCTCTACCACCAAGGCCGGCTGTCGAATACTCGAGATGGCGGGTCTGGCAGCCATGGCCGAGGAGTCGTGCGCAGTCCCGCTCTGCGAGGGTGAAAGGGACGCCTTTCGATTCTCCCCCTTCCCGAGGAACGTTCATCCACAGCACAACGAGGCCCGGCGCGCAGCCAGAGCCCGAGCACTCATCAAGACTGCCCTGCAGAACCCAGAGCTCGCGTTATTTGTCGACGCGGCGCGGTATCCCGGATCAAACTCCTACGTGGCCACGATGGTTGACCCCCAGGGCAATATCCTGAACGCGGCGTCTATACAACGCTCGACGGCGTCCGTCGCAGAGCAAGTCGCAGTGGCGCTGGCTCTGTGCGAACCCGGGCGCACGCATATCTTCATAGACTCCAGGTCGGCGGCGATGGCCTTTCTCGCCGGCTCGGTCTCGGCCGAGGCTGCAGCAGTGCTGAGGACCCGCAAGAGAGGCACGGCCCGTCACGTCATCACTTGGTTCCCGGCTCACATGGGCCGGAACGTCTCCCCCGGCTCGATCAACCCGAATGAGCTGGCCCACGACCAGGCGCGAGGTCTCATCAACCGCGCCGGTCCGAGGGGCCCAGCTTCGCAGGGGATCGACCGAACCACGGACCCGCTGCTAACTTTCCACGAGATACTCACTACCAGCTGGAACGCAGACAGTTTCCGGCTCCTCACCCGAAGCTAGGCAGACCCCAGGCGTCGGTGCTGAGAATGCTGCAGACGGGCTCCTTTCAGTCTCGCTCAAGGCTGAGCCACTACACTCCGGGTGTGGATCCCCGCTGCCCAGACTGCGGCAAAGAACGGTCCACCTTGAACCACATGCTGTGGCAATGTTCTGCGTTGCGCCACTCGCCTTTCAACAGGCAAGAAGACTGGGATGAAGCCATAAAGAGCGACGACCTTCAAGTCCAGCTTCGGGCTGTCCAAAGGGCCTGCGACAGGGCTGAAGATCACGGTCTTCCGCCCCCGGCGCGGGTGCGGCCCACGACTACGGCAACGTAGTACCTTCGAACCAATTAAAGTTTCTTGTCTGTCTGTCTGTCTGCTGTCAATGTCAAGGAACGAATGGTCAAACTCAATCCAAACACTTTCGCAGTTAGTTAAATTTAGTGCTGAATCGTGTCATCGTTTGAAGTTCTAAGTTTGCCGAAACATAGATGGCTGCTCCACCATGGCTACTTGATTGTCTATGTGTGTACTCTGACGTGTAATCGGGGAAGCAGTATAGATCTTTGTCGTCGTCACAGAGCCAAGTTTGAGTAACACAAATGACAGAAAATGATTTAATCAATGTAGAAAGAATATTATGAATATCGTCATAACTCTTTCGCATACTACGCGCATTGAAATGAGTAAGCAAGCAAGGGCTGTTAGAAAGAAATTGTTCTAAATGAGTTGTTGTAAGGTACGATGACATACTAGCTGAAAATCAGTAATGAACAACGAAAAAGAGGTGTCTAGATGATAAAAGAGAGGTCGGATTCGCTGGGAATGCGGTAGACTTGGCTATCGGTAGTTTTCCTGGTCTTGATTAGACAATTGTCAGTCCGCAGGATCTTCCGATTGTTGGCGTTAGTTAGAGCCGGACCCTTGGTGGATAACGGCTTGCTTTCCGGCGTCAAGTGGTCATTCACGTAAACTGGGGCTTTGATTGAGGCTGTGATGCCAAGGTCGCCAAGACACAGCTTAGCCTTACGCGCTTTACCAATGAATTCGTTTTTCGTGGAGCGCCAGCAGAACCGAGCAATGACGTTCTTTTTGTCCCTTACTTTCGTGGAAACACGGTGCACAATGCCAAGTTCGGCAGGCGTAAGAGGGCATCCAATTTCTTCCCCGATTTTTGCAATACTGCTACACAGTTTTTCCCGTGCGTGCAGCGAATGCCCTTGCTTTCTACGTTATTAGTTCTCGAGTACTGCTCTAGTTCTCCGACCTTCTTTGAGATCGTGCAGTTGTGACTCTTCCGTTTTTTGTTATCGGCGGCGAGCACAGCCTTTTCAGAACGTAATGCTTCGACAACACAATTCAAGATTTACCTACTCTGTTTTATACCCTCAATCTCGTCTTTGAGCTCGTTGACATCAATCCCTGTAGGCTGCATCTTGAGCAAAACCTTGCCGAAGAGATCGTGGGCCAAGCGATATATCTCCTTGCAAAATTTCGCTTCCATTTCCTCAATTTTCCTCGCGAGCTCGAAATTTGTAGGCATATCTTAGCAGGTCAGTCTCGTACACCAACGTAGGCACATGGACAAAATTGTACTGCAAGAGCAGCAGCGACAGCGAACCGTACAACAGGGACAACTTAGGAGACTGTACCTCTAAGCACAGAGGAAAGGAATTTGGGTCAAGATGTGTCCGTTGCACCGTCGCTGCTCCTAACGGATCATTGTTGAAGTCTGTAGCTTTATAAAATGACACTTCGAATTCTGAGCGATACACCGCGGGATCAAAGGTTGCGCCGGGTTGCCTTCCACGTATCGCGCCGAGTAATCGAGTGTAGCGTTCTAACCATCAAATCTTCCGTCCCTTTTGTTATCGCCTTCGTGAATTTTGCGAAATTAATTAATTGCATAGTGTAGTTTAGGTTTGTCGAACAAGCTTTTATGTTGTCGAATTTTCTACTGTGTTAGGTACTTTCCTGGATGTAAAGTGTGGATTTGCGTGGGTTTCTGGCTTTCGTGTTCAGTGCGTCCAATTTACTGCAATTGAAAGCCTCATTTAGCTCGAAGCTTGCTTGAAGCGAGAATACTCATTCAGCTCCGATGACGCCGCAGCACCGAAGTGTTGGTTTGCGCTAGAAGCAGAATTTGCCACAATATCTCTTGTAGAGGAGCAGTAAACTCGTTGCTTGTAGTACGGGCGAAGTTCTGTGCCACTGGCTACATTTCAACGGCGCGTTATCTCACGTCGAGCTAGCACTTAAATATTTTATTGCAGAATAAAAAATATGTGAATTTCAGTACTTGCGTCATGTCATAATGTAAGAAAACTGCGCGGCATTGCTTAAAATACATGAAAAAACAAAAAAAATTATTATCAGTCATTCCACTTTGTGAAGGTGGTTGACCAGCAAAGCAGTTTAGCACACGACACGGAGGTGACACATAATTCAGAACAAATACTCGAACTCATTAATTGTGTTGATGGGCGGTCATTGTGATGAAAGGTACGCACACTCATTTAGTGTCTTGATCGGTGGTCATTAGTTCACTTGCAACTGCAATCAGATTCTTAGATAATGTCAAATCGATGCACGTATGCCGCTGGGTGGTCGGTTGCGCCAGATCGGTGTGACATCGCAAGGGATATTTTTGCAACAGGGAACGCCTAAACCGCTCCCTTTTCGGTAACGACACATCCACATTGATATCACCGACAACGACAACAGGGGTAGTGTCATTGCAGCTAATTCACCCGAACTGACTAGCTATGAACCTTACGATACTATGAGTCATTGCATTTCTTGCTTGCTTACGGGGGTGTGATCCATTGATGATGACAATTTTCGACGTGCTGTTCAATATGTTGTATGCGTGATTAGAAAGAATGTAAAAATAGTTAGCTTCACTTTGCTGAGTGCTTCTAGCCACTGCCGTACGGGACAATGAGACATTGCATTTTTTGATTGCTTTCGGGGGTATCAAGCACTGATGATGATAGTTTTTTTGTAACGGAGAACAATAATCCACGGAACCCTAGCCATATACAGCTTCGCTGGAAAACGTGTCAACAAGTTGGACGTTTTTCTTTTGTCTAGTGTTCGCTATGTAGTGTTGATCTTCGTCTATGAGGTACCCACTAGCCTTAAATAGGCCTTAATAAGACTTTTCTGATGAGCTTGTGTTTCTCGAATGCTCAAATTTTGGTAATTTTGTTTTATTCTCACCTAACTGATTTTTTTTCTCTATACAGGGTTAAAGAGGGAAAGGTCGACACTAAGAGCAACAGCACGAAAGAGAGCAGGACCACGGCTCTCAGTGCAAATATAGAGTGGACCAAAGCACCTGTAATCAGAAATCGTGCTCAGAATGGCTGTTCAGTGTAGTGCGCAAATATCATATGCTTATGATGAAGCACAAGAAGAAAAATCTGATATTTTGCCACCACAAAATTGGGGTGGGGCACAGAAAGAGAGAAGTGTCTACAATATTTCTCTCATGCGGATGACATTAAAGCCGTTGCACTTGTTGTAATATCACTACAGGTGGATACCCATTCAAGAGCCCTCTCACTCATTTCTGTTGATTTCACAAGAGTGG
The DNA here is from genome assembly GCF_023375885.2 of Dermacentor andersoni. Taxonomy (NCBI): domain Eukaryota; kingdom Metazoa; phylum Arthropoda; class Arachnida; order Ixodida; family Ixodidae; genus Dermacentor; species Dermacentor andersoni. The sequence continues at coordinate 60,052,971 of NC_092821.1, forward strand.
GAAGTCACTGAGTTAGTTTAGGCGAGTGTAAATAAATATAAGTGCAGATGAATGCCAGTAAGTGTAACAGACATAAATTGGTACCCCTGAGTGTCACCTCCCAATGTGGTCCAAATAATAATTACCTGCAATTGTGAATAAATATGACTACGAACTAAGCCATAAGCCCAAGCACCTTGAGTTGATATCGAAGAAGACAAGCATATGCGAAGTGTGTTTGTGCAGAACGGGGACAAGGCAATTGAGCGTATTTTTCTCGGTTTAGTTACTTGCGCAGAGCATTACGTCTGTTCATCTATTGTCATAGCTTTATTACTTGGCTTACACTACCATGTGCTCATTGTATTCAGATTAAGTTGTGGTGGACTTCGGTACTAATAATGCTGGTGAACTTCAAGTACAGTGCTGCTACTTCAAAGGTCGGACAGAATCGCATGTCGTTCAGAATCTCTTATGGAATATGCACATGTGAGGTTTCTCATATAGAATGCTCTGCCTTCGGTAGTAAATCATCGATATCTAGTTTTATAATGTTAGGATCGATATCTGGGTGTGTTGGCAGAGCATGATCTAGTGTGAATGGCGTGGAGACGACGATGGGCTAGGAGAGAAACACACTAACAAAGGTCTTCTTTTGTACTTCCAACAGCGTTAAATCAGGAAAAGAAAGCCGCTGTTTTATACAGGGAGCGCTATCACAGTTCATCTGGGCACAATTGCGTTAAGGTAAAGCAGTTCTTCTGACGATAATAAGATTAATGCATCACTCACACACCTTTCATCTGCTCAATTATCCTTTAGACTTGAATTACTAATCTAAACCATTTGGCACGCCTTTTGGTGACCATAGAGCGCCGGCGTGAAAATTTGGCATACATTTTCAATCTCTACAACGAAGTTATAGGTAGCCGCGTCTCCCATTTCTAACATTGTTTTGATGTTGCCTCGGCCTATCATTCAGGCATTGCTCGGTTTGGCCCAGGTAGTTTTTTACAACACGACAAAGGAATTTCATCAACAACTCTTGCCTGACAATCGACGTATTTTACTTTCGTGATTTGTGACACAGGCCGGTACCTGGCGAAAAAGAAAGGTTGGTCGTTCTCCAGAGCCTTGAAAGCTTGCATAGGGCAGAAAACTCCACCTTCACGTTAGCTCACTTGGCAATATTCTTCAAATTGTTCAACATGCTGTTTATGTAAGGAATGACGGCTACCTTTTCTTTTTCGCTAATGGCTCCATGGCCAGTTGGTGGGTTCGCGACTTCTTCTGGATGTTCCTGCTACAGAAAGTAGTACAAGTTGTGGGTAGCCGGCTTTTCGGGTCGTTCAATCTGCTTAAGAAATATTTCCACAGTACGTGTTAGCAATGCTGTGTTTGACTAGATTGACTAGACTAGAGTTACCGTCAGATCTTAAGATAAGACTTCAGATCAGTTTTATAATGCTGACACGTGCTCTTGGAGGAACAAGGATGGTTAGACAGCGTAAATACAAGCGAATTACTCTGTGCGGGGGAGGCGCATAAAGGGGATGATAGAAAACAGGAATGCCGATATTTAAAATAAATAGGAAAAGAATGTGTGCACATGAATGCAGTCCAGCGCACCCTGGCCACAGCCCGCATGGTAAGTAGCAAGGTTATGCAAGGAGGTTCAGCACGCTCTCGACGCTGGTTCTCTCCCCCATCATCATCAGCCTGGTTGCGCCCTCTGCAGGGCAATGGCCTCTCCCATACTTCTCCAACAACCCCGGTGATGTACTAATTGTGGCCATGTCGTCCCTGCAAACTTCTTAATATCATCCGCCCACCTAACTTTCTGCCGCCCCCTGCTACGCTTCACTTCCCTTGGAATCCAGTCCGTAACCCTTAATGACCATCGGTTATCTTCCCTCCTCAATACATTTTTATTTATTTTATTTATTTATTTAGAAATACTGCAGGCCTTAGAAGGCCCAGGCAGGAGGGGAAAGGTACATACAAAAACAGAAATACAATAGATTGACGAAAAAAAAAAGCTCCGGAAAAAATGTCATACAGAGTACAATTGCATAATGAGTAAAGCGCCTCTAATTAATGAATAGAGAGTGGCAGATACAAATTGAAACACTGTTTCACAAGCACAATTTCAAAGCACAGGAAATGTAATAGAAAGAAAAGGAGGAGTGCATAATTCAAAATTATTACAACGCGCAAATCAATAAATATTGCACAACGATACAAATTGAAACGAGATTTCGTAAGAACAAGAACTAATATTAGATAGTAATAGACGCTATTGAGTCAGTGCTGAGAAGTTTGTTATAGGGTTGGCTGTTCCATTCCGTTACTGTTCGAGGGAAAAAGGACGACATAAAGACATTGGTTCTACCATTATAAGGCGTTAATGATGCAGCGTGGCGATGTCTTGTTCGGCGGGCAGTAAGGGGTGTTATGTAAGGTTCGGGAGAAAGAGATAGCTTATTGTTACTCAGCAAGAAGAGAAATTTAAGCCTGTGAATTTTTCTTCTTAGTTGCAAAGACTGAATATTGTGGTCAGCCATTAACTGAGTTGGGGAATCACTTGAGCGATATTTAGAGAAGATGAACCTTACTGCTTTACGTTGTATCATTTCTATCGCATCGATGTTTGCTTTTGTATAGGGATCCCATACAATAGCTGCATACTCGAGTTTAGGACGGATAAGAGAGGTGTAGGCGATAAGACGGGTTCCAGAAGGAGCGTGTTTTAATTTACGCCTGAGGTAGCAAAGTTTGTTAAAAGCCGAGTTGCAAAGATGGGAGATGTGCGAGTTCCTAATTAAGGTTACTGGCTATGGTAACACCGAGGTACTTATATTCATTCACCTCCGTAAGAGGTTTGGATGCTAGGCTATAGGCAAATGACAATTTATTAATTTTTCTAGTGATCTTCATAAATACTGTTTTATCAATGTTAAGCTGCATATCCCAGCGCGCACACCAAGCTAGTATGTCTTGAAGGTTAGAGTTTAGAATAACTTAATCTTGTCGGCAAGTGATCTCATTAAAGAGGAGGCAATCATCAGCAAACAGTTTTATTTGTACGGGTTGAGTGACAGTGTCTACAATGTCATTAATATATATATTAAATAATAATGGTCCAAGAACACTACCCTGGGGAACACCAGAAGTGACAGGAAGGGTGCTGGAAGAGCAGTTATCAACTACTACGAATTGCGTACGGTTAGAAATATAAGCGCGAATCCAATTTACGAGATGTGAAGGAATTTTGAAATGTTCAAGTTTTTCTATTAGCTTTGCGTGCGATACAAGATCAAATGCTTTCCTGAAGTCCAAGAATATGATGTCAGTTTGCCCTGATTTGTCGATAGTGCTAGCGAGACTGTGAACTACAGTGGTTATTTGGGTTACAGTGGAGAGGCCCTTTCGAAAACCATGCTGCATAGGAGATAGAATTGCTCTATCATCGAGAAATTTATTGATTTCAGAAGCAATAATATGTTCTAAAAGTTTGCAACAAGATGAGGTTAGTGAAATGGGACGATAGTTTGCCACTAGTGATGGATCGCCTGTTTTTAGTATCGGAACAATAAGAGCAGAAAGCCAGTCGTTAGTAAGCACCGCCGATGAAAGGGATGCACGAAAGATAATTACGAAAAAGCGAGATAGCATTTCAGCGTACCTGTGAAGAAACACGCTTGGTAGGTTATCAGGCCCAGGAGATGATCTTGTTTCAATATTCAGAAGCATAGAAAAGACGCCAGACAAAGAAATAAAACTAAAATCATTGTTGTGTGCTACGCCATTCACACATGGGGAAACTGGCGAGTTCGAAAAGACACTGTTAAAATAAGCATTGAAGTGAACAGCGATATCTTGTTTAGCGACGACAGGATTGCCCTCATGCATAATACGGTCAACTGATTTACTTTTTTTTCTAAGATAACCCCAAACTTGGAAGGAGCAGTTCTGATGAAGTTAGGAAGGGTGAACTGGTAATAGCGAAGTTTAGCAACACTGATAGCCTCATTTAATTTTGCTTGGTAGGGTTCTACTATGTCACGAGAAATACCCTGTCGTCTTAGTCGCTTGACCTTTCTCTTTATCTGCACTATGTCACGCGTCATCCAGGGAGTAGCTCTATATGTTTTCTTGGTTTTATTTGGAATAAAGTTGCCAATACAGTGCGTACAAATATTCTTAAATTCATCCCAACGTTGAACGGTGTCATGTCCCCCAAAACCGCTCAGATGAAAGTCAAGATAATCCAGTATGCTCTCATCCCTGGCGCGTGAAAAATCTTTTACAGTAATAGTTTTACAATGAGTAGATCTGAGAGGATCAAGGTAGCAAGAAAAGCCACAAGTTCATGATCAGAAATGCCATGTTCAACAGAGACAGAATAATTATCTAAAGTCCGGCTAATAAACACAAGGTCTAATATTGAGGCAGAAGTAGTGCTAATTCGTGTTGGCTCAGTAACCACTTGCTGCAAGTTGTGCATCAAGATTATGTTAGGCAACTGCTCATTATTTATATTAAGATCAGCGCTAGGAGTTCCGTGAATCCAGTCAACTCCCGGAAGATTGAAACATGTCCTGCCAATGCCCATTTCTCTTTCTTGATTTCAACTAAGATGTCATTAACTCGTGTTTGTTCGCTCACCTAATCTTATTTGCACCAACAAGGCGCAAATAAGTGCAGTCGAGTTTGGTTTTCTAGCTACGCCACAACAAGGGCAGTCACATAAGAGATCTCGGATAGTTGCCTCAGAAGTTTACGGCTAACATGGAGACCTGTTTAGTGCAAGATCACTACTATTGTGGCCTTGAGCAACTATTGAACAAAACATAGCCCTAACAGGGCCAAGGTGAAACAGTTTCAGGAATTATCTAACATTGAGTGGAATTTCGTTCTCCTTCCATGTGGGACGATCGCCTTGAGGTCCTGGAGACATCAGGGCAGATAATTCCAAACATATACGAAGTATATCTTTTGTATTTGTGACGACGAAGTAATGACATAAAAATGAAAGATATATTGGCAAAGGCTTTCTTTCTTCACTTATTGGCACTGTATACATAAAAAAAATGTCACTTGCATCTCTCTGCGTTCACCCAATGACTGCTCCGCAGGGCAAAATATTTTTTATGTTGCTTGGCTTCCAGAAAAAATCCTAAATTCAAATACGTACATTTTGTTGCAGCACTATGTTTCTTTCTCTTTTCATGCTAGTCATGGATACCTATCGTTTCATTGACTGCGAGCACTTCGCTGACTAAGTTCCTCATTAGATAGCCTATCTGCAGAAAATAGGACCTTACAGCAAGTTTGTGATTTATGTGTGTTCTGTTCCTACTTATCTGATGTTTTACATAATTTTCTTTATAAACAAAAATTGTTTAATGAACGTGAAAACGACGAACTTACAGGCCTAACTTTCGTTGGTCGTAAATGGATGAAGTTCATGCAAGTTTATGCGTTATGCTTGTTTCACATTTTAAAAGCTGTAAGTGCAAACACTGCCGTTCCGCTTTTGTATTTCCTGTTGCAGTTTCTATTTTACTGCTTACTGTCAGAGCATGGTACATAAGTCCTTATTCTGTATTAAGAACTTACAGTGAACTCAGCATGCTTTCAGACTGCGCACACAGAGGAAGTGGACATTCCGTTAAAGCATACTTCAGGTGTTAAGAGAAAATCTCATGCTTTTAATAGCGGCATTTATAGAGCGCAGTTGATATAAGAAATGCGCTCGTGTTGTGTACTTCCTCTCGTCCTTCGTCCGGGTCGCGCTGCCCACCCATAGGAACATATAAGGAAGGCACAGGCGCTCAACTGAAGTACAGGATACCTAATTCCGAATTCCATCTTTCCTTCGTGATCACTGCGTATGCTAACATGCATTCCATCTCACCTGCTTGCACCCACTTCCTGGCACACTTTACTTTGCCTAAGGCACAGCATGTTAGTGTCGTGGCCGCTTAATACAGCGCGTGCACTTTAAACAATTGACTAGTTTCTCTTTTTTTCAATATTGTCATGAGCAGAAGCAGTTTGTGCATAAATACGGCGCGCCCTCAATTGCTCGTATTTCAGATGACAGAAAGGGCTCATTGCGGTGATGTACACCATAATAAAAATGTACCACAAGACACAATGGACAAGTCGTGGTCATTCCAGGTTAATTTTGTGTCGGAGCCATCGACCTGCAAGGCAAGGAATGGAGCCGTCGTCAGCTTCAATAGGACTGTAAAATCGCTCTTGGCTTTGCAGAAGGGTTGCCACGGCAACTCGGTTGCTTTAGCGCATCGTCCCCGCCTGTCGCATTCCGACGGAAATACAACAACGCTTGTGTCACAATTCGGGTGCGTGTTGATAAACCCCAGGTGGTCACAATTAATCCGGAGCTCTCCATTACTGCATCCCTCGTATTTCTCAGCAGTCTCAGCATGTCAAGTCCCAGAATACAAATTCTTTAACTAATCCTCGATTTCATTCCTCCGTTCCCTCTTTTAACCTCGACGCCACTGCAGGTATGGCCAGGGTAGCTAGTCGCAACGTTACATGCGCCCGGCCGGTAAATCGGTGAAAAACAAGTTAGCGCATGCAAAGCAGTGCCGCTTCCCATATTTGCAATGCAGTTACGGTAGGCTCACGCACGGAGATACGGACGTGCAGTGCTGCTTCAATATAAACACTGTATCAACAACTACAACGGAGCGGCATAAAAGGTGCGGTTCGAGAGCATTCTTATCCTACTCACAAAAGCTGCATCTGTCAGTATTAGTAAAGGGGCATCCGTGTTGCGGCCAGCGGAAGTGAACAGAAATATTTGTCGGTTAAACAAACTTAGACGTGCCGGCAAAGTCCCGCCCGCTTATTCGACGTTTCAGAATAGCTAGATATATTTCTGTTATACCACCGAGGCAGCGCGACTTTGAAGCAAGGGCAGTTACCCATAGTTGCAGGTGCGCATGTTGGCATGTTGGCATGTTGGTATTTGACTGAACTGAGTGAACAAGCTTGGAGGTGTCTCAGACAAAGCCAAGTTACCGGTTAAACAGTGACTGCAGCGAACAATCCCGCAGCATAACGAATAAAGACAAAACATGGAAGAAAAACATTCGCCTCGCGACGCAGTTTTTCTTTTTGCATAGCTCCCATTCTCCGTTATCTTCCCCCTTTTAGCCTTTCCGCCGCACATTACAGCTGTTGAAAGCAGTAGCCGTACACTGCTACATATTTAAACATATCTTTACTATAACCAACTACATAAGCACGGCAACACATACACAAACTATAGGTATATACCGCACACGATCACCGACAGCGAACAATGATATAAAGCGACAGTATCTCAAGCACAAATGTATGTACAAATGGCTATGCGAATCCTTCGTGTCACCATAGTGTTGTGGTGTAGTGTTCAGTTATCACGCGATGCACCCGGGTTTGATTCGCAGCGTGACCATGTTTGTATAATGTGTGATGAGTGTTACCAATTTTCTATAATATGGTTATATGCTATGTGTATAAAACTACGTGCAAAAGAACTTTGCGCGGCGCCTGTCTATAACAAAATACATTTTTTCCTTAAGAGATGCCCAAAAGGGCGCGTAAATTTGAGCCTCTTAGTAAGCCGGACAGATTTGATCTGACAGACAGCATAAACTTTTGGCGTTGAGCGTGCTCTTCTCCAAGCGGCCTTTCTCTGCAAAAGATGAGGCCGTTTTAACGTGTGCCGCACATGCAGGAGCCGCATACACAGCAGGCCGCTAGGAGTGAGCCATTTATAAGCGTCGAAATTTTGATTTACATTCCGCGTTATATGCGTTGTTTCAGGCCGGCATTTACTAAGAGGGTAAGTTAAGTTACAGAAATTTTCTTTGCACGTTCAATACAACCGTACTTCTAATTGGTCATATTGCGCAAAAATTTCTACTGCGCCACAAAGAAACCCCCGAAATATGACAATATAAGGGAAACCACGCATTTCCGCGCCGCGATCGCTGTGCTCACATACCTGTGAAGCATGGAGTAACAGCGCTCTTAGCCTATAGCGTGCTGCACTTGTAAAAGTGACGGGGCAGTGACGCAAGCATTTTCCTTACAATTTATCCCATGCAATAATTGTCGCAGTTTTCCGGCCGGAAGCTACAAATGCGGCCGTATTTAACGCGATTAGCGTACTTTGGGTTCTTGAGCTATCCTACATTCTACCGGTGTCCGACATCATACGCGGCGCTCTTCAATTGCTGCAAGCGCCTTGAGCGCGCCCGTCTTTCGTCTGCATTAAGCAAAAACTTTAGGGCTCAAACAGACGCCTTTGCACTCGCGTAGTAGTGCATTCGTAGTCAGATATGCTCAAAGCGAATTTCCCAGTGGCAGCTGAAAGAAAAAGGGCTGTGGCCGTGAGGCCGCCTTTAGTGAGGCTTCCTTTGGTGGCGTCATAAAGTCTAGACGCTGTGCTCTTTGGTGGCGCTATGTGGCACGCATGCTGTAATGCAATAATAAAGCAAAACTTTTTTAGCCTACCACCCCGTGGTTTCACCTGCGTCTCTCTATTGGTCAGTTCGTCACTGGTCAGATTTTCACTAAGTAGGTTACTTGTTCCTGCTAATATAAAGCGTGTCATCTGCTTAGATTCGAACGTCGGCCCCCTTGCACAGCAGCCTGATGCTCTTACCGTTAGGCCAAAATCGGGTTTATTTGTCCAGATTATTGTCTAGTTTAGCTAGTGAAGCATACAAGAGACAAATTTTACCGTACCTGCAGATCTTCGTGTGATTACCATATGAAATTTCTTGAGGGTGGCCCAAATCACCGAAGATTCCCAACTATTCAGGTAGTCCTGGCAGAGCTACGCAAATTTCCCATACGTAAATATCACTTTCAAGTAAACATTCCCCTTACAATGCGGGCATTAACATCGGCATTTCTTACACTCATTCTAGTCTTCCATTTATCTATACCAGGAGCATTAACATGTTATAAGGCCCATCTACATCGTTTCCTACTTGCAAATGCGTGATTCCGTGTGGCAAAATAGAAGCAATGTTGACGACTGGTCTCCAGAAATGATAATACTGTCTTCAAAGGTCGTAAATGAAACGCGTTTATCAAATCGTTAACAAATTTACTAGGACAAGCGTTTATACATCTCAGCTATCATCCCCATACTTCTGATTCGCTCTCAAAACCCGAGGATTCATGTTTTCGTATGATCAGCTGCGTTGGTTAAGTGAGAGTCTGATTTCGTAAGTTCGATTTCTGTCGGTAGCGGCAGCTCCTTGTTCACCCAGACATGCAAATACACTCGTGTAAGGCGCTTTAGGCGCAAATACCCCCCCCCCCCCCCTTTCTTTTGTTGAAAATAATTTGGAGACCTCCGTTATGCGTCATGTTTTCTATTGAGGCGGACAAACTCACCAAATATATCATTTCTGCTGAGAGAGTGCCTGGCAGTCTTTTAAACCTGTTTATACCACAACAAAAGTAAAACTTGCTGCAACGTTGCTTACTTCAAGTAAGTAAAGGTTTGCAATGAGTGAATTCTTTTCCACGAATTCGGGGGATTACTTGCCAAACTCACGACTCATGATCGGGGACTTTAGAATAATTTCGACTGCTTAGGCTTCTTTAACGTGCACTTAAATCTGAGTACACGGGCGTTGTTGCATCTGGCCCCCATCGGAATGCAGGCACTGCAACGAGCATTCGATCGGGCGCCCTCGGGCTTAGCAGCGCAACGTCTTATGGCGCGTTCACACTGAGGCATTCGGCGTCTGGAGCGGCGCCCAATTCGGCGGAACCCAGTTCGGCGGCGGCGAGATCCGCCGGAACAGCCCCTTCCGCGCTGATCGCTCCCGTACCGATTTTTGCGGCAGCTGCCGCCGGATTGCCTCGCCGCGAACCAATCGGAGCGCGTCTCAGCAATACGAAAGATGGCGGCCAAGCCTAACGCTCTCGTCATATCGCAGTCTTCGAACGCGTCGCGACATCGGAAATGCTCATCGAATTGGTGCGTAACCGCCCCGTCCTTTTCGAGAAGTACCACGCGAAGCACAAGGTATAAGCGACCTGGCAAGGTGGCGTGACCAAGCTACGCGCGCCCTTGCAAAGCAGGACGAACCCAGCAACGCCGGTGGCGTCGTCTCTTCGGCGAATGCTTCTGCGCGTCACGCATCGCCAGAAAGGTGCTTGCCAACAGGCCTAGCAGTACTGCCTCTTCTTGCTCAGGGTTCATCATTGCCTTTTCAAGCAATGGTGGAGACGCGCAAAATTAACACACGAACTCGACGCGAACGGAGACAAGTGCGCAATTTCGAGCTGCGCGAACATCCGGGATATATATACCGCGCTTGGTTGGAGGTTAGCACTTTATGGGGCAGATGGCGCTGTATCTCGTTCCGGCGGCGCGGTGCGCAAGCAATGTGAACGACACGATTTTCGGCGGCTGGAGAATTCCATTCTCTGTAGACGCCGGATTCCTCAGTGTGAACGGGCCATTAAGCCGTGCGCCTCCACGGCGGATGCTATATGTTCGACGCGTAAATTTTCACAATTCCTCCATGCTGTCAAGCACAATTGCGGTTACCTTTATCGGCATCCTTGGTCTATCCGATTTTTGTGGTACTTGGTATCTTGTAATTGATCCTTTGCGAGCCTTTTGATATATATTCAGTCAACGTACAAAGCCTTGGGCTTGTATTTACGAAAATAAAGCCTACAAGAATTAAAAAAAAACTCCCCACCGAATATATGTATTTATGCACGTTCAATGTCCAAACTTCAATAATGTGCCCTAATATTCCATTTTTATTTAGAAAATGTGTTGTGCTCTTTAGTGAAACGTGAATTCACCGATAATGTAGGAAATTTATATTACATTGCAAGAAATATTTATTATCAGCTTGTTTATGGCACTCACATGGCGCACATAAAGACGCTTTGTACAGGCTTTGCACACTTCTTGTGGATATCAAAACAGGCATGCACAAGCCACAGATTTGTTCTGCTTTTCCGGGCCTGTGTGTAACCTATGCTAAGAATATTATAACACTTATCCTACCTTCGTCTACACGATTTGCTGAATGAATGTACGAGAGCGGCAAAATGACTAGCATTCAAGTTCAAAGCATGTCTAAGTCAGCTAACTTGAGGGTTACAGCCGTTTGCAATGCTTCTTATGAACAAATACAGCTTGGATTTGTTGCGGTATGTTTCTAAATAACAGATCGCGTCGCGTGTAATATTGTTTCACATCATTATGTGACAAGTTTGTAAATATAAAAAAAGAACAATAGAAACAGCAGCGTTCGAACAAATTCAGCACCAAAAATACATTAACTCTTCAGTCCATCAGCCCACGTAATCTTTATACTAATTTTCACTCATACTTGAGAATACAGCTAAGGCCTCCAGATCTAAAACAGATAGTATCTGCCAGATCGGGACACCACGAGACAAACGCAGCAACAAGAATCACAATTCGCGTGGGGCGATCGCCTACCCACGTTCAGAGACCTCACCCAACAGTACAGTCTCGAAAAACGTACATTCCCGCCCCCGCACGATAAATTAAACAGGAACGAGGTCTTAACCTTACGCTTGCTGTAAACACACACTTACCTTAGGCCGACCCTCTTACACCAATGTTTATTTATTTATTTAGTCTTTATTTATTATCATACTCTCAAAGCCCGGCGGTATTACAGAAAGGAGTGGTGATTATTACAAATAAGTTCGTTGACAATATTCTTGAAGTTAGTGGCGTCAGAAATAGCAGCGACGGAGACAGGGAGGTGGTTCTAATCATTCGTCGTTCGTGGTAAAAAGGAGTCAAAATAAACGTTGGTGCTACAAGTGCGAACTTCAGCCTTAAACCGATGATCCGTGCGGGACGATATGTATGATGGCGGGGATATTTGTTGATCCTTAGGTGTTTCATTAGTGTAACAAACCTTATGAAAAAGGCACAGGCGAAAGTATTTGCGTCGTAACTCTAGGTTAGACAAGCCAAGGGTTAGTTTCATTGAATAAACACTTCCATGACGAGAATAATTAGAAAGAATAAAACGAGCAGCTCGGTTTTGAATGGATTCATTGTTATTTTTTAGCTTTAGAGTAAAAGGGTAGGAAAAGGAGCATGCATATTGAAGTTTAGGCCTCGCTAAGGATTTGTACAGAAGTAACTTGACAGCTGCAGTTGCCGACGAAAAATTACGCCCTAAAGACCCATGCATGCCATTAGCGTTTCAGTAAGTGTAATTTATATGAATGTTCCAGGTAAGGTTGTTTGTAATGTGGATACCAAGATATTTGTATGATGAAAAAATTTTTACAGGTGTGTTGTTAATATTGTACGCAGGAAGGGTGGTATTTCTGACAGCACAGGACACACGCATCCCCATACATTTATTAGAAGTGAGCTTCATTTGTGATCTAGAACACCATGATGCCAATGTCTGATTGAAGAGTATCGAAGTTACCCAGGATTATACGTAACTGATGCGTGTAAAACGTGCGGCCACGTTTCTTCTTCTGGCAACGTTTCATGACGGTGCGATTGTGAATAGATTTTACTATCGAAAGAGTAATGACAATCTTCTTGGTTTTCATTTTATATATAATTTATTAAAATACATGTATTTATTCAAAACTGAAATGGCGAGAACGTATGGCGCAAGGTGGGTGACTGGAAAAAAAAATCAATACCCGTCATGGGTCAGGTGTTTTCGCGTTGTCATAGTCAACGTTTTATTTGTTGAACTTCCTTTGTCTGTCAGGCGACATTGCTGGGGCGATAAATTTGTCTGCCTCCCTCTACTAACGATCTATCTACCTCTCTCTTTCATTGTTAGGACGCCTTTCATAGCTGCGTGTATAAAATGGGAAGACAATGAAACGTGCCCAAACCTTGAAAGCACGACACGAAATTCGGACCTCCTCATAACAGCGGTAACTCAAACCTCAAACCTTTGAAACACTTGCGCAACGTCTATAACTTTCAAATAAAAGCAAGGGTGTAGTATTAAATCCACGTGCCACAGAGCATAGGTTACGTATCTCATCTCAGTTCTCGAATAGAAGTTTGGGAAGGGTGTTCTTTGAAAAGAACGCTTGAACAAGCAAACTTTCTGAGCAGGTGGCTGATACAATTCTGCCCACTGCTTATGGAAAGAAAACTCAATGAGCGCTATATTATGCGAAGGCTACAAGGGCGCTAAATTATGCAAATCAATCCTGCAATATTCTGTCTGTCTCGTGGAACCTTGGCTCGGATATATATTTCTAGACAAAAAGGAATACCCCTCTGCGAGCCTAATAGTTTTATTTTTGTTTCATTTGCTTGCGCAGATGTAGCCTACGGAAGGGAAAAAAAACACCCGAGAATTCAAGAATCCTGAAGTGCCGCATTTGTGATGCATAAGAAGGCACAAAATTTACGCACACATTGGGTCGAAACCACAAGTTTTTCGCGCCACTTGCTTCACATGTGCACAGGGTTCACTGCAACTCTCATCCCATAAAGGTATGCATGACCTTGGTGGCATAAGAGCGTGCAAATTTGTCTGTCGTCATACTAGAGCAGTGGCTATAAACGGTGGTTGCTAGTTTTCATCAGAAGCTATGTTGAATCTGCTGATGCAACCTAATTCCTACCCAGGATATCAGGATATCGTGTGCCAGATACCCGTATTATCTGCTATACAAATTTCAGACAGGGTCTTGACTCTTTGTCTTGATGACCATCAATAGTAAAGCCAACGTTCAAGATTCTGGGATAACAAATTGTGATGATCTCACATGCGCTAGAATTCTGTCGTAGCGAAGCGAATAATAATACCAGTGCAAAGCAAATGCTTTTCTGAAGAAGCGGTAGGTAACAATAGCGGATTCTGTTGATTTGCCTGATAAGAGCAATCTAGTTAACCATGCCTGTATCGGCTGGGCATGACCTTGCGCGAACTAGAAACTGGAACATATATGAAAGGTATTCGAATTTGTGTGAGCTCTAGAGGAGAGAGGCACACAGAGCCACGCATATATCCCCAACACCTAAGATATGTTACCACTACTTGTAGTGTTTCTTCTAATTTATGCTGTACGTAAAAATGGGGAGGTCACTGCTATGATTGCTGTGCTAAAAGACGACAGAACCCAAAGTCTGAAGGTGAAGTCCAATCCATGCGTGCACCACCTGGCACAACACTGGTCTTAGGGGAACGGTGTGATATATGTTAATGTCTCCTTTGAAACGATATTAGAAAACCACAAATTCACACGTTGTTTTCAAAAGCTGCCCATAGAAATCGATTTCTGTTGTATTCCTCTTTAAATTAATGTGGGCTTGAGCAGAAGCCTAGTATTGTCCTGCCCTCTCAAGCTGCCTGCTTAATATTGTATGCAACTTTTAGCTCCGAAGAACGCTAACCTTTTTAAAAGTTTCTTTCTCCAATTTTTCTACAAATACAGCAGCAGTTGCCATATTTAGTTCCAATGAGGTCTAAATTATTGTGATTCTCCATATAAATGCCATTAATAGATCAATAAAGTACCATAAATAAAGTTATCAGAGGACGTTATAAATAACCTCATATATGACATGACCTATATAAAATAGATCTTTATATCCAGGAGCCAACAGTAGGTAACTGTTGACTCTAGAGGTGAGGTCGCAATATGTATACCATGAGGCGTAGTAAATAGGTGTACATTACAGTGAAGAACAAAGGGCAGCCAACTTTAAAGTTGTGAATTACAGAGAAGGAAAACTCGAACAAAATTTATTTTAAAGAATCTGACATTTCGGACACCGGTCGGCTCCTTCTTCAGGGGTGAGATGGCGTGAGGCGCAGCAGTACTTATACACGTTTTCGCGCTTCGGCAGCCGCACAGACAAGCGTAGAGAGACTTTTCGTAGCTGGTGTATGTGATTCTTGTGTTGGACAACGCAAGAATGACCTGCGCCACCTAAACAGAGAATGCAGTGGTTGTGGCAGGTCACTGCAAGCGTTTTGATCACGGCATTAGCCGCGATGGCGTTCTCGTCTTGGAAACAGAAAAAAACCACCGGTGGCGGCTCCTTTGGAATCCTGGCACATCCAGGATGGTAACATCAATCGATCGCGGCGAACACTTCCAGCCGTTTACTCTCAATATCTACGAAATGTGTCTGCGCACTTGTGTGCGCGTCTGTCAAAGTACCAAAAACGCATGTAAACAATTTCATGACCCACGCCATCTCACCCTTGAAGAACGAGCCGGTCGGGTGAAGAAACGATGGATTTCTCAAAATAATTTTACTGAAGCTTTTCTTCTCTTTACTTCAGTTGTCGCCAACCAGGCAGATATGTGCCAAGTGTTTGCCTTTAATTTTAAAGCAACTTCGCTTTTGCCTAACTTCGAAACTTAGGCAAACTACAAAAGCGCACAGTTTTAAAAGTTTGAATGCAGAAAAAATACTACCAGATTCCTCTCTAGTACTGTCAGGATGCCATTATTATGTTAATACGGCACAGCTAGGAATGGTAAACAAACGATTGTATCATCGCCTTAGCAATGCATCTTTTCATGTACCGCAATCTCCTCGAATATGGCCGGTGACAACCGAAGAATTAGGAGGAGTGGCCGGAGCCGTCTCTCAGGCACCACCATATCCTTGCATACAGTTAATTAAAAATAAAAGAAATGCAATGCAAGCTCCACCCACAAAAACTTCCATCACCTCTGTAAAAGTGCCGAGCCAGTCGGACTCTTCTCACAGCCTGACGATTTTGCTCTGCTAATCTAAACAGGAGGATGATCAAGAAATGAAAGCTCCATTGTTTGAAACTACAAGAACAGAAAAAGGATTTAAACGGGAAGGAACACTCGGCGAAAACTGGCGACAGAAAGCACGTCACACTAGTATAAATGTGGACTGTTTGCTGACGCAACCATCGGGAAAAAAACTTGAAATGAAGTTAACAGACATTGTTTTAATTGGTTATACTTTACCGGAAAAACTAAAAAAATATCTGCGTATATATTAAGTTGTACGTTGCGACTTACTTTCATTGCGTTACCTAGGGACAGGCCAATGACGCGCGAGATGCATGCATCATGCGTCAGACACACCGCCGAAACGAGCGGGGCCGGCTTTCGCATGCGAGCCTTAGTCTATTCGGTGTGCCGCCTGCCTGCTTTTCTTTTTTTTGATTTAGCGTGGTTTCGTGGCTTCCGGCGTATTCTTGCGTTGCTTCTGCACTTCGACACGGCACCGCTGCACTATTAGACTACGGTAAGGTGAGAAATTTTGTTTGACAGTCTGTGACGTAATTCGAGCAATTAGGCTTCCGGCAGGAATCTAGCTTTGGGAAGCAGTTAGAGAAGAATAGCTCAGCGGTCCTGCCACAGTTGTGTTAATGACTTGTATTGGGAGATATTTGCGACACGTTCTGTGAGTCCCACATTATTTTAACTAATGTCGGTAGTTTTTCGGCTCGCTCACCGCGCCTTCTGTTGTGACACCGTTAGCGAAAAGCAGCTCGGCCGTGTGACGCAATTAGTTCCTGACGGCTTCTCTGACCCCCACTATGATTTCAATTAATTTTGTTACATTTTGCGATAATGTTCAGGCACACTCGTCGCGCCTGTCGTGACGATGCGAAAAGCAGCTCAACCGTGGTGACAAAGTTTGGTGTGTACCGAATCTTAATGGGACATGTTTGTGACGCTTTCTGTGGCACCGCAACAACATATACCTTCTTTGGGTACTCAGGCTTGTCGAAAAGGTGCGGAGCGATTGCCAAAAGTGATAACACGGGAGTGTGTCCCTTGCTCAGGCAGAACGCGCAAGAGATAACGTCAAGAACCTCAAGCACCAGGAAATTGCAACTCGAAAATTCAGTTTTCTGAACGGCTGAAAACACGCTTTGCACCCAAGCATTTCTTTTGATTGCGAGAATGAATTCTGCGAGCATCTAGCATGGTCTGATTTACAGCCTGTGTTGGCAGCATTCCTGGGTACGTAGCATACCGTCACGTGGGCCGAGGCCAAGTTCTTTTGGAAATGCGCAGTCGCTCGTTTATTTGTGCTCTTAAACAGGAAATAAGGCCGGGGAATGGTGGATTCCTTGGAAATAAGACGTTTTCGTGATATGTTAGGTACGATATTGTTTTGGCTGAGTCGAGTATTTTCTACGCCATATATGTAAAAGCGAATTGCTTTCGTTTGTAATGCCATCCATTCACCACTTTCGCACGTTTACGTTTCGCTTCTACACACATCATTCCTATAAGGTGTTACTATCAAAATGACACATGCTTGCAATGTACTCACTCTTTTTTTCAGCTCACATCGTCCGGTGGAGCTCGTACGAAACTATTGCTGCTTACCTGGTGCCACAACGGCGTATGAATGTACAAAAATGCAAAAAAGTGGCGAAACTCAGAAGAAAACAATTTGACGTGTAAATGTGGAATAGGTCTCGACAGCCATCTTGTTTATGCATTATTGTCTCTCGCGTGAATACTGTAAATGCTTCTTTCTATGTGACATCTGCAACGCAGCAAATTGGTGGTAGGGGCGGGGTACCCACGACAACAACAGAGCTCCGTTGTGATCGTCACCTCGGACTGGACAACATGACGGACGAAACAGGACCAGATCAACGCCCACATAAACGCCTACAACCCCGACGATTGGGCTGGCTCAGCCGCAGGATACAGGAACGTTCTGCGGCGCCGACCACCTCGACATGCAAGACTGCATCGCCACATGTGAACCTGTAATTGCCCACACCAAATGGGATCCGACGATTATGTGGGCCAACATGGTCTTCAACCAAGAAGGCACGGTGAGGTCTTGTATGAGAACCACAAGGAATAGCTTCACGACTGGGACACGTGCAAACAGAAGCTCAGGGACTTATTCGGCCGTTCTGCCAGATGGAAGAGCACCGCTAAAAAAGAACTAGTGACCTGCGCCGAGACATTCATAGAATCATACGCCTCTTACATCCAGGACGAGCTGGCTCTGTGCCATGAGGCCGACAGCAATATGGCTGAGTCAGACAAGGTTGGGCATGTAATGAAGGGGATCCCTGGCGATGCTTTCAACCTGCTCATGTCCAACAATTGCGAAACACTACATGACATCATGAAAGAGTGTCAGCGCTTTGAGCAGGCCAAGAGCCGCCGCATTGCAACGTCATTCTAACGTCTGCCGAGCACAGCTGCGACATCCTCTTCTGACGAGAGAGTAGGAGGGCAGTAACCATCATCATCAAATGATCTGACACGGATAGTGCGGCGAGAACTTGAAGCCATGGCTCCTGCAGCCTTTTTTCAGGTCCCAGTGAACCGAAAAACTTGGCTACATCATAGTTTGTGCAGGCAGTAGTCCGCGAAAAACTCGCTAATCTCGGAATCCATTCTGTGTGTGCCGTTGCCGCTTCACAGCTGTCTAATGCTACAGGTCCATTTACTAATACAAGGTATGTATAAAACAGCACTCCGTCGCAACTGCGTCACTGAGAATATATGACTTACTATCCGTGCGCCTGATAAGGTGACCAAGGGGAATTTTCGTTACCATTTGCCTCCATCGTTTCTATGGGAAGGCCACGCGTGATTCGTAGGCTTGAAGAGCAGCGTATCGCCGAAATGACAGCGAGAGCAGCAGCGGGAGATAAACCGTCGACGTCATGGCATGAAGAAGAGCGTGCCCGGAATGTGGTACGTAAACGACAAGCAAAAGCCGACGTCGCATATCGCGACGCCGAGAATGCCACAAAGAGACGCCGACGCCACGAGGGCAGGGTGTTAAGATTCAACGGCGCCTTCCCAAGGTTCCAAAGGTACTTTCTCGATCGCTGCGTCGGCTCAAGTTGCCGAGTATGTGTTCGCCTGTGCTTTCATAACGACCTATCGGAAATGAACGACATACGCTCGGAAGAGCGACGGCAGAAGGCAGTGGATGTGCCGACGCAGTGCTTTCCCGGCGAGAACGTAGGGAGTTTCGAGTATGCTGCACGTGTAAGGAGGCGCTGATAAAGGGTATCGTGCCTTGGTTCAGCACAACGCGTGTACAGAATATCTGCTTATGGGTGCGGTTCCACGTTTCTCGACGACGAACCCTTAGGTGTACCCACATGGGCTGGTGCATTTTCCGAAGCTTAACTGAGATCGGATCAGCTTCGTTGGTCATCCACCTTCGCAGAGCCGAATGGCTCATGAATTTTTTTGCGTTGTATCGGTACAAATAAGCAAGCAATGCTTCCAAATGATGCATAAGAATTTGCATATTTTGGTTCGAGGGATGACGGATGATAACGATGGCTAGTGTGGTCGATAATACTACAAAAATTCTAAGTAATCCAGATAAAAACAGCAAATTGACGAACAAAGTGACATTTGATATTTTCCTTCCTGAACAGACCAACACCCCGCCTCTATCACAGGACTCACACGGCATAGCTAATAATCAATAGCCTGGGATATCCTGAACTTCACCTGATTTCAGCCAAGTCTCAGAAACAGCTATGAAATAAAATTGAAAGAAATGAACGCCTAGCAGGTAGCAAAATGTAGATGTTTTTGTGTAGATAAAAATATTGTATGGCTTGAGGAAGAGATATTCTGCAATGAATATCTGCGCAGTTCAATGAGCCTCTCTACTTGGATTTCATATAATATGGAAAGGCACTTGTTTCTGCAGAGATACCAGCAGTCATTAAGACATTGCGTTATCAAGGAATACACAAGTCATACGGAAATATCTTAAGACACATCTACAAAGGTTCCACAGCTGCCTCGCTTCTCCACATAAAAAGTAACGATAATTGCCTATCAAGAGAGGGATAAGGCAAGGCGACGCCATCTCTCCCCGCCACTTCAATCTGCTCGACTTCCGGCGGGAACCCGGCGTGTGTACTTGCAAATGATTCTTTATGCCAAAAGCCTCGGCTTTCCGATAAAAAGAACACGCCATCTCTCACATTCTATTCACTGCATGCTTACGAGAAGTATTCAAGATAACAGACTGGGGATGCTTAATAGTGAGGATCAAAGGCGAATATCTCCACAGCCTTTGGTTTGCAGATCACATTGTCATGTTCACCAACAGGGAAGAATTACAACAAATGATGTGCGACCTCAACCGAGAAAGTGTAAGAATAGGGCTGCAGAATAATGTGCAGAAGTCTAAGGTAATCTTCAATAGCCAGGTAAGGGTCCAAGAATTCATGATCGCTAGACAGCCTCTGGAATCTGTGCAGTCGTACATTAATGTAGATCAATTACTCACATGAGACCCTGATGATGAGAAGGAAAGTTAGAGAATAATTAAATGGGTTCGAGTACTTAGGGTAGAGAATAAATCCTGACTACAAGATTTCAACTGTCGTTGAAAATAAAACTGTACAATCATTTTATTCTACCGGTACTAACCGAAGGGGCAGAAACATGGAGGTTAACAAGAAGCTACAGAACAAATTGAGAACTGCACAAGAAGCGATGGAAGTAAAAATGTATGGCGTAACATTAAGAGACAGGAATGGGGACAGTGGATACTGTAGTTGACATTAAGAGAAAAGAAAATGGAGCTGGGCAGGGTGTGTAATACGTATAATGGCTAACCGTTGCACCATTAGTATTACAGAATGGGTACCCAGTGAAGCGAAGCGCAGTCGATGACGGCAGAAAATTAGGTGGGGTGGGGAAATTATTAAATTTGCAGGTGTACGTTGGAATCAGCTAGCGCAAGACGGTGATGGAGATGGCGGTGAAAGGCTTTCATCCACCAGATGACATAATTATAGGATGGTGAGCATGGTGATGATGGTTGACAATAATTACTTAGGCTTTCCTGATTTCATAGCAGACGTATTGCGACACGTACAACCCCCGCACCCAAGCGCAACAGATGTTTTGTTTATCCGTGAGGACGCTGAATATTCTGTAGAGAGGTGTTCCGGTATCTCCACACTTTCTTGCGTGATACATAAAGAGCCAGAAAGGGTGAGCCACGGGAGTGGGCTAATAGAACCACTCGATACCATTCAACGTTCACACCACCCATTCAGTTAGTCTAGACGGTATGCACTGCAGTGGAATTCATGTCCCACCATACTTTATATTAGCGGCAGTGGAGCGTAACAATTTGCGGCAGTATTTTCGAGACGACCAGACCCGCCTGCCGCTCGAAGCAATGCGCTGCTGCCTGCATAACTCCGCGGATTGTATAGTTTCAACATAGATTGCGCTACTGTGTGTTTAAGAGCTCTAGCGCGACATAGAACACTGGCAACTCAGACGGCTTCTTCATTCTAGCGGCAGGTTGTATCACTTTCACTAGCTGCGGCTCGTATTCAGGACTCGTTCTTTGTGACCTGCCTTTAGTTTTGCCTATTGAGCGCTCAGAACGTTATGGCAAGCGGCCTTTAAAGTTCTGGCCGAACATTCTACCAGCAGCTGCTGCCTGCGCTAGCATGTCACACCTATTATATTGCCCAATAATTTATATATGCAGTAGAGCCAGGCTCATGCTGCTTACTGTGCGGAAAGTTAGCTTGTTGATATAAACTCCGTGACAAGAAAGAAAGCACGTGCAGAAATTCGACCTGGTAAATGTCTTCATATAACATGTAAATAAGCATACCTTTCTATCGAGAATACGGCTTATCGACACAAATATCTTGACAGTCGTAGGGTCTAACCGTACACGACACTTCGTGTTAACCTGTTCGAGGTCACATTGTAGCAGCCTTTTTCATATAAAGCCCAACCCGTTATATCGAATTGATTCAAGTGTTATAAATACAGAACAAAATATTTGCGGGTGATTTAAGTGCGCGTATGTAGGCGCTGGGAATACAGAGAGTGGTTCTTCTAATTTCAAAGCGCCCTCTATTCTGCTCTTCTCAGCTCCTTAGTTCACTTACAGCGTTAGTTAACTTAAGACTAGTTCACTTAAGACGGCAAGGAACTGCTGCGCATGACCACTTTACTGAAAGCGCTACTAAATTAGACGGCATATTCGACAGGCCGTGTTCCGTCGGCAATGGTAAAGTAGTGGTTTTTTGTTCAGTTGTACATGTTGTTTTCGTTAGTGACCGAAATCGTGCGAAAAAATTGGAAAATCGTGGCCATGCATAAACTTGAAACCTCAAAAACTGCAATTACGAGGACTCACTAGAGAATGCTGGAAAGACGGTCGTAGCGTATCGTCTTATATGCAAGAGAGCCTGCAGCACCTAACAAGAAAATATGTGGCTTTTACACATTTATTTAAGATCCATCCTAATTCACGACAGAAGGGCCTAAACATAACTCGTGCTAAATTTCTTGACTACAAACATTGTTTGAAGTGAGTAAGAAGCTTGTACTTTTCACTATTTTCGTATTGAGAAATATTGACCGCACTATCATTCTAACTACTGCGTTTTCCTTTCAAGGGAGCGTACCGATGCCTTTGCTTTATTGTCACTGTTTGCTTCATTCAGCCTCTTGTACAATAAATGTATCGACGAATCGCTCTCCTGAAGGATAGGCATATAAGTAATGCGGAGTCGGGTCCGATGTGTTGCTATGGTAACGAGTGGTCTCGCGTGGGGATTATACTCTGGGGCAGAGCTGTCTCGGGAATGCGATAGGAAAAGGAATTGCGTTAACGTTGCTCCGAGCCGTTGGTAGTATGTCTTCTTGTAACATTTTTCTTTCGCTGACCCAACAGCAGCGTCAGTCATGACCCTGTAATCGTCTGTTGCGCAACGACGACTGCGTCTCGAGAGTTACGAGCTTTATTTTCTGCGAGTACCGTGATATCACTGAACAATCGCATTCCACAAAAAGCAAAATATCATGTCTGTGTATTAAAACAATGTCACAAGGGTTTTAAGTATGCTTCCCAGATTTTCAGGAATGAAGGAATCGGTAAAATTTGAATGACAAATACAGTCACTCTCAACATAAGTTCCAACAATGCATCCCCAGTCCAATTGCCGCTAAGATTGAACGTCGGTGTGTCAAAACAAAAAAGTCTAAAACGAAGCACCATTCTAATTACTCGTAATTCTTACACTACATATTTGAATATCGGTGCTCGATGCTGTCTTGGAGTCCCTTCGACCACTGGATACGGTGCTGCAGCTCATGTTCAGGGAACTGTGAGCATGCTATATCGACGGTGACTGGAGAGGTTAGTTTACCACGTTTATATTTGCACACTGGTTGATGTTGACGTTTTAGGCATTCGTCTAATAAAAATGTTTCTAGAATTTCAAAACTAACTTCTTGTTTGATGCGCTGCGTTACTGATTCTGTGCATCTTTTTACGCGTGTACAAAACATAAGCTTGAAAAACAGGTGCGTTCGGAAGATATCAAAGAATGCACAAGATTGATATTGTTTCACTCGCACTGTGCTTCCAGATGAACTGCCAGACAGAAGTTTGTACTGAGTGTGTGGCAAAGGTGGAAGGTCTCGTTGTTGCGTAAGCCAAGTAGCAAATGAAGTGAAAGACTAGACGCGTAACAAAGACCAGAGGAGGGCACATTTTCTTCCGTTTATTCCCCAAGAGAGACAAAGAAAATACGACACAAGTGCCCCAACGAGCAACACTGCTCTTTCCTTCTTATCAGAGCGCGTGTACTGAACTGTGTTCTGCGCATACTTTCATGGATAAGATACTGGTGTGACCAATAGCAACCCTTGGGCAAAGCTAGAAAAGTGGGTCAATGGTTAGCAACGACATTACACATTAATGAATAAATTTATAAATAGAACGTAAAAGAATAACTTCGCAAAGGAATAGCGTTGTATTCATGGGCGTGCTGCATAAGTTATTGGAATTGTTCGTTCTAGGCCACCTTAATCAAATTACGTCGTGCTGCTTACAGTTAAAGCCTTTGGTAGTTGTTGCGGGTCATTGGATTTTATCTTTCTTTAATAAATTTACAAATCCATTCCGATGTTCACTGCGAGTAATCGCAGCCACCAAAAATAAAATATAGGAGATGAAGGGTACTGACTCGAGACTGATATGAAACAGCGTAAAATTATCTCTACATCGAAGTATTAAAGAATGGTAAGTAAATTAAATGCCTAGAAAGAGACTTGACATCATCTTTAAGCGCAGCCAAACCTACTTTGTAGCGAAGCAGCTCAAGCCTAGATATTTGTTACTCCATTGGGCGCACCTCTTAAGAAAGTCATTCAGGACGTTATCGGGGCCACTAGATTTCTTTGAATCTACTTCTAACAGAAGTCCCACGATACCGGCATCCGTAATAATCAGGTCATCGATGGTCGTGGTATAGCATGAATTGGCCGTAAGTACATTTTTATTTTCGACAGTGAATACTGACTGGAAAAAATAATTAAATGAATCAGCTTTCTCGTGTTTTTCTTCTGCAGATAGTTGTGGCACTGCTGCGTTTCCACTGAAGTGCTTCCAGAACCTACGAGGATTGTTTGCAAGGAAGTTCAGAAGAGTTTCGTTAAAGTAATGATCCTTTGCCACTTTGGTATTGTTTCGGCGATCATCTCTAGCGTACTGCAGTTTTGAATTTGTCGGCTGGCTTGGATTGTTCTTTACGGTTCTGAATAACCTCTCGCGTGATCCACGGGTTTGATCTGTGTTGTTTCTTTATCTTTTTCGGAATATACTTATCGACACAAAAAAATATAATTGATTTGAACGTTACCCATAGAGTATTTACGTCACAGTACGCCTCAGACACGAGCTGTGAAAAGCTGTGAAACTCGTAATCTAAGTGCGTTAGTATACTGCTGCCACCCGCCTTGTTAAAGTTTGTGATCACAGAGAATTTGCTATGATTGATTAAGGTGTTACTGATTGGTAAGATGCATATCGGTATGTTGGGGTCCGAGATACAATTGATAATACTGGATTTATTAGAACTTGTCGGGAAGTGTTGGCTGGGAAGAATGAGGCCCAGAATGTTTTTACAGTACGTTGTGTGCGTGCAGGTTCAGTCATGATTTGTTGAACCTTAAATGCTAGCGTAATATCAAACAGAGAATCGGAAGCTGATGACGAGTGATGCAGGGTATCCTAATCTACGTCATCAAGATTTAAATCACCCATCAGCAATAGTCTCGAATTTCGCACATGTTGTTGCATGAATTCTTGAATAGCAGATATGCTTTCGTAACCTGATGACGGGCTTAAGCACATCCAATGAGCACAGTCCCCGAATTACATGCGAGTTTTCAAAAGATAGCTTCAGCTCCTAATTTGTGTGGCAGAATGCTGAAGGAAAAACAATTTTTTTATTAGCAGAGCAACACCAGCCCCTCTCGCCAGACGACCCTTGCGGATTATGGAATAAACTGGTGGCACGGTTTCATGATCATATACCTCGGCTGTGAGCCATGTTTCAATGATAGTCACAACATCCGGTCCATATTCAAGCAATAAATTTTCGAGAGCTTCAATTTTCTTTAGAATACTCCCTCCATTTATATTTATTACAGTTAATTCTTTGACTATGGGTTTCGCCGAGTGGAAGGCCGACTTCTTGTGTCCTCCTTTTTTCTTTTTTGACGGGGGGCACTTTGTCATTTTTTGCATCATCCCTAATGACTGCTTGGCCATAAATGTAGAGTTTGTCAAAAGCTAATAACAACTTCTCGTGTTTTTGTCGGTTTTCTTTTGCACTCTCAGAAAGCTTTTTTCTAACTTCCCGTATATTGCGCGAGAAATCTTCACCAATAGACCAGCCAGAGTTTTTCAATTTGTATACGTTCTTTAGTACTACATGTTTTTGTCTGGAGTCCTGTAGTTTAAAAATAACTGGCCTGTTTTTGTTTGACTGTACTTTCCCCAATCGGTGTATACGTTCGATTCTAACAGGCGTTCGATTTTAAAAGCTCGAGCTTTTCTTCAATAAAACATTTGTTCACTGCTTTCACTCGTTTCTGGTTTCTTTTCTGCTAAGCCGCACACAATGAGGTTAGACCAGCGGCTTTGACTTTCAAGGTTGTCTATGCTTTCTTGCATAGCTTCCATTACCTGCATCATGCTTAGTATTTCATGTTGATAAGTCTCAACCTTCTTTTCTAGTTCCGATATCGCGTCAAGCTTACTATCTATGGTATTTAGACGCTTCTCTTTTATTTCTTTTGTGTCATTGGCGATTTCCTTTACCTGTTTTGCGATTTGGGCTAGCTCAGGCCCAGGATTTGTTTCAAAATCAGCCCCAAGGAGCAATAATGTCTTGGCTATATATGCACAGCTTGACACAATCTCACAATACTGCTGCGGGCACGGCAGCACGATCAAGAAAAGGTTGTGTGATCGAACACAAATTCCACATTTCTTCCTCACCTGCAAGATGAAGACGAAAGGATTTAGCGTCCGCATAGATTGAGTACTGCCGTGCCCATAGCTCACGTTGCCTGGTGTGTGCCCTGTTGTAGTCGCGGTAATCCGTGGTGGCGCTGCTTGCAGGTCATGTAGTCCTAGGTAGGACATTAGGCAGTATAATAGCAAGAGCTTGGTGGCGCGACCGACCACCCCGTTCCAAAGCGGACGCTCATAACATCCATCCATCCATTGTATCCAGGTTCCCTCGTGGTGACGTAGCACATATTCTACTGCGGCGAACGATGGTTGGATGGCTCGATGTTATCGATGGTTCTCTTGTTACCGAAGCATCTGTTTTCTGTTAGCGAGATCAGGCAGGCGGCAGAGGCTAGTGGGGCCCAGAACTGAAGGGCTGCAACAGCCCCTCCCTAAAATATTTTCCTCTCAAATGAAATTGATCTATATAATAAATCTATGGAAAAGATGCACAGCTATATAATATGCAACAATATTGCAATAAAACACAATGGAGAGATGCAGTATATACGCAGAAGAAGGGCAGCTATACAGAAAGAAATAATTTAAAATTAAATGCTTGGGTTTTACGTCCTACAACTACAATATGAATATGAGGCAAGCCGTAGTGGTGGACACTGGATTAATTTTACCACCTGGGTTACTGTAACGTGCGCCCAATGGATGGTAGGCGTTCTTTCATTTCGCCCCTATCAGCGGGACAGAAGTTTCAAAGGGATGCGCGTAGTTCTCAGCAGAAACAAGACAACACATCTTGAATTGTATTATATTGGAGAAAATAGCGCTTCTATAGACTTTGCATTTCGTGGAGAGGCGAGTATGTGCTGCGAAAGGCAGGAACAAGGAACTTACGATGCTGCCTCCTAGTCCTATGCAAAACCCGCAGTGAAACAGAAGGTCGTAGATGGGAACATTCAACAATTTCATAAATTAATATTTATAAAACGAGGACATAGGTACAACTACGTTTATCGCTACATGATTGAAGTGTAGGATAATTATGAAAAATTGGAAAGTTGGCACGCCAGGTCAGAAAACGATGTTTACATACACTCATGATATTTTCTGTTCAAGCTCAAGTATTACCTTTTTTTGAATTGATTGGACCATTTCGCAACAATCAGCCATGTGCTAGTATTAGGAGACATATAAATGTGACCAGTCGAGGAATAGAAGTGGGGTGCGAAAATCACTGGCATGTCTGCAGAAGGAGACGAGAGCGCGACGCCTTTTGATGCTACTCGCTTACGGCAGAGAATCTTAACGTAGTATGAGAACGCATACCGAGATCGCTTATTTCAACAACCTTGCTAAATGCTGCATGGTCCACAGAATAAGTTGATACTGGGTTATAGGTTTTGCGAGAAGATGGCAACAATTTTGATTCAGCCTAATTTAGAGGGAGGCCGTTGATTTGGCCCCATTCAGACAACGAGGGTAGATAAAACTGCCGAGCATGGCAGTCCTCCATATTGCGTACCTCATTAAATATTTTTATGTAAGCTTAAAAGAGAAATGAAGACCTTTGAATTGCTGAGGAAACGTCAATGACGAAAATTAAGAAAGGAAGCGTACCTAACATGTCGCCTTGGGGCACACCACTAGAAAATGAATAGACAAAAGAACGCTCATCACTGACGCTCACGAAGGAAGAGCTCTTGCGGAGATAGCAGCATAATAGAGCTACAACAGCGACTTCAATACTATACCGCGCAAGCTTCTTGGGCTAGGGGTTGATTGACTATGTCAAAGGCTTCGATGGGATCGCGGTACCCAGCACCAAATTTCCCGTTTTGCGTGACGGGTGCGGGAAACACGCATCATGAGGCTGACATGATTGGGGATCCTTGAGCGACCATAATATTCCTGCTAATTTGGAGCAACATAATTTTCTTACGCATAAAACACTCTACTGTGCAAAGCTAAATCTCTAAAAGCTTGGAAATGTCAGAGAAAAGAGAAATTGACTGATGATTTGAGAAATCCGTCGCAAGACGAATTTAAAGGCAAGGATAGGGCAACCTGTTTTATGTCCGAGTTGCTAAACGGTGTATATAATTGACCAGGTATTTAAGGTGGTCGTCAGCACAGGTACATAAATACTGCCATAATCTTCGATAATGGTGGCCGGAATGCTATCTGGGCCGCAGGGGAAAGATGGCCTCAGATGACGGTGGCATTCGCTTAGGAGATTCTCACCCGAGGTATACTGAGCTGGAAATTCCTAGCTTTGGGAGCCATATTGACACGTGCACTTGTCCATCTTCTTCCGGTGACCGGTTTTCACCGTCTGAAAAATGCTATCGCTCACACTCTAAGAAAAGTTTACACCCTCTGAGTACTATCTTGCGACACAGCAATAAATGTCATCTTTCTTGTCCACATTTCCTTTCTTCAACGCTGCGAGCCCGGTACTCACCAGTAACGAACGGCATGCGCGTTATCTGCATGACATAGCATTACCGACAGGAAAGTAGCAGGCGCGGCGTTTTCAAGAAAGGAAACGCAAGCAAGGCAAATGACGATTATTGTTGTGTGGCAGACATATACCCCAAAGGGTGTAAACTCTTTTTAGAATGTATCTGCTGTCTGTTCTCACCGAAGCTTGTGCAATCTGATACCACGTACGACGCGAATTGTGTAGAAATTTCGAGAAGACACGCGAGCATCAGCGATTGCTCGAGAACCTTCGATTACTCATGCATAAAATCTGACGTGCTTGACCGGCAGACCAGATTTTCTAAGCATCACCGACCATGTTCGCCGCAATCAGTGTGCTTTTAGCGTAATTTGCTTTTGTGTGTACAAGTGCGCGCAATAAAGGTTAATTTTGTCATTCACAGATTTGCCGCTGTATAATTCACCGTGACTACTACGGGAGAATACAGAGTAAGTAAAGAACTTTCAGCAGCAGAACGTGGCTGCTGGACAGTGCTCTCGAGTGATATTCTATGAGGCGTGTTTTGGTTTACCATTAGCACAATGTTCATAAATCACCCGTGATATGTAGCACAATTCTACTTCTTGAGCTCCATTCTTCTCAGGGGCAGGCGATTGTGACACAAAAAATGAACGAGAATATTTGAATAACGAACAATTTATTTGAAAATGATGTTTCAAACTAATTACTTTAGTGCACATATTTCAACTTACGAATTGTAACTGTTTGCTTGAGAAGTCATATCGTTATATTGAAATAAATTCTGCGGATATGGCACCTATTTAGAGACATGCGTTCATAAGGTTCGCAACGAAATGAAATGATTATCAGGTAACTGTGGGCTGCAGTGCCAAAAAAGCCGTTTTGTAATAAAGAAAGGGGAACAAATGTTTCTTTCTATGGGAAGTTTGACAGTGTTGATTTCAGAACTGGTGCTAGTTTTGAAATTCGTTACAGGTATATGTGCCTTCAGTTTGTGAAATTGCAATTAGTGAGCTAAAGGAATCAGTATAAAGCTAATTAGTGAATATTTTTATAGTCAATCAGGCGTATACATTTCTAGACTAAATAGCGATACCTCCCGTAGCCTTCCTGCACAATAAATAGATATATGCTAAATGCCTCTGGCTACCCAGTCGAAAAATACACCAGACCGGTATGTCGAGGAAAGATTAACGACATACCATTCCTTAACCACAAGAATCCAGCAGACGGATACGATCAGCACGTTTGCTGGAGGGCATGTAAAATTGTTTCCAAAAGTCCGCCGGACGGTTAGAAGCGCTGTTCTCTAAGGACTCAATATGAGACTTGTGATTCCGCTTGTACATGTGATTACAGGTGGATCGCAAGAAGCGTAATAGTACTACTAATATAATAATAATAATGATAATAGTTTAGAGACAGCGAAAAACAAAACAAATAAACGGGCCTCTCTATATCTACTAGGGCTTGGGCGACTAGGCGCGGCAGAGTCGGTACAGCGATGTGGTTAAACTATAGTGTTTTACGCGCCAAAACGACTTTGTGAATATGAGGCACTCTGTAGTGGAGGACTGCGGAAATTTCAGCCACCTGGTGTTCTTTAACGTGAACCTAAATGGCAGTACACGGGTGTTTTCGCATATATATATATATATATATATATATATATATATATATATTTATATATATATATATATATATATATATATATATATATATGAATAAAGGGAAAATCAGACATCCACCCGTTCGTAGCAAATGCTACAAAGGAAACCCATACGGGTTCCTCGAAAGAAAAGCCTCATAGTTGAAGAAAAATTCGTCCTGGTCCGGGACTCGAACCCGGGACCACCGCCTTTCCGGGGCAGCCGCTCTACCATCTTGGTCCTGGTCCGGGATATATATATATATATATATATATATATATATATATATATATATATATATATATATATATATATATATATATATATATATATATATATATATATATATATATATATAGATAGATATAGATATACCGATGCCAGTGAATTTTGTACTGGGCTATTTTTTCTATTTTTTCTGATTTATATTGAATTTGGCCTAGGTCGCTTCAGTGGTTTCCAATTCATTCTAACTATTACAGAAACTTCAGTAACTCAACTTTTAACTAAACTTATAAGCTTATAAGCTTTTATAAACTTATAAGCTCTCATTTCGTATCTACAATCACATCTACAACCACACGGTAGTGGCCAGTGTAGCGCGACAGCAGCTTTTCGGAAAGGCCCACACGTCGAATGGGGGACCAGAGAAGCACCAGAGAAACCGGAGTAAAGTGTCCACGCTGGCGTTGTGCTAACACTGCTCCTATGCCGTGACCACTGCCATCAGTTCGAACTTCCCTTGAGGCAGACGGGTCAAGGTGGGCCAGAATTGGAGGCGTGGTAAGGAGAGTAGTGAGCGGCGAAACAGATGCGGCATGCTCAGGTCCCCAAGAAAATGGGGCGTATTTCTTCAAGAGGTCGGTAAGGGAATGTGCGATAGTCGCGAAATCGTTCACAAAGCGTAGGAAATATGAGCACAGCGCTACGAAACTACGAACGTCCTTAGTAGACTTCGGAACAGGAAAGTCTGTAACGGCGCGAATTTCGTCCGGATCAGGTCGCACGCCTCTGGCGTCCACGAGGTGTCCAAGGACGGTGATTTGGCGGCGAGCGAAGTGACATTTTGACGAGTTCAGCTGGAGACCGGCGCAGCGGAACACGTCAAGAATTGCTGTAAGACGGTCTAGATGCGTGTCAAATGTGGGCGAATAAACTATGACGTCGTCCAGATAGCACAAACTGGTGGACCCCTTGAACCCCTGAAACAAAGAGTCCATCATTCGTTCAAAGGCGGCGGGCGTGTTACATAGACCGAAACGCATCACCTTGAACTGATAAAGGCCGTCAGGGGTAATAAATGCAGTCTTCTCACGGTCCATGTCGTCGACGGATATCTCCCAGTAGCCGGACCGTGAGTCGATAGAACAAAAATAGGTGGCGCCGTACAAGCATTCTAGATCGTCATCAATACGTGGCAAAGGCTACACGTCCTTCTTTGTGATTTTGCTCAGGTGGCGATAATCTACACGAAAACGCCATGTTCCATCCTTCTTTTTGACAAGTACGACGGGAGAAGCCCAGGGACTACAGGAAGGCTCGATAATGTCCTTCGCAAGCATCGTTTTGACTTCCTGTTGGATAACAGCTCGTTCGGATGCCGAAACACGATATGGACGTCGGTGAATAGGGTTCGCATCGCCAGTGTTTATGCGATGGGTCACGACGGGCGTTTGACCTAAGGGTCGATTGTCAAAGTCAAAAATGTCGCGATAGCGGTCAAGAACGCGGCAAAGGGCTTTAGCTTGAACAGGTGTAAGGCCTGAGGAAACCATCTTCTCAATGCCGACGTCAGTACCGTGCATTGAGGTCACAGTATGGGCTGAGCTGTGAGCATCTTCCTCTGTGAATGGCTCGATCTCATCATCCTGCAAAGCGCTAATTATAGCCAATGAAATCCCCTGAGGCAGAACTTGCGTGGTTAGCGCGAAACTGACAAGGGGAAGGCAGGTACGGTTGCCAGTAATTGTCAGCACAGTGTGCGGCACGGTAACACCATGTGTATGTATAACTGCCGAAATTGGTGCGACCACGTAATTACCGTCAGGTACAGCTTGTGAGGACCAGTCGACGTGTGTCACAGATTCAGGCGGTAGGCGAATAAAATCCATGCAGCTCAAATGGCTTGGAGGTGGGTCCACAGGGTCGGCAAGAACAGGCAAGTCAAGGCGAAGTGAGCCGGCCGAACACTCAATGAGGGCCGAATGATTGGCAGGGAAATCCAGACCGAGAATGAGTTCGTGAGGGCAATGCTCGATGAAGGTGAAGAGAACGACGGTGTGTCTCTCAGCAATGGTGAGTCGGGCAGAGCACATGCCAACAATAGCGACGGTCCCTCCGTCGGCGACTTGTACAATTCGGTTCGGGGCGGGCGTCAGAGCTTTCTTGAGCCGACGGCGAAGAGCAGCTCTCATAATGGACACATGCGCCCCAGTGTTAATCAACGCGCACACATGAACATTGTCGACGAGAACGTCTAAAAGATTCTTCTTCGTGGGTAAGGTGAAGGGAGGATTTCGTGCCAATGTCGACTTTGCAGCTTCACCTCCAGAAGCTCCACTGTCTAGTTTTCCGGTCTGGGGTGCGGCGAGTAGGTCGGAGAAGGAGCACGGCGTGATGAGGGCGAACGAGATTGACGACGGGAGGGAGAAGGCGAGCGGGAGTAGCGGGGTCGTGCCAAAGGTGTCGCAGGGTCAGATGATACAGCAGGCATAGAAGGGGCGAAGGAAAAGGACGCGCTAGAGGGGCGAGGGTGCTAATCAGGAGAATAGCGCATTGGAGAAGTCCAGCGGCTGCGGCAGTGGCGAGCGACATGTCCAATGCGTCGGCAATTAAAACAGATCGGCTTGTCGTCCACGGTTCGCCATTCGGAGGGGTTGCGCTGTCCGTAAGAGGAGTAAGAAGAGCGCGGTGGGGACGTGCGTGGAGAAAGAGGTTCCGAGCGTATGGAACGAATGGATTGCAGGCCGACGTTGGACAACTCTTGACGGACGACGGCCTGGATCAAGGAGATTGTCACCGGAGAATGATCAGGTGACGGGAATGAAGGGGCCACCGGTTGTGTCGCTTCGACCTCACGACGAATCATCATCATCATCATCATCAGCCTGGTTACGCCCACTGCAGGTCAAAGGCCTCTCCCATACTTCTCCAACTGCCCCGGTCATGTGCTAATTGTGGCCATGTTGACCCTCCAAACTTCCTAATCTCATCTGCCCACCTAACTTTCTGTCGCCCCCTGCTACGTTTCCCTTCCCTCGGAATCCAGTCCGTAACCCTTAATGACCATCGGTTATCTTCCCTCCTCATTACATGTCCTGCCCATGCCCATTTCTTTTTCTTGATTTCAACTAAGATGTCATTAACGCGCGTTTGTTCCCTCACCCAATCTGCTCTTTTCTTATCCCTTAATGTTACACCTATCATTCTTCTTTCCATAGCCCGTTGCGTCGTCCTCAATTTAAGTAGAACCCTTTTCGTAAGCCTCCAGGTTTCTGCCCCGTACGTGAGTACTGGTAAGACACAGCTGTTATAAACTTTTCTCTTGAGGGATAATGGCAACCTGCTGTTCATGATCTCAGAATGCCTGCCAAACGCACCCCAGCCCATTCTTATTCTTCTGATTATTTCACTCTCATGATCCGGATCAGCAGTCACTACCTGTCCTAAGTAGATGTATTCCCTTACCACTTCCAGTGCCTCGCTACCTATCGTAAACTGCTGTTCCCTTCCGAGACTGTTAAACATTACTTTAGTTTTCTGCAGATTAATTTTTAGTCCCACCCTTCTGCTCTGCCTCTCCAGGTCAGTGAGCATGCATTGCAGTTGGTCCCCTGAGTTACTAAGCAAGGCAATATCATCAGCGAAGCGCAAGTTACTAAGGTATTCTCCATTTACTCTTATCCCCAATTCTTCCCAATCCAGGTCTCTGAATACCTCCTGTAAACATGCTGTGAATAGCATTGGAGAGATCGTATCTCCCTGCCTGACGCCTTTCTTTATAGGGATTTTGTTGCTTTCTTTATGGAGGACTACAGTGGCTGTGGAGCCGCTATAGATATCTTTCAGTATTTTTACGTACGGCTCGTCTACACCCTGATCACGACGAATGATGCGGGTCAAGTTGTCACATCGCGACGGCTGGTGAAAGAGGTCGTCACAGGATGACGTAGCAGCTGTGTTGGGGAGTCGCGGGATGTGCTGGGATACCCGGCGGCTTTTAGCATGCTCAAGACGGCGGCACTCCTTGAGGATCGCATCGATGCTGGTGACGTTCGTAAACACCAGTAAATTGAAGGCGTCGTCAGCAATGCCTTTGAGGACGTGATTAACCTTATCGTCCTCAGACATGGTCGGGTCAGCCTTGGCACGAAGCGCCAAGACGTCGAGAATGTACGACACGTAGGACTCGGTCGACGTCTGTACACGTGTGGCAAGGGCTTTCTTGGCATTGACTTGGCGACCGAACGGATTGTCAAAAAGGTCGCAGAGCTTCTCTTTGAAGAGATCACAGCTCGAGATCTCCTCTTCGTGAGTCTGGAACCATGCAAGTGGAGCTCCGTCGAGGTAGAAAAGAACGTTCGCAAGCATAATAGTCGGATCCCACCTGTGACTTGTGCTGACACGTTCGTATAAGCGGAGACAGTCGTCAACATCAGGACTGCCGACTCCGTTGTAAACACTAGGATCCAGAGGGAGGTAAACGGCGACGTAGGGCGGGGCTGCAGGCGGAGACGGTTGCGTAGATGAAGTGCCGCCAGCAGGAGCCGAAGTTGCACTGCCGCCGTTGCGACCGCTGCGAAGCTCCATGACGGGCACGGGGAACGTCCACCTCCACCAAATGAATGTTACGTGCAGATGGAGCCCAATACTATACACAATTTATTTACAGGGAAGCTAACGGAAGGCCAAATTGGGAACACTATATCAAGCTCGCCCACGTCGTCCCGTTCCTCCTCAGTGCAGCCTCAATGTGACGTCTGATCCGTAGCAATATATATATATATATATATATATATATATATATATATATATATATATATATATATATATATATATATATATATATATACGTATATATATATATATATATATATATATATACGTATATATATATATATATATATATATATATATATATATATATATATATATATATATATATATATATATATATATATATATATACGATGCTGCGCGACCGGCCGCTCGAGGCCCGTTGCGTGTAATCGCGGGCTTCACCCTCGGAAAAACACTCCTATGGAGCACGTGTTGAGCGACAGAAAGCTGTATCGGCGGGAGTTTCTCACGTTGCTCTACAATGTTATCATTGAGAAGTTTCATCTAATTATAACAACTGAGACATTCATTAACACTACTTATCTAATCAGGGGCAATGCAGAAAAATAAGTAATCTGAGTATCTACAAGCAACGGCAA
Organism: Dermacentor andersoni; assembly: GCF_023375885.2. Classification (NCBI taxonomy): domain Eukaryota; kingdom Metazoa; phylum Arthropoda; class Arachnida; order Ixodida; family Ixodidae; genus Dermacentor; species Dermacentor andersoni. The sequence continues at coordinate 60,088,818 of NC_092821.1, forward strand.
ACAACATTGCCTTGGTTCTCTCTAGCTGCGTAGCATATGCAAATGTTAAAGTCTGTGTCAAATTAAGTGAAACACCCTGTATACTTCTTTGCAATTCGAATTATTTTCCACGCTTTCCTGTATTACCGCCGGGGAAGGCCATAGGGTGGGACGTCACCAAAGGTCACGTTAATTTGTGCGAACCGCCCATATACCTATTGTAGTAACGCGCGAGATGAAGTAAAAAACAGCCGATACTGTAAAATTTTTATTGCTTCAGGTTTACATGCCGTCTATATATTGACAATAAACAAAAATAATTAATCCCGGCCCCAACCCGCATACGGTGTAACCAAGCGCAGGTGGGGATAATACGGAGCTGAGTTTGATATAAGCCACTGAAGTTGTATACTGCCGAGATTGCTGTAGAGCCTATTTGTAGACTTTAGTATACACGTAGTGTATACATCCACATTGGTTGACCACATGATATGATCTACGTAGTCGCTGTCGGAAATCCGAAGACAGTCTTTACAGTTGTCATAGCATGACTTTTGCGGCAGTAGAATAAAGAAAGCAGAATGCCGATCCAATCGTCATAATATATGTTATGAACGCCAAGTTCAGCTACGAATGGATTCTAAACAGGCATCAAGCTAACAGCACAGAGACTCGTAGGTTTGTAGCTGACAACGCAGACTTTGTGAGTGTGCGATGAACCGATGTCGCTCATGTGGTGTGCGCGTTGTGTGTCGTCCGATTCTCAGATACCTTTCACTTCGTCCTCACATCTCTGCTGCATTACTAACATCGCGTAGTTTTTCGTTCACTGAGTCTGCACTATAGGCTCATCAAAGTTTATCATTCGCTTAAAATATGTGTCGAATTTTCTGAGCCCCCCCCCCCCCCATTGTCTCACACGCGGTACGCGTGCGTGGTCACACATATTAGTACGCCATTGCTGTACCGATTGCTTTGACCTATCATTGGAGCCGAAAATTTGCGCTAACACACATGCGGGTATCACTATTGGCGATACGCTGGAATATATGCTACAAATGCACTGTATTATTATTATTTATTATTATTTGTTTTGAACACATATACACATATACACAGGTATCAGGAAAGGGAAAGCGAGGAGCAGGCTGGCAACTGCCACCGGAAGGGGCACAACGCCTGCCTACTCCTCTGAAGGGAGGTGACAGCAACACAGAAATGGAAGATAGGAAGGAGGGGAGGAAAAGGAAAGAGGAAGGGAGAGCAACAGGACAAATCTAAAGACCAAAATAGAACACTGCAACAGGTCAAATCTAAAGACTAAAGTAGAACTCTGCAGCCGGAGTTAAAGTGACGCCGCGTCGAACAGCCTCCACAATTATCAACCACATCCATGGCTAGTTCGCTATGCGGCTAATTGTGTTCTCCACGATGAGACGCCAAGTAAAGCTGCACGTAATCACCGTTTCACCGGTAGTCGGTTCACAATGTACACTATAAGGTGTTTGAACCCGCCACCTCCCATCTTCGAAGGAAGAAGCGTTAGGGTACAGTACTGATCACACACAGTAGAGTCGGTCACTGAAGGTCACGCTACTACAGAATGTTGAATGTTCATGCTACAAACGTGAGCCTAAGTTAGTTAGTTCTATAAAGGTTAGTAGGGCGCGATGGGCCTGATCACGTTTAGATGCACAGCCACTGGGGTATAAACATTCCTCGAGTGTCGCACACCGCAGGCCAAGGAGATGGTAGTTTCTCACTAGAGACATGCGCTGCGCACTGAAAGCGGGACACTCAAATATAAGGTGTTGAAGTGTCTCGTAGCAGCCACAAGACGTACACAATGGACTTTCCGCACGCCCTTGTCTGTATAAACGTTCGTGCACGTTCACGTAACCAACCCTCAGCTTGAGCAGTTGTGCTCTAGCGCGACGAGGCAAGCCTCGACCACGAACACGGGGCGGGAACGTTCCATTTGCGACGCGCTGATCTGGATGCTGCTTGAGTAGGTGGCGACGAATCAGCAGACAAGCGTCATCAAGCTTGCACAAAATTTCTGGGCAGTCACAGTTGTTATGAACGCAACTTGAAGCGAGCCGGTCAGCCTCTTCATTGCCGGCGATTCCTACGTGTGAAGGTATCCATTGAGCAACGAGAGATACCCCACGTGATGCAATTTTGCTCGCAGAGTCATTAATGCTGCGCACAAGTAGACAATCAAGCTCACTGCGTTGTAACCTGCTAAGGGCAGCATGGGAGTCCGTAAAGATGACAACCTTCGATGTAATTAACTCCTCTTGCACGTATTTCAGTGCAACATTAATCGCTGCTAGTTCCGCAGTTGTTGACGAAGTTGGATGAGGTATGTTAAAGATACGTCGTAGTTGAGTTGAAGAGCAGTAAAAAGCTGCAGAGGCGCTTTGACCGTCGTTGTGTACAGATGGATCTGTGAAAACTTGAAGATAATCTGGAAACTTTTCGAACAAGTGAGACTGAGCCAATTGGAATATTGCCGAAACAGCCATATCAGACTTTTTGTGCATGTCAGGGATTGTTAGGAAAATGGGGAATACGTGTTTCGTGATACCTTTTGGAGGCGGAGACATATCTGAAGCAGCATGTTCAGAAATCGTAGTGATATCCATAAATAATGCCGCCATTTTTCCCATGCGACATAATGGGCGGTGAATCAGACGATCAAGGAGCGATTGACCATTCGATGTGCGGTGCAGACGCTCAATATGATATAGAGCTCTCTGATCTGCTTGCAGCCTCAGGGGCAACTGATGCGCTTCAGTAAGTAATGCAATAGATTGAGCCTCACGAGGTAATCCAAGCATTAGTCGAAGGGCAATGCGATGATCTCGCTCCAGTTGGGCCATCAAACTAGGTGGTATGTTCAAAATTGGTAATGCGTACAGCATGCCTGAGAGTACAGACGACTGGTACACCTGAAGAGCCGTTGTTTGGTCGCAACCAGCACCTCGAGCAGTCAAGGCGGCCACATACTTAAGAAGGGAGTGTGATTTGCGTCGTACAGATTTAACGGCAGGACGCCAAGAGATGTGATCATCCACAATTAACCCCAAATAACGGTGTTGACGCACCCAGTTTATAAGCGTTTCGTCAAGATACAGTCGGCTCATTGTTCGACGAGCGCGTTGTTTAGGGTGATATGCTATTGCAGCTGACTTAGCAGGTGATATGAGCAGGCCAACTTCACCCAAGTACTCCGAAGTAGCGTTGAGAGCTCTTTGCAAGCTTGCACGAAGCCGCGGACCAAGGTGCGAAGGGCCGCTTATCCAGAAAGCAATGTCAACTGCTTAGACAGGTATGCTCACAGGGAAGTCAGTGTCTCGAGGCAAACGACTTGGAAGTGCGGCGAGTACCGCGTTAAACAATAGCGGCGATAATACGCTGCCCTGTGGAACACCGCACTTCACATTTCGGTATTCACTAGTTACTCCTCCGACACGCACTTTCATCCGGCGCTCCGAGACAAAATTATGCACAAACTGGAGCAAACGACCCGAAATTCCTGTGGTTGCAAGAGCTAAAATAATCGCCTTATGAGGAACTGAATCGAAAGCTTGCTGTATGTCTAGGAAGAGCATGTAGGCGGAATGCTTGTTTTCTTTAGCAAATTCGAGTGCTGAGACAAGGTCTGATATGCTGTCCAGAGCCGAACGGCGGCGACGAAAGCCACTCATGACATCAGTGAAAAAATTCAGCTCCTCTAGCCTGACATCTAAGCGAAACAAGACCATTCGCTCCATTAACTTGATGATGTTTGAAGTAAGGGATATTGGTCGGTAGGACTTGAGGTGCCTTGCCGGACGCCCGGGCTTTAAAATTGGTATTACCACGGACGATTTCCACTCAGCAGGGATTACACCGGTTCTCCATACTTCATTATACTCGTCCGACATACGGTCATTGAAATTCTTATCAACGTTCCGCAATCCTTAGTACGTCACACCATCTGCGCCTGGAGCAGTGCGGCGTTTGGAGACGCTCAGCGCGTGTCGCAGCTCCTCAAGAGTGACATCTGCCTCGTCCATCTGGCAAGCTGGACCGTAGGAAGCGGTTATGGTGCTGTGACTTGTCAAAGAAGGAAGCTCGCTAATTGTGGTGTCACTGAATGCAGAAGAGACGAAAATGTCTGCAAATGCCTCTGCTATTACTTTTGGTGACTGGCCAGTCGCTATGCTCAATGTAGCCGTAGGATTCTTGCAGATTTCAGGAGTGCAGAGAGCCTTCAGTATGCGCCATACATTTCCAAAACCACTTCCAGTATGCAACGAACTACACAAAGCTTCCCAGCTCTTGCGACGAAGCTGTTTTGTATGCCGCCGATGGCTGCATCAAGGCGATTGTCTATAGTCCAGTCGGTGCGTCGTTTAGAGCGCTGTGCGCGTCTATAAGCGCGCCGTCGACATGCGCGGAGCCGCAAAAGCTTTAGATCGGGATTTGTTTTGCCGATATTCCGTCTTCGTTGTAATGTAGGTTTTTGTAAGCACTCACTCATAAGTTTAAATAGGCTGTCTTGAGATGGTGCTTCTAAGATCAGCTGTCGAAACTTGTCCCAGTTAGTAACTGTATAAACGATATCCTGGCGACCCGCAGTATGTGTTGGTGTTAACCAAATGGGTAGGTGATCTGAGCCCCACGGGTCGGGTTCACATGACCAGGCTAAGCACACATCTCTCGTTGTTATCGCAAGGTCTATAGTGGAATGCTCCTTTGCTCTACCAATAAATGTAGGTGAACCGTCATTTAGTATTTGGAGATCGTTCTTGATAATGAACTCGTTAATCTCTGCTCCATGATTGTCTTGGGGACGGCTACACCATCGTGGATGGTGGGCATTAAAGTCTCCGCATAACACAAACGACGCACCACACCGAGACACTAAGCACTCAAGTAGCGAGGTATCGGAAGAACGTGTAGGCCTGTTCTATATGCTTGCCAACGTCGTATACACACCTCTGAGGCTCACAGTAACAGCTACACACTCAAAATCATCGTCACAGATGCCGTCTGTGTCAATAACCGCGAAGTCCAAGTCAGCACGAACGTACACTGATGCTTTTGAAGCATTGCGCGTAAGCGCCGCCTCCATACAGTGGAAAGAGCCACAAGCTGGTTCCGCGCATCGAGTGTTACTGTGGACACCCACGAAGCCTGGCAATCGATATTCGTCTTTCTTTACGTTGGTTTCCTGAAGCGCTATAACGTCTGGTGGAGTCTTCATAGCGACTAGTCGAAGGGCTAAATCAGCGTGCTGCGGTCGCATCGACCTGAGATTCCACTGCAGCACAAAGGGGCGAGGCTGCTGACAACTGTTAGAATTTTTTCCTGTATAATGTCTAGCGAATGCCGTCGAGGACAGGAACGAGTGCCTCCAAAAGTTGCTCTGCTGCTGACGCTGCTGGTGTCTGGCGACCGGCGATTAGAGATCTGATGACGTTGACAAGCATGTTTAGAAGATTGACAAGTTGCACATCGTCGTTGGCTGATACCGGTTTAGGTACTGTGTTTGCAGTGCTTTCCAATGTGGTCGAAGTCTTTGTAGATACTTGTTCCGGTGGTTTCGATGGAGGCGCTGGCCACGATGTGTCTGAGAGGCAGAAGGTCCGCCCCCCTACTTTCTGATGTGTTGTTTCTTTGTCACTCTTTGAACGCGCTACTTTTCCAGTCGCTGGGGCAGCACTACGGCGACGGGAGCTCTCATCTCCTGCTGCCTTCTTTATGGCTTTTTCTTTTAGTGCCTTTAGTTAATTCTTCAATGAGGGACATCCTTTATCCGTTGCCAAATGTTCACCATTACAGTTAGGGCACCGATATGCCTGACTTTCACAGGAATCTACATGGTGATTCCCGCCGCATTTGGCACAGACTATATCTCTGGTGCAAAAGCCTTGAACATGACCAACCTTGAAACATTTATGGCATTGCAAAGGCCGTGGTACGAACGGTCGAACAGGATAGCGCACAAGTCCAGCCTTTTTATGACTAGGCAGCTTTCCAGAGGCGAAAAGTATCTTCATGCACTTTGACGTGCCGAGCCTTCGAACGCTAATTATTTTGCATGGTGGCGTGCAAACGATCATGTTCTTAAAAACGTAGTCTTTGAGATCCAAGTCCACATCAGATACGACACCAGCCACTATATTCGTACCCTGTGGTATGTAGGGACCTGTGCGAACCCCACAGATTTCAGAGAAACTAAGTAGAGTTTGCACCATCTTATCATCAGTCGTGTCAACGGCAATGACATTTTTCCAGGGGTTCACGCGAACCTCTTGGATTAGTCCAGGGGCAAGTTTGAAGAAGAAAACATTGAGTTTCTGTCGAGAGATAGCATTCAGGCTTACCATCGCGTCGATGGGAACGAAAGCTACTGTCGTAGTCTTGATGGTGCTGTATATGATAGTCCCTTCACTTGAGGACGACGCCGGAGACGTCCGTCGTGGGCGACGGTGCTTGACAGGTATGAAAGCATCCGAATCTTCCGATCTTGAGTCAGAAAGCTCGGAATCAGTAGCGTCGGATCCTACTGCCGAACTGAGCCGCTTCCGAGCCGCGGGCGGTCTATGCTGACAGCCAGACGCGTCCAAGGCCATATCTTCCATGGCAGGCTCCACGGGGAGGATCTCCCAGCAGAGTAGAAGACTTCAGGGTTCAGCACAAACGTCGTCGCCTGTTACTGATGCACGAAAATAATGTAAACATAGAAAAACTGCCGCACCAGAAGAAAACCAGCAACCGAGCACAGTAACTTCGTCCTGTATTACTCATCGTCGCTGGCGATAATGCAAGCGCCTGAAGGGCCCTGCAATGGCTTTTGCAAACATGGCATTCATCCATGTGTGCGATCCAGTTGCATACGATAGCCCACAGCGTTTGTAATACAACTCGCCAGCGTATTTCCTTCATCCATGAAAAAAAGGAAAAGTGGAAAAGAAAAGCAACCCGTTCCGCGCGCATGGCGCGCGCAGAGAGAGAGAGAGACAGACAAAAAAAAGGAACAAGCGTTCGGACTCCTCGGAGAGCGGGGAGCTCCTGCACATGCGCAATGGCGGTGCGCCATTTGTCCGCGTCAATTTGAATTCTCAACCAGTTCGCCAGGGATGTAAATGCTTGTAGCAGTGTGCGGTGTCTGAATGAACGTTGTTGTCTGTGCATGCGTGTCTTCGTTGTCGCATCATCCATCAACTACACTCAACGGTAAGGTTTAGCAAAGATGTTTTGCGTCAATAGCTCAAAATTAGGTAAGTGCATATCGTAGCGCGAACCGGCTGCAAGTAGCGCAGGTGACTCGGGCATAGTATCGGTTTGTCGGTTTCATGATTTGATAACGCGCTCTTTATCTCACTTCTACTATTCGGAATGTTTTACGGCAAGCGATCGCTCACGCTTGTTGGGTTTAGCATCATAGTTGATGTGCGTAAAAAAGGAAGTACAGAATGTTTTAACTTGATACTGATCTGCCACTAAGCGGATTGTTTGTGTTGAGCAGCCACGGTAGATCTCATTTCGTTGCGCTCGATCTGGCCGCGATAAATGCTGCGCCGCATGTGTAGTGAAATTCTCGTGATACGCTTTACGTATATATCTCGAAATTGTGTTAGCATGAAGAATTTTCCAACAGAGACGTATAGTTGAATAAATACTCGGATGAAAGGCCATGTTTGCGGGGCATGCATCAGGTGTGTGTGCGCTGCCGTTATCGTATAGTTTAAAAGTAGCCCTATTTTAAGGTTCCTGGCAACCAATCTAAATAATTTGGGAAATTACCGCAAGCAAAACAGGAGACTTGAAGAAATATTTATATTCACCCAATCTAAATATATGCCACCACAAAAACTTTTGGAGCATGAAACCTTGCGATAACCTCAGTCACTGGCAGCTTCGCAACTTAGCCGAAGAAATTAGAGAACAATAAATTAGTTTATTGGGGAAGCACCTTTACACGCTTCAAACTGAAGGCTTTGCTTTTGACGATAATTGGAAGACTTTGTTTCTCAAACAGTTTAACAGCAGACGGCATCTTTCGGGCTTTTTGAAAAGTGTTAAACGCCTTTCGATGCTTCGGCGTTATGCAGTTTACGTGCAGGTAATCACTAGGCAGCTGCTGGCGCATATTCGCATTGTGCCAATCGTGCATGGTATGAAGCCGATTTTCATTACTGTTGCATTTAGTGCCGTCGTCTTGGACAGACGGTATACTACATACCCTGTACAAAAGAAAGAAAGAGCCAGATTCAAATTCAAATTATTCACATAATTTAATGGACATTGGACTTGTTCTGCACTTATCAACACACCTAAGTGATTGTAACATGTTTTAGTTTATAAGTTCATAAGTGATAAGTTTAGGTCTGTTGATAAGTTGATTGATAAGTTGATAAGATCAATACGCCTTCATTCATGTGCATTCTACTGAAAGTGTGGCAAATGTATTCATACCGAAGTATGAGAAAAGAGACATTGCAGACTGTTCTAAGCGGAAATAAATTCTAATTCCTTACGTGATTGTTCAAAACTGCAGTCACTATGCTGAGCATGTTCGTTCGGCACTGGCATATTGCATTAACACCTGAAAACTGTGCGCAGTCCAGCCAGGTATCATTGTTTCAGCAATTGTTATTAGAGAAATTGTTTGAGATTGTCGCATTTTTTTATTTCTTAAGTACACTGTGTGTCAGATGAACCTGTCTTGAAACAAAACTTATCGCTGCTGGCACCGGCGACTATTCATCATCATCATCATCAGCCTAGTTACGCCCACTGCAGGGCAAAGGCCTCTCCCATACTTCTCCAACTACCCCGGTCATGTACTAATTGTGGCCATGTTGTCCCTGGAAACGTCTTAATGTCATCCGCCCACCTAACTTTCTGCCGCCCCCTACTACGCTTCCCTTCTCTTGGAATCCAGTCCGTAACCCTAAATGACCATCGGTTATCTTCCTTCTTCATTACATGTCCGACCCATGCCCATTTCTTTTTCTTGATTTCAACTAAGATCTCATTTACCCGCGTTTGTTCCCTCACCCAATCTGCTCTTTTCTTATCCCTTAACGTTACACCTATCATTCTTCTTTCCATAGCTCGTTGCGTCGTCCTCAATTTCAGCAGAACCCTTTTCGTAAGCCTCCAGGTTTCTGCCCCGTAGGTGAGTACTGGTAAGACACAGCTGTTATACACTTTCCTCTTGAGGGATAGTGGCAACCTGCTGTTCATGATTTGAGAATGCCTGCCCAACGCACCCCAGCCCATTCTTATTCTTCTGGTTATTTCAGTCTCATGATCCGGATCCGTGGTCACTACCTGCCCTAAGTAGATGTATTCCCGTACCACTTCCAGTGCCTCGCTACCTATCGTAAATTGCTGTTCTCTTCCGAGACTGTTAAACATTACTTTAGTTTTCTGTAGATTAATTTTCAGACCCACCCTTCTGCTTTGCCTCTCCAGGTCAGTGAGCATGCATTGCACTGGGTCTCCTGAGTTACTAAGCAAGGCAATATCATCAGCGAATCGCAAGTTGCTAAGGTATTCTCCATCAACTTTTATCCCCAATTCCTCCCACTCCAGGTCTCTGAATACCTCCTGTAAACATGCTGTGAATAGCTTTGGAGATATCGTATCTCCCTGTCTGACGCCTTTCTTTATTGGGATTTTGTTGCTTTCTTTGTGGAGGATTACGGTGGCTGTGGAACCGCTATAGATATCTTCCAGTATCTTTACATATGGCTCATCTACACCCTGATTCCGTAGTGCCTTCATGACTGCTGAGGTTTCGACTGAATCAAATGCTTTTTCGTAATCAATGAAGGCTATATATAAGGGTTGGTTATATTCCGCACATTTCTCTATCACCTGATTGATAGTGTGAATATGGTCTATTGTAGAGTAGCCTTTACGGAATCCTGCCTGGTCCTTTGGTTGACAGAAATCTAAGGTATTCCTGATTCTATTTGCGATTACCTTAGTAAATACTTTGTAGGCAACGGACAGTAAGCTGATCGGTCCATAATTTTTCAAGTCTTTGGCGTCCCCTTTCTTATGGATTAGGATTATGTTAGCGTTCTTCCGGCGACTATTACGGTTGTCTAACTACTCATCATACTGTAGCATAACGAAACATCATAATAGTACTGACTCATATTGCCATGTAGTCTTTAGTCAGAGGTAAGCAATGTTAACTAGAGGCATAAGTGATGAGAGCAAATTATATAGAAAACTACTATTGAACCGTAAAAATAACTCAATGAATAGTTTTCCCTCATGTTGTTGCATTTGCTTCACATGTGTGTCTCTGTGTCCCCTTCTTCCGTGCTGTGCTCGTGTGGCCATCAAATACGAACCTGCCCAAGCGCTTTTCAGCTTCAATAAATAAGGGATTCAATTCAGTTGAATCTAATACTGCATGTCAAGTAACTGACGTGTTATTCGTGTTATCTAAACATTATGGACTGGCAATACCTGGCAAGCATTAAACCACAATATTTTTTTTTGTTGCACTTGAACTGCGGGCGTCATAGATTGCCAGAAAATTTTCATGAGAACAGCCAGGGAGGGCTTGGAAAAAGATCGGCGAACTTTAAAATGACCACCTAGGTAGGCTGTCAAGTTATATGACATACAAAGTTTCCAGAGAATCTCTCTGGTAAACAAATTTTTAAAACGTTTCACCTAATAAAATGGTGAGGCAAATTGGTCCCATGATTGAAAAAAAAAGCATACTGACATGGCATTTCTTACTAAATTTGTTTTTTTGCGTTAACTGAAAGTCCTGAACATTGAAACCCTAGAATAATTTTTCATCTTTGAGAGCACCTAAAATAGTTTACTGTGATAGCATTCATTCGAACTATAGTTTCAGTTTACTTTCCTAGGAGGTGCATATCGGTCGTGCCGTGACACAATGTGCTCGCGTGGTATTTCGGGTGCTTATGTGGTATACCTAACTTGCAAACCTGTTAGCATGCCCAAGAGGCCTCATTACCTGTAAGAAACTAAGTGGCCATACTGTTACGTGAAGGACGAGTTCGTAAGACGAGCTATTATTTACAGCTTATATTTACAACAACGGTTGCGCCGCTGACCTGTCAGATTCACACCGTGAGCCCAGTTCGTTCTTCCTCCTCTTTTCTCGAGTGATGGCGCCCATGCGCCTCGTTCGAACAATCAAATACCACACACGTGTAGCAATATCAATACAATCAATCCATCTACCTTCTGTTTAAGCTATGGCCAATGACCCATTCATTTAAGAGTATGAGAAAGGCATTTAAATGGTGTATTAAGCAAAATAAATTACAATATTTGGCATATTACTGTGAATAGTCCAGTCACTCTTCTGAGCATATCCCTCTGCACGGGCATATTTAATTACTAGCCAAAACATGCACATACAGACCAACTCTATAACCTTGTTTCAGCAATTGATATAGAGATCATTTGGGATAATTGCAATGATGTGTCATATATGATCTTGTCTTTAAAGCAACATACTGTTGCTGTAGCACCAGCAGCAGTTGGGACTGTTTAATTGCTGATCACGCCATAAAACGAAACATTGTTTGATAGTAATGACTTGTATTCACAAGCAGCCATTAGTCATACTTAAACCGCATTGAGCATCGACGTAAATGGTGTGAGTAAATATATGAAGCTGCTTAATGAAGAAAGAATACGGAATTGTTATTTTTGCCTCACATTGTTGCGTCTACTTATTTGCAGCACATTCTTGCAGCATCTTTCGGACTAATGACACCAGCGGTTGACACCATAGGTCAAGGCTTGCCTGGCGACCATGCTTGCCAAGGGGAAGTAGTGTAAATATTTAGGCTCTTTCCATAATAGCATAAGACATGGATTTTAAGAAATTCATTTATTGTATCGTGCAATAAAAACAGTAAATTCATTGCCGGTGCACTTGTTTTCTTTTTTGCACTGCATCATTCAGCACTTCAATTCTTTCTGTTTATGCAACATATATGAAACTACAGCTGGTTCAGGAGCAATAATAATATACTAACGTTAATGGATAAGTGCAGATGGAAAGCAACAGGTGCACATGCATAAACACATTCAAAGTTTTTTGCTACGATATGTAAACAAAACTTTAAACGAATTTGCAGATCGCAGATAGCTATGGACTTATGACCTTATACACTCTTTGTAGACTTGTCTATAACATGTCTGTGTGTATAGACTGTCTATAGATGAATGAAAATTCTTGTTTTTTGACAAATGTCTGCAGGATGTCATAGAAAAAGGTGTATAGGATTATATAGTTCTGTTTCTGTAGACTGAAGTCTGTAGAATGTCTATAGACAAATGTCTATAGGTAGTCTATAGACATTTGCTTATACACATTTTATATACTTCAGTCTACAAAAGTAGAACTGTATATAGTTCTATTTTTGTAGACTGAAGTGTATGGAATGTCTATAGATAGTCTATAGATATTTGCTTAGAGACTTTCTGTATATTGAAGTCTATAGAATGTCTATAGGTAGTCTGTAGACATTCTATAGACTTCAGTCGACAAAAATCTATAAACATTCTGCGGACATTTCTCTACAAACGTGGATTTTCATTAATCTATAGACAGTCTATAGACTCAGACGTTTTAGAGACTAGTCTATAAAAAGTGTGTGGCCATAAGTCTATACACCATCTATAAAGCAGTTTAAAGAAATGTCTATAGACAGTCTACAAACTTCACATACAAATGTCTATAGACTGTCTATAGATTTTCTATACAAGTTTTTGTAAGGGCGGTGGTGTCAGGAGGTGAACGCGAAGGGCTGCGCAAAAAACAAGAGCGTCACTCGATGCTCGTGCCACTAATAGAGCTTCGCATCTGAAGGTTATTTCATCCCGGTCGAGTATTCAAGTTGGACGGCAAAGCTTCTTTTGTTTTCGAAATACCCATATGTGTTTCATAAAAGCATTTTGCCACAGCAGTGTGGCTGACAATTTTGCCTTTCAAGACGGCAGAACGACACAAGCTGACCTAGTTGGTAAGGATTCATTATGCAAAAAAGGTGAGGCGTGCAGACAGGCCACAAAAGTAGAGATGTGGGCAACACGAACGCCGACTATCAACTGAAGGGACCACTGGGGCGAAAAAAAGAAAGAAGACACAAAACTCATCTGCGCAAGCTCTGGAATAGTATCACCACGTGTCAGCCGCGTACATGTGCCGGTCTACGTGAGAGATAACTGTTAAGGCACTAAGTGTGAGTCCCGACTGACACGTGGTAATACCATTCAGGAGCTTGCACAGATGCGTTTTGTGTCTTCTTTCTTCGGCGTTCGTGTTGTCCACTGCTCTACTCTTGTGTCCTGTCTGCGCACTTCACCTTTTTTTTTTGCGTAAGACGGCAGAGTATAAGCGCTGAGTTCCGAAATTAGGGATGCCTTCCTTCCGCAGCATTGGTTGCATATATTTAGACTTGGCTTAAATGTATTGCACCACTCGCTGCTATTCTTGCAAGGAAAATAGGCAGAACCATGGCTGTTAAGTATAAGTAGAAAGCAAAGTAGTCAGTAGTGCTAAGACGCCTATTGAAAATTTACACATCATGAAATCAGAAAATGAAGAAACTCTCGGTAACTCGACATTCTTGCGCACACATAGGTTGCCGAGCAACAACGATATTTACACACTTAATCGTGGGAATACGTGCTATTTGAAGTACGCATAGAGGAAGGTTTGTTTAAAGTACTTTTTCTGTATTTCTGCTGTATTTGGTTTGCTCCACAGTTTTCGCATACTATACACCGAAACCGCGTAGGATATTTGCTTTCTTTGAAGTACGCGGTAGTGACAACGAAGAGGCAACGAAATGAGCGCTAGGCGAAGAGAAATATTTACTTAATGAACTTCACCTGGCTAACAAAACAAAGACATCGGCAGCGTCAACAGAATCGACGACGAAGACGGTCGCTGCCGGGTCGAAGTGGCATCGCTTACAATATGTAGCATTTCACAGTGCGTGATCCGACGAGCATTGTTAACGAGTAGTTATGACCTAATTTTTACGACTTTTCGTATAGGCATCACACGGAGCGTACAGCATCCTACGGCGGACCCGTCCACTTGTAGAGTAATAGTTAAATACGATGCTGGAGCTCTAGCAGTAAGGGGGCGATATTATACGCCATGAGATGGTTCCACTCTTGAAGGCAAGCGTGAAAACACTTGTCTTGCACTGCGAGCGGGACATTCCAAGTGCTACGGAGAGCAGAACTTTGCAAGGCGCTTCTCTATGCGGTTAAGAACATGTCGTTAACATTAGTCAAACACGTTATTAGGCTAGTGGCGCATTTCTAAAGCCCGATACATCGCAGCACAAGATAATGACGAAACAAGCAGTGGTCGAGATGATCTAGTACACAGAGGCACGCTATCCACTGAGCTTATTTCCAGAAACCTGAATTTAGACAGTGCGCCTATATGTGGAAAAACGGCGCCACTGCAGCTAATTTGATAAGAGCATCGCAAGCGTGATGCCAAGACGTGGGTTCGTGTCTCCCCTCAAGTCAGTGGCTTTCTTGGGAACGTTCATTTCCCTTGGTTTATTATTTCGACGTTGGAATAAAAACGAGTAATTCACACAATGATTTTCTTGGTATCATTTTAGGTTGACTGGTCAGCTTGATACGGTCATGATCTTATATATATCTGCATATATCATAAAGTCCGCGGGTTCTTGCTGGCTGCACGAGGTATTTCTAGAAAAGGACCAAAGCCGTCTGAATTTTTTTTTTACCTGACGCTGCCGGGTCTTTATCGATCAGGTCTTTGATCTTTACCTCTAGGTTTATATTTATCTTTATCAGTCTTTATATTTATCGGCTGGTCTTTTATTGAGTGTATATGAGGGTAAATGATGGTTCTACTTATAAAATTTTAGTTTCGCGCGCAGCCAGAATACCTCGTCACTTGGTTTGTGATTGTAAAATAAATGGCACGAAAGTGCTTACGAGCGTACCCGAAAAAGTTACGAAAGAAAAGAAATAAATAGAGCAAGATGCAAAGAAAGAAAAAGAATCACAGGTGGTTAAGATACTCGCTAATTGGAAATTCGAGTGCAACTGTATACGTGTTTTCATTTCTCGACATAATGGCTGACGCGGACAATCGGTCTCGTGCGGCACGTTGCAAACAGAGCGAATTGTCGCGCGACTGCCTCGCTAATCGGGAGATGGCGAGGCGCAGCACGTGGGTGCGATTCACAGTAGCCGTGGTGGAAGGAAACTCAGGAGAGGCCCTGACGTCACTCTTTGTGAAGCTAAAGTGAAGCCGGAATTTGGCGTCGCTCATGGCGTTGCTCCGCCTACCGGGCCAGCTCTCCTCTCTTGTTTGCATCTCTCGCGAAACCACGCCGCGCTGCGCGCAATTGGTCTCCAACACTAAACAGCAACACTAAACAATCGCGATGTCTCATTGCATTACCGTTGCCAAATTCATGTTAAAAGAAGTTCATAATGAACTTCGCAAATTGGGCCGTGATATCGAATCGGCTGCTTTCACCGTCTTTTATGAAAATAAACATGCATTATAAGGCCAGCCAACTGAACTGTTCTCATCAGCCGCAGGTATACCGGCGACTGCCCATTTCTTGCGTGTTTTTTTTTAAAAAAAAGGTCACCTTTATCGCTGCCTTCTACTTGCTTTTGTATGCTTGGGCTTCCTGGGGCTCTCAGACGGTCTTGGGAGCTAGACATCTGGCGATACGAAAAAAATGTATGCATTCTCATTGCACTGCAAGAACGCCCCGGAGACATGTACGGCACACCGGCCCATTTGCGATCCATATGCAGTTCAAGAGCACAAACACATTCTTACTTGAGGAATCGTGGTGTTTACTGAACAAACTTCGCGTGGCCGCGCATCACTACGACAGCGTACCGGCGAGGAGCCGAATGTCATTTCTGACTCAGCGTTTAGATTCGTTGACTGCGGCCTGAGGTGCCTTCTTACCACGGTAAGTGAAACATCACGGAGCCAAAGTTTCGCTATAGCCGGCGCACGGAGCAGAACAGTACGCACATAAAACCGGCCTGCATGCGACCATGGAACAGCCATTTGATGTGTTCGCAGGCGTACGTTCTGTGGAGCCTTGCCGACTCTTGCAGCGCATCCGCTAACCTTCACTTCCCTGCACTTCTCGCGCGCGCAGATAGGATACGCCTGCGGTAGGGAGGATTCGTTCCTCAAGTCAAAGCAGCCGCTTCTTTCCGATCTCCCAGGATGAAGCGTCGGCTGGCAGGCGCACGGTGCCGAGGGCAGCAAAATTCGCATATTCTGCGTAACACTCTATCAGCACGTGTATTGAGGTACACCTGTGCAGGTGTGCATGAACCTCGAAAAGACCTCGTGCTGTCACGAGTACTGCGAGGAACAAGCAACAGTTAAGCAACGTGTTTTAATATGCACAAAAGCAAGTTATCACTGAACACGAACTATGCATTCATAACGTACGTTTTACTGAAGTGAAGGTGCTAAAACGACGATGGACGAAGAAGGAACACACACACAGGGCGTGTTCCTTCTTCGTCCACCGTCGTTTTAGTGCCTTCACTTCAGATCACTTGCTTAACCAACACGCCCAACTGTCCATCCTAACGTACGTTTTACGTGCCGCAAATCCACCATATGCGCTGTCAAAAGCAGGAATCACTGACCTGCAAGCGTTCATAGTACATATCCTGAAACGCATGGGTTTCGGCCTGCGAAGCCACGGTATCATGATACCCCCAAAGAGGGCAAAATTTCTCGCGGATACAATTCCTTCGTCCGTTGCCATTGCCGTGGTGTGGTACATGACGTACAGCATGACATGCGCGTTCATTTCACGAACTTTGGTTCCTCCTGCCCCACCTGGCCACAGCAACATCCGGGAGAGCACAGTCCAGATAGCGCAGCGCAACAAAATGCGGAGACCAACGCAAACCTGCCCGCACGGCGCCTTTGCCACGGTACGAAACCTACAGAGAAATACGTGTGGGCGCACAGAACCCTAACAAAGCCGCCATTGTTGCCCGAAAGGCGTGGCCACTACAGCAAAAAAATAAAAAAGCATCAAAAAAGAGGAGAACCTACTACGTCATTTCTTCCACACTTTTCTCCTAGCGTACGGAGGGGTTAGGGCCTCTCCTCAGTTTCCTTCCTCCATGACAGCAGCAGCCGCAGACCATAATGGTATAGGTGGCGTCATCGGCGAACAGGCGACGTGCTCAACTATGGCGCCATCTCGTAGCCATCGTTGCCGCAGAGCCCGCCTTGGGCAGCACTACGCTTTTCTTCGCCAACTTTCGCTATACCCTCCTCCTCCGCCTTCCGCCTCATGATTCCGCTGCGCCCTCCTCCTCCGTTTTCCTCCTCGCGCTCTCATAGCTATCGCCGCCTTTCATCCCCCACTCCACTCTGAGTTCGCTCTTTGATCCTTCGCTGGGCTTGTTCGCTCTGTAACATGACTCCGATGCCTACGCTCACCGCAGCAACGGGCACCTAAGAGTTGCGCTCTTAAACGAAGGTCAAGAAATAGTGCCCTCCACGTAATGTGGCATTGAGGTCACGAAAGCAAAACCGTGAGTGCGTTGAACTACTGCTAAACAACCACTGTTAGGGTAGTCTAGCCATAGTAGTTGGATGCGCAGAAGGGGGAGTGGAAGTGGAGGACGGGGGTGCCTTGTCCCGACGTAGTGTGGAATGGCGCGCGCTGCGCGGTGTTAAATAAAAAATAAATTAGAGGTTTTACGTGCCAAAACCACTTTCTGATTATGAGGCACGCCGTAGTGCAAGATTCCGGAAATTTTTACCACCTGGGGTTCCTTAACGTGCACCTAAATCTAAGTGCACAGGTGTTTTCGCATTTTGCCCCCATCGGCGCTACGCGGTGCGCAAGCGGCATTGCTTCGGGGGTTTCGTGACCCTTTACGGCTCACTTGTGGTTTTCAGTAACTGAAAGTTCTACAGCGTGCCAGCGTTTCCATTCAAGCCTGCACTGACTTTGGTAAATTAAAGTTGAAGTTCCCATTGTTGCCATTTCCGTGATCCTGTAAATTCTTGTTGCAGTACGATTACAGTTCATGTGTCAAAAGATCGGTTGTTTTCTTTTTTTACATGTCGCGATAGGGGAAGGTTTGGCTGGAAGTCCGCGTGTTCCTGATGGTTGTTGAATCCAATGCGGAAATGGGTATATTCTGGCCAATGTACTGTTTCTTGCATATGTCGCATTCGAACATTAGTGGAGTCACCGGTGTGGTTATTGCGAATAGTAGGGATAACAGAGCACTAGCCTCATAAAAGAAGCAGCGGCAACCGAAGACAACAATGCAGTAAACCAACCTTTATTAGCCCTATCGATCAAGGAGATATCATATTTTGGAATGCGCAAGAAAAGACGCGTCCGCCCCTTGACAATGACTGGTGTAGGGCACTGATGCTTCAATTTGTTTTGTCATAGATATGAGCCAGTGCTGGTGTAATATCGCGCATGTGAACCCCGTATATACGTTTTTTTTTTTTCTGGAATAAATTTCGGTTGGGTGTCAGCGTTTGTCTACGCCTATTTCTTTTGCCATCCTGTGTCCAAGTTCGCGCTGTTAAATGTCATTGATCAACACCAACTAGTGCGGTCGCACGCCGGACTAAATCAAAGCGATGATTAGGGTTAGTTGGTAATTCATACCTAATACTGCTTCAGCGCACTATTTTACGAAAAGCACGAAGGGACGCGAACTGGACAGGCGCAGTGCCGTTCGTGTCCCTTCTTGCTTTTCGTAAAATTCTTCGCTAAAATGGCAATAAGTAGAAATAAACTTTGGATTTTAACTTTGCGCTACATTTGTAGTTAGCGTCTGTGTTCAGACTTGGCACCTGCTTTTTCTGCATGGTTGACAACCCAGCAGCAGTGTGTCAGTTGATTTTGAGTGTACCAGGTATTCCTCGATATTTTTGTGTTTGTGATATAGCACGGGTGGTGGGATTCTGAGGATTTTAGAAAAGCACTAACATTGTTGAATGAGGCTAAAGTGGCTTTGCAGTATTCGGTTTACGCTAGGACGATGGTCCCTAAATGCTCGTATCAGATTTGTTCTGTTAGTATCCACTGTTTTTCTTTTGCTTCTGCAAAGTAGGTCCTAGCAATCTTGTGTTGTTGCTTTATTTATCACGTCGTCAATAGTTTCACGGGGTCTAGCTGTTTAATTAAAATGCCTTGTATGCTGTTATTATTTTCTACAAAGTATACGAGCGGGAGCACATTCTTTTAAACTTAAGTCACAGAGAGTAACGGTTTCCCGTTTCGCAGAGAAGTAGGTGGCAGTTTTTAAAGTTGTGATAATGTTGTCAGGTGGTGAGTGAAATGAAAACAATAAGACCGAAAACAAAAACGAACACGTAGATGTACATGAACGACGACATCACTCTATGATTAGTGTGACAAGCGGCAGTGAACATGAGTATTGTAAAGCAATGAAGACGGCTATCCTTACTAAAATGACTTTAGACTGTCTATAGAAAGTCTATACACTTCTTTATAGACGACCTTCCCTTTCTGCAAAGTCTATAAACTGTCTATAGACGAAAGTCGACAAAGTTTCTATTTCTTTTTGTCTATTCGCAGTCTATAGACGGTGTATAGAAAAAAGTCGATATGGTGTTTGTTTCTGTTTTGTCTACTTCCCCTCTGTAGACTACCTATAGAGAAAAGTCGATACTGGCTCTATTTATTATTCTCTATTATTTATCTATAGACTTTCTATAGACGAGAGTCGATAAGATTTCTGTTTCTTTTTGTATATTCGCAGTCTATAGGCGGTCTATAGAAGAAAGTTGACTAGGTGCTGGTTTCTTTTTTGTCTGCTTCCTCTCTATAGACTACCTACAGATGAAAGTCGATACAGCCTCAATTTATTTTTCTCTGTTATTTGTCTATAGACCTTCTATAGACGAAAGCCGATAAGATTTCTATTTCTTTTTGTCTATTCGCAGTCTATAGACGGTCTATCGAAAAAAGTTGATAAAGTGCTTCTTTTTTGCCTACTTCCCCACAACAGACACCTATAGACGAAAGTCGATACAGTCTGTTTATTGTTAAGTCTTCGTCCTTAGACTGTCTATAGACGAGAGTCGATAAGATTGTATTTTTCTTGTCTATTCCCACTCTACCTAGTTCTTCACAAACACGCACCTGCACACATTCACGTACACACCGCACCCCCCTTTATATATATATATATATATATATATATATATATATATATATATATATATATATATATATGTTGCGCGATGGGTGGCACGAGTCTCGTTGCGTCTAATCGCGGCCGTGTTCATGCTCGGAGAAACACTTCTATGGAGCTCGTATTGAGCAACAGAAAGCTGTATCGGGAGTTTCTAATGTTGCTCTACACGTTTATCATTGAGAATATTCATCCATCTCATTACCACAATTGAGAAGTTAATTAACACTAATTATCTAATCAGGGGAATGCAAAAAAATAATCTGAGTATCTCCAAGCGACGCCAAACAATATTACCTTGGTTCTCTCCAGCTACGTAGCATTTGCAAATGTCAAAGTCGGGCTCAAATTAAGTGAAACATCCCGTATACTTCTTTGCAATTCCAATTATTCTCCACGGTTTCCTATATCACCGCCGATGAAGGCCATAGGGTGGGACGTCACCAAAGGTCATGTTAACATGTGCGAACAGCCCGTATACCGATTGTGGTAAGGCGTGAGGTGAAGTAGACAACAGCCGATACTGTAAAATTCGTATTGCTTCAGGTTTACATGCCGTCTATAGATTGACAATAGACAAAAATTGTTAATCTAGGCCCAACCCGTGTACGCTGTAACCAAGCGCAGGTACCGGTGGATAATACGGAGCTGCGTTTGATATAAGCCACTGAAGTTGTATACTGTTGAGAGTGCTGTAGAGCCTATTTGTAGACATTAGTATACACGTGGTGTATACATCCACATTGGTTGACCACAAGATATGATCTACGTAGTCGCTCTCGGTAATCCCAAGGCAGTATTCACAGTTGTCATAGCATGACTTTTGCGGCAGTAGAATAAAGAAAGCAAAACACCTACCCATTTGTGATTATAGATGGTATGAATGCCAACTTTACCTACAAGCGGATTCCAAACAGGCATCAAGCAAACAGCACAGAGACTCGTAATGTTTGTAGCTGACAACGCGGACTGTGTGAGGGTGTGATGAACCGATGTCGCGTATGTGGTGTGCGCGTTGTGTGTCGTCCGATTCTGAGATACTTATCACATTGTCTTCATATCTCGGCTGCATCACTAACATCGCGCGGTTTCTCATTGACTGATATCCTGCACTATAAACTCATCAAAGTTTCTCATTCACTTAAAATATGTGCCAAATTCTCTGAGCCCACCCAGTATGTCGCAGGCGGTATGCCTGCGTGGCCACCAGGCACGTACCCAGGGGGGGGCCCGGGGGGGCCGGGCCCCCCCCCCCCCCGAAATCAAGTGGCATACCTCCCCCCCCCCCCTCCCCACCCACGCCACCACTCCTCACACATTCCTAAAGCGCCGCCAGATCAATGTTGATACTTGGCAGCTGTTCATCGGTGAGCATTATGCTGCCTTTTTCACTCCTTTTAGATGGCGGTAGTTATCGGCATCTCTTGTTATGTGAAGGACAGTTTTCTCATAGATTCCGCACCCGTGCGATTAACTCGAGATGCGTTCAGTTGTCACCATCTATTCAACCGTCACGCGCATAGCTTTTGCTTTTGTTAGTTCAACCTTCTTTGTTTAGGCTGATCCTGGGACCAGGAGAGGGATGCGGCTGTTACTCAGCTGGTCTGTACTCTCATGGAACGAGTTGCGGCCGGAGAAAACACCAATTGCGTTTAACTTTTCCCTTTGCTTCATTATTTCCTCGAGTTACGGCTCGCCGCGACGCTGGCACATGCCCGGAACCATATACACGTGATATGGGTCAGATCAGGTGGGAAATAAAATAATGTGCAAGAGCGTCCATCATGAAACCCTGCAATAACCCTTAAACCCATAAGCAAGATGACTGTGGCCCGTTACCTCGTCTATTTTTCCCTAATTGTATAGCACTTTTCGTGCAAAATTGGCAACTGGAAACAAAAAATCGCAAGAAGTTGAGAAATTAAGCGATCTAGTAAGGGAGAGAGCCAAGGCAACAACCAAACTGCAAGCAAAAGCGAATAATAAGAAAAAGTTAACCGTTGTTTATGAGAATATTTATGCATCAACATCTTTTTATTTAAAAAGGAAGTAGAGAAAAGGCCACCAGAAGTAGAAAACAATTCACAGTTAGCTTCCACAGTTATCGGTCGAACCGCCTCACGTAGCCACTTCTCTGCTGTGCTTATGTGAGTGTTTTTCTAACCTATCGCGGTGAGCGCAGTACGTCTAGAATCTCAGAGTCCTGCGCTCTACGCGGTTGTATGGGACTGGCGGCCGCACAGCGTTACGCAATTCGCGGAACTGTCAAAACTGATCAACAAGGCGAAAATAACTGATATTCGAAACTATAACATGAGAAAGACTGAAGAAGCCGTAAAAAATGAACGCAGCCTGATATCAGTAAAAAAGAAACCTGGCATAGGACAAACCATGATGTATGCACTAAATGATAAGAAGGATAATATCATCAGCAATCTCGAAGATATCGTAAAAGCAGCGGAAGAATTCTAAGCTGACCTGTATACAGTACCCAGAGGAGTCACGATACCTCACTTAGAAACAGTAATGAACAGGATACAGAAACTCTCCTATAACTAGCCATGAGGTCAGAAGGGCCCTGCAAGACATGAAACGAAGAAGAGCAGGAGGAAAAGGTGGAATAACAGTCGATTTAATCAAAGATGGAGGAGACATAATGCTTGGAAAACTGGCGGCTCTTTATACGAAGTGTCTATCGACTGCAAGGGTCCCAGAAAACTGGAAGAATGCAGACATACTAATCCACAAAAAAGGAGACCTTAAAGAATTGAAAAATTATAGGACCGTTAGCTTGCTCCCAGTATTATATAAAATATTTACCAAAATTATATACAACAGAATAAGGGCAACACTGGATTTTATCAACCAAGGGAACAGGGTGGCTTCAGGAAGAGATACTTTACAATGGATCACATCCATGTCATCAATCAGGTTATCGCGAAATCTGGAGAGTGCAATAAGCCTCTCTATGTGGCTTATATAGATTACGAAAATGCATTTGATTCAGTAGAGATACCAGCAGTCATAGAGGCACTACGTAATCAAGGAGTACAGAACGCTTACGTAAAAAGCTTGGAAAGTATTGCTACATGCGTGTGGTATTTGTTTGTTTGAACGATGCGCGTGGGCGCCATCACTCCAGAAAAGAGGAGGAAGAACGAACTGGGCTCGCGCTGTGAATCTAACCGGTCAGCGCTGCAACCGTTGTTCTAAATATAATCTGTAAATAGTTTCTCGTCTTACTGACTCGTCCTTCGCGGAAGAATATCTACAGAGGTTCTACAGCTACCTTAATTCTACACAAGAAAAGCAGGGAGATACCTATAGAGAATGGGGTCAGACAGGGAGACACAATTTCTCCAAAGCTATTCACTGCGTGCTTAGAAGAATTCAAGCTATTAAAATGGGAAGGCTTAGGAATAAAGATCGGCGGCAAATATCTTAGCAACCTTCGGTTTGCCGATGACATTGTTCTATTCAACAACAATGCAGACGAGTTACAACAAATGATTGAAGACCTTAACAGACAGAGTGTAAGGGTAGGGTTGAATAATAATATGCAGAAGATGAAGATAATGATAAATAGCCGGGCAAAGGAACAAGAGATCAGGATCGCCAGTCGGCCACTAGAGACTGTGAAGGTCAATTAATCACAGGGAACCCTGATCATGAGAAGGAAATTCACAGAAGAATAAAAATAGGTTGGATCGCATACGGCAGACATTGCCAGCTCCTGACTGGAAACTTACCATTATTATTGAAAAGTAAGGTGTGCAATCAGTGCATTTTGCCAGTGCTGACATATGGGGCAGAGACTTGAGAGCAAGTTAAGGACAGCGCAAAGAGCGATCGAACGAAGATTGCTAGGCACAACGTTAAGAGAGAGAAAGATAGCGGTTTGGATCAGAGAGCGAACGGGTATAGACGATATTCAAATTGAAATCAAGAGGAAAAAATGTAGCTGGGCAGGTCATGTAATGCGCCGGTTAGATAAACGTTGGACAATTAGGGTTACAGAATGGGTTCCAAGAGAAGGGAAACGCAATCGAGGACGACAAAACACTAGGTCGAGCGATGAAATTAGGAAATTCGCGGGCGCTAGTTGGAATCAGTTGGCGCAGGATAGGGGTAATTGGAGATCGCAGGGAGAGGCCTTCGTCCTGCAGTGCACATAAAACAGGCTGATGATGATGATGATAATTATGATGATGATGATGATGATGATGATGATGATGATGGAGGTGGTGGGCCCCTCCCCCGAAAGAAAATCCTGGGTACGTGCCTGGTGGCCATGCATATGAGTACCTCATTGCCGTACAGCTTGCTTTTACCTATCATCGGAGCGGAAAATTAGCACTAACGTACGTGCGGGCATCACATTTGGCGGTACGCTGAAAGATACGCTATAAATACGCTGGATTACTTATCGTCGCTGGCGATAATGCAAGCGCCTGAAGGGCCCTGTGATGGCCCAACCACACGCGGTGAATCGTGCGCGCCTGGCTGCGCGTCACGCGTCTGCGAGGCCGTACGCGCCTGTCCTACGCGTCTAGAGAGGGCATACGCGCAGGAAACGCGCGCGTCAAGGTCTTGATCTTGGGCGTCATTTTGAGCGTACGCGATGGAAGTGGCAGCTTGCGCACCGACGTCACGTGGGCCGCATGTACACTTCCGGCGGTTCGGAAAGGTTGTTGGAAGTTTCAGAATCGTGCGGAGACGCCGGGAGTCGCTGCTGGTTTCGTGTCGATAGAGCACAGAGGCTATGGAGGCGATCAACAACGAAGCGCTGATCGCCTGCGTTGAGGCTCGACCTGCGCTTTGGTAGCAGGCGAAGCACAAGCGCCACTAGAACAAGCACTTGACGAGGTGGTCGTGGATCGTCATGCCCAACGCTGCCGAACAGGTGAGTGCTCGGAATTTTATACGGGCGTCATAGCGGAGCAGTTTCAATCGCGATCGAGCCCGATCGGGGTCGGATTTTGTGATCACGATTGCCTGTACCGCGCAATCTGCGTAGAACCGATCGTGATCGAGAAATTCGATCGCGCTCGATCGCCATCGAAAGCCTAGCTGTGTGGCACTGGTATAAGCTGCCTCTCTCATCAGCCGACTCGCAGATGTCAAAAACGCGTTTCATCTGTGCAGATGACGTTATCACAGCGCTGCAAAAGTGATGGAAGTCCCTGGGGAATAAATTTCGGCGCCTGGGAAGACGTTTCAGAAAGAAAAGAGCCGCGCCGTACCAGTCGACGTTCACGACGACGTCATCTGGCTGTTTTTCGATCAGATGTTTCTGCGCTACACAATGGAGTGTAGACCGTAAGTGATCTTGAAGTTTCCATCTTAGCCGGCGTGTTAAAAATGAAACACGGGATTTTAGTGCTTTCCCTTTACCACGTTGACCGGCGATGCCGTATGTTTGTATTATAGCTGGCAATGCACCGCGCTTATGGGAATCGACTCAAAATTGTGCTTACACAAGCAAGTCGACGCACAGTATGCATTATATTCAGCTTTGCCTAATTGGCGATAAAATATTTGTGCTGCATCGCCGCTCCGATTATCGCATATTTCGTTAAATGTGATCCGTAAGGGGACATACAAGCAGTACAAGAATAGCTTTGTATATTTATTTATTTAGGTACCCACAAAGCCAGTTTGGCTTTGCAGTGGGGAGCAGAGAAAGCAGAAATACAGGTACAAAATAACAAGTAAAATAGCACTTAAAAACCTGACGATAAAGCATAAGACAGAAGTACAGAGAATATCACATACAAATTAGCAGGATGAATAAAAAGAAAAGGGCTTGCATGATGCACACACAAAAACAAAACACAAAACATGTAAGTAGTTGTTTTTTTATTCTGTGCACTGATCCTAGAAGGCAGCGTGCAAGTCAATGGCCAGTATTTAACTGAGTATTGAATGTTGCTATATTCACGTGTACCTTGGGCACATTAATGCAGTTTTAATTTTGCATTTGGTTGCTTGCCAGCAGTGTGCAAATCGGTGCTTCATCACAGACCCTCAAATATTACCTAGCTTGCTTAGGGATTCATTCAGTGTCATCACGCTGTAGGAATAAATGCGCCATAGCACTGACATTGTCAGCTGTGTAATTGATAGTTCTTTTTGCGTTTGCTCAGCAGTGTCCTTACCTAATTATCAGCCTGCGGTTATTCTACAGATCCCAGGTGCTGTGGTTACTGGTTTAAGCGAAGCTTTCACGATGTTTGTGGAGAACGCTGTTCCTGCTTAGCAAAATTTCCAAGGAAGGACTAGATGATCCAGTTTACCACATTCGCGCTGTGCAAAAAATGATTATTGAAATTTTACATGCCAAAACCACGATCTAGTTACATTATTTTAATTGGTATTTGAATTACGTCCAGTACTGGTCACTCGTGCAACACAGTAGCCAGTAGTCAGCTGGGATGACAATGGTTCAACGACTACATTAATATCAGTATGAGGCGAGCTATTTTTGGTAAGACAGTAGGAGCAGCGGTAGGAAAGTCCAGAGAAGAGGCAAAAAAAGCTTGGCTCTAAGAAACCTTCTGGAAGGGTTTGCTCGCTAAGGTCAGCTTTGCTGGGCCAAAACACCCTTTACAAGGCAGATGGCAAGAAGACAAATGTTATTAGACGTAACTTCCTAAATACAAACAAATGCACTGACTACTACGTACACAGCTTCACACTGTGTTTAGACGTACATTCAGTTAAGAAAAACAGTTTAGAATGAGATGAAGTTTACAAACAAGTGAAAGGAAAACAAAGTTACAAGTAAAGAACGTTTCAAGTAGAAAAACTAGAACAGGAGAGAGCCTTATGCTAAAGCAAGACCTAACAGTACTACTACTCTATGTTTAGAAAGTGCAAGCATAGGTCTTTCAACATGAAATTTATTAAGTGGTTTTACTGAGTAAATGTAGTGGAATGCTTCCTGCTAATTATTTCAAAACTGAAACATTCCAAATATCATAAACTGTTTTGAGTAGAAGTAATCACTAGGCTTTAGGCATGCAGATCTCGTAAGAACTGCTTAAATGCATCACAAGCAAAAACAGAAAAAGATACAAAAGCTACACTTACGCGCATGCAGAAACTGTTCATTCTGGTTGTGTAGGCAAGCCACTTTTGTCCCTACAAAACTGATTCAGAGCTTCAGTGTACTCTAATAAAATCACACACTAAAACAAACGTGGACGGATTTCAGCCTTCATATATTTTTGCATCCAGACTGGCACATTATTTACACATTGACAGTATGTGCAAACCTTATTAAGCTCACATGCAGGATGTCCGCCAACCTTCCACCAGTGCCCCCATCGAGTGAGGAGGGAAGTGCTGCAGACATCTTAACAAAAAATGTGCCAGTTTTCTGATCTGGCAACACTTGAAGTGCCATCACCGTCAAGTGAAGAGTCACAAGCGCCAGCATCCACTCTGTCTTCGGCGTCGCATGAGTCTGTGGAGTCTCAGGACATTTTGGAATCTCTTGAATCACCGATGTTTCAAGAACTTCTGGTTCCTGAGGATTCTGAGGCACACCACAGCAGTCCGCAGTCAGAAGCATCGCTGGCTTCAGCAGGCAGTCGTAGGCTGGATACGTTAGGAAGCATTGCTTCTGAAGCACAGTCAAGGGGGAGGAAAAGGAAAAAGAAAGATTAGAGTGAGTTAATATATGAGGAATTAGGCAATGTTTCAAGTGCAATCAAAAGATGCAAACCACAGGACGACCTCGAACTTTTGCCGTCTCTCTGCTCAAACACATTAGAGAGGTCAGTGAGGATACGCATCTCGACTTGAAAATTAAATTGATGCAAGTAGGAGAGTAATTCAAAGATTAATGTTTTTAATGTATACTTTTTGTATAATAAAGCCAAGAGACAATGAAACAAAAGGAAATCACTGATGAATTTAATTACTTTATATCGAAATGGAAAAATAAGGAGGAAAATGAAAGTATATGAAAAGGTAGCTTCCCACTAATGGGAGACGAACCCAGAACCTTGCATTGCTTTACCAGTAGAGCTGCAGCAATGGCTATCCCTCTGCAAACTTTCTTGGGCCTGTATGTGCATGTACTAGATCTCACCCTGGTAGTGTTAGCCAGTGCTACTCATGCAAGAACACTCCAAGAGCCTGATCTAGTACACATAAACATGCTATGAAATTGATGGTGGAATAGCCTCCAGCTCAATTGGTTTTGGTTTTAGCTCCCACCAGTGGCAAGTTATATTTTGTCCACTTTCATTTCCCTTCTCCTTGTGATGTTGACATTACAAATAAAATGACAGTTATTTTCCTTTATGCTTCATATACGTTTCCTTGTCTGTTGTTGTCATGTCAAAGCCCCTCAGCTCTTCTTTTTTGTTCATTTTACATTGTGTTGTATCCATATTTTTGTGCGGTATTCAAGAATTTCATAAAGTTGATATCTGTGGGCCTGGTTGGCTGGCCATTGCTGCTGTAGATATGTGTGAACATGTTTTAGCAACACACCTAGGATAAAGAAGCACTGACTTGCAACTAAAGGTTTGTTGTTGCAAGACAGATGTTTATCGCTTTCATCTGTGTTTACTCATTCAGCCTGTCTTGCAGCAATGAACCTTATTGAGTTCACCACCTGTGCATGTAGAGTTCGTGCATGCATCTAGAAATGCCTGTACATGCCTGTAAATAAAAAGAAATGTAATGAACCTTCAACCAGACCCCATTGAAAATTTCGGTTATAGGCTGCAAGTTGTAAAGCCTGTTGGGGCGTTCTAGCAGCGCAAGCATTTTTCAAATTGTTTTATTATTATTAGGAGAGCTAGCAGAAAGGGAAAAGTCTTGCCACCACATAGCCAGGAGGCGAGGTTCACTGCCAACATAGACAACCTCAACCTCTCCCACAACTATCATCCACAAACCACATTCCTGGTATTTTTTTTTCTTTGTGTTCCGTGGCTCAGTTCCAGATTTGGTTTTGCACGTTGTGCATTGGATGTTTGGCCAAAGTCTTTGTACGTAATCAGTGACATTGAAGGCAGTGTGTAAATGAAACATTTATACGTATGACCCTGCTTCTCTGGCAGGAAGCAGGGCTACCTGACGGGAGCCGTGAACAGCATGTGAGCTTTAAAAAATTTCTTAAGCGGAAAAAATGCAAGACATTTCTGCGGCTGTCGTGCTGTTCTGCGGTTGTTTAATACTTTGCAGGCACGATGGCCACTATATGACTTACACACCACTGCAGAGTCTAGCCGCCTCAATCCCCACACAGTAAGTCAAGGCAACATCTTTTATGTCTTACCGGAAGGCCAAGTAGCTTGAATGCAAGTTGAAAAAAAATTTGTATGCATGTCTCAATTGTTTGAATACTAATTATGATGACATGATTTTTCTTGACAATGCTCTACATGGCTGTGGGGGCCCTTTTCGGGTGACATACGATCAAAATTCGTTTGTGTAGGTTAGCTACCACCTTTGTTTAATACTACATGTGCAAGCATACCTCGGTGCATGTTTTACAGGTTGCGCAAGGTCAAAAGCACTGAGGTAGCTTTTTTGCGATGCCAGTCGATGGCAGTTTTTTTTAGAGTTAGCCGTAACTGTTGCACTGGTGATGCAGTAAGTGGAAACTTTCAGTCTCTGTGATCATGCGATCATTTTTTTCCTGTATTTCTTTTCACGCGCATTGTCAGTACCATCATTACTATTTCTCGTTTTGTATCAGCATTTCGTGTCCCATTTTTTTTATTTGTTTATGAGTTAATAAATAGTTAGTTGTGTATAATTCTGTATTCTGTGATTATTAATATATTATTATTATTATTAATATGTATTAGTATTTTTATGCACGCTCATTGTCAGTCGTTTCCTTCTTTCTTTTGTTTTGCTTCAATGTTTTGTGACTCCTTCCTGATTTGTCTTCCAAAAGGCGGCGGGCAGTAATATGTAAATAAAATAAAATAAATGATACATTAAATGACAAAGAAGCGGTGTTCTGTATTTCTCCAATCGCACATTATTACTCTAGGGGCAACTGTCCTTTACCAACCTCAATGCTACAGCAAGTCGTTCTCCAGGCTCCAGGGGTTTCTCGAATGTGGTGCTGCCATGTGAGGTCCTCTGCTAAAAAGCTCAATAGCTTGTCCAAGAGCTGCGGCGCCTTGTGAAAGAACTTGTTGAAATATCCGTGGTCATCCTGACGTATCCGTTGCATCTGTAAAAAATGGTACATTATTGCCTGGCAGCAAGACCATGCCCTGACTACATACACGCGCAGGTATCAGGAGCTGTACACTTTTCACTGACACACACGTATAGCCACTAGCCATCATTAATTTTACCCCCTGCTTTGTTTATGTGCTTGAATACAAACAGTGGTTCGGCAAAACAGGAGAGCCAGTCAACGGTATATTAAAATCGTGCGGCCACTGCCAAGAAACTTCCGAAATTAGTCGCACAGAAGTTTAACCTGCCCTCCAGGTCACAATTTAATTACATTACACTTCATATTCTACAGTCACACTTCTGAGAGACAGAAAATATAGGAAATTGTATCTCGTCCACAAGCTTCATATAAGACAACCAACACGTGTAAAAAGGTGTTCTTGAATCTATGTGCTATACTAATGGCACAAATATAACTAGCAGTCCTTAGCTTTTTGTACGGGTGTGCTAATACCGAAAAGTAGGTTTAGAATCGAATCAAATGAAGAAAAAATAATCTGGATATCAAATAAAATATCGAATAGCAGAAAATGTATTACAAAACTTAATCCTTACAAATTTTGTGCAAGAAAAGAGGGTGCTACACAAGCTCTGTGTAAACAGTATGGTCTACTGTTAATAATGAAGGGAGCTCCAAATTAGTATTACAGATTGTCTGTTAAATAGAATCAAGCGCTTCTTCCCCTCTGAAGCTGAACAGTTAATGACCGTATGTCGTACGGCATACACGGGTTAGACTGACGGCGGTTGAAACGTCGTGAGGTGTCGTCACCACGTATCCAATATACTATCTGTATGCTTCTGGCGGCTAATCAGCCCGATCTTCGCCTATGCTTTCGCGCTTTCCGAACTACACCCTGCTGTTGTCGTTCCCCCTGTTCGCGTACGTCACGTGATCGTTTCGATCGGTGCTGTCAACCTGAACGAACCTTGCACCGACGACGCGATGCTGTTCTGCGAATTGGGCGTTCGCGCGCTGCGAGTACGATCCCCGCATTACTACTTTAACCCTTTCACTTATGCGCGCACTTAAAAACGCTGATAAGTAATTGCTGTCCTAACGAGGATAAGTCCCCATGTCCAAACACTGGCTCCTAGTTCTACCACTGTAGATCATCGAAAGGAAAGAAGTTACTCACAGCCGTAAAGTCCTTCTTCACGCAGTTGAAAGACTGGCCGGGCCCACCAACGTCGCCGCAGAGGCCGCAGACGCTTTCTGCGCTCCCGCCGCCTTTGCAAGAGCAGCAGCAGCAAAAGCTTCTTTCTCATGTGGTACATTGCGGGGAGAGAATGCTGATGCCGGCGAAGCAAGCGGCTAAGCAAGAGCTCGGCAGCAACGTCGTGCGTGGTCGCGCGCAGATGTCAGCTGCAGTTGTGAGCAAGCAGACGCTATCGCGCGTGATGTTGATAATTGATGTAGCTTCTCTTGCCATAAGGATGTATATATACGAACAGCGTGCATTTCTCAACTTTAAAACAATGTACTAGCTCTAACATTGATAAATTAAATAAAAATGGTTAGCCATAATGAAATTAAAGATAAACTTTTCTTAAAGCCAAAGACGACCGTTTCCGCCATCGCTGGGCCGCTGGCCTGTCAGCCCTGTGCTACGCGCACGTGTGCGCGTATCGTGTGGCTGGATGCCCTTCCCTTCATCACCCGCGTACGCGCACGCAGACGCGTACGCTTACGTGTACGCGTAGCGAGACGCGTATCCCGGGCTGCGTGTGGTTGGGCCTTAACGGCTTTTACTAACGGCGCATTGATCCATGTGGGCGTTCTTGTCTCATACGATAGCCCCCAGCGTTTGTAATACAACCTGCTTAGCGCATTTCCTTCGGTCATGAAAAAAGGATGAAAAATGGAAAAGAAAACAACCCGTTCCGGCGCGCATGGCACGCAGAGAGAGAGAGAGAAAGAGACAAAAAAAAAAGTAAAAGGCGCTCACGCTCCTCGGAGCGCGTACGCCCGGCACGCGGAGGTCCTGCGCATGCGCGGAGCTCTTGCGCATGCGCGGCGGAGCGCCGTCTGTCCGCGTCAGTTAGAATTCTCAACGAGTGCGCCAGGCACGTAAACGCTTGTAGCGGTGTGCGCTGTCTGCCTGAACGTTGGTGTCTGTGTATGCGTCTTCTCTGTGGCATCACACGTCAACTACACTGAACGGCAAGCTTTAGCAAACATGTCTTGCGTCAATAGATCATGATTAGGTAAGCACATTTCGTAGCGCGAACCGGCTGCATGTAGCGCAGGCGACTCGCGTAGTGTCGGTTTGTCGTTGACATGATTTGATAACGCGCTCTTGTTCTCGCTTCTACGATACGATATGTTTTACGGCGAGCGATCAGTCGGGCTTGTTGATTTTAGCGTTATAGTTGATGCGCGTAAAAAAAGGAAGTGCACCATGGTTTAACTTGATACTGAGCTGCCACTAAGCGGATTGTGTGTGTTGAGCAGCCAGTGTGGTAGATCTCATTTCGTGGCGCTCGATCCGGCCGCGATGAATGCTGCGCCGCATGTGTAGTGAAATTTTCGTGATACGCTTTACGTATATATCTCAAAATTGTGTTAGCATGACTTTTCAAACAGAGACATATAGTTGTGTAACTGCTAGCGTACTCGGATGAAGGTGCAGCAATGTGTACGATGCCGTTTTCGTATAGTTTAATAGTAGCAGTATTTTTAAGCTTCCTTGCAACCAATCTAAATAATTTTGGTTAGTTACCGCAAGAAAAACACGAGACTTGAAGAAATATCTTGCAGAAATATCTAGAGTCACCCTATCTAAATATATGCAACCACAAACGCTTTTGGAGCATGAGACCTGCGATAAGCTCAGTTACTCGCAGCTTCGCAACTTAAGCGAAAAAATTAGAGAACAATACGTTAGTCACTCCGGGAAGCACCGTTACATGTTTTAAACTTGAGGCATTGTGTTTGACGGTAGTTAGAAGGTTTTTTTTGGCTCTTTTATAAACAGTTTAGCAGCAGAGGTTATCTTTCGGGCTATATGAAAAGCGTTAGACGCCTTTCGATGCTTCGGCGTTATGCAGTTTAGGTGCTGTTAATCACTAGGCAGCTGCTGGCGCAGATTCGCATTGTGCGAGTCGTGCATGGTATGAAGCCCTTGTCCGTAATACGTGTTCCGGTTATCATTAGTGTTGCATTTATTGCCGTCGTCTTGAACAGACTGTATATTATATGCGTTGTACAAAAGAAAAAGATACATTATCCATTTGGTGGTGTTTTCTTAGTAGATAACGCACACATCTATCAAATAATTTAGTGGACATTGCACTTGTTCTACCCTTATGACCACACCTAAGAGATTGTAACATGTTTTAGTTGGTAAGTAACCTTATCTATACGTCCCCATTCATGTTCATTCTACTGAAAGTGTGGCAAATGTATTCATCTCGAAGTATGAGAAAGGAGACATTGCAGACTGTTCTAAGCGGAAATAAATTGCAATTGTTAACGTGATTGTTCAAAACTGCAGTCACTATGCTGAGCATGTTCGTTCGGCATGGGCATATTGCATTAACACCTGAAAAATTTGCACAGTCCAGCCCGGTATCTTTGTTTCAACAATTATTATTATAGCAATCGTCTGGGATTCTCGAATTTCATTTATTTTTATAAGTACACTGTGTGTCACATGAACCTGTCTTGAAACGAAACGCACCGTTGCTCGCACCGGCGACCATTACGGTTTTCTAACAGTTTATCATACTGGAATATAACGAAACGTCATAATGGCACTGATTCATATTGCCATGTAGTCTTTAAGTGTCAGAGGTAAACAAAGTTAACTAGAGGCAAAAGTGAGGGGAGCAAATTATATAGAAAACTACTATTGAACCGTAAAAATAAATCATTGAATAGTTTTCCCTCACCTTGTTGCATTTGCTTTGCCTGTGTGTTTCTGTGTCCTTGTCTTCCGTGCTGTACTCGTGTGGCCATCAATGACGAATTTGCGCAAGCCCTTGTCAGCTTTATTAAACAAGGGATTCAAGTCAGTTGGATCTAATACTGCATGTCAAGTGACTGACGTGTTATTCGTTTTATCTAAATGTTATGGACTGGCAGTACTTGGCTAGCAATAAATCACAATATTTTTTATTGCACTTAAGTTGCGGGCGTCATAAATTGCCAGAAAATTTTCATGAACACAGCCAGGGAAGGCTTCGAAAAAGATCGTGAAATTTTAAAATGACCACATAGGTATGCTGTCTTGTTATATGTCACACAAAGCTTCCAGAGAATCTCTCTGGTAAATATATTTTTAAAACGTTTCACCTCATAAAAAGTTCAGGCATATTTGCCCATTTGTTGAAAAAAAAATGAAAGTCAACCATACTGACATGGCATTTCTTACTGAATTTATCTTTTCTTTTGCGTTAACTAAAAGTCCTTAACCTCGAAACCCTAGAAAACATTTTTATCTTTGAAAGTACCCTAAATAATTTACTGTAATAGAATTCATTCTAACTGTAGTATCAGGTCTGTTTCCTAGGAGGTGCATGTCTGTCGTACCATGACACAAAGTGATCGCTTGGTATTTCGGGTGCTCATGTGGTATACCGAACTTGGAAACCTGTTATCATGCCCAAGAGGCCTCATTACCTGTAAGAAACTAAGTGACCATATCAATACAATCAATCCATCTAACTTCTGTTGAAGTTATAGCCAAACACCCATTCATTTAAGAGTAGGAGAAAGACATTTAAATGTGTATTAAGCAAAATAAATTACAATCTTTGGCATGATACTGTGAATACTGCAGTCACATCTTCTGAGCATATCCCTCTGCACTGGCATACTTAACTACCAGCCAGAAAAATGTACAGACAGTCCAACTGGGTAACGTTTCAGCAATAAATATAGAGATCATTTGGGATAAGTACATTAATGCATCATATATGAGCGTGTCATAAAATGGAACATACTGTTGCTGGCACGAGCAGCAGTTGTGACTGTATAATTGTTCACCATAAGTGTTCACCATAGTGATAACGCGTGCGATTCGTCACGGCACTTGATATTAGAAAAAGAAGTATGTCTTCACCCATTGCTGATAACGTAATCAGACAATGAGATGTCAAGATCACGCGCCTGCCGTTTCGAATAAAAGTATAAATAGCAAGCGTTTTCGCAGCATTCTATTTCGCCATCTTTTCCCGACTCACAGCAGAAGAGCAACGTGCACTTGCTATTATGGGGCGTAAAACGTCTCAAGGAGCGATATGCGCCCCTACGCGGCGCCCTATGTGCACAGTTAACAGCGCCCTTGAGGCCGCTTTTAACGAAGGAAGAATTAGTGGCGCTCCCCGTGCCAGCCGGGCCGTTTGTTCGTGGATTTGATAAGGTGAGGACTGTTTAATTGTGGCAGTGGCTGTGGCCGATTCATTCCTCAGCGCCAGAGAAATTAGGGATCAAGTTGGACTCGAAAATATCATTCTGACTGAAATCAAGACAAGGCTTCACAAAACCGGTATACAGAGCTGAATATCAGCGCAAGAAACTATGCTGGAGGAAAGACATAGTAACGAGCGCCTTGAATTTTCGTCCTCGGTGGAGTCCTGGTGCCCGAACAACTGGCGCGCAATTGTGTTCCCGAATGAGGCCTCATTCTGCACACGCTGGGGCCAGCAGAGAAGGGTGTCGGTGTGTCATATATTCCTCCCGTTGTCATTCACTGTGAGCGCTGTGTAGTTGATCCCTACTTCTTTCAGGAGCAGCACTGACTGTAAAAAAAGTCTTTTTGTAATCTCTCATCCTTGTAAGCAGTTATGACGTGTAATAAAGATTTTATTTCAACGTTGTAATATTTTCTTTACTTACTGCATAATCTCGGAAGCCGCCTTACTTGCCGAAGTTTTGTCTAGCATCAAACACGTTCCTTCCTTCTTTTTCAGAATTGTCCATGCGTGATTTACCAAAATTTCGCTTCTATCTCTCAAATATGTGTACGTAATATGTAGCTATCAGTTTAGTTGCTTGTGTCTATGATACATCTCCTGCAGGTATGAGGCGCGCCATGTCTTGGGTACTCGTTCAAATGTGCACCACTGTCCACGTGTGGGGCGCGCTCAGCCACATACGTTTGGGACCATTACATTGATTTCTAGATTGAATTATCTTTAAAACGTACATGGATGTTTTGGAGACAGTGCTCATTTCGCAAGTCCTTAATGGCCCCTTTCGGGATGGGCTCTACTGGCTTCAACCGGACAACGCACCAATTCATACATCAAAGGAAGTGCAGCTCGACAACTTAGGTGTGACAACGCTGATCTGTCCTGCGAGAAGTCTGGATTTAAATATCATAGAGAATGTATGGGGAATAATTAAATTAAACGTATCCAGAAAGGCGGGTCTAGCCACAACTAACGCCGACCAGCTTTGGTTAGCCATTCAAGAGGAGTGGGACTGTCTCCGACAGCTGCCAGACTTCGTGAATGAGCTCTACGACTCGCTTCCCACGAGGATCGCAAGTGTGAAACAGAATTTTGGGTGACCCATATTCCATTAGACGATAGACGCTATAGCCCGCTCCTGATTTTTGCGTAAATAAAAGTAGCTTTTTTCTCTGTGCTTTCATGTTTATTCTAAACGCCATAAGCCGTCGTGGCACCCTACTGACCCAAACATGTGGTGACCGCTGCTGAATGGCCATGGTATTCAGCGTGATGCTGCTGGCTACAAAGTGCCACAACGGAGTCACAGAAAGACGTACACTTCAAGTCGTCAGCGTTGGCCTAACCAGGGAAAGCTCAGGAAGGAGCCAACTTTTCAGCAACAAGGCCTTTCAATGTCAGACAATTACGCAAATAAGTCTCCTCCTTGAACCGTTGGCCGTAAGATGAAGCTTCTCTTGTTCGGAAATTGCTGATCACGCCGTGTTCGGGTAATGAGATAGAGCCAAAGTATAGAAAAGCGCAATAGCAATAACTGCCTAAGGTAGGCAAAACACGGAATCAAGAAATTAACGCATGGGATTTCTTTTTACCTGAGCTGTTCCCGTTATCATGTTTCCATGTAGCCGCGTCTCTCAGCAGAGCCAGAAAGCGTGCATCGTTTGTTGCGAAAGAGCTGGTTCCGTGTTAACAGCCGAAACACGTCATTCTTTGCCATCGCGATGTCGCAAGCGCCCTGAGGCTCAGTGCCTATCCGGTTAAGCAGGGGCACTCTTCGACGTTGACAGTCGTGCAAAGCAGACCTGCATGTCTAGTAGGCCGCGCATGCTCCAGGGAACACTGGCTCAGACCCCGCAACCGCCGCAAGGTGTCGTCACGCCCGCTCTAGGCTGAAGTTGATGTCACTGTACAGTTTCTTTTAGTTACAACAGTGCCTTCAAGGCACAATAATATACAAGCAGGCAATTGAAAGGACAACCTCATTTTTACCAACAACATGGAATGCTCGAGCAAAGTGATAGGGATGAATTCGAAGCACGCATTTCAACGCTACATTCTGAGAAACTGTGCTGGCGGTCAGAATGTAGCGCGTAACATACTGGAAGGGATACGTTGTAGCCACCACAGTTATATCTTGTATTTAAGAGCAAGTACATACCTGGTCTTACTCTAAGTGTAAAGAGACTACTTTTTCTTTACTTTCATCCCTATTGCAAAACTCAGTACCCAGTATCCAGTGCGTCGGATGATGGGCCCAGTGCCGCACGCTGCATGCTGGGGCGCTGAGCAAATGCGGAATATTGGGAGGCGCTGGCTCCTGGTCCGAAAAACAGCTACAGCGCGTTACATACGTGGTGCCTGGACACCGCATATATTTGTTTTAAACACAGAAAGCAACACAGCACGTTTTAGTGCAATAAAAAAACGAAAAAAAAAACTAAAGCGCTCCGACAGAATTCGATCGTCCGACCTACAGATCTCAAACCCGGTACTTTACAGCTACGCCACGCCAGCTTTCTTTCCTTTATTGGCTACGCCACGCCAGAGGACGAACATGGACGGATAATTTGCCATGTCAAAATCGAGAAGCAGTTTTAGTTAGGCAGAGATACCTCTCGCACAGACATGGTAGATGCGCTATCGCCAAGCAACTAAAACTCACGCCTGTACTACAAAGAAAAATTTGCAGTCCGTATTCATTAGAATGCTCGCAAGTGCCACAACATCGCTTTTCACTTGCGATTGGTGATTTAACTCCGAAAAAAGCCCGAAATGAACCGCCGACAGGAGACGCTGTATGGGCTGTTACTGCCGATTTCGATAGCCGTTTCTTGTTCTTCACGCGAGGGATATGCAACGTTTTCTTAGTTCAGTGATTCCTTTCAGTCAACACGTCTGTCTAGTCTTATATCTTTGTCAGAGAAGCGCAGCTAGTGCTGCGAGCCTTCGGCGACAGTACATGAACCTTTGTTTATGACGCGTCACATCGGCGGTCATCGCTTTTTGTGCTGGCACTGTAGACACGAAAAAATGGTTTATATAAGAACACCGATGCGAAAGCTAAACTATATAGCGATTTATTCTTGTTAGGCTTGTTCATTTCTGAGTCTAGACGCGCCGATATCATGCAGACGGACTCGGCGGATAAGCTAGGCCTAAGCTTCGGTGGCGACCTACCTCGGCGCCGGTAGCTGGCGAAAGCTAAAATGTGTGTATTTGAGCCCCAGAACTTTTTTTAGTACAATAGCGAAACTGGAAGCGCACGAATCACCTCAGCTTTGTTATCGGTGCGATAATATCAGTCAGCGGTAGGCTTCGAACTCGGGGTCCGTTCTAGCGTGTCTGAACGACTTCTGGATTTCATGTCCACTCCACAACACTGTGACAATGGCGACAACTCCCGGTCTTATGTTACATGATCAAATGTGCATCAATAAACAGAACAGCACACACGCCTTTTCTCCAAGCTGCGACACGAAACAGAGTTTTATGATCCCAAAATATAGCGTTATTTATGACAAGAGACTTGTATCAATCGACGAAATTGTATAAAGCATTTACTATTCAGCAGCGCTCGTCCTTGCGTACTGGAAGCAGCGCGGTACAAACACAACCAGCGCAGTTTCTAGTGCGAACCAGCGAACTACAGTGAGAAACGGTGCCTGTACAGCACAAACTAGTGCGCCCAAGCGTCATGGCAGTGGAACCAGCGTCTCTTCCAGTGTGATCCAGCTCTCATCCAGCGTTCTCACTGGTGTCCCAATGAGTCCCAGCGAGCGCCAGCGTACCCAGTGTGATCCACTGCCAGAAAACGCGCAGGTTTCAGACTGGAAGGCGCTCGAAGACGCTGATTTTTGCAATAAGGATTGATTCCAGAAAAATGCTGATTTCATAAATGAGATAGGATTCGCGAAGTTCACGCTCATGGCTGGCGCGGAATCCGGATTCGAGCATCGTACCTTAGAGGATGTTAGAGGAGTGACCTGGCATTTTGACGTGCTGTAGGAGAGAAGAGGATAGGAAACACTTCTTGAAAATACCGGCAACCGACGGTTTAACGCGTCGTGACGCTGGCCAAGCGTTCACCTGTGGTTATGCCCTACTCTGCACTACGCCAGTTTGGCCCGCTTGTGGTGGGTCGTGAGGCTTGTGCTTTTCGAACGCACTTCAGGCCTGCTGGACGGCCCATAGTAGAGGGTCCTTGTCTATCGACTGCACTGCCCTTTGAAGTTCGGACGGGTGTGTCCTGGAGTTAGCTTTGGTCGAGAACCTGGTACAGTGCCACATACTGTAACAGTGGACCGTTGGTTTGAAATTGGGCATGCTATCTGTAGTTGTTAAATCGAACGCTGAAATTTCTTTCATTCCACCCCACATGCTGCTTATAGTAAGGGCTGCTCTGGAGCATACGTATAAGCACCAGATGTTTGCATATACATGGGTCCAGAAAGGTGCACAAGAAATCATAAAATCTAAAATCCGCAGGTTTCTGGGATCGCTTTGTGTCTGAACCAGACATGCAAGGGCGCGGGAACACGCAGGCAGATTGTAAAAAACACACCCATTTCGTTCTCCTTCTTCTTCTTCCGCCCAAAGATAGTGAAAAGAACAACACATTACAATTTTCACATTCAGGAATGTCCGGCATTCTCTCATGTGTAGCATACAACACTTGAAGCGAGGACAAGAAAACCACAACACACTTTTGAAGAGTCTTCCATAAATGCCTTCGATTTCGTTTTTAAAACTTACGGTCGCTTTAAAAAAACGTAGTGGAATACACGACGTCCTCTGAGTTTTGAACCAGGACAGGCGTCGGCTACTTTGTTAAACATGTAAAACCGTCAGCCTGATGGCAAGGCCTTCGCACTAATCAGCGGGTGATACCTATAGCTTCTTGGCTGTTGCAGATTACTTTGCCATCAGCCATTTGTGAACGGAACTGGCCTTCGTTTGGAAACGTTCATAACAAGCTTCGCAGCAAATTCACAAGTTAACGCATTCAAAAACTTGTCTGCATTAAATAAAATTCGAATGTGGAATCGGCCGCAAGCTATTTTAGCAATTTGTCCAATGAGAGCGACTCGGACACTGGGGGACCTTTTTCGCAGCTATACGATCAACAGTCTTCCGTAAATGAGAATAAGGCGTTGATTCCATTGTCTTCGCATTATCTGAGTAATTATCGCATGTAGTTAAGGATAACTATTTATTAATCAAATAATAAATGTATAAGCTAGTTAAAAAGCATATAAGCTGTTTTAAAGGAATTGCACGTTTTCTCAAAATTTTTCCAATTTTCTACGAAACGAGAAAAAAAAACATTTTTTTTTCGGCCAATCATAATTTTCAGAAATTTTACGTCCCTGTGCTCAATACATTTACTGAGACCGCTGCATAGTTATCAGTTGACATCGCCATTTCATCTATAATGTGTTCTTGGCAATGCAATTCGTCATGATTGCGCCCTATTGTCCAGGCCTATGACAGCTGTGAATTTCCTTCACACGCTCTTCCATTTCTGGTGATTCTGCGCACTCCCGTGGATGCTCATAGATGGCAAGTCCGACAGGTGACGCCACCGGATCGGTGACGTCAAGCTTCATCAGTATAAAAGCTCCCTCGTTCCAGATCTCCGGCAGTGGGCAATGCGGCCACAGCAGCTTCAGCATGTTGCTTAAGCGCTTGTTTTTGTTGCATGCACAGGTACATTACTTGCACAACTTGTGCTGTATTCGATCCCATAATTGATTCCTGCTGCTGCTGTGTTGCCCATACAGTTATTTGCGTACTAGTATCGTGTGCAATTTTTCTTTTGTCGTGAACTATCGTATTCCCCTTATCCTAAGCGGTGACGTTGAGCTAAACCTCGGCCCCAGGAGACCGGCGTCTAAAACTGGCAAAGCATACGAATCCCAAGAAAGCGTTGTTAACACCGTTGAGGCGTCGGCCGAGCTGGCAATGTCTTGTTTCGATAACCCTTCTCTTCTGAAGGTTCCTTCCGATTTATTTGAAAGCTATGTCACAAGACATAGCTGAAATAAAAAATGCTGTGAATACACGTTTCAATGCTTTGGAATTACATGTGGCTTCTCTTGAAACCGCCTGTTCGAAGGCACTGTCTGATGAAGAGTCTGATCAGCTTTGTTATGAGGCGGTTTGCTTCAAGCGCATTGTTGCCAAACTAACTGGCAAATATGACAATCTTAAAAACTGTTCACAAGGAAACAACATAATCCTTCATGGCATACCAGAAAATATCAACGAGAATCGTGACACATTGCACTCCAAGGTTGCGAACGACTCCAATAGGCTTTCCCTTGACTGTCCGCGTATTAAACGCTTCCAAAGATTAGGCAGAATGCGGCGTGGCCATTCTCGTCCTATCATATTAAAATTGTTTGATTTCAGCGATAAGCTAGTGATGCTAAAAAATGCTTGTAAGCTGGACAATTGGGCATGAAACTTTCCAGAGATTTTTCGTCCAGTGTGCATGCAGTACGTAAAACGCCATGAGACGCTTCGCTTCGGCTGAGCAGCGGAACAACGACTCGGTTATTAAAATGGCGTTCGATAATTTATTTATAGATAACGTTCTTTACAACTGGGGCGGCGCCTCAAATAGCTTAGTAATAACTCTTGGTTTTGATTCTAGAGCAAGATTTTTAAACGTATCATCATCACTAGGTTGGCAATCTCATCAGTCTGCCACAGTTTTTGCGCTTTCCAGTGTTAATGCCAGAAGAATAACTAAGAAATTCCAACAGTTTCTTTCGCTAGTTTCTCCTTGTTTTCCTCATGTTATGTGCATCACAGTAACATCGCGTTATGAAGATATTCACTACTCAGAATTCAGAACTCCTGGTGACATTGTTGTCCGGTATGATTGTCAGAATAACAAAGGCGGTGGTGTTGCTTTGCTTTTACGTTCAGATTTTAATTTCAAGTTTCTACCAGGTCCTTCCAATGTAGAATTGGTTTGGTGCAAGCTTCTAGCGCATATGCAAAATTTAAGAATATGTGGTCTTTATCGCACCCCAGATAGTCCTAGTGACTTGTTCGATAATACTTCGCATTTTATACATGACCATAGCCTCGACAGTTATTAATCGACAACTTAATCGTTCTCAGTGACTTTAACGTTTAACGTTTTAACGTTCTCGGTGACATTTACTGGCCTTCCTTACATGTTCCGCCATTAGTGCCTCTATTTGTAGACTTAATTACGTTTTCTTTGTCCCATAACTTCATACAATTACTTGATAAGACTACGCGGCAGAACTCCATACTTAGTGTTCATAAGTGACAGTCTTGCTCATTTAAGTATGAAGTATGATACCTGGAAGGAATCTCGGATCATAAGTTAATTCTCGTAAACATGAACTGTCCTATTCCAGATGAACGCCTTACCTATTCCACATTTCATGATTTTAACAAGGCTGCCGATACGTCTATCACTGATACTCTAGCAGATAATTTCGACCATATTTTGTCACTCAGTATACAATGTCATGTTGACAGTCCTGTTGATTGTTCTGAGTCATTAGTGAAACCTTGCATTAATAACTGGGCTCCAT
This sequence comes from Dermacentor andersoni, assembly GCF_023375885.2. Lineage (NCBI taxonomy): Eukaryota > Metazoa > Arthropoda > Arachnida > Ixodida > Ixodidae > Dermacentor > Dermacentor andersoni. The sequence continues at coordinate 60,132,290 of NC_092821.1, forward strand.
TAAAAACGAAAAATTAATTGTAAACATCCTTGGATTATCCGGGATATTTTGCATCTGTCACATCATGTAGGTAGACTCCCTAAATCAAAGTATTGTTATCCTACGCTTCCCGCTACTTTTGAAGAAGCGAAGGAGGAACTTCATACTCGTGGTAACATTGCTAAAGATCTCAATTTTTCAGTGCAACTCCCTTTACTACTTAAATCAAATCCTTGCAGATTTTTAACATAAATTTTACCTAGTCCAACGCGCAGTACCTCTTTCGAGATTAACGATACTATTACTAATCACCCCATCGTAGATTCGAATGCTTTTAACTCGTACTTCCAATCTATTTTCACCCTCTATAAACATGTAGTTCCAAAGTTTAGTTATGATGTACGAAATGCTAAATTAGACGATATCGTAATAAGTTTTGATGGTGTCTTAAACCTAATCTTAAATCTCGACACTGAAAAGTGCACCTGTTCAGATGGTATCCCGAATTCTTTCCTTGTAAGATACTCTCCATGGACAGCTCAGTACCTTATTGTAATCTTCCAGAAATGCTTAGACTCTGGCGAAGTGCCAACTAAATGGAAAACAGCCAAAGTCCTGCCTTCGTATAAATCTCGTGATAAACAACTTCTCTCTGACTATAGGCACATATCTCACACCCCGGTCATGCAAGGTGTCAGAGCACATTATACACAAACATATAATCACATTACTTGACACTAATGATTTTCTAACATATCCTCAGCATGGTTTCTTTCGAGGTTGTAGCAATGTAACGCAATTAGTCGATTTTGTTCGTGATATCGCTTCTAACCTAGACATATTTAATCAAGTGGATGCCATCTCTACTGACTTCTCTAAAGCTTTAAACACTGTGATTCATTCTAAACTACATGGAAAATTAAGCGCCATATCCAATAATTCTTTTCTTGTTTCTTGGATGGCTAGTTTTCTACGTTATCGCTCACAATTTGTTTCTTTTAACTCCGTGGCATCAACTACTGTCGACGTTACGTCAGGTGTTCCTCAGGGATCCGTATTACGCCCTTTATTATTTCTAACCTGCATCAATGAGTTACCTCACAGCACCTCAACAACAATCAGGTTTTGTGAAGACGACTACGTATTACACGAATCTATTAACTCCATTGATGATCGGAGTCCTCCACTACGGCGTGCCTCATAATCAGAAAATGGCTTTGGCGCGTTAAACCCCATTATTTTATTTTTTTAATCCATTGATGACCACCACCGTCTTGCCTCATCCCTTGTCTTTCTGCACTCGGTGCAAAACATGGTAAATTAGCATCAACTGTAATAAAACAGTTGTGATGTCATTTGCCAATAGACAGCCCCCTCTCGTTCGATTATTCTCTGAATGGCATTCAACTTAAAAGATTGTCTAAACATAAATACTTAGGTGTCATTCTAACAGAACATGTTTCTTGGTCGAAACATATTAAATATGTAAACGTGAAAACGCAAAAAAAATTTGGTTATTTGCGCCGCACTTTAGCTAAGACCCTCTGCGGTACTAAACTGATACTGTATGAAACATTAATTCGCCCTGCTCTAGAAAGCGCATCCGTCGTTTGGTTCCCCAACAACAATGTGATATAAGCTCTCTCAATATTGTTAAAAGAAAATCTATCCGTTTCATTTGCTAAAATTATAGCCGCAGTTTTTCACCAACAAAGGCTAAACAATCTTTGAACATTGACCCATTACATTCCCCTTCTCACACTAAAGCCTAAAAACTTTTAGATGCAATTATTAACTCTACCTCTAGTCTTTCTGATAGTAACTATGTCACATTTACTAACGCTAGTTGTACCCGTAACTCCCACTCCTTGAAGATAACGCATTCAACTAGAGTTTTCTTTTTCAATTCAATTCAGTTCTTTATTTGGAGATATAGAACATACCAAAATAGAAAGACTGGTTAGACCTATAGCCACAGGCTAGTTGCAGGTGCAATGAAAAATAAATAACAATTGCAAGTACCAAGCAACAAAGATACATCACGTGCATACACACATTTGTCGTACACCATTAAATTGCACGAGCGTACAAATGGAAATGCGAAATAATGAATGAAATGCATATTATACTATCAAACATTTCTAAGTAAGCATTATAAAACACTACTTAAGAGGACCGCAGGAAAGCTCCTACTACATTATAAAGGTTAAAAAGATACATTATTATTCTCGACAAAATCGATACACTAGTTAGATGATATTTTTAGCAGGTTTCAGCGAGTTACTAAAGAAAGGACATCATGATTGTTCTCATTGAAAAGCATTATTCAGGGTAAGCAAGTATTTCTTAAGCACGGGTGAAAAAGTAATTGCTTGTTTTGTTTCTGATTGTAGTTTATTACAAAATTTAGAGTCTGAAAACTGCAGCAAACATCGTCCGTAAATATTCGTAGTTGGAGGAAGATTAAAATTACCGTAAGTTTGACTTCTGGTCGCACGAACGGATGTGTAATATATAGAAACATGAAAAGGCAGGTTGTGTTTAACGATATTGAAGACCCACGTGGCAATTTTTAATTCGTGTATTTTATAATACGGCAAAACATTCATTCCATTAAACAAACGCACACTTGGTTCATCGTAACATGAATGGGTAATAATTCTGAGGATGCGTTTCAGAAATTTGCCTACAGGTTCAAGAAAAGTTTTGTATGTCGTACCCGATGATTAATTACAGGATGTGATATGGCTATGGATGAGTGCAAAATATAAAATATGCAGGCTGTTATTATCGAGATGATGATGGGCTTGTGAGAGTGCATAGCATCCCGATGCGAGCTTTTTGCAAACTGCGTTTATTTGTTCTTGCCAGTGCAGATGGCTATCTACAGTCACGCCAAGATACTGAAATGAGCTGACTTCGCCTAATGGAAAATTGTGTATTTGTAAATCTAGTGATTTAGCAGGCAAGATATTGTTACAGGTTCAAAATACGACATATTTAGTCTTAAAAACGTTAATCGTAAGTTTGTTCATTGAAAATCATTCACTTACTTTTTCCAATTCTTCGTTTGCTTTAGTTTTCAAATCACAAATTTTATCGGCTGTTATTCCAAGTATCGTCAGCGTGCATAAGGACTTCCCTTGTACCAAAAGTTTCTTTCCACGAATAGAGCTTTGGAATTCTCAACCCGGTAACATTCGTTGACTATCGCTAAAAAATTTATAGGTACCAGTGGTAAGCAGGGGCGTAGCAATTGGGGGGGGGTTGCAAATGGGGCTTCAGCCCCCTCCCCCAAAATATTTTCGTGCTGTCATGCCCCGCTGACCAAAACAACCCCCGGCGCCGGAAATCATTCTGGATTTTACCTAGAATATCTTTTTCACACTCGGAAAGACATTTCAGCGCGAACATTGCTAACTCGGACTGGATTTCGCGGCAACGCCCATGCAGCGGGAGTCACATAACGTAAGGAGCCCCATCCGAGCACAAAGATTCGAGGGTGTTTTGATGGTGAGCGGGCTCGCCGCTTCATCTCACGGAGGCCGCGTAATCTACGGAGCGCATGGATTTCCATTCCAAACCTTTATGGGTATAAAGTTCTAATAAACAATTAATGTGACAGGTGCATTGACATTTCCAAAGTCGTGCATTAGACTTTCAACTCTGGAACGTTGTGGGTTTAACGTTGTTATAAACATTTGACACAAAAGATGCATTAACTTTTCTAAAGTAGTACATCGGACCATACAAAGCGACAAGCCAAATCACCACACTTTCAGACAAGTTGACAAAGCACGCAGCGAGGTCCAATGAGACGAAGTGTTGTGGTGGTTCATTTGTGGCGTCATGTCACAAAAAAGAATGTCAACATTTTTTTTCACCTGCGCCAAAGAATTCATGTTAAGACACTAAAGCCAGCAAGGATAACTACGTTCTTATTTATTTTTCTGCTTTACTTTTATTAGCGCGGACACATTGAACCTCTTGAATTTTCTTCTACTCGCTACCCGTAGGCTGCCAGAGCCAGCCAGAGCGCATACGTTTTTCTCATGTTGCCCCGACCACCACGCTAAGCACTTCGGTGCGTGTTCGCTTTTCTCTGGCCGAGTGGATTTTCGCCAGGCAGAGTTTTGGACACCTTCTGGCTAGCATACCAGAAAAATAATAGTCGCTCGCCGCTATTACTGTGTGGACTCGACGGATTGCAACGTGTTCGCTCGAGCGCAACTTCTCCGGAAAGTCTTGTCTCGCCGATGTAGGATACCCAGCAGTATGCGTATGGTTATCTGTGAACCAAGCGTCTCACGTTTTCTTCGATATTCCTTCGGTAGCCACATTAGGTGCCCAAACTAGGCATTCGATTGTGGCCAACGTGCTTTCCTTTGCGTTTTTTTTTTTCATTTCGATGCTCCCGCCCCACAAAAGAAAGAAAAGAAGGTATTGTTGCAGCGCAGACAATTGCCGCATGGTGAAACTTCGATTTCTTTACTTCTTTCGCAGAAAGTAAAGGGCCATAGGGCGCTTCAGTTGCTGAATACCCTTATTATATTATTGCGATAGCAATTATATGGACACTCCAAGCGCATTACAGCTGTCGCCGTCGCTCTCACGTTCCGTATAAAGTCCAAGGGCGATAACATCATGACCCTGCGCCCCATGCAGCATGTGCGAGTGAAAGCATAGGGAGAGGCGGGGGGCGGAATAGGTGAGCCGACGATGGTGGCTCAGTCTTGTGCGCGCAAGGGAGAAAAGCGGGGAGGAAGCGCGCCGCCTTCCGTTGCGCGCCATACATCGGGGGGAGTGCAGGGCGAGGGGGGCAGGGGGCCTTAGGATTTTGTGATCTGTGAATCTGTGATTTCCCAAGATATTTATTTGCCTTGTTTGACGCATTATGTACAGTCAGTTTTTTCTTAGCTACGTAGATTTTTTTGGAAACTCATACGTATATATAAATATCTTGTAGTGAGGTTTTGCGTATACGTGCAGTGAACTTGTTTCCAGTGACAGTTGTTTGCCCTTTATCAAGCTGTATCTTCGAATTTGTATATGCCATTGTATCTTTGCACGTCTGATGTACGAGGGCGATTCAAATGAAAGTGAACCAACCAACCCCGCGCAATAATACTTCGGTTCATTATCTGCGAGGCGTGCGCGTAGCACCCAGGCACCTCTCATTTACAAAAGTGACACGCAGGTGCGAGGATAAATCTTCTTTAATGCTCTCATACACCGGGTTGAATATGGTTGCGTTATATAATGAACGCTCCGAAAGTTGAACAGCGTGCTGTCGTGAGGTTTTTGTCAGCTGAAGGTGCGACCCGAAAGGAATTAATCGCCGTATGGCTGCCGTGTACTTTGAACATTCCATTTCATTGGCCACTGTGAAGCGTTGGAGCAAAAGGTTCAAAGAAGGACGCGAAAGTTGCGAAGATGATCCATGACTGGGCCAAAGTCACCGTGCAATCAGCCCGAACGCAATTGCAGAGGTTGATGAGCTGATTAGACAAGAACGGAGGATAAGCATCGATGAACTGGCAGAGCGTGTGAACGTCAGTCACGGTTCGGTTCACGCCATAATTCATGAACATCTCGGTCATCGGCTGTTGTGTGCGCAATGGTTGCCTAAGATTTTGAAGCACCGCCAGAAGACGGAGAGGTTCGGCGCTGCCTTGACTCATATGATCCGGTATCACACATAGGGTGACGGCTTTTTGTTTGCAGTTGTCATCGTGTACGAATTATGGTGCCAGAATTACGAGCCTGAAACACGACGGCAATGCTTAGAGTCGAAACATTCGAATTGACGACCCCCAAAGAAAGCAAAGGTCATCATTTCCACCGGAATGCCGCTGTTGACTTTTTTTTTTCGATCGTCAGGGGCCATTACTGATCGAATTTGCTAAACCTGGAGAGACTACCACTTGTTTCCGATATTGTGAAACGCCGGATTGGCTGCATGACGCAATCAAGAACAAACAACATGGAGAATTCAACATCCGCCTTCCAGCTCAGACCTGTTGCCTGGCGACTTCCACAATATGGAGCAATGAAAAAAAAATAGCTCAAGGGAACCAGATTCACGTGAGACGATGACGTAAAAGAGTCAGTTAGACTTTTTGAAGCAGCAACCCAAGGAGTATTTTGAGACGGGAATCGCACGACTCGTTAGTCTGAGGCACAAATGTCTAAATGCTCATGGAGACTGCTTTTAAATAAAGTGCCCCGTTTGTCATATATCCGCATTTGTCTCACTTTCATTCTACTCGCCCTCGTAAATTTTGCAAAACTACTGCTTTTTACATGTGCTCTCTGTTGGGACTATAATTTCGGTGCAATTACAATACACGACCGGGGACAGCTGCTGCTGCGCAATACATTGGAACGAAGGACAGCGTCATTGAGATATTTGCCTGGCCGTTGCATATGTACAATAATGTAAACAAGGTTCTTGAATAACAAAGTTTTATTAAAATATCTGTCCTCAACTTCATTTCACGACCCTTACACTTTTCATATAAGCGGCAAGCACTGCTTTGCTGGTTTCGAACTGATATAGTTCTAAAGTTCGTGTGATATTTTCTCTACTTATTAAATATACAAAAATATGGAAGCATTGATGTCAGTTACTTCAGGTACAATTTTGGGGACATAGGAGTATATTCTTTATGAAAAAATGCGTATTTTACATGGGTTGACAGTGCGCGTAGCGTTCAAAAATTCGTTTGTAGCATCTTTGGCAATTGCAATGCAGTTATTATTCGCGTATTTGATCCCTCCAAAAATACTACAAGAAGGAGGCCGAGCTAGAACGTGAGCTCCCCCCCCCCCCACCCCGAACGAAATTTCTGGCTACGCCACTGCTGGTAAGCACTTCGGTAACATGTAAAACACTTCTTTTTGATCATTCGTCTTTATGTGTAGATGTGTGCTTTTAATGTGTAATAGTAATGTATGATGTTCCCATCCTGCTATAGCCCTGGCTGCGATGTATGTAAATTATTAAAATAAAATTGCGAAAGGTTGTCCTCATACGTAACAGTATTTCTTCTCATTTGCGAAACACATGCACCAGTGTCACCATTCTAAGAACCTATGTGAGGCGCAATATCTCGCGCAAATTATCAATCGCTAACGTTGCTCGATGTCGCAGGAGTAGCATTGCCCACATAGATGCTATTCCAAATATCAGGGTCACTAGTGGCAGAATTTTGTTTTAAGAGCATAAGTTCATTTTTGGCTACAATTCGGCGACTTCTACCAATGTTTCACCTAACTGATCTGCTGAAACAATGAAACGTTAAAATTATGTATCCCACTATATGATCCCTGAAGTGAAGTCCATAATTCGAGTTGTATGAACTTACAAATAGAAACGGGAACCTCCTGTGTGGCAAGTTTTGATGACACATTTGTCGATAATAAAGCCGCACGTGGTCCCTTCCGCCCCGTACGGAAGGAACGTGTTGAACAAGAAGGCAATGACGCCTGTGAATATATTTGCTTAAGAATTTATATAAAGACGTGTCTCACGAACGAACGCATAACTAAACCCCACTGACATTACGCTACACTATTAAAACAAAGAGAGTTCCGGGAACTCTCTTTGAGAGACTATCTGCTTGTCCCATATTTCACTTCCTTGTCCAGAGTAGATCGACCCCCTTCGAGAAAGAGCAGAGTAACTCTCCCTGACAGAGTTTTATTACTCCACCGCAAGGAAGTACTAGTAATCTTCCGTAGACTGCTAATACTCTGCCCACAAGGGTAATAGTACTCCCCCAGAACGAGTGCTTCTACTCCCCCAAACAGAGTGCTTGTACTCCTAACAGATTGTACTTCTTCAGAACAGAGTGCTACTACGCTTCCCAATAGTATGAAAGCACTCACGATGTAGAGCTAAGATCACGTTTTAAGGCATTCGCAATACTTACATGTGGCGAATATTTTATTCCTTCATAAGCAGCACCTGTACTTATGCTTGGTGAATAGGATGTAATCTGTAGTCACCAAGTCACTGAAATCAAATATTTTTTCTCTTAGATGGTCGAATTTTTATTGATCAGACACACGACAATCTGAATAATGATTCAAGAAACATACTGACACACACGTAAAATCAGATTACAATGATGTCCATGAGCTTTAAACCCCATCTTTTAATAAAGAATAAGTAGACTGTAAAATTTCATCACAATTGCTGTGTAGAAATATCCTTTATTTCAACTGGCTCCATCTTTCGATTATATGGCAGAGGTTACCAGATGAGCTGCTAAGAATAGGCTGGTAACGTAGATAAATTGTGCAAGAAACTTTTTTTGTGCATATTCTAAGACAGCGGCTCATTTGATAGTGTCCTGTACAACGTATGGAAGTTCGTGAGTGAAAGTAGAGTGCATTTAGAATTGCGTCGTAAATTCTCATGTCAGGCCACAGGTTCAGCATTGTTTATCAATATTTCACATAACATTATTCATGTATGGGTTGCAACCCATTGTTTCTAAGCATGTGTCTTGTGGATCTGCACCAATATCCGGCCGATCTCAAAACGGTACAGAGGCGTATATTTCCTATTCGGTTAGCGTCGTCACGAAAGTAGATTCCTGGTGCTGTTGGGATCGACCCGTTGCACGCTCTCACAAATAAATAAAATTTAATTTACTGTATTATTTAGTGTGTAGCAAATGAGTATAAAACGGCAAGGAGCACCAGCATTAAAATCTTGCACATCAAATTTCTTGTCATATATGATAGCTTTTATTCGACATTACGCTATGATAGCTGTACTTCTGAGGAGCGGCTTGCATAATGACATGGTCAACTATTGTGAATACTTGAGAATGCAATCTCACTAAAGTATAGCATGGCTTCAGATGTGAACCAAAAATCAGATGCGATGAATAAGACGCGTGGAATGCGACATAGCTACAGGCAGGGCTGTGCACGAAAACGACAAACAAAAAACTTAATCATAAATTGGGAAAGGCACCATCCTGTTTAACATATCCCTTCCATGCCCGGGCATTTTGGATGCGGCTATGCGCATACTTGCGTAATGAACCAACTACCTGGAACCCAAGTTTTATTCCTACTGAAGTGGTTAGGTACACTAAAGTAAGAAAAATGGTCGGGCTTTATAGAAACTTGTCTTCGTCTCAAAACAAGTATATATGCGCCTGGGAATAATAATACACTGCCTCACTGCGCTTCACTTCTCTTGGAACATAATCTGTAACTCTAAAGGCTCACACGTTATCTGTCCTACACATTACATGGCCTGACCAGCTCCATATATTTCTCATCATGTCAACTAGAAGCCATCAATCTAAGCGATTCTTGCTTCATTAACACTATATGTTTACATCCGCCAATTGATTGACAAGTGTTCCATGCACATGCTCCCAGTTATTTGCATTCAACACATCCCTGCCTCTACTGCATACTTGGCTGGCAAGTAGGTTGAGTCGCCCTAATCAAAATCCGAAATAACTGCCATAAGCACTCATGGCTATTTCACAGACGGAGCAACCACACTTTTATATATGCAAAATTAATTTTCAATTGCAAATGACCCTGACTTCTAATTAGGACGTAACGTGCGCACCATGGTGAACGCAGTTAAAGGCATTGCTCCTTGCTCCCGCTTCGAGAGCCACGAGAGGTTCTAGAGAACTGATTCCGTAAACATGTTCGTAAACGACAATGACTTTTTAAACCTGTGGTACTGTGCCCCCAATGCTTCCCCTTCTTGGAACCTAGGAGGAAGACATGATTCTAAAATTAAGTGTAAAATTATATAAAATGGAAGTGATGAAAACCTGTCTTTTTCATTTCATTGTTTACAACACAGAATGACAGTGGTTTTGTGCTTGCACCCTTGCATTTAGATGCTGTTAAATTGTGTCAGCAGCTGACCAAACATGAGCTGCTCTTTTTATAATAAACACAGGCACCGCGCTCATTGAAAGTATGTATTACGTCCCAAAGCAAATCTGCAATGTTATTGTACCAGTATACATTTTTGTCACATGAATATATCTTTTGAGAGACAAGACAAAAAGCGGTCACTCTTCGCAAAACTAATCAGCTTTTCTTTAAAACACATAACTTTTCAATGACCTTTGTGTCTATGTGTTTGTCTCCAGAGCGCATAGGTAACCTTGACTTTACCATTAGAGACATTACCAAAATTACTGTGTCAAGATGACTGCCTAGAGAACGTGAGAATTTTCATCTTCGTGTGACATATTTTGTTTTAAAAGTTTTGGTGACATTTAATCAAATGGTAGATCCAATATACCCACATTATAGTTTTTTTTTGTCCAAATACATGGTAATGCATTTCGATGCCTCGGAGTGCACTTCTTTGCAGCTTGCGGAGTCATGCTGCACTGACTCTTTGACATCCTTGTGTCCTTTCACCTGCCTTCTTGCATTATACAGGGTGTTCAAAGTTAGACTTTCCGGGTTTAAAAAAAGAAGCCATGAGGAGTACACGAAAGCCATTTGTCTACCTAGGTTATGGGGCCAGGCGGTCGCTAACTGTGGGGATAATAGTCATCGTAGTGTCAGTATTTAATTAAATTCGATAACTAACTTTTTATTCACTGCATTTAGCATGTATGTTTGTATTGAAATCTCGGAGGTGGTGCAATTTGGTGACTATTCCATTTTGTACAATTTTAGTAACGTGCCTGTGTCCAGAGATATGAAATTCCAGCCCAAGCCGTGTAATTACGCATGCAAGTCGGCTGCACACGCTATGAGGCCCCTGCCTAGTGTGGCGCAGCGGTGGCGTATCACGCTCCGTCTGACATAATGCGGGGTGACTGGAGGCGGTGATTGCTTTTCGTTCTTGGGCACCGTTTTCGTTCGTGGCCAGCAAAACCGAAGGATGACCTTGCGTGGCGGTTTGGCCGAGCTCTTTTTTGAAGCAATGACATGCAGAATTGGAGACAAAGCGCGATGTCATCGTACACGTACTGTCGAAACAATGAAATGCAGGATTACGATACTGGCTTTGGTTTTATTTATTTTTTTTTGCATTTCGGAGGCTCAAAGTCATGCAAGCGCTAAGCATGAAACAAAGGTAACAGCTGCCGGGCAACTCCTTAGTAGCCAGCGGTGTTCCAGGGATGATGTACCTGTCCGTAGTGTGTGATTTGAGAGCCCTGCTTTGCCCACGCCTGAAAAAGTGCTGTGAAATAAAAGGACTACTGTGAATTGGCGTGAGCAGTACACTTCATTGGTGTATGCTAGACGAGTTTTTTTTTACTTTATTCTTCGCGGTGTTGCGAAAGTGCCGAACAGATCAGCCATCGCCTTGCAAGCGCATCAAGTGAACCCCTGAGCTTCCATTATGTGCCTTGTCACTGATTGCCTCTACTAAGCTGGGCCGTTGGAAGAAGCAAGCCCTGCGCTGGGACCATCTGCGTTGAAAAATGGCTGTTTTGCCTGGGTCGAGGTACTATTCTACGGCAGAAAAAAATGATGTAGTGCTCTCTATGGCGGAGATGAACGGCAATGCCTCATTAGCAATGAGCATGTACGCGTCTCGCCATCCGGATCGGCGAGTTCCATCCAAAGCAACATTTGTTAGCATTTTCAGACGTCATCGAACAATAGGCTCAGTTCACCAAAAAAGACAGCCAGAGAAGAGCATAATTGATAAGGACTTTGAAATTGACGTCCTTGTCTGCGTGCATGCAATGCCAAATGTAAGCATCAGAGATATTTCTAAACAATGCGGGAAAGCGTGGGAACAGTGCGCAACGTTCTAAAGAAAGCACGAATTTCATCCATACCATGTCAGTCTTCATCAGGAGCTAAGTGAGGCAGGCTTTTGAAAAACCGGCCGACTTTTGTAATTGGACCCTAATAAAAATTGCTCGAGATAAGGATTTCGAACAAAGAGGGATTTCGACTGATGAGGCTCGATTTTGCAGGAACGGCACAGTGAACATTCACAGTGCTCACTACTGGCGGCAAGGAAATCCTCACTGGCTGCGGCAACACAATCACCAAATTCGGCGGGCTCCAAATGTATGGTGTGGCATACTTGGGGACAGAATCATTGGTCCTCATCTCTTCAAAGGGAACCTCGTTGGAAAAAATGCGAACGAAATTCTTGCTGGTGCCGTCGACAAATTTACCTGGACAAATTTACCTGGTCTAAACGAACTGCGGCAAGTTTGGCTCCAGCATGATGAGGCCCCCCACATTTCACCTCCACTGCAAAGAACTGGTTAAACTTTAACTTTGCACGGCAGTGGATTCGACGCGAAGGAGCGATGTTTTGGCCGCCGAGAACCCCTGATCTCTCTCCACTGGACCACTTTTTCTGGGGCTAAGTGAAAGATCGTGTTTACGCAGTTTAGCCCACCAATTTCAGCGACATGACGACGAGAATAGTTACTGCCTCTTGAAGCATCGACCCGGAAATGCTGCGCAGAGTTGTCGACTCGACGCGACAGCGGTTCATATGGTGTGCTGTGGCAGAAGGCAAGCATTTCGAACAATTTTATACTGTAGGCTTTTTGGTGATTGTCGTGATTCTAAGTTAAGTAAGATTTCATATCACTCGAAACTAATATTGTGTAAGCAATGGTATATTTCAAGCAAACTTCTAAAATGTTTATATGTTTTGTTTGGATGTAAGCCATTGATTTACAACGTACTTGATTTATTTTTGTTCTTTTATTTCCACTTCTTCCGAAGTAATGCCGTACTCGGAGCAGTGTGTAACAAAATAAATATGAATTTGGCTACGTTGACACAATTTCATGTTCTGTCGTGAGGACTGGTAGATGCGTTCTAAGCTTAAAAAGGTGGCAGACAATACGGGCAAAAAACCCGCGTTTCCTTAGCGCTGACAATGCAGGGTCGTAAGTTCTCTTTACGCATGTGCAAGGTGCCCTGGAAACTTTAGTGGTTAATACCGTGCTGTATGGCAGCTGACGCTGTCGCTTTGCTGCGAGATGGTATTAATTTCAATCATTCTGCAAACAAAGCTTCCATTGTTATAAAAAAACAAAGCAGAGCAGCATCGCTGTACTTGAGTGCATAAGAAGTCTTAGCGGCACGGCGTCTCCTCACACACTCTACTAGCAATTGCTGAAAGAAACAGGGCTTGTCTCACGTCGCCCGCACAGTCATTCTTCGGTTTCGCTGGCCGAGAACGGAAACGCTGGCCGAGAACGAAGAGTAATCACCGTCGCCTATCACCCCACATTCTTGTCAGACGGAGCGACATACAAAACAGCTGCGTCACACTAGGGAGGAGCCTCATAGCGGGTGCCGCCGACTCGCATGCGTAATTCGATGGCTTGGGCTGAAATTTCAGACGTGCATATCGCAGGACACAGGCGCGTTACTAAAACTGTACAAAATTGAATAATCCCCATATGGCACCGCCTATGAGTTTTCAGTATAAACATACATGTTACTGCAGTGAATAAAAGTTAATTGTCGAACTTCATTACATGCTGACATTACGACGACAATTATCCTCACAGTTTGCGACCGCCTGGATATAACCCCTCGGTAGACAAATAGCTTCTTTGTACTCCTCTTCGCACTTTTTAAAAACACAAACCCGGAAAGTCTAACTTTGAACACCCTGTATTAAGCGGGTGCCTGAAAAATTACGTGTGCAGAAGTCAACACGAGGGCATGGTGAAAAACAACATCAAGACAGTCAAGAAATAACGTCACGGCACTAAAGGAAAGTCTTACCTCTTAGTCATTCTACTGAAATGCATGCAAAACATCTTAATGACTGAAATAGTCAACTGCCAAACTAACATCAATTTCTAGATTTAAAGAAAAATGAAATAAGCGACAGTTAACACACGTTCAGTACCAATGCTACAATACTCCAACTAATAAATAGAATGTTGGTCATTGCGAGATGTCATTAGTCTGTCACTATTCTGGTGTGTCACGAACACCACTTCTTAGAAATCCTAAGCACGTGCCCAATGTGCACCCTCCACCATCTCTGCTTGATTCACTGTTGAAGTCATAATTTAAGGATCATATTTGCAAACATGATGCTCAGTTGGGATGAAAATATGGTCCTCCATTTCAATGCATATTATGGAGTGTGCAACAAGGTAAGCAATGGCAAGCTTAGCCGCATTTGAAGACTAACATAAAACAGTTCAGTGCGGCCTACATCTGCGCTTAATTAAAAGACATGAATTGATTTTTATTTATGAGGCACGCAGTGGAGTTCATTTTCGAGAAACTCGACTATTTCTGCAGTTTGAAATCTAGCATTTTACATTCTTGAACCCATGTAACGTTACAGTCAGACCACAGCTATTAGTTTATTAGACCAACTCTTTGTTTCGCGTATGACAGATGACTGGCAACGCACAATTAAGGCATCGTGTTATTTGGATACGTTATTTCTCCACTAAAAGTTTTAAAGCGATTAACACAATTTATTCTGCCATGCAATAGTAAAATGCGCAGATTACGCTTGTAAACCCTAGAAGAAGGGTGATTTACCTCTTCATATAACATAATTGTGAAGCGCTAACTCATATTAGCAAATGCACCGGCATGTCCAGTACAGTATGCGTCTGCGAAACGCCTCTGCAGCTGTAATTCCACAGAGTAGCCGTTATATTCGATTCCGATGCATAACTCGGCGCTTGAAAATTCCCCGAGTTTTGCCAATAAGCATCCTTTCCCATTTGGATCGTGCTCGAACACCGGAACACCAGATATAATATCACACATATAATCACACCATTTCAATGCATGAGCAAAAACACCTCAGTTTTATTTTCAGCCTAAAATATGAATTCATCTTGCATTTTCTGTAAGTTAAAGATAACGAGCCCAACTGACTTCTTGCAGCACGCAGCTGAATGCCTGCGTAATAGTTCCTAACTAGCACGGGCACTGCACATAAATTCAGTGGTCGCAGATTACCTCTTGCGAAAGACACCGTCAAGCACGCGGCTTGTGATAACTGAAGCATGCCGCTCGGAAATTATAACTGAAGCATGCCGCTCTGTTATGCGACTCCTTGTTTCAACAGCATTCCGTACACAGTAGACTGCCAAATTGAATAAATTCAAATACACAAAACGCACGCTAAGCACCCTCCGCATAGATTCGGAATCGGGCTGGTGAACAAACCATTTTATGCGTCCCCTCTCCTCAGGTCTTATTGAACATACCATGGCGCTGGTAGCGTTTGCGATTTTCAAAGCCATTGCGAATAGCGGCAAGTAATAAAATCACATGCAGTTATCGTGACAACTGGCTTTTTCGATTGACATCGAGAGACGCAGCGCGCTTGCCTAGTCCGTTGTCAATCGCGTCGGCTAATCGTCGCAACGACTTCATATACTCAGAATGTGCAGGTAAGTTAGAATTCACTCGCCGTGGAGGATTTGTTGTTATATCCGACGAATGACGAGCGACTGTCCTGTTTTCGCGGCGGTGTAAGATGGCTGACACTCGATCTCCCTTGGATGGCTTTCGATCCTGCCGGCTGGGCGGATCACCTTTCTACGGTGCTGTGCTGTTCTGCGTTGAGCGTGTGCGCGGTGGTGCAACTCCGAGTGAAAAAGTAGATCGCTGGCTCCGCTTTCCTTTGCACTGTGGCTGCCTGTTCTCTTAGAAGCCCTTACAAACGGTGTGCCCTTTGCTCAGTTGCCCGGTTTTCTTAGAAACGGTGTGCCCTTTGCTCAGCGTACGTGAGTGATACATCGCCATGCTCGGGTACCAGCCTCCTACAGCTGAAGCAGAAGCTTACGCTACGTTTTGTTCTGTGTGGCCGCAAGAGTTGAATACGCATTCTACTCTCTCTCTCTCTCTGAAGGCACAGTGAAAAGAACATTTCACTCTATGCTGGCTTACGGACTGAACAATGCATTTCACTCCACTCGACATTTTGCGAGAGTAAAACAATGCTTCGAAGAGTAAATCGTCCCTTTACCACTGCGATACTCTCCCCTTTTTTTTTAGAGTGTAGGCTTTAAGCTCAGCATGGTGACGAGCAATGTTGCAGAGTTACTACTCCGGAATTGGAATGACTCCGGAATCATCCACATTTCCGCGACCCTGGAATGGAATGGCGACAAGGCTTGGATGAATGAAATGGCAATGGAATTAAGCGCCTTTTACCCTGAATGGAATGGAATTACGTATTTCTCCGAAAATAGAGCCATTTTTCATCTACGCGTCGTTTTTGTCAAAATATGCCGAAGAACCAACCAGCCCACGTTGATACATTGCCAAGTCAGAGCCTCTAATTTAACAAGATAGCAGCATTCCTGAAATGGCTTGACTCATTACAAGCACGGCACATCTATAAGCGACGCGCCTACTACAATTCCGTCCTAATTGACAGTTGCTCCCAAGTTTGTCTCGATTCTTCTCGTACCCACGACTCTATGTCGTTGGTATCCGTCGTGCGGAAATGGCGGCAGCATACTCTTCCCCCTCTCCCCCTTACGCCTTGTGATGGTTTCTTTTTTTTTTTACCTCTGTGACGCCTTCGCCCCGGCTGCCTGCTGTCTCCCGAACCTTCACTTCTTAGTTTTTGCTTCTGTTGCCTTCGGCGACTCGGACGCATATTCGAAAAAACGCTTCTCTAAGTTGTGATGCTTCCAATTTTTCCAGGCAGCAAGAGTTAACCTTGTGTGAATAGGCAACCTAGGTTATTCCATATTGAGTTATAGTGATAACGTACAGCTGCCGTTGGCAGGACCTGTTTTTACAGTTCCTGTAGCGTCCCCTTGTAGAGTTCCACGGTGGGTGGCTGCGTTATTGCCGAAAACTACACATTCCTCTATGCATAGTTCCTTCCCTCCACTCCCTGGTCGCCCTCAGAAAAGAGGGCGCACCGATGAAGTTTCCCAGTTTTTTGGACGGTAAAAGGAATCCTTCCCCCGTTTCCATGTCATTCATTGTGTAAAACCAGATAAACCAGTTCGAACAATTTCATCCTTCCTTGTTTCGAAGTCATTGACTGAAGCCTTTGGTCCGAGTTATAAGGCGTCTAGGATGGCAAGCGGTGATCTCCTGTTGGAGCTCCGCGATCAGAAACAGCATTACAAATTGCCAGAACTAGTGTAATTTGGGGAAACCCAAGTAATTGTAACCCCGCACCGTACGATGAACACAACCCGTGGTGTTGTCTAGGACGATGACTTGCTGGAGCTCACTGAGGCTGAATTTTTGGAGGGCTTCACTTACCAGAATGTTATCAATGTTAAAAGAATTAAGATGAGGCGTGACAGCAAGGAAATCAAAACCAAACACCTGATACTCACATTCGGCTCAAGCATCCAGCCCGAGTCTTTAGAGGCCGGGTACATCAAGCTCGGTGTTAGGCCATATGTGCCAAATCCCCTCAGATTTTTCAGATGCCAACGTTTCGGCCACAGTTCACAAAGCTTCAGTGGCCGCCAAACTTGTGGGAAATGCAGTGCCCATGAACACACCTCTGAAGCTTGTGAGAACGCTCTCCACTGTGTAAACTGTGATGGGGAGCACACCGCGTACTCACGGTCGTGCCCATCCTGGAAAATATTGTTACAATCAAAGTAAAAGAGAACATATCATTCAAGGACGCACGTAGGTGGGTTTCATACCTGCCCAAGAACACCTTTGCCGATGTGACGCGTCAGGGGGCAGCGACACAACGGCTTCCGGCGTCTGTCCCACCCACAAGCAGTGAGTCGGCAGTTACGCCATCTGTCCCCGCGGCGGTTGCAGCTAGCGCTGCTCCGCCAACCTAGCAGAAGGGGCCATATACCTCCGGGCAGGTGGCCTCAAAGGTCTCGTCTAACGGGCCGAGGCCTTCACGTCAAACAAAGCGCTCGGAAGAGCGCGTGTCCAGCGCCTCATAAGAGGCGATGGACACAACGACCAGGCAGACGGCGCCACCAGCGCCTAAGGGTCGATGAGCATCTTTCAACCGCTCCAAAAAAGACACAACTCCCGTCATGGCGCCTCCATAGGGCCCGTGAAGTAATCTCAGTTTCTCAAACACGCAGCACCAAACACATTTATCGCAATGGAAACACAAATACTACAGTGGAATGTACGAGGACTTTTACATAACCTATACGACATTATAGAACTACAACGCAAACACAATTCCAAATTGCTGTGTGTTCTATAGACACATCTCAAGCCTACCAACACAAATTTCATTGAAACTACACCATCTTCCACAAAGACCGTAAAGAGGCTAATGCCTCCGGCGGTGTAGCAGTACTAGCCGACAAGGTGGTAGCTTGCCGACCCGTCGCCCTTAACACGCCCCTTTAGGCAATGTTAGTTCGGGCCATTCTTTTTATTAAATTAGTACCTGTGCGTTCAATTTATATACCGTCGAACAAGAGCCTCGAAAAAACAGACCTTTATCACCTCATTGACCAGCTTCCCGAGCCTTGTGTTACGTGGGAGATTTTAACGCTCATAACATGATGTGGGGAGACTCGCGATGCGACGCGAGATGTCGACTCATTGAAAATTTTCTTTGAATCTCCGGTGCGTTCCTCTTTAATAAGCAAGAACCAACATATTATAATCCACATCATAACTCGTACTTATCAATAGACCTGGCGATCGGCACCGCTTCCATCTTTCCTGATTTAAAATGGTGTGTAAAACCGATTCGGAAGTAATCACTTCCCAGTAACGCTAAACTTCATAAACAAACATCACTTTCCGCCACACTTCCCTCGCTGGAAACTAGCCTCAGCTGACTGGGAACATTTTAGGGAATCCACCGACATCCCACGGGATTTTATAGATAATTTTACTATAGATTACGCTCTTTCATACTTCATCGCTTTTATCATTGACGCCAATGAAAAGTTCATTCCTCAAACAAGAGGCACTTCATCCAAAAGACGGATCCCCTGGTGGAATAATGATTGTAGAGAGGCACGGAAGAGACAAAATAAAGCTTGGTGCAAACTACGTGAATGTCCTACAGCCAAAAATCTAATAGAACTTAAAGAGGTTAGATCACAGGGAAAAAGGACGCGACAACAGGAACCAGGACAAGCTGGCAGATGTTTCTCTCGAGCATAAATTCGAATACTAAAGCAGCTAAAGTATGGGATGGGGTGAAAGGCTAAAGGGACAAGAAATTCATCCGTTCCCCTAGCGAACAGTGAAGCGAACCGCTTGGAAGACCAAGCTGTCGTTCTTGGCGCACACTTCCAGCGCGTTTCCAGTTCTCATCATTATTCCAAGGCTTTCCTAAAACACAAACAAATAGCAGAACACAAGTCTATCGACCGCAAATGCGGATAGAACGAACCCTTTAACGCGCCTTTTCACATTGCCGAGTTGAGAGTCTCCTTGACTGCATGTCAGAGCTCTGCACCTGGACCGGATATGATCATGTACGACATGATTAAACACGTCCCCAGTGATACTGAAATTACGCTGCTAGCACTTCTTAACGCTCTATGGGCTGCGGGGTACCTCTCTACCGCATGGAAAGAAGCCCTTGTCGTTCCAATTCTGCAACAGGGCAAAGACCCCACATTAGTAACAAGTTACCGCCCAATTGCCCTCACAAGTTGTATACGCAAACTTTTTGAAAAAAATAATAACCGTCGACTTTTACACTTCCTTGAACAAAATAAATATTTTAATCCATACCAATGTGGCTTTAGAGTAGGACGATCTACAGCCGACCATATAGTGCGGATCGAAGCAAACATTCGTGACGCCTTCGTGCATAAACACTCCTTCTTATCCGTGTTTCTCGACATGGAAAAGGCGTACGATACAACTTGGCGCTACGGAATCCTGCGTGACCTATCAACACTGGGCATCCGCGGTACTAAGTTAAACATTATAGAAAGCTACATGCACAACCGTACATTCCGAGTAAAAATAGGTAATGCGCTGTCGCGTGCATTCATACAGAAAACTGAGGTACCCCGTGGAGGCGTACTGAGCTGCACGCTCGTTGTCGTTAAAATGAGCACGCTTCGTAGAACATTACCCCCATCTATTTTTTATTCCGTCTACGTAGACGACATACAGGTAGGTTTCAAATGCTGCAACCAAACAGTCTGTAAGAGGCAGGTACAACAGTGCTTGAACAAAGTCTCCAAGTGGGCAGAGGAAAACGGGTTCAAAGTGAACCCCAACAGAAGTTCTTGCGTTCTTTTCACCAGGAAAAAAGGGCTTGCTGCAGATCCCACTGTGGAAATATGTGGGCAACGTATACCCGTAAACAAGGAACAAAACTTCCTAGGTGCTGTACTTGGCTCCAGGCATACATTCATTACACACATAAAATATCTTAAAGCAAAATGTATTAAAACAATGGACTTACTTAAAATCCGATCCCACGCAACATGCGGTAGCGACAGAAAGTATTTATTGAATCTTTACAGGAGCCTAGTTCGATCACGACTTGACTATGGTGCCGTAGTATATCACTCTGCCGCCCCGATCGCGCTAAAGATGTTAGCCCCCGTCCACCACCTGGGTATCCGCCTGGCCACTGGCGCCTTTAGAACAAGCCCTGTCGAAAGTCTATACGTAGAGTCATATGAGTGGTCACTCCATTTTCAGAGAACATACATCATCTTCACCTATTTTGTCAAAGTGCGCTCCAATAAGGAACATCCGTCTTTCGCATCAGTTAACGACTTGACGTGTGAAACACTTTTTCGTAACAGACCCTCTATGAGATTTCCTTTGTCACTGCGTGTAAGAGAACTTAGCGAAGAAATGGATGTCCCCATACTCGAACATAGCCTAACGCCTGCAGCTAAGCTAATGCCGCCCTGGAAGGGGAAGGTGATAGAATGTGACGTATCCTTTGTACAGGCCCCAAAGCATGCTTCTGAGCTTGAAATGGCTATGCATTTCCGTGAGCTTCAATCCAAGTACTCCTGCTCCGAATTCTACACAGACGCGTCAAAACCCCATGCTGGCGTATCCTACGATGCTGCTGGTCCCTCTTTTTTTCTGAATCTGACGTGTTGAACGCCCTAACAAGTATCTTCACTACAGAAGCTTATACAGTACTGTCTCCAGTAAAACATATAAAGAGACTGAAACTTGACAGAGCAATCATATTCACAGACTCGTTGTCTTGTAAAAGCACTCATTTCTTTACAAAAGCATACAAATCCTGCACTCAATGAACTCTTCTGACTATTATGTAACATCTATTTATCACTTGGACATTTAGTAATATGTTGAGGAATCCATATTAGCCATAGAGAAATCGAGGGAAATGTGCTTGCCGACGAGATCGCCAAATCAATAGCATCGCAGGGTATTCGTTCTGCTGCTGTCCCCGCCACAGACATGAAGCCTTTTCTAAGAAACGAACTGCGAAGCCACTGGCAACACTAGTGGGACGCACAGACGAGTAAAAGTTTCGCCTAATTAAGCCTAAGTTAGGTTTATGGCACCCAACTACGGAAACAGAAAGAACAGACGTCCTATTCACTCGACTAAGAATAGGACACACATTTGGCACTCATAACTTTCTCGTGACCGGGAACGAGCCTACAACCTGTGGTAGATGTGGCGACAGGCTGACCGTCCTCCATGATTTCATGGAGTGCCGGGAAGTCGAAAGAGACAAGAGGAAACATTTTCCTTGCGTGCCTCGGCATCCGGCTGTGTTTCTTGGTGAAGAACCGCTTTTCAAGACAAAAGCAGTCCTCGCTTTCTTGAAAGATATTGTGCTGCATGTTACAAGCCCATTAATTTCGTAGCGCATCCTCTTTCCAGAGGATGCCTCTACGGTAGTTTACTTTGTATATCACATGCCTCTAGGCCCTTGGCTCTCAAGGGCTCGGGTGAGGCAGTAGTGCTCTAAGCAATTTCAGCAGCTCACATATTAAGCACATTGCATCATTCTTTCCCAATGAACTTTAGTGTTCATAGTACACCTCAATAGTCATTGCCAACACGCCGTGGTTGCTCAGTGGCTATCGTGTTAGGCTGCTGAGCACGAGGTCGCAGGATCGAATCCCGGCTACGGCGGCCGCATTTCGATGGGGGCAAAATGCGAAAACACCCGTGTACTTAGGTTTAGGCGCACGTTGAAGAACCCCAGGTGGTCAAAATTTCCGGAGTCCTCCACTACGGCGTGCCTCATAATCAGAAAGTGGTTCTGGCACGTAAAAACCCATATTTTTTTTAAATAGTCATTGCCATAATTTCATTACGCTTAGATTTTATGCAATTTACACCAACTCTTTTAGGCCCCTTTACAGCCGCGTCGCATTATATTCACAGAAACCATCAGACCACTACGAACTCATTACCACTAGCATGGCGCTCTTCGGCCATACCTGGCCCTTGCGCCACTGAACATCAAACATCAATCAATCAATCCCCCTTACGCCTTGTGATGTTTTTTTTTTACCTCGGCGACACCTTCGCCCCGTCTGCCTGCTGTCTCCCCACCCTTCACCTCTTAGTTTTTGCTTCTGTTGCCATCGGCGACTCGGACGCATATTCGAAAAAACGCTTCTCTAAAGGCGGAACCGCATGGCGCGATTTCAGGCGCGATTGACGCGCGGATGGTGAGACGCGCGCGTCATTTTGACGCGTGCCCAGCATCATCCGCCACGATATCGCGCCGCCGCGTGCTGCTGCTCGGAGTAGAAAAAAGACGCGTCGCGCGGCGCGTCCGCCAATGAGAGTTCAGGTAAGTCACGTGGCGTTTGGTCACGTGGCATTTTGGTTTTTGGTTTCGCCACCAGATGGCCCTGCTCTCTGCGCATCTCGACGGAAGCTCTCCGGCGCAATTTTTTTTTCTCGGCAGAACTGGCGCGTGCGTCAAAGAAAGCACGTGCTACCGTGATTTCGTTCGCGCATCGTGTTGGTTCGCGCATCGTGTTCACCTAAAATTGACAAAGCAGCCTTCAACGAGGCCCTAATAACTGAAGTGGAGAAGCGTCGCGTCCAGTGGGACGTACGCGACCGCAATTGCAAGAACATCAAACGTGACCAGGCTTGGCGAGCTATAGCAGATACCCTCATCGTAGACGGTATAGCAGATGCCCTCAGCATCCCCCTTAATAGTAGCAATCGTCTCTTCTGCTCGGTAGTAAGCGGCCGACACTAATTTCTATGTGAAGTTGTAAACAAGCAGCGGCCTCTCAGCATGCGGAAGGTACTTAGTCGCAGTTTCGCACACAATCTTGCTGCTTGAAATTAAGCTTGATAAATACACTTCGGACAAAAATGTCGCTGTGTAATTACACTAAGATTATTTTTATTGTAGTGTTCTGTAAGTTTAAGGGCATATTATATATGCGGTAACGGAGACAATTTATGTCGTTGGGAGTTATGTTGTCTGGCAACCCGGAAAACGCGACGCGAAAGCGCCGCTCCCTTTTTTTTCGTGCGGGTGCTCGCGCGTAGGCGGCAACGCGGGCGTTTGCCGTGCGTCGCGTTTTTCGCTCGCGAAAAACGCGCCATGCGGTTCCAGCTTAAGTTGTGATGCGTCTCGACGCTGGCCCGATGCTTGAGTTCGCTGCAAGCTTTTGTATACCAGCTTGCACGCCGCCTCACCTCGTAGTCCTCCCCCCCCCCTACCCTTTTGCAATACTGCCCCTCTGTCTAGACACACGGTCGCCTTTGCCCGAAACTCCGTGGACGAAGGTCTGCAGGTAAGCGCAGCACACAGTCGTACAGGATCAACTGCGCGCCCTCTCCCACTTTGCACAGAGAGACAGAATAAATTTTGAAAGCATTGGTTCGTGAAGCCAGACGAAGCAGGAGAGCCCACGTAACTGAGGCGCCTCCCCGAACCCCGACGCCACATTGGCGCCGAAGAAAATGCACGTTCGCTCTGTTCTAGAGTGGGCGGAGGGGTGGGAAAGGAAGGTCCGCCTGGCGCAGCCGCCGCGCTGGCTCCTGTTGGCGGCTAGAGAAGCCATACGGCCCATTTAGTAGCTCGCTCATATTGTGACTGCTAGGCAATACTTCGAAGCATTCCCCTCGGATTCCTTTGCTACCACCGTCGTCCTCCTTTCCACCTTCTATTGCAAATAAAAAGCGCTTCCATAACTGACTAGCACACTGGGTGCTGCGCCCAGCGGCTCGCACACGCAGTAAGTCCGCCAGCATGGCACATTGGTAACGATTTTTTGCAGTTACCCGCGAAGAAAACAAACATTTTGCCCGCTGCAAGCTTTGCTCCGAAACTATCCATGCTGTAGTCGGAGTTTCGTCTAATTTGATTAGATACCTAAAAATTGAGCACTAACGTGGGCACGCGCAACAAGATAAATGGCTGTTAGCCAGCCGAAGATAGCGTCGGCCTTCACCGCTGGGTGCAGCTCTGTGCCTTTTCATCGAAAGGCTACTCTTGGCGACGCCATCATCAACATGATTAGCACTAACATAGAGCCCTTTCGTGTTTTCGAGAGGGAGGGATTCAAACAATTCGTAACGGTAAGCACTAAAACATTATAAGCCGCCTTTCATCAATGTAACTGCTTTGTATTGTTTTAAAATGAGGCCGCCGTCCCGGGCCACAAGTTGCCATCGAGGGATGATCTTAGAAAGAAGTTCGTGCCAGCGGCGTACGTCTGTATTGCCCTAGACGTGTGGACGTCGCGGTCTATGGAGGGTTTCCTGGCTGTCGAAGCAACATTCGTGGACAGTGACTTCACGGCTCGCACGTACCTCCTTAGTTTCACTCGCCTGACGGGGAGCCACACAGCTGCTCGGATCCCCTCCGAGTATGACGTAGTGTTGCTGCAGTTGTAAATTGCTTACAAGTTGAAATATGTATTACGTACAATTGCCTCCGTTAACTGTTTTTCTTTTATTTTCCAGGTCCTTCATGTGGTGACAGATAGCGCTTCATCAATGATAAAGGCACTTTCATTTACGGGCTGGGAAACTGAATAGGACGATGATGACAATTTCGACGACTGCCCGGAACGCTTAACCAAGGAGCTCTTAAGCGAGTTAAATCAGTTGGAGCAATTTATGTTTGGCCGCGCCACCCACAGCCTGCAGCTGGCCGCAAAAGATGTCATTCGGCAGGCATGCGCAATTAGGTAACATATTGGTTTCATCTTAAGCGCATTGATACGTGTCCATTTAGTACTACTTTGATGAACAATTGTTTGGGCCAAGCTTTGTTAAATAATTTGCCATGTATGCATAGACAAAGAACGTATGAATATAATGCAGTTTGAAAAGTAAGGGCAGACAACTGTCCTTATTAAAGTTTTCGTGCTTTAGAGCTTTATTGTGCAACTAGCCCAGCTCATGTTTAGACGAATTTTCGAGCGCACTTCGCTTTTTCAACTTCCAAATTCGTGGTTCAATTGTTGCCATGGCCGAGGTCACTAACTCTGCTTCCCATCAAATAGTGGCAGCGGATAATTTCGCTGGCGCAGGTCAGGCACCAAACTTACGAAACTTCGAGGTCTGCTCTCACCACTACAGTCAACCGTTCTGAAATATCTCTAAAGGCAAAGAAAAACAAAACTGGCACATCATGTCTACCGAGAAGATGAACAGCCACCTCGCCCACTTGCTCGAGGCCAAACAGTCTCTAATTACCCGATGGAAGAGCCAGCGTCTCAACCGCAGGCTCCGCACACGCATTGCAGAACTGAACAAGAACATAACAGAAGATTGCAGCACCCTATCCAAGCAGCAGTGAAACGAGGTCGGTAACTCGGTTGATGGGCAGGTCCGAAACGGGAAGACGTGGAATATTCTGAAACACCCGCCTAACGACACCAACATGAACTAGCGCCACTCGCTCACCAAAGTCCTTGACCAGGACAAAGGCACTGCTTCGCCGGATAACGTCGCCAAGACTCTTGTGCAGAAGCGCCTACCGATATCTGCGGGCCTGCTGAACCTACATTCGATTACACCGATACCGGCAATACCGTTCTCGACGTCGACCTTACCGCCGAAGAGGGGCGCTGGACTCTCCACTAACTCAACCGCCATTCCACCCTGGGCCCCGACGGCATAACCAACAAGCTCCTGAAAAACTTGGACGACCCTCGGTCGTGTATCTCACGGTCACACTCAACGACCTGTGAGGGCGGGCGGGTTACCGACGCCTGGAAAGTCGCCCACGCGATCCTTATTCCAAAACTGGGCGAGGCGCCTGGCGTCGATAACCTTCACACCATCTCGCTCACGTCGTGCATGGGTAATCTGGCCGAGCGTGTCGTACTCAACAGAGCCGGCTGGTATCTCAAAGACCAATATATTCACACACCGCATGATCGGCTTCAGACCTGGGATTTCGACGAGGTTACTGTGCTCCTCCTGGAACACCAGATCATAGACGCCGGGGCCACTTGGGACAACAGCGCGATACTCGGGCTCGACTTGGAGAAGGCAGTCGATAACATTGACCACTCGGCAATACTGAAGGCGATCGCGAACCTAGGGCTCGGGCGCGGGTTCTACAAGTTCGTGCGCTTCTTCCTAACCCGTCGTAAGGCCATGCTCCTTGCCGGAGAACTAACGTGGGAAGAAGTCAAGCTCGAATAGCGTGGCACCCCCAGGGCTCTGTCCTCTCGCCGACGCTGTTCAACCTGGTGATGAATGGGCCTCAAACATACGGTATACGTGGACGACATCACCATCTGGTGCTCCGGGTGTCGGACGGCTTTATCGAATCTGCCCTGCAGTAGTCAGTCGAAGCCGCCGAGTCCCACCTCGACCAAACAGGCCTCAAGTGCTCCTTCGCCAAATCTGAGCTGCTGTCGTTCTGTCTAAAATGACAAGGCCAGCATCCCAACGGCTGGAAATGCCCGACCGAGCGCAATGTCACCGTCCGCATCAGAGACGCTCGTACTCCCCGCCCCCCCCCCCCCCCCAGGGTCGACTGTATCGGAGTCGCGGGAATAATAATCGACGCGTGCAGATCAAGCATTCAAATGGTGCATTCATCATCACAATCATCATCATCAGCCTGGTTACGCCCACTGCAGGGCAAAGGCATCTCCCATACTTATCCAACTACCCCGGTCATGCACCCCGGCCATGTTGTCTCTGCAAACTTCTTAATCTCATCCACCCACCTAACTTTCTGCCGCCCCGTGCTACGCTTTCCTTCTCTTGGAATGCACTCCGTAACCCTTAATGACCTTCGGTTATCTTCCCTCCTCATTACAAGTCCTGCTTATGCACATTTCTTTTTCTTGATTTCAACTAATATGTTATTAACTCGCGTTTGTTCCCTCACCCAATCAGCTTTTTCTTATCCCTTAACGTTACACCCATAATTCTTCTTTCCATAGCTCGTTGCGTCGTCTTCAATTTAAGTAGAACCCTTTTCGTAAGCCTCCAGGTTTCTGCCCCGTACGTGAGTACTTTCAAGACACAGCTGTGCAGTAGCTGACGACAAAGACGAAGAACTCGGTACGACTCGTACGCAGAGTGGCCAACCGGGATCACGGCCTCCAATAAGACAATCTGCAACGTCTTGTACAAGCGTTCGATGTCACTTTACCGACGTCTTAGCAATCAAAAAGTGGGAAGAATCGGATCGTGACAAGCTCAACACACTCATCCGAAATGTAGTGAAGCGAGCCGTCGGGCTCCAGATCACCACGCCGCCGCACCGACCACTCGAGCTTAGGGTGCATAATAAGTTCGAAGAGATCGCTGAGGCACAGGAGAGAGCGCAGGTGATAAGACTGACGACTACCAAGACGGGGCGCCACCTCGTGCGCGAACTCGTATACTTCCCACCGGCCACCCAGGATGCACCGGAGTATATGCCGGTTCCCCGCGAGCTCCGCGACCTAATCACGATAGCACCCATTCTGCGAAACGTGCATCCGGAACACAATCGAGGCAGGCCGCCAGCCCGGGCGACCGCATTCTTCAAGCGCATTCTTCAAGCGCATAGACAAGAAAGCGGACGGCCTCGCGTTCGGGGAAGCCGCCGCCTACCACAGCAACCGAGCCTGCGCCGCCATCGTGGTCTCGTCGTCGCAGCGGTCCCTAAACGCCGCCGCGGTATTCACACGCGACTCCGAGGTGGCGGAGCAAGTGGCCATAGCCCTGTCAATGCTTAACGACAAGCGAGAGGGGATATTTAGCGACTCGGGACTGGCCTTCGAGAGAGGAGTCGTCTCCTAACAGGCGTCACGCACCCTCCGCCGCGCTGATCCGAGTGCCCTCAAGCACCACACCATCACCTGGTTTTCTGCCCGCCTGGGTCGGATTCCGGGGGCCCCGCCCAACCTCAAAGAGACAGCCTACGACGCTGCGTGCGCGCTTACCGACGGCGCTGTCCCCCCCGGGAAACCGCGTCTCGACGGGTTAGAGGTGAACAGGGAGGCCCCAGTAGCGTACAACGAAATTACTAAATACTTTTACCTGGGACGACGTCTCCTTCCGCCGCAGAACCTTAACCTAAGCAGTCCGTACGCACCAACGCTACACTTGTTGCAGACACATACCTATCGCAACCCCGCCACGTTACGCATCATCTACCCAAACGTCGACCCCGACGACGCGTGCCCCCCGTACGGCGACTCGGCGACAGTCGCACATGTGCTCTGGCAGTGTAGAAACGCCCCTCCCGACTCTACCTCGGGCAAGTGGGAGAAGTTCCTACAAATCCCGCTACAGCAAGACCAGCAATGGGCCGTCCAGTAGGCCCGCGTAGCGGCTGCCACATTACTCCCTGTCGGTCCCTGCGTGGGAGACACCCGCGCCACGCTGACGCGCGTCATGCGGCACCTTTAATAAAGTTTACCCAATCCAGTCATGTAAACAACGCCCATCGTGTCCCGAAGCTACATTTGAAAAGATTTCGGTTTAGATTAGTCTTTGTTCAACTAGTTATATCTTATTGTACTTTCTCCTTTCGTGGTCTCCTTCTCCTTGGGGGGGCGGGATTAACCCCCTGCCAGGGTAAATAATATCCTGCGTACGTCACACGTTCTGGTACAAACCGCTCTTCCCGTAAACACAGTTGCCAGTCACATAAGACCAGTCAGCGAGGCGCCAGTCTGCTGCTAGTGTGTTTATTTCGATTACGAAGCCCATTTCATTATGATAATACCAGTCGTAGTGCCACAGCCACTGCACTACATGCAGGACATTTATTCCTAAAGAACACGAACGTGCAGCCTATGCATTATTGTGCACTCAATTTATGGTAGAACTGGAGAGAACGCCTGTGTCTGTGCCCACTTTATTTTGTCTAATGCCGTCTTGAAGAGTGTCAGTGTGTCGTCGAATGCAGTACCGTACAGTTTCATTTGATATCATTCTCTTTCTGAAACTCTACTGCGTTGCATGTTTGCCGTTTGCGCTAGCTTTACTTGCAGCGGCAATATTCACTAATTGCCGTTCTCGCTTTATTTAAGGACCCAAATGCCGAAGCATTCGTACAAACATGCGGCGCCACCGTTGCATCTATACGCAAGAGCACCGCCGACACGGAGGAAGTATTAAATGTGGTCGGTCTGCACTTGGAACGCGATGAGATGCAACTCGCAGCTGCGTATGATGAGAAAGCTCGCTACCACGTTTTCCAGTCATCCTGGTCTGACATAGACTCTGCATGCGTGCAAGAAGGCTAAACTGTCTAGATATGAACTGATGCTGGCGACAAACGTGATTGAGCTTCTCTGCTCCGTAGAGGAAGCCACGAAGTTGCAGTAGAAAAGACATGATACAGCCGGGCTTTTGCTTCCCGCGTTGTGAATTATGGAAGCTTCCTTTGCAGAAATCTTAAGCAAAGGCACACTCTTTCGCAAAGAGGCTGGTAATGGACTACGGCGTAGCCTGTAGAAGCGGTTTGCAAGCACGTGGACCAACTCTGTTTCTTTTGATGGCTGCCCTCCTAGGCCCACGGTTTAAGCATTCCTGGTGTTCAGCTGCAACAGCCGACCAGATGCGTTGTGCTGTGCTTGAGAGATGGCATGTTTTGTTTGGGCAGTACAGCGCCGGCACGGCCGCAAATGCACTCTCAAGCAGGGCCAAGCAGACTGATGTTTAAAAACATCAGGCAAAATGAAAATGCCCACCAAGACAATACACCTGGATCCATTGTAAGGGAAATTTACCTTACAGAGTGAACGTACGAACACACCGTTAAGCCCCTGTCCTATTTGAAAGCGAACGCTATACACACTAAGAAAAAAAAAGAGTATCTCTTACTCTTTTCGAAGAGTCTGGACTCGCCACGTATACGACACACTTTGTGGGAGACACCCGAACTCTCTTTCGGCTGAGAGTCCCGAGACTATCTGTGCTCGATACAAGGTGGTTACGTGACTCTACACACAATAGTCATGCAACTCTCTTGTAGTAGTCTCCTAACCCCCTCAAAAGAGTTACACGACTAGTGCTGAGGGAGTCCATTAACTATTCTGCATGAGTCAGACGACTCAAGACAAAGGGTCACATGACCACTGCGGAAGGATTCGGGTAACTATTCTCGATGAGTCTAATGACTCCAGCAGTGTGTGTCAAGTTACCCTTAGTGCGTGGTGCAGGACTCTTGTAAATAGAGTAAAATAACTAATCCATGTAAGTCGTTTGACTCTCGGATGGCAGTGTCGAGCCGCTTTTCAAAATGTGCCACCAACTTTTGCTGTAAGTACACACGACTACGGCTAGTTCTCAAGATGACTACTCTGAAAAGACAACATATACGAAAGAACCCATAGCAAGCTTGCCAAAAAGGACATGGCAGGTTAGCAACAAAAATTTAACATTTCATCACCCTTTGTTGTCTTCTGGAAAATTCAAATGTATTAGTCAGCACAGAATCACCATGAAAGCAAGACAGCTCTCATTACTATTAAACTGGAATCAATAGCCAACCAAGCAAAACAGTCTTAAATATATGTAGCCTGCAGGTGTATATGCATGACACTGCAATGCAACTCAGAACCATAATGAGACCCCAAAATATTATGTAACTCATGTAGAAGTTCAATTCAGCGCTGCATAAGTCTCTAATGTCAAAACATTTATAAGTTAAACCTATTTCACTGTTCTTCGAGACATGTTTTTATTTAGAACTTACGATTTAACATTTTAAGCAAGCGAGCTACACATAACAAATAAAAAAGGCTGCACTTATGTGCAAACGAGACCCAGATAATCAAGTGCAATAAAAACAATATTTCAACTTAGATTACATAATCTATGCGTTATACTATGCTTGCTGAAAACAACTGGTTGGCAATTGATAATGCAATCTAACAGTAAAAACGGCTGTCTTACCATATGGTACTCTTGTTGGCACTTTTCCCCCACAACTTGTGCGTGTTAGCGCCAGTTGAAAATTGATCTCAAAAATACCACATTAAAAAGTTGTGCATCAATTTTATTCTGTCATACAACATGCAACAGTGTATAAAAGCTTCACAACAGATATTACAAAAATAAATACAGCAACATTTACACTAATTGTTTATTTATGTTGAGAAACATACTTTTCCAAGACGAAGTAAAATAGCTGACACAGACAATTTCACAGATTGCAATAGCCATTAATACAAAACTTGCCATAATGCAAACACGCTGACAAAATATGTGGCACAGGTAGCTGTATTTTGTTACGGCAAATATAGCACATGACTAATGAGGACAAGGGAGGAAGCAGAACACATAAACTATACCCAGCTGCATGCATGCAGCTGTAACAATATACATGGTGCACCAAGATCCAAAAGAAACAAAGAGGAAGATGTGAGGAAAGTTTCTTTTACTCATCACAAGTTATCCTGTAAGAGCAGAATATGCACTGGCTGTAATCTACCCTCAGCACATACGTAAATAAGTTACATTAGGTGCCACATTTACAAATCACTCATACAATGTTCTTGTGATCGTCCTTATTCCGATTTTTAACTTGGAAAGCATGACTGATTTACGTAAAGCCTCCCTACGGCTTGGCACATATACAGAAAAAAGTGTTTCTATAAACACTGGAGGTCATGGAAGGATGACTGACACATACCTCTTTTAATTCTTTTGTCTTTGTCTTTATGATTACCTACCACAGTAGTCTATTGTAGAGTGAAACACATCCAGATAATACACGGTGGGCAACAAAGTGTGAATACCTGTCCTTGATTTCTACCTTTCTCTGGTGTCCTGCTAAGATAAGATTGGTGCAAAAATTTGTCTTCCCAATGTATGCGTTCCCACAAAACAAAACAGGAGCAGATGATAAGCCACATTAATGGTGCGTGAAATAAAACATCTCTTCTTAACTTACCACTGCCATTCCAATCTGGTGCGATTTTCTGCTTTGTTGTGTACTCTAGCACAGCTACGCAGTTCACTTGGTGCCCAAAGCAACTCTCACACCATAGCAGCATGTCAATTTTGTTTTTCAAATTCTAAGCGAAACTCTGGTTATGGGGGATAATTGCAAACTTATAGTTTTGCTTTGTGGTCTTCATTATGTTGTAGAGCAGGGTAGAAAGCAAGAACAGATATATATAATTTGGGTTCCCACTGTGCATTGCATGGATATGTTTCAATGAATGATAAAACTATTTGGTAGATAAACATGAAAGAGAATTAAGCTCGAAGTCTACCATATCAGTAACTGGGAATTTTATGTGTAATTGAAATTTTGTGATTCCCAGTGATGAAGAAACAGTTTTGACTATATGTGCCAAGGCAACGAAGTCACTCATGCTCACAAAGGAAACAATAAAAACAAGCAAATTTACAAGGAGTTCGAACTTGCAACCTAAAGTGAGACACCTCACATGACTGATTTATGTATTTACTGAGCATAAATTACATCTGGCACATAATCTGCTTTTACAAGATGACAAACAATAAGTTACTGTTGCTTTCGCTCTGGGGCATTTGGCTCTTCTGAACACATGCACATTGTGTGGCACAGCTGCGTGGATGTAGCTGGGCACAGCTGTTATTCAGCATAAATCTGTTTTTATGGTCGTGTACTATTATCGTTGTAATTTATAATCAGCAAATAGCCTAACTATTGGGTTGATCAGCTCCATTTTAACATACTGACAGATTTCCCTGTTTATCGCTAACAAAGAGATGGGTACATCATTTCAGATTTCAAGAAACAGCGGTGGAACAGAACAAATGCTGAAGACAGAAAATCTACAATGACCAGTACCTTTTTTATTAAATGCTATGTACTAGCTCTTTCTGCAATGAATGCCATTATTACCAAAAATTGTAGCCTGAAATAATAATTGGGAAATATTTACAAAAGTGACAGAGATTAGAACTGCATGTTAATTTCAAATGTCTTCTTAAACAAGATCACGATAACTGAAGTTTCATTAATTTCAGTAAAATGCTGACATCCCATTATTGAAGCTAGTCAGTGCTGAAGGTATTGTTAGTTTGTAGGAGTCCTCAGACTGGCAGCTCTGAAATATTTGTCACCATACTTGGTGGAACATGCTTTGCTCTTTCAGATATTACTTTGCCAAAAAGCCTCCTGTAAGCCTTGTGGGACGATTCTGTGTGAAAGAGAAATCTATTTGATCATTACTTTTTGGGTATGTGTATCTCAGAACTGGTGCTAGTCTGAGTTCTTACATAGTAGACGTTATTGAGTACTGTAATTCTAATGCCTGCCACTGCTATAAATTTCAGTTAGTGAAAATTGTCGCACTGTCATGAAGCAGTTATGTTCAATAATTAGTGGCAGCCACCGCTGAAACACTCAGTACAACACACAAAATAAATATATGGAGTCAAAATATAAATGTCCAACAAAGTTATAATCACGTCTACATTTCAGAGAACTGTCTTTATTTCTGTTAGTGTGCCAATACCAATTGCACATTCACAAACATTTCAGTATTGCACTTCTGGCAAATGCAGGAAAATTCACCGTCTTTAACAGAAGCTCTTGGGAAGACAGCCCAGATTCGCTTCGACAATAGGACTTGCCTTAAACTTTGCGTCGCTATGATGTGGGTCAGTGTAGCAAGGGGAACGTTTTGCTGATTGAATATTACTCGAAATATTTTTATTATTTGTACTAGAGGCTTAAAAAGAGAGCCAATTGTAGAGTTGTTCATGCAGATTTTATATATTCCATTAGTTTTTGTTTAGCTGCTTCTTGAGTTATGCCCTACACAACGGCAAAATACATAGTGATATTTGCGGGTACTTTCTTGTGTATTAAATTTTCACAAAAGGCCGTGTGCTGCAGCTAACTCAGCTCCCTGTAGACTGCAAGGTGCCGATATCTATTCAAACAGCATGTAAAGTTACTAGAAGTATGCAAGATAGTAGGCAGGCAGGCAGGCCTGCCTACTAATCTTTCATACCTCTCATGTACTCTGAAAAAAAATTATTGAGAATACTTGAATAATATTTTTCTCATAATAGCATGAGAATGACCTTGTGCACTTATAATTGTTCTATACAAATGAAATTTGGCATACATACTCTTCACGATATGCAGAATACCGATATCTAATTGAAATTGCAATCTGTAAAAATTATTTAAAGTGGCCTAATATAATTTCGCATAGTTCCAGTAATTGTACAAGCTGTTTGTATAGGTATCGCCACTTTGTGGTATACAACTAGCTAAATAAGATACAGCATGAAACTATTTGCGAAACTTTTTACACACGAAAGTGCCCATAAAAATATATTGCCACTATGTAGGACATAACTAAACACCAGCTACAGAAGAACCAATGGCAATTCAAATCTACATAAAACTTCCTATGAATGGCAGCAGATTCAAATCTCTAGTACAAATAATTAAAAAAAGTTGTTTCGAGGAGCATTTCCCCTTAACAAGCGGGTGTCAATGTTTCTACCAAAGGGTTAGAAAATGCATTGAGGCATACCATAGGGAGTTTTATAATTAGCACATGCACGCATCTGCCTAAAAAGCCCCATGCCCTGCTTGCATTCCTTAGACATTTTTCTGCAGTCTGTTGTATGTCACCGTTTGCATCCCTTAACACTGAAGGTGCAAAACCAAAAAACAGCCTAATAATACACTGAATTTTTAGCCTGTAAAGGGGTTGTATGCAACTGGGGGCAGCCAACTCTAGCATGATAATAAACAAATATTTGTTCTCGCATTAATGAAGCCAGTCAAAATATAATCTCGCAAATCTGGAAATTAATGCACAAAGAACCTTGCTGATTGTCACATTAGTGTCCCAGACAAGATCTTTTGACTTTTATAATTCCTAGTTTAATTCACTTTCCTCTAGTAAATGGGTTCTGACCTTGAATACTTAGTGTAGGAGACTAAGCCAGGCATGGAAGCCAATATTTAAATCTGAAATAGACATTCATCCACCAACCACATGGCACTGCTACGGCATCAGAAGAAGCATGCATCCATGGACATATAGTCTGTAAATTATTTTTACATGATCTGTAGTGTCACTCTTGCACTAACAAATTCTCAACATTAGGAAATACATCTGCTATTTAAAGCACTGCTACAAACCTGTGTGTTTGAGAAATGCGATACTCAAAAGGTGTAATACAACCAATGTGTGCATGAAACCTGTGCTGCCTTTGACATTCGTCAGTGTTGCAAATAAGCACTGAGAAATGCCAAGGGCATCATAGCTTTCATGTCTCAAACCTTGTATGCGAGTACCAGTATCCTTGCAGTGAAAGGAAGTCACATTATTACCAGACTTATGAGGGGAAGCCATGTTTCTCTAGTTCAGTATTTTCTTTCTTGTGCTCCTATATCCTTCAGTTTTTCAATAATAACGGGTGCTTGAAATAAGTACTCTATATTGCTCATAACCTTATCCTCGACCAGAGCCCGTGTTATGTTACATTTCTTGAACACATTGAAGTGCGGTAGATTATCAAAGGAAGAAAAAATGCCGTAGGTTGGCATATTGGCCTTCTGTACAACAAGAATTAAGAACCTATCAATTACATCCGTACAAAAGAATTACGAGAAACGGGGCTTAAAGGCAGGTATACATAATATTAGCAGGAGTAGATGGCGAGAATTCTAAGAGAAAGGAACTATTAAAAACTAGGTACTAAAGACACATATGAATTATAATAGCAGAAATATTTGCAAAGAATTTGAAGAGACAAATAGAATGTCTGTTCAAATCACTCCACCCCAACATTCATCCATGGTTCGATAAGTGATCACAGATGGTGATGCTGTCTGGATAGATGGTAGCTGAGGCACAGCTGTGAAATAGGTAGAACATGTAGAGGGGTCACCAAAGGTTTCACGCTGGTTGCACAGCAGGTCGCCTTGATCTCCGAACTCGCTGGACACTGATGCGTTGAGCCTGGTTATACGTCGTTCGCAAGAAGCCTGGCCCGAGTGTGCGGCATGGCTTGGGTAAAATTTCGAGGCAACCTGAAAAACACAGATACATATATATAAGCACAAAAATATTCTGCACCATAGGGCAAATCTGAAGTTTACCATCTGCACATAGCAGATGATGAAAACAGACAGAAGTCACCAGACTCCAGGTATATAAATGTGCAATGCAAAAGTGTAAATGAATGTGAAGAGCTGCTTATAGGATGGAATCCTTCATTTTGTCTTTTGTGGATCAATAATAGTATCTTAACATAAAGTCAAGTATACATGACCCTCCCTATTTGTGTAAGTAGGCTATTCCATGCCAGCTGTTCCAAACTGGCACACGACCACTTGGAATTTCTTTTTGAAAATTGAGGGCCCTTCAATGTAGAACAAATCTCAATTTCACGCAATACTTAAAGCAAAAAAAAAATTTACTGGCGCAAACATTATGTCAAATTTTGTGTAACACACCAAAGTATGCATCATAAAATGGCATAGCCAAAAATTTGGTTCCTTCATTAAGAAGGCCAAATTTTTAACGACAATGAAGAGAGGCCTTATACCAAAACCTTAACTGCTTATTAGTCAGTGCTCAGTTTATTATGGCTGATTAAAAATGGACAAAATAGCTTATTAACTTTATTTTCACAGAAGTGACCTACAGCAAAAGCTGCAAATTTATGCAATCCATGTGTTTAGGACTTGTGCTGCGTGCAAGAATGGTATCAGAAAGATACATTATACAGCCGTGCAGAGAGAGGAGGATGAACTTGGAAAAAAAGTCAGTTTTGGCGTACGTTTATCGGCCTACTTACCATTGAGGCAGCCCTAGTAAATTTATGCCAAATACCATGTATGAGAGTACATTGTATTGTTTTTAAATTGGTAAAGCTTTATCAAAGTAGTTTTTGTGTTAAGCGAGAAAAAGATTCTACAAGTGATCTCTTGTAGTTTCAAAATTTGCATCGTCTAATACACATAGCCTCTTGGCGGCTAAGACAAAATGCATGGACTTGAGCATCCCTGCACAGATAGCAGGGAGTCTAAACTGCTTCGAAGTTACTTCTTTCATTGCTGAGTGACTACAAGCCATTTCACTCAAAAAGATGCCGCTTAATTACAGGTATTTACCTGAATCTTTCTGTCGGCTGTCAGCCTGCTTGGCATCATCACTAAGGCTGCCAACTCCCCAGTGGACGTAGCCGGGACATGGTGGCGGCAGGATGCAGTGGCAGAAGCCGCCAAAGGCTCCCAACTCCCTAGTGGACAGTCAGGACAGGGTGGTGGTAGGACGCAGGGGTAGGAGGCGCCAGAGTGTACCTGCAACAAATTTGCACAAATGTTCTTAGTCTTACCATGTCACAATTTACAATAAAAAGTGAGCTGTCTGTGTAACATGGCTACCAATACAAATAAAGGTAAACAGTTAGGTCCTACGACACAACTAGAAGCCTGACAAAAAAGAAACGGTACTTATGTTTATGAAAATCTAAACAATGAAAAAAAAAACGTGCAACCGATTTGTGCGTGGAAGCTCGGTTGAAACCTGAGCTCATACCATCAAGTGATCTGCTAGTCAACTGCAAGCCTGCCACCTTAACATGGCATTGTAAATGTTTTTACAAGCATTATTTTAAGCTGCATTAATACAAGTTCAAAATGTCTTAATATAAGTAAATCACCAAGCAATTAACGAATTCCAGTGGTCGTTAATGCAACAAAGTGCAAGCTCGGAATGAAGCTGGCCAAACTGGGCAGTGAAAAATAAAAATGTGGTTCTCTACATCTTGTTTTCCTGGCTTTTGCTCTAGCACTAGAATATACAAGAATTTAGACATTCCTGATATTTCACCCTGCCAATTTTTATGCCATAATGCATCATACTTCAGCAAGAGCAATAATGCTTTCTTTTAACAGTAAATAGTTATAGAACAAGAAAATTCATTGGAGCCAACGTTTTGAGGAGAAAAATCTCCTTCTCTTTGTCGAAATATTGGTTCCAGCAACCCTTGTTCTATGGCTCTTCATCAGTTCAAGTCTGTCTTCCTGTGTACCTCTGTACTTTCAATGTTATGTCAATGAAATTGTAATAACGGATCATTAGTAAATGTAGCTGATGAGGAACTTGGGCTTGTTGGTAGATAATGACAGAGTAACTGCGCAACATAGAGATACGGACAAGGGAGCCTTGTGTGTGTTGTCTCTTCCAGCCATGTCTCCCCTTTGGGCGATTACTCTGTCTCAATGTAAAACTATTACCCTTTGCACAATAATAGTAAAATGCACAAAGGCAGGAAAGTGGACACAATAATTACGACAAGTAGCTTCATATGCTAATGAGATATGCGAAAGTGCCTGCTACGATTTGTCTCACCCATAACGTGCTGGATAAGATCGCGACTTCTGGCTGCTGCCATTTCTTGAATACCTGAAATAAAATACATTTCAAAATTTAAAAAATACACAGGACAACAGCAGTAGCTGAGGACATAACGCATTGTTTAGTACAAGAAGGTAAACTAATCACTGATACACGGCAGACAAAATTTCCTTTCAAAAATTAGTAGAAAAATACACCACACTTCATTTCATTCAATACTGTCAGCGTTTCTTGGTACAAGAAAAAAGGTATTTCTGCATGGAAGCAGCAAAATAATAAATGGCCTTCTACTATCACAAAATATGCTGCAGCGACTAAGCCAACTACAGCTGTATATACTTAAAATTGTTGTATGCACATTACAATAGCCAAGACAGGATAAACTTGGGTTCATATGCAGCTCACTGAAAGGTACAACTTTGCAATCAACTCATTTCTGCTTGGCATCTATACGCACTAATATAAAACTACAAATAAAAGGACCCTTTTTTTCATAAAACACCGGACTCAATATACAAAATCCAGTAGCAATATTACAATTTCCCCACATAACACAGGCACGTTTTGTAAGCCTAGTAGGATTTACTATATAAATATTGCAGCATATTCATGCTTTTAAATATTTACAACCGTGAAAATAAAGATTACGTAAAAATAATACATATAGACTTAGATTGTCAGCTAATGAGTTTTGTGTTTTCTACTTACAGCCAAATGCACATAAAATTTGTTCTGTTTCAGCGCTTTTAAAGCGCTGTGTCTGTTCGCTTGTGCATGCAGCCGCTTTACCGCTCTTAAAATATGTGTGCTGCCACATCGCCTGACACTGCCATACAGTGTTGTAGCGTTTTTATTATTCGCGGTAATATACCTAAAGCGCTAGTAAATCTTCAAAATACACAAGCTGTCTTTTCGACTACCTGTCTTCGCCAGCGATAGTCACACTGGTGCTAGTATTGTATCTACACTTCAAGCTACGCAGTACTTCATATTCTGCGGATTTTTCGATGCGACAGGCCACTCGTCACTAGAGTCGTTAAGAACGGTGTTTCTCCTGGCAGTAAAGCTTTGCAATAGTTTCAGATGCTCTCCTGAGGCTTCCGTCTGCCAGTAGTATTT
Organism: Dermacentor andersoni; assembly: GCF_023375885.2. Classification (NCBI taxonomy): domain Eukaryota; kingdom Metazoa; phylum Arthropoda; class Arachnida; order Ixodida; family Ixodidae; genus Dermacentor; species Dermacentor andersoni. Next base: position 60,172,048 of record NC_092821.1, read on the forward strand.
TCGCATACATACGCGCACGCATGCCTAAGAAACGTCTGTGAACTGCCAAGAGAAACGTGGCGCGAAATGTAGCCATACCGGAAGGGTCCAGTACGCGCCGTTTGTAAACTCCGAACAAAAGCTGATATGCTTACCTGAGACGTTAAGAGAAATATGGCACAAGTCACAGGTCCCCACTGGTAGTGGTTCGTATGCATCTGGTCGTCTCTGTCCGTTGCGATCTCCCATATCACAATGAAAGATGCAGTGCAAACCGCAGCACTTCGGGCGCTTGTGACGGTCCGGCGAGCTGCACTTGCTCGATGTCGGCAAAGACGACATCGGCGATACGCTACTGCTGGCGGCGGTCCCCTTGTCGCAATCACACAGCACGGACAGAAGCTCCCACCGTAACTTGCCGCAACGCTTGGTTGCAGTCGCCCCTAACGCAGCGATTTCAGAACCACTCAACGACAACGTACTCGCGCGTGATGCAGCGCAACTTCAAAATGGCGTCATGGTCATGCTATTGACGGCTTCGGCTTTGGATCATTTTGTATCTGCACAACTGAGCAAAACAGTTGCGCTAGTTTCGGTTTTGTTTCCTCGCGTTGAAATAAAAACTGTTTTGCTCACTGATAATTTTACGTCACTTAAGTAATGTTCACGAATGAAACAGCCATGAATTTAACACGCGTGTTGAAATACCCGCTACGTTCACTTGGCAGAAGCAAAATTTGCTCGTCCGAGCGTGGTTGCGTTTGAAATATCTATCGGTGGGCTGTCGGAGCATGCTAGAAGTGTGAAGACGCGGCGTAATTGTCCTTAATTTGCTTAGCTATAACGGTGCGGCTGCCCTTGATTTCTGTCGAGTGCAGATTGCTCTGATGTAAGGTAGAACTACAAAGCCGCCCATGTTACTGAATGATCTAGTGCACCTGAAGCTGCCAGAACTCCGGTATTTCCTCCACAAGTTCTTGCGACTGTGTGCCGCTGTCACCAAATGCGAGCGTAGTCATTTGGCGGAGATTTAGCAAAACATTTTCTAGAACTATCGTTCACCGCTCTCTCGCGACATGGAGAAGAAGCGTAGTTGGTCCTTAGTAAAATTTTCTGTTTATTGCGAATTTTGTGAGAGCAATTATATGGGCACAACCGCCGAAATATATCTGTAGGTGTTGCCGTGAGCTTACGTATTAAGTCAAGTGCGATAAGATCCTATCCTACGCCGTTGGCTGTGCGCGTTAAAGGAAGTGTACGAGGGTGAGCCGAGATGTATAGTGCCTGGATGGGTGCCCCCAAGTATCTATAGGTAATAACGTGATAAAACGCGCGCAAGCCGGGGAAAGGAGGCGCTGGTTTAGCACGCTTCTCCTCTGGCCGTTGCGACAGCCCGGTCTGGCGCTACTCTCGCTCTGTCTTGGAGATAATTTCCGATGGGTGCAAGCAAGGGGGGGGGGGGGGGGAGAGGGCGCTTTTATAGCGCCATTTCAAGTTTCGGAGACGCTTTGAAAGACGAGGCAGCAGAAGCGTTCTGTCCGCTCTGTTCGCGCCCTTCATCACGCCGACGCTGTGACAGCGAGTGTTCGCGGTCATTGAGTGAGATCTGTTCATGTTTGCACGTGCGCGCGCGACACCGTGCTTGCTAATTTACGGAGTAAGCGATTGTTTACTACAGTTTATTCAGGCGATGAAACTACGAACCTTGGTCCGTGCAGTTGTTTGTGCAGTGGTTCATGCAGCATTGGGGGGAAACTGCTACATTTTTGTTTTTACATTTCTAGGGGGTTCAAAAGCAGTGCTGCGTACGCTTTGTTTCTGGTCGCGGAACGCAACGCACTGAGGTGGCCCAGCGGCTTTGGTGTTGCGCTGCTGAGCTCGAGGTCACGGGTCCAATCACAACCGCAGCAGTCGCATTCCAATGGGGGCAGAATGCGAAAACGCGCGTATACTGCGCATTCCGTGCCCATTAAATAACTCGAGCTGCTGAAAATAAATCTGCAGATTTCTATTACCGTGCGCCTCATAACAAGATCTTGATTATGGAACCTAAATCCTCAACGTTTAATTTTACGTAGCGCAATTACATTTACAATCGACACTGTTGAGTGCGCCTACTGAACTTATCTCGTTGCTGTGATCTCTTTAGTAGCCAATGCTTTCTTTAAAGATTTACTTATGGTCAGAATCCAGTGTGACAAATCCGGGTCTTCCTTAGCATAGGAAGCCAGCTTTCGCTTAAGCGTGTGAGATATCAACAAACATGTTCAAGAAAAATCGGTATTTAGAGTTTGATGTAATTGCAGAACATGACAAGGACGAAAGAATGATACACCGCATTACAACCAGGACATTAACCCGAGGGCCTGCCTCAAACAGAAGTGGTTATCTGGTATTTCTTCTCCAGCATTATAATCTTTCTCTCGCCAGACTCATCTCGAATATCAGAGGAGTCACGATCTTCCACGATGACTCTTCGCGTGCTATTAAGAGTCACACGACCCATACACAAATGTTGACTCTTGTTTTGTGACTCTACCCGCGCGAAAATGGGTCTTCGTAATTAAAAAAGAGAGTCAAGTTGCCGTGACTCACATTTTACTCTCTTTTTTTTTTAGAGTGTACGCTTTCACTTGATTTCCCGCTGCGCAAGGGCAGTTTTTATTGTTTCACTGACGTCAGCTGGCGTAGAACGCCTGATTTCAACGGCATCCCTGGTAAGAGCAGCAAAGCGAAATCGGCTGCCGAGCACTTCCTCCGAGCAGCTCATGTTTGCGAAGGGCAACAGATAGGTAGAAGGCCAATTTTTTATCTCACTTTTTTTCTGTTTTTAGAACTAACCGCTGAAGCAGCCGTACTATTACTTTGGGTTTTCAAAACTAAACGTCGAAGCGACCATTTAGCTCGTGACATTTTGGTGCAATATTTCGATTAATAAAACAAAAATAAAGGTTTTGCACCTTGCACTGCTTGCAGCCTTTATTGCAGCATCTAAAGATCACGAGGACACCTAAGCAAAAATACGTTATGTCGTCATTCTAGCATTAACATATTTAGGCGTAAACAACATTAAAACCTCACAAGCCGTTAGAACATACTGAACATAGAAATACTCTATGTAGCGGGAGAACTACCAGTGTGGGAATTAGTAGGGTGGTTGCTCTGCACGAGATATATTACAAAGCTACTATCCATCGATCATGGTAACGTACTTTTTGTATTTTTGCAGTTCATAACACGTCTAAATACGTCAGCTTTATGGTGCGTTCATTAGTAACTGGATAAAACTACCAAGATGCCTCTCCTACGTTGAGGAATCACAGGAATGTAATTGGACTGCCCGGTCATTACTGGAGTGGGAATGGGCTAAACTTTTTGTTTCCAAGGAATTGAAAGGAATGCAACTGCGGCAAGTTCTAATTCACCAGAATAGAATTGGAATAGAATGGGGGCTCCCATTCCGCCACACTGGTGACGAAACAGCAAGCCATAGCACAATAGTCGAGTGATGTAAAAAGTTTCCAGACGGCCGTAGGTCAATCGAGGTTGACGCCACACGAGGTTGCTTTTTCAGTAGTCAAACTAACGACGGCAATTTTTTTTGTTGCGAAACCAAATATATGGGCACTCCAGGCGCATTCCCACTATCGGCGTCATCGTTACATACCATATAAAGTCCAAGTGCGATAACATCGTGAAAGCCTGCCGTATCCTATGGGTGCCAATGAAAGCGTGCGATTGTGAGCAGAGGATGGTGACGATGTCGCGCGCGCAAAGGACGAAGGCGAGTATGAAACGCGCCGTCGGCGATGAGTTTTCGGTGGAGTAGTGCCGACTGCGGACAGCTTCGTGTGCGCTGCTCGCCGCTTAGTTCGCGCTGAGGCGAGAGGCGGCACGAAGGTCTACTCGCTCACTGCTCCTGTCGCCCTTCCCCACCCAGCGCTTTGACAAGGAATGTACACGATCATCAAGTGTGATGTGTTGAAGTTTTCCTGTCGAGCATGACACAATGCTAGGAAGTTCAGTGAGTAAGCCAATGTTTACCAGTTTGTGTGCTCGTTCAAACTACTGTCCTTACTTCGTATGGCTCTCCACTAATTTTCTATCGCAATCCATGCATCGCTGTTCGGGCAAAACTGCAATTCTATTTATCTATGCCAGCACCCTCCATGTTGATTTGCTCCCGAGTGTTCGTGGGATTACCTGTGAGTTATAATATGACGTGATCCAGCCCACATATATTTCATTTCATTTCATTTTATTACCTTAAAGACCCCGTTCGGGGTATTACATAAGGGGTGGTTAACATGTGAACATAAGAAAAGGCAGGTGTTACATTGAAATACAGGTTTCAACAGTTTCTAGAAATTCTGAATGACGTGTGATGACAGCGACATTAATGGGTAGGTCGTTCCAGTCCTTGGCAGCTCGAGGAAAAGATGATGATTGAAGAGTGGCAGTTCGTGTTCGAGGACGAGAAACTTGGAGTTGATGGCTGGTGCGCTGTGACATGCGTGAAGATGATGGCGTGACGTAAGGCGGGCGGATTAGTGAGCTGTAAAAAAATTTGTGATAAAGAGAGAGCGTGGCGATGCGACGACGAAAAGCAAGAGATGCCAAGCTAGATTGTGCCTTTAAGTGTGAAATGCTGATGTTGTATGAATATGAAGAATGGTTGAATCTGTCGCACGATTCTCAACCGACTCGAGTGCATTGATGATATATGTTTGATGAGGGTTCCAGATGGCGGTAGCATATTCCAGTTGTGGTCTGACAATGATTTGTATGCGAGTAGTTTGACGTGCTGTGGAGCATGACGAAGATTACGCCTCATGAACCCAAGGGACTTGTTTGCTGACGAGATTACGTTAGTCGCATGCGCATTCCAGGAAGAGAGAGAGAGAGAAGAATACAGGAAGGCAGGGATGTTAACCAGTCAATAGTCTGGTTGGCTACCCTACACTGGGGGAAGGGAGAAGGGGAAGAGAAAGAAGGGAGATAGAAGGTGTAGGTACGTTTACGTACAGCACTTCAGTTAAAGTCGCTCGAGCAAACCAGAAGTTCTGAGAAAACACAAAAGTGCCTTCACTGCCCGCATTCCAGGAAAGGTCGTGGGACAGGGTTACGCCTAAGTACTTATAGGCTAGAACTGATTCTACTGGGACGTTTGCCATTGTGTAAGTAGACAGATAAGGATTACGACGGGGGGAAATCGAAATAAATTTGCACTTGTTAGGGTTCAAGGCCATTTGCCAATGGTTGCACCAGTCCTGCACGTTATTAAGGTCATTCTGGAGAGATGCTTGGTCAGAAATGTTAGTCACAGCACGATAAATCACACAGTCGTCAGCGAACATACGAATAGGACAAGATACGTGCAGCGGAAGATCGTTAATGTATATTAGGAAAAGAAGCGGTCCTAAGACTGAGCCTTGAGGGACACCTGAAGTGACAGGGAGGGATTCGGAGGAGACGTTATTGACAAAGACGAACTGGGAACGATTAGTAAGGAATTCGTTTATCCATTGTACTACAAGAGGATCCAAGTTCAATCTAGATAATTTTATTAGCAAGCTGTTATGAGGCACTGTGTCAAAAGCTTTAGAGTAGTCTAGAAAGATTGCGTCGGTTTGAACGTTGTTATCAAGATTAACGTGGAGATCATGAAGGAAGATAGCTAGTTGTGTTTCACATGAAAGCCCTTTACGGAAACCATGTTGTGAAGGATGAAAGAAGTTTGCCGAGTCTAAAACGCTCATGATATGCAAGTATATGACATGTTCCATGATTTTGCAAGGAACACTAGTTAATGAAATGGGGCGGTAGTTTAAGGGGGAGTCTTTGTTACCTGCTTTGAATACTGGAACGACCTTTCCAACTTTCCAATCATCCGGTAAAGTACCTGTAGACAATGATTGCGTGAACAACAGAGTGAAACATGCCGCGGATATATGCTTAGTATTCATTAGGATCTTTGAGTTAATTTCGTCTACACCAGAAGAAGTATATAATTTGTTTTTCTCAATGATTGATAGTATACCATCTACCGAAAATACAATGGGTGGTATATGTGATGTTATGTTAGTAGGTAGTGGAAAGTCTGGAGTGGTAGTTTCTTTTGTAAACACGGGAAAAAATGCTGTGTTCAATATATCAGCGCACTCGGCGTCCGTGGTGGTGTCGCCTGCTGCATTCGTCACGCTGATGGTACGAGCTTCTTGGGGATTTAAAATGCGCCAGAACTGCCGAGGATTTTGAGTAAGTAGCTGGGGCAGGTCGACGTTATAAAAAGATTTTTTAGCAGTGCGAAGGGCACTCAGGTAGGCGTTCTCTGCCGTGTAGTATTTTGACCAAGCCTCGGTGCTTCCAAGACGCGTGGTTAGCCGGAAGCGACGTTTCTTTAGGTTTTCAAGCTTCTTTAAAGCTTGAAAACTCAGAAAGAAACAGCGTAGATTCATAAGTGCGGGCGTCCTTTCAACTAGGTCAATGTGCGTCGAAATGCAGTGCACCCAGCTAGTAAACTCTAACCAAACTATCTGCACTCTTTGGCATCTCAGTTGGGACGTACTGTCGCAAATTGCTAGAGTGCGACCCTCTTTCCAACAAATAATCATATATACAAGAGAGTCTACGAAAACTTTATTACTTCCTCCCGTCTAAACATGTTTCGTAATCCTAAAATAAGAACTGCAAGTTTGACTCGTGCAACCCTTGTAGAAACCACCTGCTCAGTGGACAAGTCTGGGTAATTTAGAGTCATGTACGAACCATTTTTATACAAGGTGCCCCATATAAATTGCGTTCAAAGTTTAAATTTGTGCGAGTGCCACGTACGTGGACAGAAGGAAGGTAATGGTGCTTGCCGGCGCTTGGAGCAAGTTAGGCGGTTTATTTTTGTTTTGGTATTCGCCGAATTACACGTTGTTATTATTCTTTATTTAAGTTCTCCAATATTATATTCACAGCGAAAATGTCCATCAGAAAATTGTAGGCAATCATGAAAAATTACCTAAACATCTTTCCCTTACTCAGTACATGGTACACAGAAGTTTCTCTCAAGCGCCAACGGAAGTCTGCGATTCACTCGCATAGTTTTTTTAGATATTCTAACAAGTTACTAGGGCACCCTGTATAAGCAGCTATCATGTCTTGAGGTATAGTTTGAAGATTATACAGAAAGGGGGGAGGGGGGAGCTCTCAATGCCCCTATTTACTGGCTCAGAGCATCTGGATAAATAAGCCGATTCACTCAGGTGTAGTTTGCCTGAAACATGAGTAATGTATAGTGATGATGATAGGAAAAGTTGTTTTCTCTTTTCCATTGGGAAGGTTTAATAGAAATTTAGGATACCAGATGACGGCGGCTCCAACTACCTGAGGAAAATGACTTCAACTGCCGTCGTGATCGGCGCAGCCGATGGGATGCTTTTGACGGATCCAACACCGCTTTCTTTTTTTTTTACTTTTAACAGCTGTGAACAAATAAATTCTGTAGAATTACGTGCCAAAACCACGACATGATTATAAGGCACGCCGTAGCGAGCGACTTCGAAATAATTTTGACCACCTGGCGTTATGTAACTTGCGCCCAATGCGTGCTACAAGGTTTTTTTTTTCATTATTTTTTATTATTAGGTGTAGATTTTTAATCTAACCTCTATCGACTGTGCAGGTGCACGCTAATGTGACATCAACTTATATAAACTTATACCCCTGTCAAGCGGGCAAGTTAAGTGCACTTACGGCGAGTGCACTCGGTTTTTAAGTGCACTTTCCCAAATCTTAACGTCGCAGCGGAGTGTACTCTCAGATGAGTGCACTCAAGTCGGAGTACGTTCACGGAACGCACTTTGCTGGCCGAGTGCGTAGCCTCGCCGCCAACGGTTTGAAGGAGTGCCTAGCCTCGCCACCAACGCTTTCAACGACGCAAAATGTAATGCATAGAAAAAGGACACAAAAGTTTATTTCAGTTATTGAGCAGCTTTTAACAATATAATTTGTGTTTAGCGAGAAGCGAAACAGCACAGTAAAGAAACGAATTTATCATGTACACAACTAACGGCGCCAAAATGGTGCGGCACCGCGGCGCCGCCGTGTTCATTCAGTTCGTGTTTATTTTGGTGGGAAAGCGTGCTGACCACGCCGGTCGTGCTTTGAGCCGTGTGCGTGGCATTTTGCACTGTAGCTAAATATCGAACTCGCCGTCTTTGCTCATATATACTCGCTCATATTCTGTTCTAGCAGGATCATGAGCAGGATCAACTGCCGCCTCGCCGCACGCCGCCATGTTGTTTTGGATTGGCTAGGCATTCGTCTTGGCCAGCATTGACTTGCAACACACTTATAATAAAGACATCTTCGCTTTTTGTTGAGACAAATAGATGAAGTTTGTCTTTATATATAATTCTACTTAAAACAACCGCTTTTTAGCAGCTTTCTCTTGTTAATTTACATCTTTAAAAACGCGCTCTTAGTGTGTCGCCATTCTTTTTTTTTTTACTGCGAGTGCACTCTGTTTTCCCGTTAAGAAGCGCGTTGCCTAAAGTGTGACTCAAGGTCCCGAAGTGCACTTCCCGTAAGTGCACTTAACTTGCCCGCTTGACAAGGGTATTATACGGTGCCTAATACGGACCCCACATCCTGCGCCTTTCCCGCATCCTTCAACCTCTGAATGTATGGCTTGTTCCATAATAAAAATACGCAAATGCCACCTAGCTTGACAGAACCAAGGCTAGGCATTCATTGGCCATACGCAGATTATATTTTGAATTCCGCCCAACTATATAATTCTCATGAAATTATTAACCAGCTTCTCCAATATTATAAAGAGATGAAAAATGTCAATGACAATATTGTAGAGCAACACGAAATACTCCGGGTACACCTTTCTTTTGCTCAGTGTGTGCTACACAAAAGTGTTTTTCCAAGCGTGAAGAAAGCCCGCGAATACACACAAAGTGCCTCGAGCGGCCAGTCGCGTGGCCACTTTGCGTGTATCCTCGGGCTTTCTTCACGCTCAAGTACCTGGTAAACAGTGATCTGAACTATTAGCTAATCGAAAAGAATAGCGATTGACGCTGTCAGACATACTTAAAGAGACCGCAGAAAACTCTTTCTCAGCTGGGGAAAATCATTGGAAAACCTCTGGAAAATCGATGGAGCTGCGGATCAAGAAGTAAAAATCGGAGGACGCTTAAGCTTCGCCTTCAAGTGTGGAACGCGAGAGCGTTATCGCACCCCGTTCATACCGCCCACTCATTCGCTCGGCATGCTCTCGGCATGCACGATCTACGCGAGCGAAACGTCGTGATCGGCTCGGACAGCCGGGCCGCGACGCGCCATGAAGGCGGACGCGATCATGGGGCTGACGCCTCGATGGGATCGTCCTCTATCTCACTTGGGAGGACCACGCAGACGCATGACTCCTCGCCAGCAGCACGGCACACATCGCAGGGGACGCTTTCCCACCAGACGCGTTCCAGCGCAGAGATCACGTCAGAGGCGTCCCGCATCAGACGCTGCACCTAGGAAACGCGCCGTGAGCGGAAAGAGGAGCCGTGCCACCTAAACACGAGGGTTCGAGTAGCGCACGCTGGAAGTTGGAAGGGGGAGAGCGAGAAAACTTATTAAATGCAAGCGTATTGGGGCATCCTCGCACCGGTCCCCGCACGGCCCCAATGCGCTGAAATGAGACGAAGGGGAGAGGCGGGCGAGTGGTACGCCACCTGTCGGGGCCGCGCCGTACATTGCCAGGAGGGGGTCTGTGTTTGCCGCAAGATGGCTCTGCGTGTGCGCCAAGCGGAGAATAAATGTAGCGGAAACGTACTTCGCTACTAGTTTAACTGCGACTTCTGTAATTTACATGCTCATAATTACCGATATACACCGTAGTACAACTTTCTACGGCACGTTTCATAGAGGCGTTTTGTCCCGCTTTGAACCATCGAACTCATGGCTGAGTGAGGTGCTTATCCTTGCCACCCTTCTAAAGTGACAAGAACGTTTTCTACTCACAGTATGAACGCTGCCATTTCTCTGTGTGACTTTTATTGTGCCCTCCATTCTCTGACTATGCAGAACTGGTGAACGTCTGGTTGAATGCAACTATAATAAATACCATGAAAGAAAAAAAAAAAGCTCATGGCTGAGTGGTAGCGTCTCCGTCTCACACACCGGAGACCCTGGTTCGATTCCCACCCAGCCCATCTTGCAAGTTGTTTTTATTTATGAATTGGCTTCGGGGATTTTTTCGCTCACGGCCAACGCCGCCGACGACACTGGCTTTTCTGCGACACGAGCTTCTTAACGCTGGATACACGCGAAACCATGTATCCCGTGCAATTTGTAAATAAAAATACCTGCGCATTCCATGCACCATGTTTTGTGTTTCAAGGCTATGTTCCCCGAACAAAACTAAGAAAACTTAACGGACATTTCTCATATTTGGTTTATTCACTTTACAATACCATCCGTTTACATAAATTCTAGCAGGTGCGTTGTCTGAACATAATTTCTTTGAGAGATGACTTTCATCGGCGAATACTTCTTGTGAGCAAGACGAAAGTTTCTTTCATAGGTACCGACTTCGTACAAACGGCGCAGGACGGAAGTTTCAGAACTTTCAGGACGGTTATATGAAATCGGGAACTTATATCCTGTGTTAAGCCCCAAGCGCTTAGCTCACTGATGATAGTAACCATGTGCTCTGTTATTAGAAATATTAAAGAAACATTAGAACAACGCAAATATGACCTAGATGGTAAGGATTCATAATGCAAAGAAGTGAGAAGGCGTGCAGACACGGAACACAAGAGAAGTGGACTACACGAACGCCGACTATCAACTGAAGGAACTGCTGAGGCGAAAAAAGAAAGAAGACACAAAACTCATCTGCGCATGCTGTAGAATGGTAGCACCACGTGTCAATCGTGCACACGTGCCGGTCTACCTGAGAGGCAACTGTTAGGGCATTTGATCTCATCATTATGCAAGGTAATCGGAGGCTGATTCACGCACGCACTTCCTCAATTATTGATATGCCATGCCTCAACCATAAGACGCGTATCTTCATTCCTATGCCTATACATTATCGCGCATTCATCTAACTCAGGCGTGCAGTTACACTCTTGGCAGTGTTGGCAATGTAAGGAAAGATTAGAAGGTGATCCACCGGTTAATGGCATTATATGTTCCATTAGCCTCTGATTGATACACCGCCCCGTTTGCCCTACGTAGAAATGACCACAGCTAAAGGGAACAAAAAAGAACATATATTTGTCCAATAAAGCACATCAAGAACAACAATTTTACTGACGGTCGTATGGGTGTGGTGCATAAAGTTCCCTTTACCTGTGGCCAATTCTTCGTAGAACAAACGGGGCGGTGTATCAATCAGAGGCTAATGGAACATAAAAGGTCGTTAACCGGTGGATCGCTTTCTAATCTTTCCTTACATTGCCAAGACTGCCAAGATTGTAACTGCACGCCTGAGTTAGATGAATGCGCGATATTGGGCAGGCATAGGAATGAAGATACGCGTCTGATGGTCGAGGCATGGCATATCAATAATTGTGAACGTGCGTGCGTGAGTCAGCCTTCGTTTACCTCGCATAAGGAAGCGATCAAATGCCTTAACAATTGCCTCTCACGTAGACTGGCACGTTTACCCGATTGACACGTGGTGCTACCATTCCAGAGCATGCGCAGATGAGTTTTGTACCTTCTTTCTTTTTTCACCTCAGTGCTTCCTTTGGTTCATAGTCGGCGTTCGTGTTGTCCACTTCCCTTCTCTTGTGTTCTGTGTCTGCATGCCTTCCCCCTTCTTTGCATTATTAAACACGCGAGTGATCACAATGGTGCTTTTTTATAATGCGGACAGATGCGGATAAATTCTTTTTTGGGGCGTTGGTACATGGAAGCTAACAAACATCCTTGCTCCGTTATCTTCGCGTCCCACAAGACGATACCATTCACATAACTTCACCCCTATCTTTGCCTGTACTAACAATTTCAAACAGTTTTTTTTATTTGCCTCGCAGTATCACAGACTGGAACAACCTGCCGCACCATACTTTTGATTGCGGAAGCATGCTAAAATCCATTGAAAATTATTGTGAACTGTGATCTTGATCTTGTTCTTTACTATGTTGCATACTTTTCTGTTATTTTGCCACGCCTGTATTATTATGTATTTTGTCGTGTACGTTTTTTCTGTAACTCCCCCACTCCTGCTTGGGCCATTCCTTGGCATGCAGTATCTTCCAAATAAAAAGAATTTTTAAATAAAGCCCCATTCGAGACAAGAATGATGCACACTCCAGTCACGACGTTTGCGCACTTTTTCTAGCTCTATCTCTAGGCTTTTATATACGGTTTCTAGGTCACTATTATTATATATTCATTTTGGTTAGTTTTACATTATATTCCCTTTTGACTACATTTCGCAGCAAACCCAATTACTTTTACTTTCAGCGAAGCTCCTAGCCTGTAGTTGGCCGGTATTTTTCATGGCGTGCTTACCCTAAAGGCGACAGCTGGAAAACGCGTTTGTGTTTAAGTTTTCGCGAAACAGAATTATGTTTTCGCCTATATTCGAATAACAATGCCATGAAGCTGAATTTCTTTTTCCTTCGTGCCTTTGAGATTCTCGCCGGTTAATCAGACGTTTTCTTTACGAATGCAACAGTAACGTTGCCGTCGAGGCCCATAAGATTTTTACAAAGGAAGGACAAGTGATCAGTATAGAATAATACCGACGATATATCTGGACATGTTGCTTTTTCCAGATTTATACGCTGCGCACACGAGGTCTTCTGCGTTGTTAGCAGCGCCGTCTAGGTTCGGTCTTTGGACGTGCACGGAGGTCAAACTAGTGAACTGTAAGTTACAGCACCGGTAAAACATTGGTACAGTCTCGCGTTGTACCGGAGCTCTGTGGGTACGCAGGGTTCCAGTGGAAACCTAAACTCCCAAAATCCTTTCGCAAACACTGTAACCGTAATCTTGCTCCTCTTACAAAAGAACAAAATCATGAGCAAAGAAGCCCTGCTTTGTGTTATTCAAGTTCCTCAGTGAAAATTAGTCGCTCTTAAGCCAAAAGAATAGAATGTAGGGAAACTCGTTTGAATAAATGCCACAGTTTGGTGCTGATCCCGTGCGAAAAAACAATATATTTTTTTGGCTTGCCCTCTCTGACGCATCGGCCAAGGTAAATGAAAAAAAATGTCACCCCTTTAAAGTCACGCAGCGCTGTGTTCGGAAAGTTTCTTTCGCAAGAGAGCAATGCTTAGACCACTTTATCACGCTTTGTTTATTTATGTTCCGATGAGAGAGAGAGAAAGAGACGTTTATTTTACGAAACAGTGTCCCGAGTGAGGACGGGTATCACCCTAAGGTGGGAAGGCTCCTTAGTCCAGGAACCCTCTGGCTTGGACTGCCCTCTTGGCCCTGGCGACGAGTTGTCGTTGGTCTTCCAGGTCCCCGAGGGTTAGCTTGGCCTCCCACGTTTCGAGTAGGTCGTTTGCTTCTATTGCTCGTTTTGCGTGCGTCTCTGGTTGCATTTCGCTGCTTTCCTGCCACGGGCATTCCAGGAGCAAGTGTGCCAGAGTGTCAGGTACATCGCAGAGTGGGCAGAGGTTGCCGTAGAGCGTCGGGTAGAGGCGATGCATTATCATTCCGTGCGTGTACGTATTACTTTGCAGGCGTCTGAGGATCAGGCTTTCTTCTCTGTCGAGTTTAGGGTGCGGTGGAGGGTACACTCGACGCTCGAGCCTGTAATGTTGCAATATGGCCGAATAGTTGGTGGGTACGGCCTCCGCCTCTTCTGTCGCGGGTCCGAGAGCGCGTGGGGAGAGGGGAGCCCGGCTGACGTGCTCGCGGGCAGCGGCGTGGGCCGCTACGTTCCCCTCTAGTCCCTCGTGTCCGGGTACCCACGTTACGGAGGTGTACGGGAGCGGAGTGCTTCGTCTTTTTAGTATCTTGAGTGCATCGGCCGAGATGCGGCCCCTCAAGAAGTTTCTGCAGGCGGCCTGAGAGTCGGTGAATATAACCGCTGAGTCTGTGCATGTAGTGGTGGCGAGAGCGATTGCCGCTCCTTGAGCCGTTTCCGGGTTGCGTGCCTTGATGGTTGCCGATACTAGCTCGGAGCCTTGGGAGTCTACGACGCTGAGAGCATACGCGTTTCGATGCGGATACTTGGCCGCGTCGGTGTAGCGGGCATTCGGGTCATGCTTGAAACTTCGTTTGATGGCGTTGGCTCTAGCCTGTCTTCTACTCTTGTGATATATGGGATGCATGTTGCGCGGGACACGTGCAATGAAAATGCACTCTCGAACGTCCGGTGGTATTCGCTATTTCTTGTCCGTGTCTGCGACATACGTCTCGCTGTTGTTTAGGTGTCGCAGTACTGATCTCCCTGTGGGCGTGAGCTTGAGTGCTTTCTTTTTTTAAATCCCCACGCCATGAACGAAATGTAAGCAAAGTGTGTTCAAAAGCAACAACAAAAAAACCCTACTTATCCTATCCGGACAAAAGCAAGGTGGATTGCGCGCTGGTTGCAGCTCAACGATGAACAATTTAAATGTAAATTCACCAAGCCGCAGAGAGTTGCTCTTGTTTGCTTTACTGTAGTTCTCACTTTCACCATTTCTTGCTTATTCTTTGCATATTCCTGCTATTTTTATGTTACCCGCTCACACCAGTTGGTTAATACATTACCCACCACATTTCGCGTCGCGTATTTCTATTTGCCTACATTGTATTGTTGTTCTTCAATTTCGCGTGACTTCGTTTTAAAGCGGCTAATTGTTTACGAATGCTTAGCTTGACGTTCGGGAACCGACCGTATGCATGAGGTCACAATAAACTGCGACAACGAAAGCATCACACGCACTGTCTGCAGCCCCGGCTTCATACCACTTGCCCTCAGATTTATTTACTATGTGGATTGATTTTAACGTCACTGCCCAGGCAATTATTTTCCTTCTGCGTTTTAATTATGCAATACCACATCACTTGGGAATCGACAGTACATTTGACTGTGTGCTTAAATATAGCTTGGCGTATTCATTCATTCAGCACTATTCATCACGCTTAATCACACACAATAATCTCTGCATTACACGAGTTTTGGGGGTTTCCGAAAAGACATTAAAGCCCCTTGCAGGCGGGAGGAAGAAATACAAACTCGAGTAAATGCTCCGTTCCGCGTACGTTTCTGTAGATACTGGGAGCGTAGAAAGAAAAAGAAAAGAAAGAAAATGACCAATTCAGAGTGCCTGTAGCAAACAAACCACAGCTGCTAAGCACAAGATCACAGGGCGCCTTATACTTTACACATTTGTTAACTACGTCTACACACATAAATGCCAAGAATATAATTGTTTAAGCAATGTCCTTTATTGAGGCATGCAGAGGAACCCGACAATGAAAATCTCAACTCGGGCAGCTGTGAAGAGTTCATCGGCCAGTATGGCTGCCGCAAAGTACACGTTCTTGCGACTCTTGGAGACGAAAAATGGAGCCTTGCATTCGGCTGAGGATAAGCTAAATAGTTTATGGGCTATCTTTTTGTTTTTCTTTAATTACCAAGAACATAGCGTAGATATGCAAATTGCTCTCATACTCCACAGGTCCAACTGCGTTGACTGGTGGCGTCTCTTTTTTAACAACAATGGGCCTACCCCTAAACGCACTTGATGACACAGAAACTTAAGGTATTGGTCCTGGGCGCTGGCCAGGCTGCGTCACACTTTCACGTGGGGTGCAGGGAAAACATGGCGAAGGCGGAAGATGGGAATTCAAGACGATGAGCAAAACGAGAACAAGGAGAAAGCAGGAGCCAACGTTTCGACAAGTGGATTTGTCTTCTTCAAGGCATGGGGTAGGGTATTTCCGAGGAAAGCAGGGAAGCCCACGTCGCCGCAATGATGCCTCGGAAGAAAGACGACACAATAGCACCCTCGCCGCCAGACAATGTACCCGCATGTCTAGAAGTCCGACAAAGCTCGGCGATGCATGCGTCAGTAAACCTTCCATTTCATTATCTTCAAAAGAGCTGAATTATCTTTGTTCGCGTTGAACGTGTACATGTCTTTGAATATGCGAGTCAAGAAACTTCCTACGTGTGGTTCCCAGTTTATATCTTTTGTTTATTTTTCCAAAAATGTTACACGTGGTGTATGACGGGTCGAGGGTGTATATATAGCGACGAGAACGAGAAATAAATCTGTTGTTGAAAGTAGCGCTTTGTGTGTCAGATATGCCTTCTGTTGTCCTTGTCTAGCTTGCGCTATAACAAAATAAGATATGCCGTACCAACGAGCCCCTATTGCTACCCTCATCCTCGATTTTTCTGGAGAGCGCGGCTTTGGCGTTTTTTGCGACGGTGCTCTTTCCTTTCGCTTGGACCGAAAGAAAATTCACGGGAGCAACCAAGGATTGAAAATGCCAAACTACTGTGGCAAACGAAAGTAGCCTGCGAATGCTCCTCAAACCGCCAGATCAATCCCTATGAACAAAACATTTCCGCGCTAAGCCGCAGCGCCAAATAACTTTTTCTCCCATAATACAAGACATGTATCCAAGATAAAATGGCAGGCTATGGACACTTTCCTAATTGTCAGCGCACCACACCGATACAAAGATATCACAATTGCTTCACAAAAAAAAAAAGTCATTCTCGACTGTCACTTTGGCACGTTGAAAAACAAACGCCTTTACCACAAGCCCTAACAGCATTCAAAGTTGGTACTCGTTCTTCGAATGAAGCTTCGATTTTTCAGTACAACAAAGCTTTTAATTTAGATTTTTACAAAGGACAAATAACACTGCAATGTTTCCATAGAGAACTGCCTACTGACATATCGTTTAAAAGAACCCTGAAGATACGGTTATGTACTAACATACTAAGTTGGCAGGTCAAGTCCTTCGGCTCATTAGGAGACATATTCATACGATTGCAATGAAATGTGTAAATAATTACAAGCGTTGAATTTATCTTGGGTACACCGCTCCTCGGCGTTTTCAGCCGCCCCTTCCCACGCTTTGTACCCTGGGCGAGTGATCTCACTGGGGTGAGTGATTCGATTGACTACCAGCGCAACGTTATCGGGATTGCTCGAAAGATAGAGCTTCAGGAAACTTATTCCTAATAGCATACGTATCCATAGAAATTTGTGTGCCCTAAATGTAAACACACAAATGCTAAACATGATACGTTTCATGATAATAATGGGTCTCACATTCACCTCATAATGCGGATTGTCTGCTGCAGTGGTGCCGACGGCCACTGATAGGGCGCGCAGGGGTTATCAAGGAGAACCTGTGCATAGCTGTCTTCTTTGGCAGCCTGACCACGAATGTTACCAGCGCTATATTGCGCTCACCTTCCACTGCCGGTTTGTGGAGGGAGTAAACTGCAGCGACTGCACGCTGCAGAAGACGAGAACGCTGCATGTCAATAACAACGCCAACGTCCTCGGTCAACGCGGCCATTAGCTGCTTTCTTTTTTAAAGAAAAACGCTTTTATTGACACCCACAGGTTTCACATTTGTCCGAGAGCCTTGTTATCTGTGTAATATCCCCAGCAGAAATATATCATAACAAGCCGGGATCCTGCAAACGAAATGCGAGGGCAACTGAACCTGTCTTACAACGTTTCAAAACGCTTACAACGTTTCAAAACGTTGGGAGTCGCGGTTTGAGCGAATGAGACGCAGTAATTTATCTTTTTTGAAGAACCATACTCATCTAATTACACTTCGTTTATTTAAACATCTCGGTGGGGGGACTTGGGTGAGCGGACAGAGGTGTCCGAAGAGTCCCACGTGCGGGTACCCTACAATTCACGGGAAGGTTGAGTAGACAATTCGATTGTTTGAGCAGCGTTTTTCACAAGAGCGCTTAAAGAATGCGAAATGGAAGAGCATCTAATAGAACACTATAGATATGCAATTCCGACCGCCACTATATCGGTCCCCAGCTGGAAGCTAGCTCACGTCTGCCGTCTTGATTTGTCCTCTGAAATATTCTGCAAAAACCGTAATTAAAAGTGTTTTTATTTTCTTAAGTTACATGTCGAAATTTGACCTGTGAAAACATGGCTAAGCAATGAAGTTATGTTGTGCCCTGTTCAACGGACTCCCTGTTCTAGCCGTATCTAGTATTGTTGCTGCATGTGTATTCATTTTGTGCAAATGGAGCATACTTTTGGCGCTACATACTAATTTTGTTTGATGCACAGTTATACCCAAATCGGGCAGCCGTAATGTTTCTCACAGTGCAGTACCAAGGAAATAATTGTGGCCGGTCGACAAACGGGCGACAGGCCACATATAGAGATCGCGGTAGCGGCGTAGACCCCTTTTTGTGTTGATTTTGCATATAAAAGTTCACTACTTCACGGCGAAGATGAATTTAGCATGAGATGACAGGAGTCGCAGAAGTGCATGCAGCAGAGAATTGTCTTGACGTAGATGTGTTGTTCCCTTTTTGTTTCTCTGGGTTAGGAGAACTGTTGAAAACACTTCAGTGCATTGTACTAGCGACGTTAGGAAAAAGCAAAATTCCAGAATAATGATGTGTTCTAGCCTGGGGCTCTGTCGTGTGCCATAAAACCGCTCAAATTTGCGATAAATATGTATCTCCTGGCTATGATAAAGGAAACATCGCATATGGCATGCATGTATCCTAATATACACGGAACCTCACGACGACGCCGACTGTGACGTCAGCTACAGAAATTCTATTGGAGTGTCGATATAATCCCTATCGCAATACACAAGGGGTTCCTCTCTCTATCTCCCGTTCTGAAGGTTTGTGTTCGATTCCTGGTGTTGCATAAACTTTTATTCCTTACTGGTTTTTTTTCTTTTAGTGTGATAGAAATTAAATGATCACTCCATGCGCATTTTTGCCGCCTTCATCGCCGTCGCCCTCATGCTCCGTGTAAAGTCCAAGGGCGATAACACTGTCGCCGTGCGCCGTATTCTGTATATGTGAGTGAAAGCGTTTAAGGGTGAGCCGCTGATCGCGGTTCGATCTCACCCGCTGAAGGGAGGGAACCGGGAAGGAAGCCCGCCGTCTACCGTCGCGCGCGAGGAACCGGGGCGAGGGGGAAGTGGGGAGAGCGTTGCAGTTCGGCAGCAATGGGTGACGTCGCGCGGTCGCATAGACCATCTTGAAAGTCATCTGCTTTAATTGGGGGCAGAGTCGAGGTGGGCTGACGGCTCGTAGTTTTGTGTAAACTGTGTTCTCGCCGCTCAATTTGCGTTGAAGTGATAGGCAGCACGAAGGCCACTTCGTTCGCTGTTGCTGCTATGCTTCCTCAGGCCAGCCTTTTCATAGAGAGTGTCCACAGTCATCGAGTGTGATGTGGGCCTGTTTGCCTATGCGTTCTGACACCACGCGGGTTGATTTAGATAGTAAGCGAGTATTTACAAAGCTACACTGCCAATAAAACCACGACGCTACTTCGCATGGTTCTATACTAATTTGCTATTGCAATCGATGCATCGACGCTTTGGCAAAGTTATGACTTTCTCTTTAAAAAAATCTAGAATAGAAGAAACTTTATAAAGAGCCTATTTCACCACAATCACAAGTTAGCGGCAACTTTATCCTAGGCAGACTAACAGCTACGCCACCCGTTTTTACCGCGGACGGCTACAAAAAACTCTTGCACGGAAGATATGCGGCCAATAGTAAACGCACAGCGCTCAGCCATTGAAACGCGATACTCAGACAGCATGACGGCCAGCAGTTCTTGTGCCACCGGTGATGGGTGGGTGATCGCTGAGGAGGGCGAATACAGTTAGGATGCATCGAAATGATTCTCGCGTTCATGTGACACCAAATCGCATCATCTCAGTGTCACCAGCACCCACCGGTGGGGCAAAAAATTATCGGCCACCATGTTTTTTTTTTTTATTTAACATACTATTAGTCCCACTGGGACTGTTACAGGAGTGGATTTATCAGCAAGATACAGGAATACAGTATACAGTACAGTACAGTAAAACGCCAGTTACACATCAAGCGGGTAACAATACAAACAGTATACAGTACAGTACAGTAATACACCAGTTACACACCGAGTGGGCAACAACACAAAATCAATGCAGTCTGAACATGATCATCAGGTCTGGATTGTTGACAAGACTGACGAGGAAGCGAGCTCAGCCAACTCTTTCAAGGAATCCTGCGCAGTTATAGATTTATCTAGGCCGTTCAATTCTCTTATGGCTCGATGGAAGAAGGAAAAGTAATATGTGTTGTTAGCACAAGAGTATTCATTAATCGTAAAGTCATGCTTGTGACGTGTTTCTCTAGAACGATTAAAACTAATGTAAGTGGCAGGATCCATGTTAAATGCGTTATGAATTAATTGATAAAGAAACTTGAGTCTATGGAGCGTGACGCGCCTTGATAAGGTGGCTAGGCTTGCGTAGGAAAGCAGCTCTGTGGGAGAATCAGTGTGCCGGTATCTATGGTAGATAAAACGAACAGCTTTTCGTTGAACTGATTCGAGCATGTGTACATCTTTTGCATATATGGAAACCAGACGACGTTTGCATATTCTAAGATTGGACGGATAAGGACTTTATATGCGAGTAACTTGGTATCTAAAGTCGCAAAGCGCAAGGTGCGCTTAAGGAAGTATAAACTGTTCATTGCTTTTTTGGTAATGTTTGGTACTTGGGTTTTAGAGCTGAGATTACCCGCCGTGGTTGCTCAGTGGCTATGGTGTTGGGCTGCTGAGCACGAGGTCGCGGGATCGAATCCCGGCCACGGCGGCAGCATTTCGATGGGGGCGAAATGCGAAAACACCCGTGTGCTTAGATTTAGGTGCACGTTAAAGAACCCCAGGTGGTCAAAATTTCCGGAGTCCTCCACTACGGCGTGCCTCATAATCAGAAAGTGGTTTTGGCACGTAAAACCCCAAATATTATTATTATTATTATTAGAGCTGAGATTATCAGAGATAATCACACCAAGGTATTTCTTTTCAGTTACTGTTCTGAGAGCGCCGTTGCCAGTACCGTAAGGGAAATTAAGTTTTGTTTTCTTATTTGTGACAGACATCACTACAGTTTTTTCCATATTTATTGCCATTTGCCATGTATTGCACCACTTTATGGCGTTGCCCAAATCTGTGTTTAACCTTATTTGGTCTGCATGAGTGTTTATTTTTTGGTATAGCACGCAGTGATCCGCAAAGAGACGCACCGTCACATCAACGTGGTATGTTATGTCGTTTATGTATAAAATCAACAAAAATGGCGCTAGCACAGAGCCCTGCGGCACGCCAGAAATGACCGGAACGATATCAGAAGCATGGTCATTGTATTGCACATATTGTCGGCGTTCCGATAAGTAGTTGGCTGTCCACCTCGTAACGGGACGATCGCCAAGTATTTCGTTTAGTTTGAAATTCAGTTTAGCATGTGCCACGCGATCAAAAGCCTTTGAGTAATCAAGGAAAATATACCAGTTTGTCTTTGATAATTGAATCCCTCTGCGAGGTCATGAAAGATTTCTGCCAGTTGAGTAACAGTGGACAACCCTACTCTGAAGCCATGCTGGTTTTGGTGAATGATGTTTTTAGTCTCAGTATGTTGTTTAAGAAATTTTAATAAGATGTGCTCAAGAATTTTACAACAGGTACATGTGAGGGATATAGGCCGGTAATTGCACGGGGACGTTACGTCGCCTGATTTGTGAATGGGCACAATTTTTGCTACCTTCCATTCCATTCTAAGTCCTGAAGTGACTTAGAAAATATGAGGTAGAGATATTGACACGTGTACTTATCTTTATCGGGCAACTACGTTTCGCCGCATAACAAATGTTATCGGACAGCGCGGGACGCGCCTGCATGTATCCGAAGTTTCTGGAAAGTTATCGACGCTTCTATCCGCGTGTCTGTTGTCGCCGAACCTTGTGTTATCAGATTTCATCGCGTGACACGAATCGTGTAGAACTTTGTGGAAGACACGCGGGTCCCATCAGTTAATCTGGAACATTCGACGACTGATCTATAAAAGCCGACGCGCTTGACCCGCTAATCAGATTTTCGACGATCGCCGAGCGTGTTCGCCGCTATCGTTGCGCTATAAGTGTAGCCTGTTTTGTGGGCACAGGTTCGCCCAATAAAAGTTAGTTTTCTTGTTCACAGTATTGCTACTGTGTTCTTTCTTCAACGTCACCACCACGTGACATCTGGTGGAGGTGCTTGTGCGTTCATGTACCGAACGCCCCCGCAAAGCCGCGATCCAAGCCCGAAGCCCGAGGACAAAACCGACACCGCCCAAGACCAGCGTGCTAGCCGCAGACTGCAAGGCCTGCCCCCAGAGCACGGACTTCTACCTGAGGCGACAAAGAAGATCGTGGTCAAGACAACCTCAATGGCTGCCCCAGCGTCCCCCGTTATCCTACAACAACCCCGGGACCCACCGACCTTCCATGGAGCAGCGACTGAAGACCCGGAATCTTGGCTGGAGACCTACGAGCGAATCGCGACATTCAACAACTGGGACTCCGACGACAAGCTGCGGCATGTCTACTTCGCCTTAGAAGACGCCGCCAGAACGTGGTTTGAGAACAGGGAGTCGACCTTGACTACGTGGGACCTGTTCCGTAGCGGCTTCCTGTGCACCTTTACAAGTGTCGTGCGCAAGGAAAGGGCCGAAGCTATGCTGGACGCCCGAGTGCAGCTACCAAACGAGAACGTTGTCATCTTTACGGAAGAAATGACCCGTCTGTTCCGCCACGCCGACCCGGATATGGCCGAGGAAAAGAAAGTTCGCCTACTCATGCGTGGTGTGAAGGAGGAACTTTTCGCCGGGATGGTAAGAAGCCCACCGAAGACCGTCGAAGAGTTTCTTCGTGAGGCGACGAACATCGAGAAGACACTCGAAATGCGGAACCGGCAATTCAACCGCCGTACAAGCTCTACCCCCTACGCAGGAATTCAATCACTGGCCACGGACGATCTGCGCGAGACCATCAGGGCCATTGTGCGCGAAGAACTGCGCAAGGTCTTGCCTTCGTCGCAGCCTCAAGTGGCTTCGATCGCCGACATCGTAAAAGAAGAGGTGCACCGATCGCTTGGAGTTCCTGAGGTGCAACCAGAACCACCGCAGCCTCAGCCGCAAGCGATGAGCTACGCCGCCGTCGCCCGCCGTCAAGGTCCCTTTCCACTACCGCGCCAGGGCCCCGTAACGCCGCAATTCCGTCGACCACCACCGCCGCCGCCAGCACGCCCACCCGTTGCCCAGCGCAGCTACCCGAGGAAGACTGACGTTTGGCGCGCTCCTGACCACCGCCCGCTCTGCTACCACTGCGGAGAGGCAGGTCACGTCTACCGACGATGCCCATACCGAGAGATGGGACTGCGAGGTTTCGCCGTTAACGCGCCGCGTCCACAGCTTGGAGAGCGCCCACGTGACATCGCCGACTACCTCGCCGCTACTCAATGGAGCTCTCGACGACCGTCGCGTTCGCCATCACCAGGCCGCTACCTGTCGCCGCAGCGCCGACCATACAGTGGCCCAGCCCGGGGCCGGTCAGCGAGCCCATATCCGGAAAACTAAAAGCAGCAACCGATGGAGGTGCGGTTGCTGTTCGTCGAACTGACGAAGATCCTCCGCCGCCGACGAAAGCGCCGAAGAAACCATCTCGACGACATAATGACGACGCGCCACCGTCCCGAGGAAGTCAGGAAGCCGAGACTGCACCGACGAAAGACGACTTCACGACGCGACGTACTAGCTTCAATTCAACACGACGCAGCCGTGATCCGACGCCAAGACCCAACTGCAACGCAAGACAAAGAACCACCGACCTCGACGTGCTTCTAGACGGCCACGCAGTCACCGCCTTAATCGACACAGGCGCCGATTTCTCAGTCATGAGTGGACACATCGCCGTCCAGATGAAGAAGGTTAAGACTGCATGGGAAGGCCCTCAAATTCGGACCGCTGGAGGACACCTGATTACGCCGACAGGAATGTGCACGGCAAGAATTACCATTCACGACCGGACTTACCCTGTCACCTTCGTTATCCTCCAACAGTGTTCACGAGACGTCATTCTCGGTATGGACTTCCTGGACCAACACGGCGCAATCATCAACCTGAAGTCGAAGTCAATAACGCTGTCGGAAGATAAAGCGATACCGCCGGAGAGCCCTCGTAGTCACCACGCCTTGAATGTGCTCGAAGACCAAGTGAGCATCCCGCCCCGCTCCAGCATTGTTATTTCGGTCGGCACCGAAATACCCGCTGACGTAGAAGGCGTCATCGAAGGCGACCAACGTCTACTGCTAGACCGTGAAATTTGCGTCGCAAGAGGGATCGCTCGACTGCATGGAGGGAAAACTGAAGTGTTGCTGACAAACTTCAGCCAGGAGTTCAAGCACCTCAACAAGGGCACGACGATCGCGTACATCGAGGAAATTCTGGAAACAAGTAATGCGTTTGTCCTCTCGGATTCCGCCGCATCTACCCCGACGACCATGGTTCCCGAACCAGACTACGACATTAATCCAAGTCTCCCAGTGATTAAGCAACAGCAGCTCAGAAGTCTGCTCCGACGATACAAAAGCTGCTTTTCGACGACATCGAGGATTCGACAAACACCAGTCGCCAAGCATCGCATAATCACCGAGGAGTACGCTCGACCACTCCGCCAAAGCCCTTACCGAGTTTCGCCGCGAGAACGCGAAGCTATAAGAGAACAAGTCGACGAAATGCTGCGCGACGACATCATCCAGCCGTCGAAAAGCCCATGGGCATCCCCTGTTGTCCTGGTGAAGAAAAAGGACGGAACCCTACGTTTCTGCGTCGATTATCGTCGTCTGAACAAGATCACGAAGAAGGACGTATACCCACTTCCACGGATAGACGACGCATTGGATCGGCTCTGCAACGCTAAGTACTTCTCCTCGATGGACCTCAAGTCTGGCTATTGGCAAATAGAAGTCGACGAAAGAGATCGCGAAAAGACCGCCTTCATCACCCCAGACGGCCTCTACGAGTTCAAGGTTATGCCATTTGGACTGTGCTCGGCGCCTGCAACGTTCCAGCGCGTGATGGACACGGTTTTAGCGGGATTGAAATGGCAGACCTGTCTCGTTTACTTGGATGACGTCGTTGTATTCGCCGGAAATTTCGACGATCACCTTAGGCGGCTTGCCACAGTACTAGAGGCCATCAAGTCATCAGGGCTCACTCTGAAGCCAGAAAAATGCCGCTTCGCTTACGACGAGCTTCTGTTCCTAGGCCACGTCATCAGTAAATCCGGAGTACGCCCCGACCCCCAGAAAACAGCTGCCATCGCAAAGTTCCCGCAGCCCACCGACAAGAAGGCAGTGCGTAGATTCCTTGGCATGTGTGCCTACTACAGGCGCTTTGTCAAGGACTTTTCACGCATCGCCGAGCCGTTGACACGTCTAACTAAATGTGATGTTGAGTTCAAGTGGGAAACGCCGCAGGCCGACGCATTTGAAGAACTCAAACGACGCATGCAGTCGCCGCCGGTACTTGCGCACTTCGACGAGTACGCCGATACAGAAATCCATACTGACGCCAGTAGCCTAGGCCTCGGTGCCGTTCTAGTCCAGAGGAGAAACGGAGTCGAACAGGTGATAGCTTACGCTAGCCGGTCGCTGTCAAAAGCGGAAGGCAACTATTCTACAACCGAAAAGGAATGCCTCGCCATCGTTTGGGCTACAGCTAAATTTCGCCCTTATCTTTATGGCAGGCCATTCAAAGTCGTCAGTGACCATCACGCGTTGTGTTGGCTAGCGAGTATAAAGGATCCTTCAGGACGACTGGCACGGTGGAGCCTCAGACTACAAGAATACGACATCACTGTAACCTACAAGTCAGGACGAAAACACTCCGATGCCGATTGCCTATCACGCGCCCCCATTGACCCGCCGCCGCAAGATGACGAAGATGACGCCTTCCTTGGCATGATAAGCGCGGAAGACTTCGCTGAACAGCAACGGGCAGACCCGGAGCTAAAAGGCCTGGTGGAATATTTGGAAGGGCACACCGACGTTGTCCCCAGGGCATTTAAGCGCGGATTATCTTCCTTCACGCTTCAAAACAATCTCCTCGTGAAGAAGAACTTTTCACCAGTCCGCGCCAACTACCTTCTTGTTGTCCCGTCAGGACTTCGTCCAGAAGTATTGCACGCCCTACATGACGATCCGACCGCTGGACACCTCGGTTTTTCCCGGACACTATCGAGGATACAAGAAAAGTATTATTGGCCGCGCCTGACCGCCGACGTCGCCCGTTATGTCAGAACATGCCGAGACTGTCAGCGACGCAAGACACCGCCGACAAGGCCAGCCGGATTACTACAGCCAATCGAGCCTCCTTGCCGACCATTCCAGCAGATCGGGATGGACTTGCTGGGACCCTTTCCGACGTCAACAACCGGAAATAAGTGGGTCGTCGTGGCGACAGACTACCTCACCCGCTTCGCTGAAACTAAAGCACTGCCGAAAGGTAGCGCAGCCGAAGTGGCGAAATTCTTTGTCGAAAACATCCTGCTTCGACATGGCGCCCCAGAAGTCCTCATCACCGACAGAGGAACGGCCTTTACAGCGGAGCTCACCCAAGCCATTCTGAAATACAGTCAGACAAGGCACAGGAGAACCACGGCCTACCACCCGCAGACGAATGGTCTTACGGAGCGGTTGAATAAGACCCTCGCCGACATGCTAGCGATGTACGTCGACGTCGAACACAAGACCTGGGATGCCGTCCTGCCGTACGTAACATTCGCTTACAACACGGCGGTGCAAGAAACAACACAGATCACGCCGTTTAAGCTGGTTTACGGCAGGAACCCGACGACGACGCTCGACGCCATGCTGCCCCACGTCACTGACGAAGAGAATGTTGACGTCGCTAGCTATCTCCAGCGAGCCGAAGAAGCCCGACAGCTCGCCCGCCTACGGATCAAGAACCAACAGAGGACCGACAGCCGACACTACAACCTCCGACGACGCTTTGTTGAGTACCAGCCCGGCGACCGTGTTTGGGTTTGGACCCCGATACGCCGACGAGGACTCAGTGAGAAACTACTCCGACGCTATTTCGGACCCTACAAGGTCATCCGACGTATTGGCGCTCTGGACTACGAGGTCGTGCCAGACGGCATTTCGCATTCACAGCGGCGCCGCGCACGATCTGAAGTGGTCCACGTGGTGCGCCTTAAACCCTTTTACGGACGCTGACGAACTTCGTCATTTTTGTTCTTTTCTTTGCTACGAGTGCTTTTGTTTATTAACTTCGTTTGTTTGCAGCATCGGGTCGATGCTTTTTAAGAGGGGGGTATTGACACGTGTACTTATCTTTATCGGGCAACTACGTTTCGCCGCATAACAAATGTTATCGGACAGCGCGGGACGCGCCTGCATGTATCCGAAGTTTCTGGAAAGTTATCGACGCTTCTATCCGCGTGTCTGTTGTCGCCGAACCTTGTGTTATCAGATTTCATCGCGTGACACGAATGGTGTAGAACTTTGTGGAAGACACGCGGGTCCCATCAGTTAATCTGGAACATTCGACGACTGATCTATAAAAGCCGACGCGCTTGACCCGCTAATCAGATTTTCGACGATCGCCGAGCGTGTTCGCCGCTATCGTTGCGCTATAAGTGTAGCCTGTTTTGTGGGCACAGGTTCGCCCAATAAAAGTTAGTTTTCTTGTTCACAGTATTGCTACTGTGTTCTTTCTTCAACGTCACCACCACGTGACAATATTCACTGATTGTTTCGGCATAGCGCCTAAGAAAGCAGTTTGGAATTCCATCAGGACCACAACTCTTTCTTTCATCAAGGTTCAACAACAGAGAAAGAATCCCAGGTACACTTTTGACCAGAGCGCCAGAAAGTTGTGTAGACTCATTACTATAGCACGCTAATGTTCCTAAAACACCGTTATCGGCGTCGTTAATGGCGGTTATCGGCGGTGTTGTCCGAGCATAGCGTTTCAATCGCGGAGCACTGTACGTGCATTTGTCATGTTGTAGTGACGGGGAAGAGCTAAATGTAAAAACTGGAAGTTGCAAATTTAACCCTTTATTGGGCGAACTTGTGCGCAGAAAAACGAGAAACCCTTAGTCACAGCGCCAGCGGCGAGGAACACAATCGGCGATCGTCGATAGCCTCATCTGTAGGTCAAGCGCTTCGGCTTTTATACATGACTCCACGAAACTTCCAGCTCAATCGCTGGTGCCCGTGTGCGTTTCGGAAAGTACTACAGTATTCGTATCGCACCTACAATCAGGTTACACAAGGTTCGCTGGAAACAGAGAACGCATCGAACCATCGATATCACTCGGGAAACTTACGATACCTGCAGGCGCGTCCAGTGCCGAGCGATGGCGTTCAAGATCTGTTGGCCGGTTAACAGCGGTTACCGGAGAAAGATAAACAAGCACACGTGCCAATGTCCTTTTACAAAAGAATCACACCCATACTGCCAACAGAAACAAAAGCACCCGTAGTAAAGAAAAGAAACAAAGTCACAAAGTTCGTCGGCGTGCGTAGAAAAGCTTAACACGTACACTGCTGACCACTTGAGGTCGCGCGCTGCGCCGCTGTCTTCTTGAGCTGCGGCCTGGCACGACCCCATTGTCCGCGGCGTCAATACGTCGGATGATCTTGTATGGTACGAAATAGTGTCGCCAAGCTTTTTGCTGTCATCTTCGGCGTATCGTAGTCCAAACCCAAACGCAGTCGCGCGGCTTTAAACTGTTGAATTTCTAAGATGGGGAAAGCGGTCACCGGAGAAACAAACAAGTACACGTGTCAATATTTACATCTTAACAGACTTTTATCAAGCCAAAATGGCACCATAAACAACTGAATTGGGGTTTGTACGTTTGATATACGGTCGCAGAACGCGCGGAAAGCCTGCCGTGGTCGGGATCCTTTTTTGCATCATGCATGCATAATGCATGCCAGAGAACACTGCGGGCTGTGCTGAAAAAAAAAATTAGATTATGAGGTTTTACGTGCCAAAATCACTTTCTGATTATGAGGCACGCCGTAGGGGAGGACTCCGGAAATTTCGACCACCTGGGGTTCTTTAGCGTGCACCTAAATCTAAGTACGCGGGTGTTTTCGCATTTCGCCCCCATCGAAATGCGGCCGCCGTGGCCGGGATACGCTGTGCTGACGCGTC
Organism: Dermacentor andersoni; assembly: GCF_023375885.2. Taxonomy (NCBI): domain Eukaryota; kingdom Metazoa; phylum Arthropoda; class Arachnida; order Ixodida; family Ixodidae; genus Dermacentor; species Dermacentor andersoni. The sequence goes on from NC_092821.1 coordinate 60,201,235, forward strand.
TCCGTCTGCCCCGCTAAGTTCCTTGTAAAGGTTCGCTCCTCGTAGCGCAGGCATAATAAACAAAACTGCGTACTTAAGAGGCGCTGCAACACACTAGGTTCGATTCCACTGCAAGTAGACAACACTTGCGTCACCGCATGAAAGAGGCCGCACGCTGCAGGAATAGCGCAGCTTACAGAAGGTAATGTTGACGCTGAGTACCTTTTGCCTCACGTTTGGCTCGTTGCTTTTGGTATGCAAGTCTCTTTCTCCCCTCGCCTTAAGAAAAATTAATTTATGACTGGCGTTGAAGCCGAACCTTTAATTTAACATCAATTCTTTATTCAACATCATCATCATGAGGATGTTGGGTGCATACGTCGTACATCGAACACAGCAGCCGGGTAGCTCCAACGACGAGGTCGCGTCGGCTTTTTTTTTTCTGTCTTTATTGCCACTAAAGCTCAGTAGAGCTAAGTTTACTCAAGCAGAAATAAAGAAACATACACGTATCTACCGTGGCTGCTTAGTGGCAATGTTGTGCGGTCCCGGCCAATTCCGGCCACGGCTGCCGCATTTGGGTGGGGGGAAAATGCGAAAATACCCATGTACGATAATTTAGGAGTGCTTCGAAGAATGCCAGGTGCTCCAAATTATTCTGGAGTCCCTCACTATGACGTGCCAATAAATCAGGCCGTGGCTTTGGCACGTAAAACCATAAAATTGATCTTCTTTTGACAGATACACAACGGGTGCCCCATGATGTCCTCGTCCCCACATGATGGCAATTTGCCATTATAGTAAGGCACACCAAGTTCCTTCATAGAGGGAAAGGTTAAGGCACACGTGTAGCCCAAAAAATCATCGCCGGTCGCGGTCAAGCACACGAAGTGCCTTCGCAGCAACCCTCCTGAGCATATATATATATATATATATATATATATATATATATATATATATATATATATATATATATATATATATATATGTGTGTGTGTGTGTGTGTGTGTGTGTGTGTGTGTGTGTGTGTGTGTGTGTGTGTGTGTGTGGGTGTGTGTGTGTGTGTGTGTGTGTAATGCAGTAATTTCAAATTCTTTTGAGATCAGCTAGCTGCCACGCATCTAAAATTGCCATTTTAGGGATGTCACAATTCCACTGTAAACGTTATGTCCTTCAAAGGTGCCCTCCTTTCGTCTGCACCACATTCCGTTTGACTAAGAGTAACTCACAGCGTCACTTCCTCTCCGGTCAGATATGTTTAGCCGTGAACAAGGGGAACAGTTACTTGATGAAGTACTGAATATAACAAAGTAATTTTCACGGTCCCTTCAGCTACTTTATAACCAGGTTTTCCGTACCAAACACAAGAACGTAGAGATGCTTATATCTTTAGCAGATGTTAGAAGAAAACCATAAACCAATTGATACCCGAAGCCTTACTGGAGGAGACAAATAAATGAGAACACCGTGATTGCACTAGAGCATAGAAGACATACCGAATACCGTGTGAGGGAAAAAGTGCCTGAATACGGGTCGAGGCAGCGTGGTGTGGCTCCTGAGAAATGCTGGTCACCTTCGGTACCAATTCCTGTACAACATCTTGATCCAGTTGCCGTTTGATAGAAGGCTGAAATGTATCTTGTATTTGTCGCGCTGGGTGAGCGTTCGCCCTTGTGCCAAAAAGCACTGCACATCCACTTCATTGTACAAATGTGTTTGCGAGTGTGCAGTACCATGAAAATGCTCTTCTTCTGCTCCAACTCAGTCCACTGACTTACCGCGTCATAGTTGATGCCGGCTGTTGGCATTGGGCAAATTTATACGTAAACACTTACGTGTGAAAGAAAAAATGAAATTTAGTTCATACTTTCAGCTCATCTCGGCATATTGCAGGATGTAGAAGTGATAGGTCGGGTAAAGTGCAGTGATCAAAGGTTAGTGAGTGCTAGACTTCACCTCAATTTAAACAGCAAAATTGGTCAAGAAGAAACAGGTCAACCTAGCAGCAGTAAGAGTAAAAGCAGACAAATTCAGGCTGGTACTTGCAAACAAATATGCAGCCTAAGAAGCCATAATGCAGCCATGATGATGACATAGAACTAATGAATGAAACCGTCACTAGGTTGGCTTCAGAGGCAGCAATTGAAGTGGGAGGCAAGACACCAAGGCAACGAGTAGGGAAGCTCTCCCAAGTAACAAACGACCTGATAAAAAACGGAAAAAAATGAAAGTGTCCAACTCAAGAGATTAGACAGAATTAGTAGAACTGTCAAAACTGATCAACAAGGCGAAAATAAGCTATATTCGAAACTATAACATGAGAAAGACTCAAGAAGCCGTAAAAAATGGACGCATCCTGAAATCAGTGAGAAAGAAGCTTGGCATAGGACAAACCAAGATGTATGCACTAAAAGATAATCAGGGCAATATCATCAGCAATCTCAAAGATATAGCAAAAGCAGCGGAAGAATTCTATACTGACCTGCAGAGTACCCAGAGGGAGTCAGGATAGCTTAATTAGAAACAGTTCGGAACATGATACAGAAACTCCTCCTATAACTAGCGATGAGGTCAGAAGGGCCTTGCAAGGCATGAAACGAGGAAGAGCGGCAGGAGAAGATGAAACAACAGTCGATTTGATCAAATATGTAGGGGACATAATGCTTGGAAAACTGGCAGCTCTCTATACGAAGTGTATATCGACTGCAAGGGTCCCAGAAAACCAGGAGAATGCAAACTTTAGACATATCCACAAAAGGAGAAACGTCAAAGAATGGAAACATTATAGGCCAATTAGCTTACTCCCAGTATTATATAAAATATTTACCAGCATAATCTTCAATAGAACCAGGGCAACACTGTACTTTAGTCAACCAAGGGAAGGGCCTGGTTTCAGGAACGGATACTCTACAATGGATCACATCCATGTCATTAATCAGGTTGAGAAATCCGCAGAGTACAATAAGCCTCTCTTTATGGCTGTCATAGATTACGAAAAGGCGTTTTATTCAATAGAGATACCTACAGTCCTAGCGGCATTACATAATGAGTACAGAACGCTTACGTAAATACCGTGGAAAATATCTACAGAGGTTCTACAGCTACCTTAATTCTGCACAAGAAAAGGAGGGACATACCTATAAAAGAAGGGGTCAGACAGGGAGACACAATCTCTCTAATGCTATTCACTGCGTATTTGGAAGAAGTATTAAAGCTAACAAACTGGGAAGGTTTAGTAGTAAGGAACAACGGCGAATACCTCAGCAACATTCGGTTTGCCGATGGCACTGTTCAGCAACACTGCGGATGAGTTGCAACAAATGATTGAGGACCTTAACAGGGAGTGTAAGAGTGGCGTTGAAGAATAATATGCAGAAGACAAAGATAATGATGAATAACCTGGCAAGGGAACAAGAGTTCAGTGTCGCAAGTCAGTCTCTAGATTCTGCGAAGGAGTACGTTTACCTAAGTCAATTAATCATGAGAGGGAAATTCACAGAAGAATAAAAATGGGTTGGATCGCATACGGCCGACATTGCCAGCTCCTGACTGGAAGCTTACCATTATAATTGAAAATGAAGGCGTACGATCAGTGCATTTTACCAGTGCTGACATATGGGGCAGAGACTTCGAGACTGACAACGAAGCTTGAGACCAAGTGAAGGGCCGCGGAAAGAGCGATGGAACGAAGATTGCTAGGTATAACGTTAAGAGATAGAAAGAGAGCGGTTTGGATCATAGAGCAAACGGGTATAGACAGGAATTTCAGTAACACTTCATTTGGGCCTAGTTGGTACATATTTCTGAACTAAACGTACCAGTGCAAACATCTGCGCTGTTACGTTTAGTTCAGAGGTATAGACGATATTCTAATTGATATCTAAAGAAAAAAAATGGAGCTGGGCAGGTCATGTAATGCGCAATTTAGATAACCTTTCGACCATTAGGGTTACAGAATGGGTACGAAGAGAATGGAAACGCAATCGAGGACGCCAGAAGACTAGATTAAGCGATGAAATCAGGAAATTCGCGGGCGCTAGTCGAAATCGGTTGGCGCAGGACAGGGGTAATTGGAGATCGCAGGGAGAGGCCTTCGTCCTGCAGTGGACATAAAAACCGGATGCTGCTGCTGATGATGATGATGATGACTTACATGGAATAATTTGCTTGTAATCAATTACATTCTTATGGTTCTCTAATTTGTACAATTACACTGTTTAATCAGTAACGCTCTCTATAATTCAAAAATTTCCTTAAAAACAATTTACATTAAAGCAGTTACTTTATTGACAGAACAGGCTGTACCTGCCAACACTGATTTAGGCACTTTAGATAAAGAAAAAGAAAGAAACATGTATTGCAATGATATCTGGTGGAATTCTCCAAAGTCCTCCACGTAATCTGCAATCCACATCCTCGAAAGGACCGAAAACATGCACCCATCCTACCTGCCTTGCACGGTCAGCGTCCTGCAGCTACGCTTTGATCACCCCAGCATGGCCAGTTTGCAGGTTTGCACACCTGTCTTGCGCGCCCTTCTACGCGACCTTCATGGGCATTAATAAATTGCGCTTGATTCTTCGCTTAGTAAACTCTATGACTTCCCCGATGCGGACGCAAGAATTTACGGCGTAGCCCGTAGATCTTTCTATCTCTCGGAACCATGACCCTTATACACATAATTTCGTAATTGTAACTCACGAAATCTTTTTTAGGACATAAGATTATGCAGTTTTCTTTTAAAATAGGTTACAGATATGGCCCAATTTTCGAATAACGCGAATATATACTGTATACCTTGCGAATCTGCGCTTCAGCCTAGATAGTTAACGAATTAAAGGCGCCGGAAAGCCAAGCAACCCCAGATGATCGTTGCTTTTATGGATCAATTGTCATGGCTAATTCTGACGCTTGTTCCAAGATACCACTTATGAACGATTTCTCAGTTTTTCACTGGTCACACCAGGAGCTCCTACCGGGAAGCCCTGCAATAATGAAGAGTTGTGGTCCATAGAGGATGTGCACACGAACACAGCAGCATTGTGTAGTCGCTCTCTTGCATGCTGGATGTTCACACACACCCTCCATTCCCGTTTGCAGAATGAGTGCATTTTCAGTGTCGATGCTTTTGCCTTCAAATAAAAAATAAAATTCAGGGAATATGATTGATCAAAATTTTCAAACGCAATTGTTAGTTAAGATCAATAACGTGTGGAGCGCTGCGGAGGACACTGAAAGATCCAGGCCATTTCGTTGTATTTACTATATTTGTGCAATGTAATAAATGTGTTGATGGAAGCAAAGTAACAGTGATCGATTAATTTTAAGCAATGACCAGGTTACCTTGGGGAGCATTAATTGGTCACGGTTTTGATTACAATTATGAACAATGTAATTGTAAGTGCAATCGGTTACGTTGCTTCCGTAATGCGCACTAGACGGCGCATGAGGTACAGGAGTAGTGATATGCGTGAACTGAACGCCTATGCAGTCGGCCACAGTATGTAATTTTCGTAGTCTTCAGATTCGTTGTAGAGTGCGACGTCCGAAGCTTCTCATTGTGAGAGAAAATTTGTTTTTGAAATCTTAGAAATAGTGATTCTCCTGTACCATAACGAAAACATTTAAAAATTATGTTTGCAATGTGCTTTCCAGTCTTGTCTCCCCCTAAAGATGCGAAAATATAACAGGCTCTGCTGTATTTTATAATCCAATAAAAACAGGAACCACCTGCTGCGGTTGCTTAGTGGCTATGGCGTGGGGCTGCTAAGCACGAGGTCGCGGGATCGAATCCCAGCCACGGCTGCCGCATTACGATGGGGGCAAAACGCGAAAACACTTGTGTGCCTAGATTGAGGTGCACGTTAAAGTAACCGGGGTGGTCCAAATTGTCGGAGTACCCCACTACGGCGTATTTTTGAGCTCCTCGTATTGCGAAAATAACCTAAATAAAAATGAGGGAAAGCCGCACCACCAAGGTATAGCAGCTTTAAGCCAATCAAAATTAAATGAAGAGGGGTAGAAACCCAAAATGTAATTTGAAGTAAAGCCAATTATTTAAAAAAAAGAAACCGAGGTAAACCAACACAGAATGTTTATGCGTACAAGGAGGGGATAGGACGGCGGAGGACTTGTCTGCATCGGCTTGTGACGTGTGACGTCTCCTTTCGTCCAATTTTTTATTGAGTAGGAGGAAAAGGGGGAAAAAAGAACTAGGACGTCTTAAGAGAGCATGGTCGAAGGAGGCCTGCAGGTCCATCAGGATTCCGAAAAGCGGTGCAGAGTTTCCGGTAGACCAGACTGCACCGGCCTGGAGGAGTATTGGCATAACCGGAGGGTTCCGGTAGGGGTGACTTTACATCAGGTAGCAGTGGGGTTGTATAATCCACTGGACTGCAGGTCGACGGAAGATCTGCAAGAAAGCTGAAAATGATGGCAGGCAGGTTCAGTAGGTGTACCTAAGGCACAGATAAGGATTGGAAGAGAAGCTAAACTGCCAAAACAAGAAAGCAGCCATTCCGTCTATAGTGTCCCCGGAGACAAGCTCCACCTTGGTTGGCATAACCAAGGACACTATAAGACGAAAGGCGAAGGGCAAGGTGGGAGGGATATAAAGTGGAGACAGGGAAAGAGGAGAGGGAAAGGAAACCGATTAAGGAAAAGGTATGATTGTAGAAAGAATTAGGAGGAGTCCGGGAAAGTGAACGATGAAATGATTCGATAAAGACGAATAAGAAGTGCCCGCTTTCTTTAATCTGTAAGAAAGGAGAGGTAAAGATCAGGTGTAATGGTAGAGGGGAGATTCTCTTTAAGGGGATTAGCAATGTGAGATGTAAGGGGACGGTAATTGAAATAATGAAGCAAGTCTGTGCAAGGATTACCACAGGCACAGTTACTGTGGGATAAAAGGTGAAATCGGAAATAATAGAAAGGGAAGCGGCCATGAGCGGTGGTGAGGTGGACAATGGGTCTTTTGGGTGGAAAGAAAGAGGGAATGCGAGTGACGTTTTTTATCCATTGAAAAAGTGCAGTGTCGCTATTCTCTCGCGCCCAGTGAGCATTCCACTGGGCGAACGAATAGGCACGCATATTGATTTGATAGAGGAGGGAGCGACAAGGAGGATTCGAGAAACACCATGGGAGGTGGCGGAGTTAGCGAGGAAGTCCGCCATCTCGTTTCCTTCGATGCCCTGGTGTGCCGGTACACGGAAAAGAGATACCCGTCGCCGGTTAGAGATGAACTGAAGGAGCTGCTTAATTTGCGTGACAGAGGTATTTGTTGTCGTGAAAGTATTCAATGTAGTGAGCATGGACAAGCAATCGGTGTAGATGTGTAGAGGGATGAAATGGGGCAAAGTCTGTATATAGGCTAATGCCTCCAGTAAAGCAGCTGTTTCGGTAGCATAAGATGAAGTGGCACCAAAAAGTTTAAATTTTCCAACTTTGGTGATGTGGCCTGTTGGACTATAAAGTACGAAAGCGGCTCCTGCCGACTGGGAAGTGTAGGAGCCGTCGGTATACAGATGATAGGCCGGCATAGTGGTGACAGAGGGTACATCTTGAAGTCGAAGGCGGTAATGGGTAAAACGAGATTTCAGGCTTGGATGAAAGTCCCAAGGGTTCATGGGGTAGTTAACCAGCGCCGGATGGTAGGAGTCAGGGCCATAAAATGTGGCTTTGAGTGCAAATAAAGAGAAGTAGGCGTTTAGACGGTCGTAAGCTGATGGTGGCTCTGGTGGGTAAAATCTCACGGCTGTTTTAAAATCAGGAATTAATCTGTACGCTTAATATTAGCCATTATTCCAAGCATGAGAACACCCTCTACGGCGTTCCTCATAAGCTGATGGTGGCTCTGGTGGGTAAAATCTCATGATTGTTTTAAAATCAGGAATTAATCTGTACGCTTAATATTAGCCATTATTCCCAGCATGAGAATAATGGCTGAATAATGGCTAGTACAAACATTGTTGCTGTGGCTTTCACCGGCTTTGTGACTTTGCAAATATACCATGGTAAAGAAAACATTGTGTTAATGTTTTTTCACGACGATGAGCAAAACGAGAACAAGGCGAAAGCAGGATACAACGTTTCAACAAGTGGACTTGTCGTCTGCAAGGCAATATATGCTTTCCTCGCCACTGTTGGGTTCTTCTTTCTTCACCATAAGCGGGATTCTTCTAAAGGGGACAGGGCGTAAGGTGGGTGAGTGCGGAAAAGAGCGAAGGCGTGTTAGCGGTGAAGGTGTGGAATTCAGTATAGGGGAGTGCTGTGCATAAGGCCAGTGACATGGCCGTCTGTCAATCACGCGTTGACTGTCGTATGTCAGCCGGCGTGTCAACAGCTTGCGCAGCAGCCCTCTATTAGTTGTTTCGCTGGTGGTCGTTGGCTATCGTGTCTCTGAAAGAGATAATAAAGGGAGCGGCAGAAACCGGTGCTCGTGAAAAACAAAACGAAAATGTGATATCAGGATAGACATGATTATCATGATATGCGTCTCCGCAGTCCATGGAGTTTCCTACCAAAATTACTATAGAGAACTCTTGCACTAGTGCCTGTAGAATCTGCAGGCAGGGTGGTTCATCCAGCATGGGAATAATGGCTAATGCCTGGATAGTACAAACTTCCTTGTTGTGGCTTTGACCGGCTTTGTGACTTTGCAAATACACAATGGTAACGACCCGTACAAAAAAAAATTATTGAGAAGGCATTGAATTATTATTGGTCAATGTTAAGTTTTTCATTAAGGAATTGTGGAAATTTTGTTGGAGAATTGTTGGGCTAACTGTTGAGTGGTCTTGAATATTGGCCACTGAAATTTAATTGAAACACCATTGGGTGTCTTAATGTTGAATAATTGTTAAGTTACCATTGAAATTCCATTTCGCTTAGACGGCTCGTTGTGTTCATTTTGTTGAATGGTTGTTGGGTTACCATTGATGCTGCATTGAACTGACGTTGTGGTAGTTCCGTTGACCTGTTGTTGAGTTATTGTTGTCACAGCACTGAAAAGTACATTGTGGCCCAGTTGAGATGGCATTGAGATTTCAGAAGTGGCCATTGAAATATGATTGACATTTCGTTGGGCTAGATCTTTATTCATATATTGAAATTGCTTTGCTATTCACACTTGCATGCCCCGGTGCCAGCTCATAACTTTCACAAGCACAAACAAAAGGAAAAGAGAGACTGATCAACTTGAAGTACGTTTATTTACACTAAAGATGCGTGCCCATGAAACATTATTACAGTACATAAGGCACCACTACATCGAACCTGGAGGCATAGGCTAGTACCTACAGCATTCTTAACAGTGTAAATACATCTGAAGAAACCTATACATATGAATTAAATCAAAACGACCATTGTGGTCTTTACTTGCGACTTAAGTTTATGACTAGAAGACAAAGCGACTCAAAAGGCAGGGCTTAAGCATACCGTTTTAACCAACTTTGAACACATGAACACTTGAAGCTGCTTGCGTGTGGATACACACAAGACATCTGAATACGTTATATTAACATGTTTCGCACACTAACCCATCACAGGAAAAGTTACGGCTGACTGTGAGAAGGCAAAATAACAGACTTGAAACAAATGACTTCACCTAAATATATACAAGCTATAGCACACGTCTTTCACCGCGATTAAAATTTAATGAAGTACCAAAGTAGACTTGTCTGAGCTTTTTGTCTTCGAGATGCATATATTTTCAGGTTGCCCAATTATTTTATAAAATAACATCACTCAACTTAGCTATTAATTGGTGAGACATCATTCAGAAAGTTGTCGGGCATGGTGAACACCTGAATCATGTTTCTGACGAGCCAGGTTTGCAAGAACAGTACACCATTTGTGTATGATAAATTAAGGTACAGAAGAGTTTGTTGGTGGTATTTCCTCAATCTAGTGAGCTCATTTTCAGTTAATTTTTCTGGACTTGCACAAATCTAATTAGAGCACTTTTTGGGGCCTTTTTCACTATACCCAGCCACTAAGTGGTACTTCAGTCAATAAAGAGACAAGGCAAGGCTAATACCTTGAACGATAAGAGAAAAAATAATTATTTAGCACAGGAAATTGGTAGTAACACACGGCTAACACAATTCCAAAGAGCCAAATAGATGGTCACCTGCAGTTGCAGTAACAAGTACCCCAGAAATAGTCATAAAGGATGGGAAAATGTTTTAATGACTGGACAGCCAGATTGGTGAGACAGTGAAAAACGCAAATAAATGCGTATACGAAAAACCAATGACCTCAATTGCGCAGGTAAAATGTTATTAAAATGCTACCAGAATTTTATTGCATACTATACATAAAAGTTGCATAAAAATTGGGACAAAGCAGTAAGAAAGACGGAGGGAGATACAGCACCCGTGTTGAAAATAAATTACGAGTGATATACATGCATATTTAAGCTCAAGACAATTCAATTGTTTCTCCAGTATATACAAAAAGAACCCATACATTGACGGCATAAAAAAAGGTTCCTGCACCTGGAGAATGCAGCACAGTACAAAGCAGCGTCATGAGAACCGAAAACTAGAGCTTAGTATGTTTAAAAAGTACGAATACTTGCATACCTACAGGCATGTGACATGTCATGCCTTGAATGGATGAAATTCACAAATCTTACACAGATGAAGTTACCATCACTCTCATTGGCTTCCTCAGGGGACTCCTTGAAGTTGAACTAGAAAAATGTACATCACAGTTAAAAACAGAGAAGATAAGACCCTATAGCGTTCTTCCTGAAATAAACAGCGCAAATACTTCATGTATCAATTCTATGGACACTTCGCCAATTCGGTGTACATTTATATTTGACAACCACACAAACAGAAACGAGAAGGATGAATTAAGGTAGGAACACACATGAACGCTGACTCAACTGGAAGTTTATTCGTGAAGACAAAGATTTTAAACACATTGGCCAACTTCACAAAGAAAAAGCCATGGATGTGCAGCAGAAACAGCCGGGCACAACTAAACAGGACCGAAAGACATGTCCTGTAGAATAAACATGTGCGTCAAAAACAAAAAAACACATGAAAACTGAAAGGTTTGTCCTGTAAGTGATATTAACGAGAAATACTGCAGCAACTCTTTCCCACTAAGGGTCACAGAAATCTTGCTTATGAATTTTTCTTCGTGATCAATACATAATTCTTCCGTAAGTCTTCTTGTGTTCTGGTCTTTGTGATGAAACAACCGTTCTTTCTGCTCTATACCTCAACACCAGAGGAGTTCCAGCAGCAATATTTATTGATCACAAACGAAACAAATACATAAGCAAGTTATCCGTTGCCCTTAGTGGAAAAGACTTGCAGTTCTCAAGAGTATTTCTCGTTGGGTAGTATCACTCATCGGACAAATATTTCGCTTTTTCGAAAGATTTGTCCGATAGTTCTCGTTTTTCACGCACGTTTATTCTACATGACATGGCTCTTTCATATTTTTTTTCTTGTCGCTCGTGGCTGTTTCTGCCACGCATGCACGGCTCTTTACCTTTGTCAAGTTGACAAGCGTCTTTAATACCTCTGTCTTCAAAAATAAACTTAGTTGAACTTGCGCTCGTGTGTGCTCCTACCTATTTCGTCGTCCGTCTCTGTTCGCGCTGCTGTTTCCAGTACGCACGTATCACTTGGTTAGGCTGGTAAACATTCTCGCAAGCAAAAGGGAATACCTCCCCTCAAAAGGTAGTCCATCCTGTACTACTAAAAGCCAGATCAAATCGAAAGTAAGCCTTCAAAGCGTCCATGCGCGGCAGCTAGTACACCACAGAGCTGCAGAAAAAATTGTTAAAAATCCCACTTGATGGAGAGCGACAACAGAGATGCTAGCTTGCTAGTGAATCAGCCACATATTAACGGGTGTCTCTTGCATGACGCCTAGCTGCTCTTGATGTAGAATACTTTAGCATATGGGCATTTGCTGCATGCGTAACCTGCGAGAAGGGAATGCGGACAGATAATGAGATTGCGCGGATTCAGAATCTGCCACACACTGCACATAACTACGCACAAAATAGAAGTACACACTATACTGGCAAGTAAAAATTTGCGACTCTTTAGGAGTGCTGTCTAGAAAAGGAAGAAATAGGTTGCTACGGTAAATGTTAGCTAAGAGACGCACAGCGATGTTTCACAGCGGGGAGAAATATTCCCGGCTCTCTCGCAGAACCAAAGACCACGCGACAGTGCATAGCTGATACCAAGCCGATATCGAATCTTTGGGTAGAAGTCCAGCAGCAGGAATGACCTAAAGATACGCCGAGAGCGATGCGAGCGTGAGCGTGCCTGTACGAGTGAGAACATGCACCGTTTCTTTGAAGCTAGCCGCTCCGGCATGTCTCCGATCATCCCACGCGATTTGTGTGCAGAACGTCGCGTACACGCCCTTGCGCGTTTTGCGCGGTAGCGTCTGCGCGGTGAGCTAGCTTCATGCACGCGTCATTCTTCCCCGCGCAAACGGTGCTCGAGGCGACAACGCGCCGAGTGGCGCTCCTTTCGCTTCTGCAAGCAACGCACATTCGGATCGGCCCAGCTCAAAGAGGCAGCAGAGAACGGTGGCATGTTTCGGTTATCGCCAATTAAAATTGTACAGTACGCATTCAAGAGAAACGCGCCGCGCTAGATAAAGATGCTTACTGCGGTAGTTTTGGCGGTGATAGGCGATAAGGCGAGCCCGTCGGCGGCTGTGTTCTTTGCCGAAGTCGTCACCACACCTCTGTTCATTTGCGCTGTGTATCCGTGTACAGTCACCGCCCGGAAGCTGTGACTAATCGGTTGGCCGTTCTCCGCAAATCCCAAAGAGGCGAAATATAATTTGCGGTGCGCCGCATCATTAGGCGCAACCTAAGTCGAGGCGCGCTTAACCGCTACTGCACAAAAGGTGATCACACTAACCGTATGGTATACGATGAGCCACTACGGATAAAAAAAATAATTATGATGTCCTACGTGCGAAACCAACGATCTGATTATGAGGCATGTTGTAGTTGGGGACTCCGTATTAATTTTGACTTCCTAGAAATTTTTACGTGCATACAATGCACAATTCACGAACGTTTTTGCATTCCGCTCCTTTGGCATGCGGCCGCCGCAGGGATAGTATCCACGACCTCGAGCCCCAAATTGCCACGGCGGCCGCCATAGTTACGAAATGCGTATCGCGCGCTTTCGCTCCGGGGCATACGGTGTGCTTGAAGAAAGTGAACGGTGTGCTTAACATCTCACGCTTGTCAATGTCAAACTAGAAAAAAGGCTACGTGCCCAAGAAAACTAGATTACTTACCTATCTGCAGAAGTTCGGCTGCTACTGTTTCGGGGTGCCTTCTCTCCAACAGGCATCATGACCTCTGCCGTGCAACTCATCAAAACAGCCAGGCTCGCACATCAGTCGAAGACTAGTAGCTGAGTCAGCCAACGACTTCAACGGATAAACGTCCCACTTATCGTCGTTAAAGCATTTCACTAAAATGTGCGTCATGATGACCAAAAAGAAAAAAAATACTTCCATCAAAAAGCACGAGGCGTGAACCACCACGAAACGGCAACCAACTAAATGAGTCCGAAAGCCGTTCACAGCTTCACTATCGTATGGAGTTATAAAAACCTTTCAAACACAACATAACCGCACGGGAAAACCACTAATTAATTAGTAATAATTTTTCATCCACTAACCTTCATAAAGTTTTAAGAACAACCTAATTTGTAGCGTAAACAACAAACTCTACGACCAAAATATGCGACTACGAAACTAGCAGTAACGATGTGTACTATTGAAAAAGTGTGCTCAAAACGAAGCTACAACGGTTGCAACCGCGTGCGCACACGCACACACCCGAACGCTACCTTGACGTTCGTAGCGCCACCTAGAAGTGAAAATTACTACTAATTTTATTACCTTTACAAAAGTAATGTTACTAGAAGAGTTTATCGCCCCTTTGCAGATGACGAGGTGACAAGTAAGGTATGATAAGAGTCCGCTACCTGAATTTCTTTCATTTCCCTTTGGTGTTCTTCTATTTAACTGAACATACGGCACCTGTCCTCCAGGCTTGGATTCAATGCCGTTCAGGCATTACTGAACTTTTTAAGAACTACGGGCCTCGATTGCAGACTTTGAGCATGCCAAATTGCTTGCGATATGTTCTACTTCTTCCTTCTATCGTCATCGTCACCCATCATGCACCTCTTCCCTCTTTCTTTCCCTCTTCCCCTTCCCCCAATGCCGAGTAGCTGGCTAGAGGAATATACCTCAGGCCGACCTCTCAGCATTTCGTATCATTAAACTTCTCTCTCTCTCTCTTGGGAGACGGGAGGACGATAGTTCGGCGAGGCTCAAATAAATCGCATGCTTCTTGCAAGGCGAGAGTCGGGAGCAGCCGCAGATACAGCGATTAGCTGCGATACTGTTGCGGCTGTTTCTGAATCAGAAGCTCTTTGAAGTCAATGGTTATAGCGGCTGTGCGCTGCGATCTCAAAGCGTGTTCGTTGTTTGATCTCTTTTTACCACGGCCGTTGGATAAAAAGAGCTATATTTACTTTCCGGACGGAGGGTGCGTCGCAGGAAATTCGAAGATCTCTCACGTGTATGTTTGCAGCATGTGCGCCGCTTGGATCCTACGGTTCCCACAGCGCGTCGGATGCTCGAAGGTAGCGTCGTCGCGTGTCGGCGCCTGTCTTATCGCCGGCGGCGCTGCCGCCGTGTCTACTTTTGGGGAACTCCACATGCGCGTAGTCGCCGTGTTTGCGAGTGAACTTCGCATTCTTCTGCTCCCCGAAACGTGCTCATTTTGGATCGTACCAATTGCTATGTCATCTAGTGTATGTTAAAACGACAATGGCATTTGTACACCGGCGAAGAAATAAATCGTTATGAACTTGGGCGGTCATGAAGCTAGTCTAACGCTGCAGTTTTTACAGAGCGGAAACGGCTACGAAAGTGGGGCGGTGCCGGAGATGGGCGCTTGAAAGCGCCAGCTTTAGCGACAGCACGAGGAAGTGGCACGCTGCGCACGCGCCAAGCATTTCAGAACTTACTGGCTTTCGAACGAGAGGAGCATGCGCGCGTTCGTGGCCTAATGGTTAGAGCACCGGGCTCGACGGCCGACGTTCAATGCCACCCCATCCCTCACACATTATTTTCTTTTTATGAAAGCCAGGCGAAAGAAGAACCTACCAGCCGCAAAGTGACAGCAATGAGGTTGGAATGCTTCGCATTTAATTTTTCGTATGTCTTCATATGGGAGTCCTAATTATTGATACTGGACTCAACTGCTACACAACAAAAAAACAACTACAAAAATCAACACAAATTACCCAACAAATTGTTTATTGAGAACACTCAACGGTAATAGTGTTGTGCAAGTGTTGAGCGAACTCAATCGCTTTTGAAAATTTGTTGAAGTCCGTTGTTTCAACAATTCCCCAACAATATATCAATGGTTAATCAACAGTCATTTTTGTACGGGGATAGCATTGTGTTATAAATGCCATAGGTCGCAGAGACTTATTGACTTCTGCATTCACAAAAATTGAGCTTCCTTTGTAAAGGTCAATAAAGGCACACAAAGCATATAGTAAACAAAGCCACATGACTGTGTGAAGCCACAATAACGAAGATCCGATAAATCCACGTAATAGCCTTCATTGCCATAGTGGCTAAACGGTCGCAGCGCCGGAGTTCCTTCTAGAAATTTGCACAGGAAACACTGTGGCCAAGCCTACCCGCATGTCACTATATCGATGCGTACCTGTACGCTACCCGCGTGCTGCGATAGGTGCCTGCACGCGCAAAATTACCCACATGCCCACATGTGGCCTGTGTTGCCCGGAGCAACACGGATGCTTGCGATTCAATTACACATGTAAGCGTTCTGATTACCACTTGGCGCACCGCTGATGTTGTCTGAGGAAGAAAAAAAGTGCAGATTTGTTTAATGAAATCGAACGTTTGACGAGATATCCCACAGTTACCTATTTCCTGTTTGCAACATGTGCAGCGGTCCCAAGTGTATGTACACCTTCATTTCAAACTACAATATGCAGGTCGTGTCCTCTGCATTTTTCTTCTCGACGTTGAGGATACTTGGGCGAACCACCGTATGGCACTAAGTATATAAATTCAAGAAAGCCTGCATAAAAAAGGAAAAACATATTGTTTGAGCTGTTGCTTAGCAACCCTGGGCATCAAAACGACTAAGATAATAGCTCAAAGAGTGCTTTAAATGCAATTTACCATTTATTTACGGATTGGCATATTTTAGAGATGCAGGTAAGCTGAAATTAAAGTTTGAGGTTTTACAAAGGAAAGCAATCATTTATTACGCAGAAGCGAGCGGGGTATAATTTGTCAAGATGCACGTTCGGCGGTACTTTTATTCGGTGTAGCACTTAGCAACTCGAGTTGGCAGCAAAAGGGCAGAAGTGGGACAGTTCGTTTATGTGCAACCTTGTTCGGTGTTTTCTGCTGCTTTGCATAGCAGCGTACAATACAAAGCTCCAAATGACTACATCATTTTGGTTAACACTTGTCGTGCGCATAGAGCGCAGTTACGAATATTGTACCATCCGAGTGATATTGTGTCATGTTCATGTCCCACACTGTTGGTATTCCCCTTTGTTGGAACATTTTATTACAAATATAAACTGAGAAAACGCAAATCGGGGGAAAAAGACGAAGAACGAACGCTATAACCTAAAACAACAAAAAACTTAACTGAATTACCTGCCCGATGGTAGGATAGATCATTGGTCCTCCGGAACAGCAGACGGAGACTATAATCATTAAGCCGCAATCTATTTTGCGAGTGCTTCCTGCCAACGCAAACTAGCTCTTTGAGATGATAGTGGCGTATGTCGGATTGCGCAGCACGGATGCACGAGAGCGCATGTGCTCGCGCCAATTTGCTTCACGCCAAAGACGCGGCAGTGAAATGTTCACGTTGATAGCACTTCACTAATCGCACCACAAAAGCTCCACTTCACACAACTTTCAAGATGGAAGGTGTGTGCTGCATTTGCATGCCTTTTTCCATGTGGGGACGGGCAGATGACTTTGTCAGGCCACTTGTGTTCCGGAAGCGAACAGCCGAGAATAAGTCGCTCGCGCCGAAGACAACAGTGCGCGCTTACGCGAACTATGCCCAATCTGACCGCTTTTCGCCGTTCATGAGGCGCTGACCATCAAGGGGGTCTGCGCTCGCGTGATAACGTTTAAACCTGGTTGATTGTGCACCATGTTGAACGCTAAACTTCCCGACAATGTAGCCTTGCAGACACCGAGCTTGCTATATTTATTAGAGCTGCAATTTTATATCCATAAAAATACTAAAGTACGACAGTTGCACGTCCTTTCCAGACAAGGCAGCGCTAACATTCTAGAAAAAAAAAAGAGCAGCAAAATGGTACGCAAGCACACACCGAAAATAGAATGGTACTAATTCTTCGGTAAAAGTATTGTGGGCTATGACACTAAGTTTTCTGGTAAAAAAATTCTGCCCTCCCTCCTACGCCCCCCCCCCTTTTACGAATGAAAAAAAAAATCATGGGGTTTTACGTGCCAAAACCACTTTCTGATTAGGAGGCACGCTGTAGTGGAGGACTCCGGAAATTTTGACCACCCGGGGCTCTTTCACGTGCACCTAAATCTAAGTACACGGATGTTTTCGCATTTCGCCCCCATCGAAATGCGGCCACCATGGCTGGCATTCGATCCTGCGATCTCGTGTTCAGCAGCCCAACACCATAGCCACTGAGCAAGCACAGCGTGTTGATTGACGACGTAAACGTACACCCGGCCACAAAAGTTTACGGACCACGGGATCTCAGAAAGCGTTCAATAACCGAGCAGCCTGTGGCAGTAGCCAGTAGAACTGCACGCGGCAATGTTGTTAGCACATTGTAGACGAGGCCGGAAATCCGAATACCAAGCTGCGTTGTAAGGTTGCGGAAATATTAAGCTTTTTCTCCGATTTCATGGTCCGCAATATTTTATTTTGTGGTCGGGTGCACGTTGAACTGCAATATGTTTACAAAGTGACAACGTTAAGTCACACATATATCAAATACGCACGTAGCGTGCTTAGCGCAATTTCCTAGAATATTCATGTAAACGAGGCATACATGTGCTTTTGCGGAAAACACTGAATATGTCAGCTACAAACCTAGTCGTTTCTTATCTATTCATTTCGCGGAGCAGTTCATATGCAACACAACTTGAAGCCCCATTATTCGATATGTCACATTCCTTAAAACAATTATATGTGCACGAGGCCGTGCCCTTTAAGTTGGCGTCGAACTACACAGTGCTTGCTAAAGCCAGTATCTGAAAGCGGTTCTTGAATACAAATAAACCAGTTATTCATAACAAGGTCGTTTGTAACCTTTCCCTTTAAAATACTTTTTTACCTCAACTTCCTGAAAGTGCTCATCTCCAGTACGCCGTTCTGTTCGCCTTTCTCTCACAACACCAAACCTACGTATGTCTCTTTCCTACGTTTTCGTTTGTTTGCCTTGCCTTATCCTTTTTCTTTGTCGTTGTTGTTGAACAATTACACTTACGCTTACTCAGAGTACCACCTTTGTCTCTTGCTCCTCTGCCACTCAGGTGCGGAAGAGCGAGCTATGCATTCATAGAAACGCTGCTAAGGAGAACAGTTGCTGCATGTAACTTGTCAAACATTAGCTTCAGCGAGATTCCTTGTTCTACCAGTGTTAATCGCTTCTATATTCTTGGTCTGTGACTCGAAAAATATCGCCTCAACGCACAAATCTATCTTACGCTGGGATTCCACTTTCATTAACTTATTCTGCCGCTTGGTTACGGCACCCAACATGTTCGAAGCTTGAGAAATGAGTGAGAATGACCAATGCCTGATAATTTCAGCAGGACATTTATTTTATTTTTGTGATAACGTAAATGTGTACGATATAAGCACGATCCTCCATGGTATAAAAATCTAACCCTGCCTTTGGCCTTTTTTAAGCAAACTTATTTTTCACTTTCACACACATTTAATTTACTCGTTTTATATGCAACTGTATACCTCGGCTCCAAGCGGAAAGAACTGATGCTGCTGGAAGATTCGCGTATTCCTAAAACGTCTTAACGTTGGATGTGGTTAATTAAAGAAAACATTTCCTCATTTCCACATAAAAGCTCATCTCAAGACCTCAGATACCAATTACAATGTACGAGCTTTCCCTGCCAGTGACCTGATATATATATATTGTAGTGGGTAACATGCATGTGGCGCTGTGCGGACTGCCACCGCTGCGGCGCGAGACCCGAGCTCGGGCTGCTGATGCGAACAGCTAGGACTCGTGATCAAGAGCCACTTGCGATCCCGCATACGAGCTGCAATAAACCCCCTTTCATTTGGTGGAGGTGCGGGGTAGACCTCGGAAACTGGAACTCCGAAGCCGGACGCTACCGACTGCTACGACCATGCCTGACGAAACCACCCAGGAAGATGCACCACAGCCTCCGGCGGTCATCGTTTCCGGTGTGTTGCGTCAGCGTGATCCTGCCATCTTTAGCGGCACCGATGATCATGACGTGGAGGATTGGTTGTCTTCTTATGAACGGGTGAGCCAGCATAACAAGTGGGACGACGTCACCAAGTTGCACAACGTGCTGTTTTACTTAACCGGCGTCGCGAACCTCTGGTTCCGAAACCACGAACACGATTTCGCCACATGGAGCACATTCAAAACAAGTTTCGCAGAAGTGTTCGGGCGCCCCGCTGTGCGCAAGCTTCGCGCAGAACAACGCCTACGTGGGCGTGCGCAACATCACGGTGAAACTTTCACAAGTTACATCGAAGATGTTATTGACCTGTGTAAGCGCGTGAATCCGTCAATGTCAGAACAGGACAAGATAAAACACATTATGAAAGGCATTGATGAGGACGCCTTTCAGATGTTGTTAGCGAAGGATCCGCGTACCGTGGCCGAAGTTATCAATTTGTGCCAAAGTTTTGACGAGCTACGGAAACAACGCATCTTAGCTCGGCGCCCACCGCCTACGGAAGATTCGTTAGCCGCATTAATTATTGGCGACAACCACACAACTTTGCTGACGCAAATAAAAGAATTTGTGCGCGAGGAGGTCGCACGACAGCTCTCGATTTTGCCGACCACGGAGAAGCCTTCTCAATGTTTGGCCCCAGCGCTCCGACAGATAATTCAAGAGCAAGTGACCGAAGCTCTTCCACCTCCGTGTCAGCCGGCTCCCGTGGCCGCGCCTCTGACGTATGCTGAAGCCGTTGCACGGGCGCCTCGTCTACAGGGATTCTCTCCTCCGCCTTCAGCGCCTCGCCCGCCGGTGTTCTCTCCTCCGCCTTCGCCTCGCCAGCCGGTGGATCCCTTTTTCAGTGCACAGCAGCGGGGGCCACATCCTTGGCGCACTGCTGACAACCGCCCAATATGCTATGCCTGCGGTACCCCGGGTCATGTTGTGCGCTTCTGCCGCCGGCGCTTGCCGGCCTTCGTGGGCACCCCGCGACGACCCAGCTCCGACTTCCGACCTTTCCGTCTGCCTCAGCGACCACCACCGGAAGTCTACGCTGCTGATGACATACCGGCACCGCAGTCACAGCTCTACGGCACTCGTCGCTCGCCTTCCCCTCGTCGGCGCTCACTCTCACCCATGCGTCGTAGACCCAGTGCCAGTACTACTGAGGCGGAAAACTGATTTCCGCAGTTCCTGAGGCACGAACTGCGTCATCGTCGGAACATCAAAGTCCTCGTTTTCCCCCCGCTAACGTTATTGAAGTGTGCGTTGATGGCATCAAATGCCTTGCGCTCGTCGATACAGGTGCTGCTGTATCCGTGATTAGTGAGAAGCTTTGTCGTGCATTGCGGAAAGTGACCATGAAACCTTCGGTTCCATTGCTTAGAACAGCCAGTGCCCAACAAGTTCAGCCAGTCGCTATGTGCACTGCCAGGGTGCTGATTCGAGACATATTGTATTCCATTGATTTCTTTGTGCTAACTTGTTGCTCCCACGATGTCATTCTCGGTTGGGATTTTCTGTCGCGCCATCATGCCGTCATTGACTGTGCACGTGCTGAGGTTCAGTTCTCCGTTCTGTGCGATTTGCCATGTCACGACTTTCAAGTTCAGGATCTTAGCAGGATCTGTGTAGCTTCGGATACTGACCTTCCTCCTCACAGTGCTGTATTTGTCCCTCTTTCATGTGCATCGCTTGCCGAAGCGACGGTCATGTTTACACCCGCTGCCGTCTTCATTCGCCGCCAACCTATATTGTTGCCTTTCGCCCTCCTCACGGTTCACCATGGTGCTGCAGAAATACTGATTTCAAACCCAAATTCATACACTTTGGCTTTGCACTGTGGCGAGACTATTGGTACCGTCGAGTCTGTCGACATTGACGCTATTGTGCATTTCCCTATGGCCGACGACGTAGATACTGCCAACGTAGCAGCACTGACACCCCATGTGCCATCTAACCGAGTACCACCGGATGTTTTTTGTCGCTCCATTGCGGATGACCTCGAGCCGACACAACGTGAGCGACTAATTACTCTTTTAAATGATTTTCACGCCTCTTTTGATTGGAACCAAGCATCATTAGGCCGCACAAGTACCGTCTCTCACCACATTGATACGGGACATCACGCACCATTACGCCAGCGTCCGTACCGCGTGTCATCCACCGAGCGTCGTGTCATCGCCGAGCAAGTTGAAGACATGCTTGACCGTGGTGTTATCAAGCCATCCTGCAGCCCTTGGTCATCGCCCGTAGTACTCATTAAGAAAAAAGATGGCTCGATTCGTTTCTGTGTGGACTATCGACGCCTCAACTAGATTACACGAAAAGATGTCTATCCTCTACCGCGCATAGATGACGCCATGGATTGTCTACATGGTGCTGAATTCTTTTCTTCTTTGGACTTGCGATCGGGCTATTGGCAAGTGCCAGTGGATGAACCCGACCGCTCGAAAACAGCTTTCATTACGCCTGATGGCCTGTCTTCTTGTCCGAAGTTATTAATGAGCTACTCGCCGCTTGCCGCACTATTCACCGCACCACTACGGCGTATCACCCATAGACTAACGGTCTAACGGAACGGTTCAACCGCACTCTTGGTGACATGCTCACCATGTATGTTGCGTCTGATCATTCCAATTGGGACGATGTCCTCCCTTTTGTGACGTACGCGTATAACACCGCCGTTCAGGCTACCACAGGCTTCTCCCCATTTTTCCTTCTTTATGGACGTGAACCATCCACTACCCTCGACACCATGCTACCATATCATCCGGATGCCTCTGAATTCACCCCTCTTTCCGAAGTTGCTCGCCATGCTGAAGAGTGCCGCCAACTGGCTCGCTCGTTCACGTCGGATACCCAAGGAATCCACAAAGATCGCCACGACAACGGGCAGCCCACACAGTCCTTCGCCGTGGACTCTCACGTCTGGCTTCAGCTGCCCTTCCAATCTCCAGGCCTTAGCCCAAAGCTCGCTCCGAAATATCAGGGTCCGTACCGGATCGTCGCGTGTACATCGCCGGTGAATTATGTGGTCGAACCGGTGACGCCATCTTCGGACAAACGCCGCCGTGGCCGCGAGACGGTTCACATCAGCCGCCTGAAGCCGTACCACGACCCCCTTATCGTGTCATCACCTTAGGTCGCCAGGATGGCTCCTCTTCACCGCGGGGGCAATTGTAGTGGGTAACATGCATGTGGCGCTGTGCGGACTGCCACCGCTGCGGCGCGAGACCCGAGCTCGGGCTGCTGATGCGAACAGCTAGGACTCGTGATCAAGAGCCACTTGCGATCCCGCATACGAGCTGCAATAAACCCCCTTTCAATATATATATATATATATATATATATATATATATTATAATACCGAGACCGATCAAGTTGTCCAGCGCTGTTTATTCCACCAAAGGCAACGCCCCCAGCTCACGCGCGAAGAAGTCGAAGAACAGTGAAGATGATGATGGCTATGTACAAATGAAAACGACGAAGTACGTTAATAGTGCTTACACTAACTTCCCCCCGTCATGGAAGCGGCCAGCCTGGCCGCAGATTAGAGATTATCTAAACGGGGAGTGAAGGGCTTCATCCGCGAGACGTGAACAATTTCAGCATTCCGGCGGCGCCGGTCAGTGACGGAGTGTACTGGGCGAACGAGATAGTTCACTGCAGATGTTTGCTGCACAACGGTGTATGGGCCAATGTAGCGTGGAAGGAACTTCTCACAGAGGCCTGGGGTGCGGACTGGAGTCCAAAGCAGGACTTGGTCTCCAGGGTGAAAACGTAGGTCACGGCGTTTGTTGTCGCAGTAACGCTTGCGCTCAGCTTGGGTAGCTTCTGTGCTTTGCCGGGCGATTTGACGGCAATGTGCAACTCGGGCAGCGAAATCTTCCGGAAGCGACGCGTTAGGCGAAGAAGGTGCGAAAAATAGTTCTCTGTCGAATATGGTGAAAGGAGATCGTCCATACACAAGGAAGAAAGGGCTGTAGCCGGTAGTTCGTTGAATAGCAGTGTTATATGCGAATGTCACAAAAGGAAGAATTTTATCCCAGTCAGTGTGGTCAGGACGGATGTACATGGAAATCATGTCAGACAGCGTACGGTGGAAGCGCTCAGTAAGGCCATTGGTTTGCGGATGATAAGTGGACGTAGATTTGTGGACGGTATTAGTGGCTCGAAGAACTTCCTCGAGGACTTGTGAAATGAACGCCTTGCCACGGTCACTGAGAAGAACGCGAGGAGCCCCATGGCGCAAGACGATGGCGCGCAAGAAAAAGTCGGCGACCTCAGAAGCGGTGCCGGATCGCAGAGGGGCAGTCTCGGCATATCTTGTTAAATGGTCGACCGAAGTGACAATCCAACGGTGACCGGAGGGTGTCAACGGCAAGGGACCATATAAATCAATGCCAACAAATTCAAAAGGTGCGTCCGGGCAAGGGAGAGGTTGTAGTAAACCGGCAGGAGGGGATGTCGAGCGTTTGCGGTGCTGACATGACGCACAAGAGGCAATGTATTTGGCCACCGTTGAGGATAGGCCAGGCCAGAAGCAGCGGGTCTTTATGCGGTCGTAAGTCTTGTGGAAGCCTAAGTGGCCAGCCGATACATCGTCGTGAAGTGCCTCTAATACCCGCAAACGAAGGCAGCGAGGTAGAACTGGGACCCACCGGTGACCTGTTGGGTGGTAAATGTAGCGGTGTAGCACGCCACCTTGAAGGCGGAATTGTCGAAGTTGGCGTCGCAAGCGGCTGTTGGGCGGTTCGGCGAACCCACTAAGGCGATCCATGAGAGCTCGACAGTAGGAGTCGGCCCGCTGAAGCGAGACGAAATCAGAGCGTGATGAAAGAGTAACTTGGTCCAGGGATGTTATCGAGAGTTGGTGAGAGGCAGGCGTAGCATCGGAACGACGTGGTTGGGAAGACGACGGCGCGTTACCTGGAGAGAGTGAGAGTGGGCAGCGAGACAATGCGTCTGCATCATGATGGTGTTTTCCAGACTTGTACGTTATAGTGAAGTCATATTCCTGCAAGCGGAGTATCCAGCGTCCTAAGCGTCCTGACATGTTTTTCATTGATGACAGCCAACACAGAGCATGATGGTCGGTGACGATGGTGAAGTGGCGGCCGTAAAGGTATGGGCGAAATTTCTGAATCGACCAAACGATAGCCAGGCACTCTTGCTCTGTAATGGTGTAGTTCCGCTCAGCTGGAGAAAGTGTTCGGCTGGCATATGCTATGACTTGCTCTTTAGATGCTGTATTACGTTGCAGAAGTACTGCGCCAATACCTTGTGCGCTTGCGTCAGTATGGAGTATGGTGGGGGCACGATTATCGAAGTGGCGAAGCACTGGTCCGGAAGTAAGATGCCGCTTAAGAGCTTGAAAAGCCGACTCGCAGTCGCTAGTCCACGTGAAAGAGGCACCGGTAACCAGTAGCTTGTGTAGAGGAGCTGCTATTGCTGCGAAGTTGCGTATAAACCTACGAAAATATGACGCCAAGCCGAGGAAACTACGTAGATCTTTCTGTTGCTGGGGGCGAGGAAACTGAAGAACGGCACTAATCTTGTCGGGGTCAGGCTGGATGCCATCTTTTGAGACGACGTGACCCAATACTTTTATTGTTTTGGTTGCAAATTTGCATTTTTTGTATTGATCTGGAGACCAGCATTCGCAAGGCACTTGAGAACTTCGTCTAATCGTTGAAGATGTTGGCTGAAGTCAGACGAAAAGATGACAATATCGTCCAGATAACAGAGGCATGTCTTCCATTTTAGACCACGAAGTACGTTGTCTATCATGCGCTCAAATGTGGCAGGAGCATTGCAAAGGCCAAAAGGCATCACGTTAAATTCATAAAGGCCATCCGGTGTAGCGAATGCGGTCTTTTCTTTGTCAGTCTCGTTCATCGGAATTTGCCAATATCCTGATCGAAGATCAATGCTGGAGAAATACTCCGCCCCTTGTAGTGTGTCCAAAGCGTCGTCAATTCGAGGTATTGGATATACGTCCTTGCGTGTGATCTTATTGAGCGCTCGATAATCCACGCAAAAGCGAACTGAGCCATCTTTCTTCTTTACCAGGACCACGGGAGACGCCCATGGGCTAGATGAAGGTCGTATTATCTTCCGCGCAAGCATGTCAGCGACCTGTTGTTCAATGACCTTTCGTTCGGACGGCGATACACGATAGGGGCGTCGTCGTATTATAGCGGAACCTTCGGTTTCGATACGGTGTGTAGCCGCAGGAGTTTGGCTCAACACAGAGGAACAGCTATCGAAACAGGCTTTGTGTTTTGCCAAGACCACCATTAAGGCTTCGGACTGCGCGGCTGTTAGGTCAGAACCAAGAACGGCTGGAGGAGGGAAAGAATCATCCAAACCTGAGGTTGGTGCTGGCGATGAAGAAGGGCAAAGCGTGACTAGAGAGATTGGGTGAGTGTCGGCGAGGGTTGCCACAGTCATCCCTTTGGGCAGCATCACAGGATCTGGGGTCGTGTTGCAAGCAGACAGAAGGGCGCGGCCGCGTGAAAACCGGACGAGACAGGTGGCAATGAGAATTCCGCGAGAAGTACAGCGGGAAGAAGGGGCGACTAGGGCGTCTCCGTCGGCGATCTGACTGGACGTTACGGCTACAACGTCTTCGTGACCAGGACGCAGGACGTAGTCTGAAGCGAGGACCAAGTTCACGCATGAAAGTGAAGAGTCCGCAACAGGTTCAAGCTCTGTATCTGTGATGTGGACAACTTCTTCTCTACATGAAATGACGGCTGAAGCAGAATGTAGGAAGTCCCAACCAAGTATAAGTTCATGGATACACGTTGGAAGGATGATAAACTCGATGTGGTGGCGTATGGCGTCGATGAGAACACGAGCAGTACACTGTCCGTCAGGGTGAATGAATGCATTATTAGCGCCACGCAAAATAGGTCCAAGATAAGGCGTTTTTACTTTACGGAGCCGGGAACACAGATCACTCCGAAGAACAGAAACGGCGGCACCGGTATCGATGAGAGCTGATGCGGGAACACCTTCGACAGTCACAGAAAGCATGTTGGCCGGGCGAACAGGAGGAATTTTTGAAGACCGATAAGAAGCAGTTTCCCCTCCAAAAACTGCAACAGTTAGTTTTCCGAGTGCTGGTCGACAAAATGGGAAGTGGGACGAAGTGGTGATGTAGAGCGCCGGTAAGGGGATGGAGAACGACGTCTGGCCGAACGGGAACTATGAGGCAGATTGGGAGCAGCTGGTGGAGACGGAGAACGCTGTTGAGGGAATGAGTGCGGTCCGGGATAGTAGTCGTCTGATCGGCGAGTGCGGTCTCTTTCGTGCTCAGCATAGCCTCGCCTTTCATCCTGCTGGCGCCGGCGGCAGAAGCGAGATATATGGCCGCGTATGCCACAGTAAAAACAAACCGGACGAGGTGGACGCCACTGAGGGTACGATGGCGCAGCAAGTGCTCTGGTTCCCATCGAAGCCAAATGGTCATAGGAAACGCCAGTAGGCACGGAAGTCACGGTAGGGGTGGGTAGCGAAACAACATCCGCGTAGGTAGGCGTGGAGCGCGCTACCGGAGCAAGATGCGTCGTGGGTGTAGTCATCGCTGTCAACTCCTGCTTTACGACCTCGCGCAAGTCGAAGGTGGGGGTTGGTGCGCAGGCAGCAGGGGGACGCTTTAGGTCTTGTAGTTGAAGCTCCTCGCGGATGATGGTGCGGATAAGAGCACGTAGATCTGGAGAATGAGCAACCTGAGGATCGCTGCTGTCATGTGGAAGACGAATAGACTGCAGCTCGTCGAGGCGTTGACACGTTGAAGTGATGTCTTGGACAGAAGCCGGATTTTGCACGATTAAGGCGTTGAACGCGACAGGCCCAATGCCTTTTAAGATGTGGCGAACGCGTTCGGCTTCCGTCATGCTAGGATTCGCACGGCGGCACAGAGCCAAGACATCCTCTATGTATGAGGTGTAAGACTCTTGGGGAAGTTGGCGGCGCGTTCCCAGCTTCTGTTTGGCGACTTCTGCACGGCCAGACGAGGAAGCGAAGATTTGCCGCAGCTTCGAGGTAAACGTGGACCAATCCGCGATGTCGGATTCGTGGTTGAAATACCACGTCTTTGCAACACCGGTCAAGTAGAAGGCGACGTGCCTCAATTTCTGGGTGTCGTTCCACTTGTTACAAGAACTCACGCGGTCGTAGTGGTCGATCCAATCGTCTACGTCATCACCGCGGAGTCCCGCAAAGACAGGGGGATCGCGCTGAGGGCTCGTCACAGTCCAAGAGGGCGCCGCAGGTGGGGTCGTCTGTGTGGTAGGGTTTGAGGCGCCGGAAGGGCCGGGGTCGGAAGTGTCCATTGTTGTAGGGGTAGCTGGGTGCAGTCGGCGACCGGAACGGAGCTCCAGGGAGGACGGGAACGCGAGAGGACGTCGGGATCTTGACGTACCTCCACCACTTTATAATACCGAGACCGATCAAGTTGTCCAGCGCTGTTTATTCCACCAAAGGCAACGCCCCCAGCTCACGCGCGAAGAAGTCGAAGAACAGTGAAGATGATGATGGCTATGTACAAATGAAAACGACGAAGTACGTTAATAGTGCTTACAATATATATATATATATATATATATATATATATATATATATATATATATATATAAGGATGTTGCAAAACATATTTAGATGATTACCTGGTGCGCGTGCTTACGTTCGCTTTACCGATTAGGAATTCTGCAATGTAACGTTAACAGCAAATATTGGATATGAGGAATTATCTAATACGCTTAGATTTTAAAAAGTGAGCATTCACGGAATATGAAAATTCATTTATTAGTAGACTTTCGCAATGAAAAACATTTCTTTTTCCCACAATCAGACTTGCATACTTCAACAAGTCAAGCATTTCTCAATCCGTAAGCTGCCTTGTCATTCTTTTGAGCTTAACCACTAAGGAAAGTTTACCATTTTCTTGGCCCCGTTTTAATTAATAACGTTATTGGACAGCAGCCAAACGCCACCTTAATTATGTACCACAACAATATGGATCTACCAATTTCAGCATCACTTATTGAAGACCAATATGCTGGTGCGTTAGCTAAACATAAAGCTATGTTTCCTCTCCATCCTGCACTATTTACTGCAGAACAAAGCAAATCAGCTCTTTGCATTAGAAAGCAGGTACGTTAATAGCAAAAGTATTATGGTACGCAACGGAAGGAATGTGGGCAGTATCATAGCTTACAAACTATTTCAGTTTGTTTTCTCTATCTCCCTTATCTCTGTTCTCCTTCACCCTTTCCCCAGCCAAGGGTAGCCAACTGGACTCTTCATTGATTAACATCCCTGCATTCCTTGTATCCCTCTCTCCTCTCTGTCTAGTTCGTTCTTGTTTATTTTTCGGGGATGACTGCATGGTCGTATGGGTAACTCGTCCGAAGCCATGACATTTTGTTACTGAGCAAAAGTACGCAACCTTATTATTCCTTCCAGCGCTTGCTCCACGGTTACAGAGGTGAAGGGCGAAAATAGTGTATCTACATTAAGGGTGCGTTTAAGAATACTGCGAGTGTTCTTGTCTTCTTCCGTACACTTAGCGGTGGCAGGTGGGTTCCTGTCTCGCATCGTTCCCATCATATCGAAGAAAAAACGTACGGCAGCTGTTACACTCTTGTAACAGAAGAAGGCGAAAGCCTGCTGCACATTTGGTAACACATGAATTTATACAATTGGAGGTAAACTTCTTTGTAAGACATATTGGTATTGCATTAAGTTATACAACCGAGTCCCGACTTCTTGCAAGACATAATCAGCCACAATAGGAAGTACACGTGTAGCACTAAGGCGACCTCCTCGCTAAGGCGCAGCGGCACGCACTTAATCCGCAGTGGCGCACTTGCGCGTCCCTCCTGGCGAGCCGCATGAGTGTGCACGCGCCTCCCCGCCGACAACCGCC
Source organism: Dermacentor andersoni (assembly GCF_023375885.2). Lineage (NCBI taxonomy): Eukaryota > Metazoa > Arthropoda > Arachnida > Ixodida > Ixodidae > Dermacentor > Dermacentor andersoni. Next base: position 60,230,675 of record NC_092821.1, read on the forward strand.
GCCGCCGTCTGTGACGTCAATGCGCAGGGCGTGCGCGACCGCTTTTCTGGCGCCACAGCAATTACTAAACTTGAAATTTGGCAGCCACTTGGTCAAACCATTAGAGCGCCGTCTCATATCCACTAATGGGTATACATGTCTTGTTTGAGTGCTCATTTGAGTGAAGAGCCAATTGGTGTGACCGGTCGTCTAAATCAATATAATCCTGACATAGTAATGTATAACCGGGCGGCTCGCGCTTACTTGGATAGTATTTCGTCATTCTGGTGAGTTTTCAAACGGTGCACTATTCAAAGATTAAACCTCAGATGCCAAATCGTTGATCAAAACCCGGTCCTACACTGGCAGGAATGTGCGCTTTAGACGTGACTTGAACCCAACTATCATAGATCCACCTTTCTCAGATGATGATGGTGATGATTATTTATTGGCATTCCTTTCGAAACGGGGCGGTGACAAATAGTCACGTAGCCAGCTTGAGTTAATGCTACCAGCGACATTCGGCCCTACGATTCTCACAGGAGATTTTAATGCTCACCATCCGCTTTGGGGGAGCCTGAAGATGGACTCCAGGGGAAGGCGAATAGCATCCTTTGCCACACAGCACGACCTTTACTGCCTCAACGATGGTAGTCCGACATATTTACGTGGGCCCACCTACAGCAGCTGCCTAGACTTGACCCTGGTTTCTCGGCTTCTTGAAAGAAACGTGCAATGGTTTACAGACATCGAAACACATGGAAGCGACCATATTCCGACGTACCTGAAGATCAAGGGACTATCGAAATGCTCCTCCATGACGCTCCGGCGAATTGACTGGTCGGCGTTTCGGTCGCACATGGAGGGAGTATGTCAGCAAGGGAACCATTCAAGTCCGGAACACGAAATTCAAAAAGCCATGCAAGAGGCTACGCGTAGTTTCCACCCTTTCCCGAAATATGCAGAATTTGAAGCAGAACTGCAGCGACTACGAGCAATTGCCGGTGGGCTGAAAGAAGATACAGGAGAACTAAATCCATCCATGATCTCCGAGAGGCAAGGCGGATGCAAAAGAAGATTCAACGTCGCATCGATGCACTACAATCTCAAAGATGGAAACGTTTCTGTGAGTCGTTGGATCCACGTCAGCGATTATCTCAGATATGGAGAACCGTGCGTGGGCTTCGCGTATCACAACAGCGTGTCCCTTTCAAAGCCCTCGCTTTGCACCAAGGTCGCAGCGAAATTGACATTGCTGAAGAATTTTGCTCAAGACTTTCCAGCTTGCAGTTCCAACGCGCAATTACACCATGTGCTACTCCTGTGCCACGGGATTCCCGCATGGACGTAATTTTTTCGCTGGAGGAGCTTGAAGCGGCACTGGCGACTTGCAGGCGCTCTTCGTCACCTGGCCCGGACGGGGTTACCTATGCGGCGCTCGCCAATCTTGGGCAGAAAGCACGACTCATGCTACTAAACCATTACAACGAGTCTTGGCGCAACGGTTTGGTTCCACGTGACTGGAAATGCAGCCGCTTGGTTCCACTTCTCAAACCTGGTAAATCACCGTTAAACTTGTCATCGTACCGCCCCATCGCTCTGGCCAGCTGCATAGGGAAAATAATGGAACGAATGATTTTGACGCGCCTGGAATGGTACCTGGAAAAATACAACGTGTACCCAGATGCTATGTCTGGCTTCCGGCGAGGGCGCTCATCCATAGATAATGTCATCGATTTGGTTACGTTTGTTCAGCATCAAAAACGCCGGAAACGACTCACTGCTGCATTATTCCTAGACATAAGAGGCGCCTATGATAATATAGCACGTTATGCCATTATAAATGCTCTTATTGAAGCCGGAATCGGTGGCCGCACTTTTCAGTGGCTGTGCAGTTATTTGACCGACAGGCATTTCTTCGTGATGACCGAGGATGGCGCCACGACTCAACACCAAACGTGCCGTGGAGTACCGCAAGGTGGAGTGTTGAGCCCGACGCTATTCAACCTAGTGCTCGTTGGCCTAGTCCGATGCTTGCCCAACACAGTTCAGGTATCAATATATGCCGACGATATCTGCATTTGGGCGTCTGCCGTAACACGACTGCAGGTACGAGCACGGCTACAAAAGGCAGCTACGATAACATCTCTGTACTTGCGAAAACAGAACTTAGAGTTGTCTTCAGAGAAATGCTGCCTTGTTACATTCACTCGGAAGGAAATGCAGCGTTACAGTGTAAAGGTCAATGGGCAAGCAGTAGCAAATGCACGGAAATACCGCTTTTTAGGGGTAATTATTGACCGAGACCTATCATGGAGCCCGCATGTTTCATACCTGAAGAAGAGATTATTGACAATAATACATCTCCTCAAATTTCTCGGCGGAAAGTCATGGGGCACTTCGGTGCGGTCAATGCTGCAGCTGTATAACGCATTGTTCCTCGGTTTCGCAAGATACAGCCTCCTGTGATTGGGAACACCTGCAAAACAAACCTGCGTGTACTCCAGGGACTACAAGCTCAAGCCCTAAGGACGTGTCTCGGTCTTCCGAGGTGTGCGTCTACAGCGGCAACGATTGTCATAGCTCGAGATCACCCAATATCAACGTACTTGGCAACCGACGCTCTCAGGGCGCATATTCGGCACGTTGCCCGATTACCTTCTCACCATCTTGCCGCTCTACCCACAGAAAGGCCACACACAACTTTCAGTCGTTTAATTGATGCCAATTGTACCTCATTGCCATCGAACTACATGCCTGCAGCAAGACCATCCTTACCTTTATGGTGCCTGCACAGACCTGACATACGCCTCACCATCCCAGGAATCATGAAGAAAGCCAACATGCCATCGTTTGCCCTTAAGCAGGCCACGTTAGAACTTTTACATGAGGTGCACAGTGGCCGCGTACACGTTTACATCGACGGTTCAGTCACATCTGCAAGCGCAGCTGCCACTGTCGTGATACCAATAAGATCCGTCAATATACAGCTAAAGACGTCACATGTATCATCAACGACAGCTGCTGAACTGGTAGCCCTGCGTGCGGCTCTTCATTTTATTAAGGAGGAACCATCCCACGCATGGTCAATCTTCTGTGATTCCAAGGCAGCCCTACAGAGTGTACTCTCAGCACTGCGCTATGGATCACATGAGCAGCTCGCCGCAGACATCAGAGAAGTCCACCATCGACTAGTTGACGAAGGACACGATATAATATATCAGTGGTTGCCTAGTCACTGTGGCATACATGGCAATGATCGAGCAGACGCAGCTGCCCGATCTGCCCATGACGGCGTCAACTGCGTTGCCATTCCTCTTTCGAGAGCCGACGCAGCGAAAGAACTTGCCGCACTTGCGCGTGACCTGACATTAGCCCAGTGGAATTTATCCGATTTCACTAGTGCACGCCTCCATACTCTGGACCCTAATTTACAGCTCCATATTCCGCCCGAGCTTCCACGACGTGACTGCACCCTTCTTATCCGCCTATGGCTTGGAGTAGCATTTTCAAATGCCTACTCTTTCCTTATCGGAATGGCCAACAGCCCACTGTGTGACTTCTGCGGGTGCAACGAAACGATCGAGCATCTTCTTTGTCAGTGCTCTCGTTTTAACCCACAAAGAACTGTCCTCTCAGCCACCTTAGACAAACTGGACAAGCGCCCAATGACAGAAAACAAGATACTTGGAACCTGGCCTACGCGAACATCAGCGCGAACCGCTATGAAGGCGCTGCTGCGATACTTGAAAGACACGGGACTTTCTGACAAATTGTGACAGTACACTGTGTGGCGTAGGACTGTACGGTGGCACTGCGTAAAACTAGGAATGCCTTTGCGGGTTGCATGACAGTGCCCACAGAAATAGTTCGTGTGTACATGCGTATGTGCGCTTAGGTTTTTTTTCCTTTTTTTTATCCTTCTTTCTTTCTCACCTATTGCATCCCCTTTCCCCTTCCCCAGTACAGGGTAGCCAACCGCAGATAATCTCTGGTTAACCTCCCTGTCTGTCCTTTGCCTTTCTCTCTATCTATCTTTTGAGTTAATGAGGTATGCTGTACATGTATTAATTCTAGCAATTTTTTATCAGGCTTGGTGATGACGATGATGATTGAACGATGATGATTGATAATTAAACGATGAGAACACACCGCTATTTGTAAAGGTTTACTTACTTTACGGCTTTTCCCTTAGTTGTCCGAGGAAACGCGATATCGTCGCACGTAGAAGCTGCATCGATTCAGCGTCGCTTCCGAGTCACGAAAAGCTGCCAAACGCTGCCGGACTACATTGCGCAGTAACACATGTGCAGCAGCCACGAGCCCGCAGCTTTTATTTCACAGACACAGAAAGTTGTCCGCCAGTATGTATGGTAAGACCTCGTTTTTAGACTCTTTTATGAGCGCTCGTATAGTCCACTGGTAAGATTCAGCGTTATCAATGAAACACGCTCATTTTTTTCGTTGTAAGATATCGTAGAGGAAGATTTCCAAAAAAGTCTAGCAAGGCACGAGCTAGAAGTTGCACCGAAGTTGACAAATGCAGCGGTGTTATCACCAGCACTTCAAATTCTGGCAGCCGCATTTCCATGGGGCCAAATGCAAAAGCGCCCCGGTCCCGTGCACTGAGGACATGTTAACGATCCCCTGGAGGTCAAAATTAATGCTGAGTCCCCTACTGCGGCGTGACTCAGAGTAAAATCGTGGTTTCCGCATGTAGAGCGTCAGAATTCATTATTTCACTCAAGTTTCAGTGCCACGACTTGTAGAGATTAAACAACGGGACCCTAAGGAAGCTACCGAAACGGCACCTAGTTTTCCAGGACGAAAACGACCTACTTGGAGAAATTACACGAAAACCTCATAACCACCCAAAGACCCGCAATAGCGTGGACACGTAGCTTTCATTTCATCGTACCATCGTGTCCTTGCGAGGAAGAAACCCGATCTAAAAGAACGTTTTTCACAACGCGATCGCCTCTTTGACTGTTGCATCTTGATAGCCCCTGTCGTTTAACCGCACGTGCCCACTCACGCGAAATCACTACGGTTCCAGTTGCAATCAGACGATAGTGGTACGCATCAGCACTTTCTACTGCATTGCTGCAGACAGTTGCTTTTTAAGGCGAAAGCCTTAGGTGTCTCTGTTAGCGGTGCCCTTGGCCAAACTGCGCCGTGACGAAAGATGACCAACACTGCAAAAAACAAAAATACGTCAAGGAATGATCGGATTGACGTCACCTTCCTCATGGAGGTTCATGCGATCAAATTAGTGGCTCTGAAAAGAATGTTTCATACATTTCGGTCTGGGTGGGATTCGAGCCCAGGCCTCTGGGGTGCAAGACGAGCACGCTTCCCTGAAGCCACGTCTGCTTCGCGAGTCTGGTGTACTAAAGGTGTGCGTGGAACGTGCCTGGTTGCACTGGTCACGTCGCAGCCATCTCGCTGACTAGTACATGCGTCAGTGGGCTGTTCACGGGACGATGCTGAGGAGATGGCGCGACGTTATGAGTGTATCAAATGAAGGCGTTGATGACGTTGCTAGGTCTACAAACGGTATAGTGCTTGCGCATTCCGCAAGCAAGCAGTTTTGAGTGTCTGCTGAATTCAATGTTTTGTAATTGATATCGCGCCAGGTGTTGTTGCACAGAAATGTGTGCGCATCTGTGAAGTCGTAACGTTTGATTGTTTATTAACAATAATCTTATTTTGTAGTGTTTTGGTGAATGCTGAAAACGGTAAAAATAACATTCCCTTAGAAAGACAGCAGTCGACCGTTAGATTTTTTGCAACTATCTTTATGATCCCTTCCAGCGTGCTGCTAACTCCGAAAATACCTACAGAAAACCAATCGTTTGACAGGGGTGTGTTAGTGTTGCATAATTATAGAAATGCGCATAATTTAACGTCCACTGAAACAATAAATAGTAAAACTAAGTGTAATTTCGAAAAGTATCCATCTGTGTATAAAAGCGTCGTTTCGTCCAGTGCGGCAAAGACAGTCATGACAAACCTAAGAAATCTCAATCTCAGAAAAACTCAATTCCAGTATGCGTTCTTATCTGAGCGAATTCTATGAGTACGTTTGCTGCACCCATCAAGAGCGACTGCGCCAGTGCGTTCTCGCATTGTTATTGTTTTTTTTTCTTCTTTTTTTCCCCTTAAGACTGCTGTCGGCATCTCCATGGTATAAATGCGTTTTAACAATGCACTTTTTTGTGCGATCTCCTAAATTATGTGACACTGACAAGGTTGTTCCAGGCACCGCGTTCTTGTAGGTGTTAAATTCATTGCGCGGGCGCTAAAATTAATCCTGCCACGTTTCTTTTTTAATTTTTACTGCAAGGAATATATACTGATAGTTCTTTGTTCCCGAGTACCTTCGCTGCGTTCTTGTCTAAGGTAGACGCGTTCAACTTCGAAATTTTTAAACCCTCAGTATCGTTTGCTACCAATAATGTATGAATTCGAGGCACTAAAGGTAAATTCGTTTTATGTGTCCTGCTACGGCAAGTTAAACATATTTAAAGCGGCAATAACAACCAGTTTTCACTAATGTCAAACAACTGCACGACGAAGCGCGGATGAATGTACTGATACTACGGCGGGAATAAAGCCTGACTCTAATAGGTCTGCGAAATTTTGAGCATATTATTCAGTAAATCGCTTTATGCCTACCTCCATATTTCAAAACATCACGCATTTACAAGTCCCCTTTTAAGTGTGTAAAGCGATTTCTATTGGTGATATTTCAGGCTGGTTTTGTTAAAGATCGCTGCATCAGTTAGTGTTACACATATACGCTACACCGTCGCAGCATCGCAACACGCCGGAAGAAGCTGTAAGGTTTCCAAGGAACATTGCGCGGTAGATATACTATCTGCAGTAGGATGTTTCTATAAGAGCAATATCGTGCCTTAACGTCGAGTGAGGAAAAAATTGAGTGCGCTCTAAGCTATCACTCGTGCCCGGATGCATCGCTTGCAAGATATTGGATAACTGCCCTGATATCCCGTTAGTAATTAGCCTGTGGTGTCATTGAGCTATATGCACCATCAAAAGACTGAATTTCCCATTGTTGTAGCTGCGCGAAACAATGAATTCACCAATTACAGACGCGGTAAACTTCAGTTATGGTTTGATTTGACAAAGCCTTGTTTCCACGTGGAACCCAATAGCCCTACCTTAATGGGCTAATGGCTTAATGGGTAATGGCTTAATGCCAGTACATCACCGTGTCATCATACATGCATATCAAACAAATTTAATGGTGTCATTTCGCAGAAGAAATGTTCTCGAAACCTGCTAGGTTGAGTGTTCAGTTGAATGCACTATAGTCCTTAGTCCTTTACTGATATAGAGCCATCTTTAGTGATATGCAACTAAGTTTCAATGCATTCACCCTGTGAATGCCATGAAAATTCACGTAACAGAGTTTGGAGTGGGAACCTCTGGACGGCGTTGCCCTGAAGACAGTTGTGAGCTTACGGTACGTAGCAGCCATAGCGTCTCAAAACCAACAGTTTAATTATTGTTACCTACTGCGGGCCTTTAGTAGAGCTACCCGCCGTGGTTGCTCAGTGGCTATGGTGTTAGGCTGCTGAGCACGAGGTCGCGGGATCGAATCCCGCCACGGCGGCCGCATTTCGATGGGGGCGAAATGCGAAAACACCCGTGTACTTAGATTTTGGTGCACGTTAAAGAACCCCAGGTGGTCGAAATTTCCGGAGTCCCCCACTACGGCGTGCCTCATAATCAGAAAGTGGTTTTGGCACGTAAAACCCCATAATTTAATTTTTTTTTAGTAGAGCTTTACCTAATTCTTTACCTTTACCTAATGCTGCTTTTATTCTGCATTAATTTTAACAGAGTGCAGCGGTGGCGTAGAGGTAGAGCATCCGCCTCGCGTGCAAGAGGGCCGTGGTTCGAATCCCGGTGCCGCGCAATTTTCCACCAGATTAAAAAAAATCCGCGTGTTGATAAAATTGCAGAAACAGGCCTGGAGTGTGGCCTTATCCCGGTGACCAGAACCGGTAAAATACTCCCTCACCAGAGCAGGATTGGCCACCCTGGTGCAGTACAGGGCTACAACCTCCCATATGAATACAACAATTAAACCCAGCCCCCAGTCCCCAGCAGCTGCGAAGCAACTGACCACGGCGGCGGTCAGACCTGTGACGCAGCAAGAGGGTGCTAAGAATCCCTGGATCCGGACAGGCCGCCATTGGAATCTGAACCTGGCAACCTTTAACGCTAGAATGTTATCTAATGAGGCGAGTCTAGCAGTGGTATTGGAGGAATTAGAGGGCAGTAAACGGGATATAATAGGGCTCAGTGAAGTTAGGAGGACAAAAGAAGCATATACAGTGCTAAAAAGCGGGCATGTCCTGTGCTACCGGGGCTTAGCGGAGAGACGAGAACTAAGAGTCGGATTCCTGATAAGAATATAGCTGGTAACATACAGGAATTCTATAGCATTAACGAGAGGGTGGCTGGTCTTGTTGTGAAACTTAATAAGAGATACAAATTGAAGGTAGTACAGGCCTACGCCCCTACATCCAGTCATGATGACCAGGAAGTCGAAAGCTTCTATGAAGACGTGGAATCGGCGATGGGTAAAGTCAAAACAAAATACACTATACTGATGGGCGACTTCAATGCCAAGGTAGGCAACAAGCAGGCTGGAGACAAGGCAGTGGGGGAATATGGCATAGGCACTAGGAATAGTAGGGGAGAGTTATTAGTAGACTTTGCAGAACTGAATAATATGCGGATAATGAATACCTTTTTCCGCAAGCGGGATAGCCCAAAGTGGACGTGGAGGAGCCCGAATGGCAAGACTAGAAATGAAATAGACTTTATACTCTGCGTTAACCATGGCATCATACAAGATGTGGACGTGATCGGCAAGGTGCGCTGCAGTGACCACAGCGTGGTAAGAACTCGAATTAGCCTGAACTGAGGAGGGAACGGAAGAAACTGGCACATAAGAAGCCGATCAATGAGTTAGTGGTAAGAGGGAAAATAGAGGAATTCCGGATCAAGCTACAGAGCAGGTATTCGGCCTTAATTCAGGAAGAGGGCCCTAGTGTTGAAGATATGAACGAAACTCTAATGGGCATCGTTAAGGAATGTGCAATAGAAGTCGGTGGTAACTCCGTTAGACAGGATGCCAGTAAGCTATCGCTGGAGACGAAAGATATGATCAAGAAACGCCAATGTATGAAAGCCTATAACGCTACAGCTAGAATCGAACCGGCAGAACTTTCGAAGTTAATCAACAAGCGTAAGACAGCTGACATAAGGAAGTATAATATGGATAGAATTGAACATGCTCTCAGGAACGGAGGAAGCCTAAAAGCAGTGAAGAAGAAACAAAGAATTCGCAAGAATCAGATGTATGCGTTAAGAGACAAATCTGGCAATATCATTACTAATATGGATGAGATAGTTCAAGTGGCTGAGGAGTTCTATAGAGATTTATACAGTACCAGTGGCATCCACGACAATAATGGAAGAGAGAATAGCCTAGAGGAATTGGAAATCCTAAAGGTAACGCCGGAAGAAGTAAAGAAAGCCTTGGGAGGTATGCAAAGGGGGAAGGCAGCTGGGGAGGATCAGGTAACAGCGGAATTGTTGAAGGATGGTGGGAAGATTGTTCTAGAAAAACTGGCCACCCTGTATATGCAATGCCTCATGACCTCGAGCGTACCGGAATCTTGGAAGAACGCTAAGATAATCCTAATCCATAAGGGGACACCACGGACTTGAAAAATTATAGGCCGATCAGCTTACTGTCCGTTGCCTAGAAAATATGTACTAAGGTAATCGCAAATAGAATCAGGAACACCTTAAACTTCTGCCAAGTAAAGGACCAGGCAGGATTCCGTAGAGGCTACTCAACAATAGACCATATTCACACGATCAATCAGGTGATAGAGAAATGTGCGGAATATAACCAACCCTTAAATATAGCTTTCATTGATTACGAGAAAGCGTTTGATTCTGTCGAAACCTCAGCAGGTATGGAGGCATTACGGAATCAGGGTGTAGACGAGCCGTAAGTAAAAATACGGAAAGAAATCTAGAGCTGCTCCACAGCCACCGTAGTCCTCCATAATGAAAGTAAGAAAATCCCAATAAAGAAAGGCGTCGGGCAGGGAGACACGATTTCTCCAATGCTATTCACCGCGTGTTTACAGGAGGTATTCAGAGACCTGGATTGAGAAGAATTGGGGATAAGAGTTAATTGACAATACCTCAGTAACTTGCGATTCGCTGATGATATTTCCTTGCTTAGTAACTCAGGGGACCAATTACAATGCATGCTCACTGACCTGTAGAGGCAAAGCAGAAGCGTGGGTCGAAAAATTAATCTAAGGAAAACTAAGGTAATGTTTAACTGTCTCGGAAGAGAAGAGCAATTTACAATAAGTAGCGAGGCACTGGAAGTGGTAAGGGAATCCATCTACTTAGGGTACGTAGTGACGGCGGATCCGGATCATGAGACGGAATTAATCAGAAGAATAAGAATGGGCTGGGGCGCGTTTTGCAGGCATTCTCAGATCATGAACAGCAGGTTGCCATTATCCCTCAAGAGAAAAGTGTACAATAGCTGTGTCTTACCAGTACTCACCTAAGCGGCAGAAACCTGGAGGCTTACAAAAAGGGTTCTACTTAAATTGAGGACGACGCAACGAGCTATGGAAAGAAGAATGATAGGTGTAACGTTAAGGGATAAGAAAAGAGCATATTGGGTGAGAGAACAAACTCGAGTTAATGACATCTTAGTTGAAATCAAGAAAAATAAATAGGCATGGGCAGGACATGTAATGAGGAGGGAAGATAACCGATGGTCATTAAGGGTTACGGACTGGATGCCAAGGGACGGGAAGCGTAGCAGGGGGCGGCAGAAGGTTAGGTGGGCGATGAGATTAAAAAGTTTCAGGGACGAAATGGCCACAATTAGTACATGACCGGGGTAGTTGGAGAAGTATGGGAGAGGCCTTTGCCCTGCAGTGGGCGTAACCAGGCTGATTATGATGTTGATGATGATGATGATGATGAATTTTAACCATATAATCATTTTCATCATATTCTCTGTAACGGGCCGACAATTTATTCTCGCTGTGTACGCTTTCGTACCGCAGTCAATAATGAACAATCAAAACTTCTGCCAAGGACAGCAGAAACCATATGACTGGTAACTGCAGAGCTTCCCATCTGCCTAGGTAGCTAGCGGATGGCCGTTCGAGGTACTTTGTTAGCTGGCATTGATGTCAGTAAACTCAGCTGCTTTGTAAGCATCCACATGGGCTTTGGGATTCCCTCTTCCTACCAGGGGAGGCCGCATTCACTGTTGTCTGGGGAATATGGCACATACCTATGCCGAATGATTAGCCAAGATCGCCCATGGATTTAATGCTTTCTTATCCGCCCTAACTTGATACTAAATAATGCCAATGTGTTACAAAAATAAACAATGGAAAGTAACTGAAGAGCGAACTGTTCCATTTGTGATGGAGCCACAAGAGAAAGATGGAAAATTTTGTCTTAATGAAGTAAAAAGTGTCTAACACATCTCTTAGATACTTGACAATACTGCTACAAGTCCTTCTCGCACAGTTTAGGAGATGCCAGCAAGGTGATAAAGATGAAAGTTGAAGAAGCACTCATATTATTTCGGTCCAACACGAATATGCACCTGCTAATTACAAGGTAAATGTGCATAATTTGACATGTGGAAGACTAAATGAGACCTCGTACTGTTATGAGGCACATGAACAGAATTTCCATGGAAGCCCAATATATTTGTAATACAGTGCATCAAGAAGGAATTCATTGTTGCTCTCCACAGAATTAGGGCATAGTCATAAGGGTAACGTTAAATATAAAGGGATCTACAGCCCAAATTATATACTGCTTTAGCCAAACTATCCGCAACATTGATGTGTGTAAGTTCATAGTGACCAGGAACAGAAAAACATTGATTTCTTTAAAATGACATGAAAAAAAGGTAACGACATACGGATGGGCAGTCGACGCGAACAACGACATATGACATATTCTTCTGGATATTGATTTCAACTCATGACGATGCTGCAGGGTACATACACTTTCATACTTCTGAGAGGCGTCACTTGCACGACTTAGTGGGAAAGAAAACTTTCGAAATACTCTTTCAGAACTCCGAGCCTCTGACGGCTAAGTATATCTTTGCATTACTAGGCGAAGATATATCTAACGGGTAAGTATAGCTTTGCATTACTATGCGAAGGTATATCTGACGGGTAAGTATAGCTTTTCGTTACTAGGCGAGGATATATTTGACAGGTACGTGTAGCTTTGCATTACTAGGCGAAAATATATCTGACGTCTAAGTATAGCTTTACATTACTAGGCGACGATATAGCGGATGGGTAAGTATAGCTTTGCATTACTAGGCGAGGATATATTTGACGGGTAAGTATAGCTTTGCATTACTAGGCGAAAATATATCTGACGTGTAAGTATAGCTGTACATTACAAGGCGAAGATATAGCGGACGGGTAAGTATAGCTTTGCATTACTAGGCGAGGATATATTTGACGGGCAAGTATAGCTTTGCATTACTAGGCGAAAATATATCTGACGTGTAAGTATAGCTGTACATTACTAGGCGAAGATATAGCGGACGGGTAAGTATAGCTTTGCATTACTAGGCGAAGATATATCTGATGGGTAAGTATGGCTTTGCATTACTAGGCGAAAATATATCTAATGGGTAAGTATGCCTTTGAATTACTAGGCGAAGATATATCTGACGGGTAAGTATAGCTTTTCATTACTAGGCGAGGATATATATGACGGGTAAATATAGCTTTTGCATTACTAGGCAAAATATATCTGACGTGTAAGTATAGCTTTACATTACTAGGCGAAGATGTAGCGGACGGGTAAGTATAGCTTTTCATTACTAGGTGAAAATATAATCAAATTCACAAATATCACAACATCCCAAGGAATTGAAACATAGCATGGATCTTCAGCTGACAGCTATTTTTGCTAAAAGCCTCAGCGCGTAAGTACAACCAAAAGTAACCTGAATCTAGGTAACCTATAATCGAAAAATATAGCGGCGAATGTAACAATAAGATTTGCTATCTCGTCGACATCAGCGAAAACTTGATTTGAGAAGGTTTTCTTGAAAGCAAAGCCTTTGCAGCGGTAGCACTGCTGCCCAGCACGAGACGTAAAAACGAGGCCAAATAAAAAATTATAAAGCTGCGGAGAAAGAGATATTTCGTTCGTCGATATTTGAAGCAGATCGTTAGTGTTTATGAAGAAATGTGCAGTTGATAAAAACGATACATATGGTGACCAACTCACTGATGAACACAAGTTTTTTAATATTTTGCCAATGATGTAGTAGGTATCCGTACTATTAAAAAAGCAACCTCACTCGAATGAAGCCGTCAACGGAGCTACGCGCCAATTGTTATTTCAGCGACAGCAAAACTGTCCTTTTCAATTAAGTCCAACGGCTGTTCACCTTTCGGCAAATCGTTAATTGAATATGGCAAAATTGTCATGGAGAGCAAGCCCAAGTGACCGCACAAGTCAGCTGTCGTTGAAACAGCCCTTGCATGAATGTCGCGCAATTTGGGCCGTTTTGACACTCGTTAAAGCGCGCGCAGGACGTCTTGTAACCGGCACCGCAACATCAAGTCTGCATTCGAGAGTAGTATTTTGAAAAAAAAAAAAAGCAACAAAAAGAAATGCGCTCCATTCTACGCTGTGAAGGCGGTTGGACAGCGAAGCCCTAAGCGACATCTAGAAGGATTAGCCTTTGGGACTTAGTTTGAAATTACTCACATGCTGACATTCACATGCGCTTTACCTAATTATTAGCCAAAGACGTTTGAACAGCCGGCGACTTGACTCGCACCGCTACTTCGTCTACCAGCGACAACAGAAATGTACTGAAGTGTAAGCTTTAGCTCGGGTGCTCCTATCTAAATACATGTAAAAGGAGAATTTATTTTTCTCAGCAACCACTACACCGAGGTTTGTTGCATTCAAAAGAAAAGCTTAAAATCTAGTGACTGTTAGTTTCAAATCAATAATCTAGGTCGTCAATCTTTTATAAAAAATTTGAAAAAATCGCAAATTTTTAGAAAACAAGACCATCAAGCTTCCAACTCTGCAACTCAGCAACGAAAAACGATATCACAATTCTGTGAGATGCATATAATAGTACATCTACAGAAGCAAAATTGATATTTTATACATGAATCTCAAAAAAATTTAGTAATATAGAAACGAAGCTTTTGCAGACCCTTGTACACAACGTAACGAATTCACGTAAGCTATAAGGTGACACAGAATTTGTCCGCTTTGGATGATCTAATGGACTCTTGACAGAACCGCGATATCTGTTCTTGATGCAGAACTATTAATTTGTAAACTTCGTTCTTCTATTTGTTTCCAACTTTCAAATCTTGAAAATCCTTTTAAAAAAATGCTGGCCGGAAATCGAAATTCCGCTTAAAAGAGTCATTAGAACCAAGCTTTTTCTCTCAAATGCAACAAATTTTATTAAAATCGGTCCAGGGGTTATCTCAGAAAAACCCCCGGGGAAGGGGGAAGGACTGCGGCGGAGGCGATGGAGAAGACGGAGGAGGCGACGACGACGAAGAAGCGATAAAAGACGACAGGGACAGACTGGTCACGTACCACGACATACTGACACACTACACGAAACAAAGAGAAGCATACCCACAACCCCACAAACAACTCGACAGGTCTCAAGAAACAGATTGGAGAAGATTGCAAACCAGAACGTTCCGAAACCCAGTACACTTAAACAGAATAAATTCAACACAATATCCAGACGCTAGCTGCAAGCTCTGCAAACACGAACACGCAGACATGGCACACATCTTGTGGAAGTGCACACAGATCAGTTCAGTATACGTAGAGGACAACATAGAACCGGACCTTCTCGAGGAGCGATCGCTAAGCGCTCTGACTAGCTCAGAACTAAACGACCAATTATGGGCTATCCAGCGGGCCCGGGCAGCGGTGGAAAGGCTATGCCTCACCGCACACAATGCCCGGGTGGCCTGAGCCCGGGCTGGCAACCTCGCAGGTCCTTTTTCCATTAAAGTTTTTTCCGTCCGTCCGTTTCTGCATTTTCCATGTATTTGAATAGGCCGCGTCAGAGTTGGCCCCGAGCTAAAGCTACCTCTTACACTAGAAACACAGTCGATCACACATGGAACAGCTAAATCCGCATTCTGTGTCCAGAAATGTCTTCTTAAATCTATAATTTGCACCCTTGAAACGATTGACTGCATTGTACCTTCATCGCTTGGCCGCGTTTTCGGCTTCACGACATTCATCATCATCCTGCCGCGCTTGGCGCTTGCTCTGTGCGTCCAGGACACGATGATCATGTGAATCCATGTTAATACTCTACAAACACTTGAACACTCTTCCAGCCCATTTACTTTCTTCGGTATTCCTCCGTCGTTCTTCATAATTAATTTTACAGTGGGCCTCCCTCTATTCAAGGCTTGTCCAGCAGCTGATGCGAACGCCATTTAGTTTTGCTGCAAGGAACCCAGCGGCGCATGCGGCGGGCGCCTACTGCTGTTTGCCCATGGATACGACAGGTACACTGGGGATTAGAGCTAAAGAGATTCGCTGTAGAAAAGAAAGCAATATTGTCACTTGACATAGAGTGAAAGAGAGTTGTCCTTCTTCCTCACTTTCATTCAGCTTGCGTATGTGCAGCGACCACAGAGCCCTTGTGTTCGATGTTCAGGCCCCTTTGACCACCGTGTCAGCGACAATCGCTCAGCGTAGCCATAGCTTGTCCATATCAGTTGAAAAGGCGCTGTTTCTTCTAGGAGTGGACGCACGCCTTGAGCCTACGCCCATTTTCAGACCGCTTGCAGGAAGTAATGAGTGGCATACGAGAATAGAGTTTCCAATGCACAATCGACAAGGATCACCAGGTCCGAGTGACCAGCCTGCCAATGGGCACCGCCAGGGCGTGCGAGAAGACGTCGAGCCTTTATCCCTGGCGCCCTATGCAAGGTTAGGCCTTGGTAAGAGTACTGACGCAACTCAAGGCTAAGTACTGCGTCGCCGGGTTATCAAGGACACCGAACGCACGCACGCGTCGAGCCTACTGGGCCGCAAACAGCAGAGGACCGGCAGCTACACGTTCGCGGGAATAGGCTGAACGCTCAGCTTCAAAAAGTACAAGGGCGTTCTTCGGCTCGAACTGTGGTACGATGACTTCAGAGCATCCTACGCATATTGTCATGATGAGCAGGGGTGCGCCGGAGTTCATAGAAATTGCGAGAGATATAGCGGAAGACGGAAGAAAACTGATGGAGAGCTCGTTGCTCTACGAAGCATGCGAGGTATTGTGCTCGTAATTGCTGGCGCACTCTATAGCGCTACTCTTTCTGTAGTCCGACAGACACAACGAGAACGCATTTTTATGTGCAGCCGTCGCCGGTGAAACTGATATTCTCTAAGAATTATTCTGCCTGCATGACGCAAACATTGACTGCGACATCGCAACCTGTGAATTTGAGGAACATTGACAACAGGGCTAGTTGCTATTGCTTCACGGCTAACGTGAGGCCGAGTGTACGGGGAACAATCAGGGTGGCTTTTAAAACGAGCACCAAAACGCGCTGAAAGGCACTGTTTATTAAAGTTTCCACGCGTTGCCATGTATGCACGGGCACCGCAGAATCCGCCTAGACCAAAATTCTATTTTTCTACCTAGGCCATTTGACATGTGAAAGTTGTGAAGGCTACGAAATACAGTAAGCAGGGCCAGGTTGTGCTAGTGAGCTTTCCATAGCCCTCCAAAGAAAAGAAGTTTCCTTCTCGATTACGAAAATTGGTGATTGCCTAACAGCAGGCTGGTTTTTGTTGCTTTGTAGCGGCTTCACATTTTCTTTTATTTATTATAAGCTCTAACTGATCTAACCACGATTGCTCGTCATGCCTTTTTCGCTGTCTTGGAGGTTCATGCGCAGACGAAATGTGAAGCAACTCGCTTGTTCAATAACATTTCCAGTTGAAGATCAGCTGTTGTGTTGTAGTGTATTCTGTATGACAACAAAATTGTATTGCTCATGATATGGCTGTAATCAGACAGCAGCATCTGCACACGATAAATGTTGAAGCTTTGTCTCGGGCAACTGCTAATCTGCTCGTAAGCAGCATATTACACTCTCCTTTACTAGGCGGCTTAGAGCTTTGTAGGTGGTGAGCCCTTATCTTCAAAGTAAAACCAGTCGGACAGCAGGTGTTCTACGCTTTCTCTGTAACCACAAACATATATAATATAGGCGCTGTTGGCGATACCTAGATGTAATGAGTAAGCATTTGTGAATGCGCAGAGTTGTTAGACATGCAAGGCAGAAAATGAAGTTAATCAACCACAGTTCTTTAGTAAGAGAACGAACCTATTGCATGATGGCCGGATAGAACATAGCTCGGTAGTAATATAGTTGCGCCATAGCTCTATATAACATATTCCTACGTTCTCTCTTCTCTTTCTTTATTTTTTTGTTCTGACGTGCGGCAAAAGCAGTGATGCAAGGTTAGGCTTATCACCCACCATTCACGGTAGGCTGATTTTGTTGACAGTTCAGTCGAAGCGTCGCTCTCACCATTGCTAGGAAATATGAAAAGCGTAAAAAAGCAATAGCGTAAAGAAAGGCACCGCTGCGAAATCGAGGCCCACTGTTATCGGTGCTTGTGCGACGTTGCAGAATTACAGCCGTTTTTCGAAAAAAAAGATGTTTCTTCTACCACTTGTAATAGGAAATGCAGTTGTTTGTAATTACACGATGCACTTTTTAATACAGCCACCAAGTTGCTAGCTATTTTGAGATGTCTATACGTAACGCTTTCCAGCATTTGGTGAACACTACAGAGCCCAACGTTTCATTTAGAAAGTAAGGCATAACAAGATTTTACTGGCCAAAACTTGAACCTCCCTATGAGGCATGCCATATTGGGGGGACTCGGGAATAATTTTGCGCATGCATGGTTGTTGAACACGCACTCCAAGCACGGTACAGGAGAGTTTTTGCATAACGATCTCAACGCAAGGCGTTAGCCACGTCCGGAATCAAACTCCCGACTTTGTACTCAGCAGCACAATGCCATAGCGGCGCAATATATTGAATTTCGCTAATGCCTGAATTAAATTCTTGGTTTTCACGTGCTAAAACCATGATGTGATTATGAGACACGCCGTAGTGGGGGACGCCAGAAATTCTACCACCTGGGGATCTTTAACGTGCCCCCCAAGCACGAAACTCGAGCGTTTTTGCATTTCACTCCCAGTTGGTTGATGCTTCAAAATTTTTATAGTAGCGCGGGAGTCTTAACGCAAAGGTCATACTATAGTAGCGTTTCTGATACGCTGGAGGGAAGTTTCAAATGTGGAGAGTTCACAAACCCCTTACGAAATAAAAATATATTACACTATTTCTCACCTGAGTAGTAGTTCATTTCTTCTAATACGAAAGTCTCATCTGCCAGCACAGTGTGGCCTAAACCAAAATTTTTGTGTGATTAGCATTGATCAGGAGTGTATACGTAAGATAAGGAGGTGGCGAAGTCTTCACCTACCGCGTGCTGCATACGGCAGCCTCAAGTAATCCTAGGCTACACCTAGTGGATCACCTCTTCTTCGCTCTGAAGAAATTGGCCCTGCTATTACTGCACCAGCCATCTGAGAACTGAACACGTGCACACGGTATTCTAGCTACCATGCATTACGGTTAAAAAAAATGACGGGCGATTCTGCGCGAACATCACCAAATGCATATTGTTAACAATCGACTACAGTAGCCGACAGAATATTTTTCGTTAGTACGATTCAATTTAGTGATTAATTGAAATGAGCTAATTTTCTGATTAGTTCTCTGAATGCGGTGCTGTCAATGAAAAATTTCTAGGAAATTGAAAGGTAATTAAAGCTGCCATGTTTTCCGCCACATACTGTTTGCCCGTTTATTTTTTCCGGCTGATAAAGAAAGCCCACGAAAAATGAACAATATCACATGACAACCCGTCCGCCTGATTAAAAAAAACAGCACCCTCAAATGATCTCTATAGCACTTAGTGGCAGAGCTCGTGGCGGAGCTGCCGCTTGATCTGACGCCCCCCGCCCACGACAGAGGGACGCCTTAGTGCTAATAAGGAAAGAGTCCCGATAATTGTTGGTAGATGCGTCGTACAAAAAGTGTGCCCACTATCTCCTCTGAAGAATGTTTGAGGGCTCTGCTCTTTATATGTCACATATAAAATATCTGAAAGCGATACGTCTAGCAACAAAGAACGTTCTTAAAATTTCGGCGCACACGACATGGGGTGGCGACTAGGGTTGTTGAGTGAACCTATATGGGAGACTCGTACGGTTACATCTAGATTATTGTTCCGTGGTGTATCACTATGCGGCTCCGAATGCATTGAAGATTTTGAATACAGTTTACCATTTGGGTATTCGCCTGGCCCCAGGCGCCGTATAACAAGTGCTATACAAAGTTTATACGTACAATCTAACGACTGCCCACTCCACCTGCAAAGAACATAATAAGCTTCCCATATTTCTTCAGAGTGTAGTCTAATGCTGAACACCGATATTACGAAACCATTAAAGATTTGTCTTCAACCACACTATTTCAATATCAACCTTCCGTGAGACAGCCTACATGTTAGGAAGCTCAGTGAAAAAATGAATCTGCCACGGCATCTAAATCTACTGGTGAGATCAACAGGGCTATTAACCCACAGCCAGATGATGAGCCACAGATCAACATGATATAGCCGTGTTCCAACGTCAAGATCTAACCGCAGCGCCAAGCGCAGAACTACCGACCTTGACGTCCTTATCGATGCGAAAACGTCAAGGCCCTCTTCAACACAGGCGCCAACTACTCTGTCGTTCACCGGCAATCTCCGGAAATAAAAACTGCTTGGTAGGCTTTTGAAATCCAGACAGCCGAAGAACACTTGATAACGTCGACTGGAATCTGGACGGCATGAATAGCCGTTCATGACCGGACTTACACTCAGACTTTCCTTATCCTCCAGCAGTGCTCGCGAGGCGTCATTCTGGGCATGGACTTACTGAACCAACACGGCGCGATCATCAAGCCGAGGTTCAAGTTGCTAACCCCATCCCAAAAACAAGCAACACCAGAGGAGGGTTGTCTGAGTCACTATGTGTTGATTGTCAGCGTGCCAATACTCTCCAGTATCATTATTTCCGTCGGCACCGAAACATGCGCAGACGTAGAAGGCGTTGTAGAGGGCATTCAGCTTACTACTGCTCGACAGCGAAATTTGCGTCGCAAGAATATTCCGACTGCGTGGAAGAAACTCGTAAGCTTTGCTGACAAACTTCAGTCAAGAACTTAACATTTTAACCAGGGCACGCATATCGCCAGTATGAAAGAAGTTATAGCAGTCTGCGATAAGTTGATCCTCTTGTATTCAGCCGAACTTTGGACAAGGGTCCGTGGTACTGAACCAGCTTTCGATATTAGTACGAATGTCCCGCGGCATAAGCGAGTACCACTAGCTAGTTTCCTCAAGCGATACAAGGACAGCTTGTCGGACTCATCAAGGATTTGGCGAGCACCAGTTAATAATCACCGCATAATACGTGAAGCATGCTCTCGACCACTCCGCCTAAGCCGTTACCGAGTTTTGACGTTAGAGTGTGAAGCTATAAAGGAACAACTCGACGAAATACGCTGCACGATGACACCATCCAGCTGTCGGAGACCCCGCGGGCGTCTGCTGTAGTATTGACGAAGGAAAATGATATAACTCGGCGTTTCTGTGTCGATTACCATTGCCTGAACAAACGGGAAGGACGTATACGCTTCATCGCAGATAATTTACGCGCTAGACCAGCTCTGCAGTTCAAAGTAATTTTCGTAGATGGACCTACAGAGTGGCTATAGGCCAATCGAAGTCGACGAGAGGTATAGAGAGAAGACCGCCTCAGATATGTCAGATGATCTCTATGAATTCAACGTCAGCCATTTTGTCTTTGCTCACCAGCCGCAACTTTCCAGCGGTAATGGACACAGTATTCGCTTTATTGAAATCGCAGACCTCTTTAATCTACCTTCATGACGTAGTCATCTTTGCCTCAAACTTTGACGACCACGTTATGCGCCTCGCGACAGTATTAGAGGTCATCAATTCATCTGGGCTAACCTTTCCGCCAGAGAAGTTCTTCGTAAGCGCAGTTCTGCTCATAGTCCATGTCATCTGCAAGTTAGAAGTCCTTGCTTATCAGCAGAAATCAGTTGCCATATAAAAATTTCTGTAGCCAACTGACCACTGCACTGTAGCCACTGCGCAGGTATGTAGGTCTGTGCGCCTACTATCGGTCCTTTGTCAAGAACTTCTTTCGTATCGCCGCACCTCTGACTATCCTGACTAAATCTGAAGTCGAATATCTTTGGAAAACACTGCAAGTCGAGGTATTTGTGGAGTTAAAATGACGCCTGATCGCTACCAGTACGCGCCCACTTCGACTAAGACGCCGACACCAAAATTCACACCGACACAAGCACCGAAGGCCTCGGCGATGTCCTACTCCAGAGAAAACGCGGTCTTGAAATGGTCATCTCTTACGCTTGCCGGTCGATGTCTAAAGCGGAATCCAATTATTCAGCTACGGAAAAGGAATGTCTTGCCATAATTTGGGCTACCACAAGATTTCGCACTTGCTTATATGCCAGGTTGCTCAAAGTCTCAAGCGATGATCACACACTCTGTTGTATAGCCAATTTAAAGGACCCTTCTCGGCGCCTAGCACGGCGGAGGCGCCGAATGCAAGAATTCGACAGCACCATGACGAAAAGACTCTGATACCTGCTGCTTGTCCTGTGCTCCTATTGACCCGGCCCAGCAAGACGACAAGATCGACGAGTATTTTCTAGGGGCAACGAGTGTGCCATGTAGAAGCGAGGAAACCCGCAGCTAAGAAGCCTTGTCGAGTTCTTGGATTGGAAGACGGACTTTCTTTCTCCCAAGGGCATTTAAACGCGGAAAATCTTTGCTTTCATTTGAAAACGATGTGCTCGTAAAGAACTTTTCGGTAGTCTGTGCTAGCTACCTTCGTGTGGTCCTTTTAGCTCTGCGACGCGAGTTCTACATGCCATACGACTGCTGACAATCCGACTGCGGACAATCCGACTGCTGGGTACCATGGATTCTCCGGTGCCCTTACTAGGGTTCACGAGAAGTATTATTGGCCGCGCCTGGCCACTGACGTCGCCAATTACGTCAAGACATGCCGAGACTCAGCGACGCACGGCACTGCCGACAAGGCCAGCGGAATTGCTCCAGTCAATCGAGCCTCTCTGACAATGAACTTACTTGGACCTCTTCCGACGTTAACATTCCGAAATAAATGGATCGCCGTGGCGACGAACCACTTCACCCACTTCGCTGAAATCAAAGCCCTGCCGAAGCGCAGTGCAACCGAAGTGGTGAAAGCATTCGTCGAGAACATAGTACTGCGATATGGTACCCCAGAACTCCTCATCACCGACAAGGGAAAGGCCTTTAGGCTGCGGTTACCCAAGCGAGTCTGCACTAAAGCCAGGCAAGCCACAGGAGGAAAACTGCCTACCACCAGCAGACAAGTGGTCTTATGGAGCGGCTGAATAAGATGCTCGCCGACATGTTGGCGATGCAAGTCGACATCGAGCACAATATGTGGGATGCAATCCTTCCGTATGTAACCTTCGCATACAACACGGGGTTGCAAGAAACAACGTAGATACCACCGTTGAAACCGACTTATTGAAGGAGCCCGACGACTACTCTCGACGCCATGCTAGCGCGATGTACTCAGTAGGAAAGTATCAACCTCGCCGCCTATCCACAACGCACCGAAGAAGCATGAAAACTTGACCACTTGTGGATCAATAACCAGCAAATGACAGACAGCCATAACTAAAATCTTCGACGAAGCTACGTGGAATAGCAGCCCGAAGACCGTGTTTGGTTTTGGACCCGATATGGAGACGAGCAGTTAGAAACTTCTCCAATGCCATTTACACCTTACAAATTCATCCACCGCATTGGAGCACTGGACTTTGAGCTTATTCCAGACGGCAGTTCCAATCGCAGCGGCGACGCGCACGAGCCGAAGTCGTCGACGTGATGCGTCTTAAGGATTCTAAGCCCGCTTACGAACTTTGGGACTGTGTTTCGTTGTTAGTCTGTTGTGTAGGGCACTTTTGCTGTTCACTTTTCCGTTGGTTTGTAGTACCGAGGCAATGCTCAGTAGTAGGAAGCGCTTGCCCGGCTACCTGTTTATCAGTCTCTGGTGATTGCTTTTCACTGGCTAACAGATGTTCAACCTTATGGCGCTGCACAGCACGTGTCTCTATGTATCGGAAATGGCTCGCATGTTATCGATGGCTCTATCAGTTGTCTGTTGTTACCGAACTTAGTGTAATCTAATTGTATGCGCGACACGAATTGTTTAATATTTTCAGGAAGTCACGTGAGCACTAGTGATTACGCTGGGACCTTCGGCGAGTTATGTACAAAATTCGACGCGCTTCACCCGCTGATCAGATTTCGACGAACACCGGCTATGCTCCCGCAATAGTTGTACTTTGAACGCCATTTGTTTTTGTGGCCACAGGTTCGCTCAATAAAGAGTTAGTTTTGTAAATCACAGATTTTGCTTGCCTGTTCATGTCCGTAACAACAATGTGACATTATCTACTGGCATTTGAACCATACATCCCAAAATTCGTTCTTTAAGCGTTAGGTCTGGTTGAATTTTGACTGTGCGACCAGCAACTTCTGCACTGTAAGAAGCGGATCCAATTAATATTGGTGTCTCGAGAGCTGCGTGTTCATTGCCCATCTTCGTAGCATCATCAAATAAAGATAGACATAAAGCTCGTATACCTTATATTATATTACCAACAGTGGACATGGTAGGACGTCGCAATAAATTATTTCTCTGTCGAACGCCTCAATAGTGGTGTTTTTCGATGTAGGATCTGTTGTAGCGGGTGGCAGAGTGACGGAGACGATCCAAGACCACGTACCGCACTGTTTCATTTCAGCGACAGCGAACTAGATATATAGGCTGCTTGCCTATGACGTAACATAAAAAGAACGAATCATGTTTGACACGTGTGGCACAGCACTTCATATCAGGATCCTTCTTGATTTGGACTTCAGTGACTTTCATGTCGAGTTCACTCTCTCCTCCTGCAAGCGATTCAACGGTGACTCTTTCAAACCTTCCCGGTTTGGCACCCCATATTTCCCGAAAATCTGATATGGATATAGTCCCTTTGGCGGCCAATGTCCAGCGTATTCTTTGCGTCAAATTGCTGTCTTCTCTTTTCGAGCATAAAGAAGCTTTCTACCATAATATGCACTTAGACTGTCAGGAATACTGTGCATGCATGTTGCATTGCCTGCTTACATTTGATTGCTCAACTTGATCGCTCTTATGCAGGTTCTTGACTCCGCCTCCTCCTCTTGCAGGTTGAGGCAATGGCCGAGACGCACTTGATCGTCGCATGAATGTTGCGTAACTACCTTTGAATGGCTTATAATGCACGTCTAAGCCACACATCATCGCTGTGTGATACGTTCTCGTGCATCTTAAACATCTTTGCTTCAACTGCAAAGCTGCTTCCTTCTGCTCCAACATTATGCTTATTCTGTAATCTACGGTATAGTTTCCGGTTACCTCGCTGAAAAACACATTCTTTTTCGGCGCGGTGCTTGGAAGCATTGACGTCCTTTTTCCTCTCAAACTGCGTGGTGACTGCTTCGCCTCGTGCTTATAGCGTGTCCTTGCTCTACTGCTAGAATGGATATTCAGCAACTCCATCACATCTAGTTTAAGCTATGCGTACTATCTGCTGACGATAAGTCTAACTCAGACGTTGCTCACCGATCGTCGACGCCTTTCCCCATTTATAACCTGCGGCTTTCGGCTACTTAGTATTAATCCCCGTGCACTCTGGCAGTGTAGTTTTCAAGACAGGTACTTTAAACGTGGAGTAATTGTCCATTGGTAACATTACAAACCGCGCAGCTTTTGGTTTACTTACTACGTTTAATGTAGCATGTTAAGCCCATCTACATCTTTCGAACACCTCACTGTCCCCTTTGGAGATTCTTTCAGGTAGGTCTCTCCTAATTATCTTCTTGCCCAAACGATCCTTGCAGAAGGGTGGTTGCAAGCTCGTAAAGTTCCTTAAAGAACTGTAAGCTTTCACTATAGCGGCTGCCTCTCCATTGGGTGGTACAGAAGGTAAATAGATGTCTTAGTTTCGGCTAGTTCGTTCTGTGGCGCAACGTCGTCTTGAACTCATGCCAAAACCTCGGCCATGCTGTTCTTTTTTCGTCAAGCTCAATCACGCCAAGCCGTGAAAACTTGAGTTCCAAGACACGGTCTCTCTCTTTATGCTGTACTGACTTGCTTTGTCACTATTTCTTTTGCTTGTTTTGGCACTAGCTCTAATTCTAGGATTCGTTCTTGTAATTTGGTCGTTGGCGCGACAAGCTTGATTTCATAATAGAAAAATCTTTCAAGCTCAATCTCCTCATCTTTTGTTTTGGCGAACCATTCTATTTGTGTGATGAGTTGGTTTAATCCTTGTTAGACTCTTCTGCCCGCGTTTAGAAGCGTCGAAAAGTGCGATTTCGCTCAATTCTCCTGATAAGTGTTCTCACGTTTGCTCCAAGCGTATTGCACTTCTTCGATGGCACTTCTCTGTTCATGTTTGAAATCGTATTGATAGAGTGGTTGCCTGTGTAGCTCCTTCGTCGACAATCATTGGTCGTGCTTCTTCTCACAAAAGCGTTCGTTGTTGAGCCACACATCACGGTCCTTTTCTTTAACCTGTTGAAGAGAAGGGGCTTGAAGGCGCCGTGTCTGTCTTTGGGCATCGTGGTCACGGCATAATGTGTCGGAAGGAACAGAGAGATGCAGAACTCATACGTCTTTTGTTTATTTCGAACCGCAACAGGAATAATAACAAAGACAAAACAGAGAAGACCTCCAGGCAACCTCTTTTTCTCTAGTCACCTTTCTGCTTTCTCCTAAATCTATTTTTTACAGAAGCTGCATTATTTGCATCCAGACAACCAATCAAATATTTGCAATAGAAACCGAGTATTTTCACTGTAAACCAATTTCATAAGCAATCTAGGGAACATGGATGGTATTTAGGAAAATAAACTTATAGGGAAATTTTCTTGCAAATATATCTTCTGATCTAAGGCAATGGCTTCAAGGTGGCTACATAATTACGTTAAGCCATAGTAGGCGTGTTTTCGATTCCTCTGCTTATGCCTATGGAATGAAAAGCAAAAATGTTCACGCACTTACATGTCAGCACTTGCTACCAAATGCGTTGCCACTGCAGCATGCGACATTTACTTAGGTGTTTTCTTGTGGAGAAATTTCTGCACAGAATAAAAAAACAATAATTCAAGAAGGTCAAATGCAGATATATATTCAGATCTAAGGCAACGGTTTTAAGGCTGCTGCGTAATAACACTAAGAAATCGTAGGCGCATTTTCAGTACCTCCGCTTATGCCTATGAAGAGAAAACTAAAAATGCTCACGCATTTACACATCTGTGCTTCTTACCAAATACGTTGCTACTGCAGTACGTGAACTTTTACTGAGGTGTTTTCTTGCGCCACAATTTCTACATAGAATAAAAAAAGTTATCCAAGAAGGTCGAATGGTACATAGAATATTTATCGTAACAAAACAAAGTGAACTACGAAGTTTTATTGGTTCATGAATTTTAAAACGGGGCCTATGTGCGGCCTTAAACGAACATATAATAACGCATAAAAATAATGAACCGGCCATTTGTGGATCTTGAAAATCAGAAACAACTGCTCTTAGCTACCTGAGGCATCATCACAATGGCGCAACACAACAAGAAAAAGGTACGCAACCAGGATATCTTTTCCTTGAAGATAAGTGTCATGATACTACAGGGACCTACATTGTTTTAAAGTGATGTAAACATGGCGAGCGCTATAAATATGAAATCAGGCAAGTAAATTCGTATTTAGGCTTGCTTCAACCAAGGCATCATTAATAAAGCGAAGATATTACTGAGCAGGGGCTATCAGCTCCATCTCTTCACTTCGAAACTGGCGCCCCTGGGCCGCAACCTTGGCTTCTTGTAGCAGAATCAATCACAAGGGCCGCCATTCCTTCTCCCATTGTCCCTTACTCAAGAATATGCAAAAAGTATTGTTATCCATTGTGCTCGTAAGGTGCGAATATTAGGCCATTGCACATGGGGAATTCTCAAACTGCATCAGAATAATATTTCTGTGATCATTGCATTCATATCCAATGTTTCCAACATTTGATTACCCACTAATATTATTACATGCTGGGCACGCGCTGCCTACCAAACGATGATAATGCATAGCTCAATTTTTAAATGGCGCTCTTAAAAATTCATTGAAACATCATGGCCGAACACTTGACCACAAGGTATATTGCGTGTATTAGTAGCATGCACAGAACAAATAAACTTGCATAAAATTCTCCCGCATAACTGAAATCGTGGCCCGTACGATGTCCTTGTGAAGACTTTTACCTCCATACAAGAAGAACCCATCAGCGCTAATGGA
Organism: Dermacentor andersoni; assembly: GCF_023375885.2. Lineage (NCBI taxonomy): Eukaryota > Metazoa > Arthropoda > Arachnida > Ixodida > Ixodidae > Dermacentor > Dermacentor andersoni. The sequence goes on from NC_092821.1 coordinate 60,258,363, forward strand.
TACGTCTTCTCTGACTGCTCGATTGAGTGCACAGTAAATGAGAGCGCCCTGTCTGAGTGCTCGATTCGGTTGGATGCACTGCCGAGAGCAGATAGCCGAATCGTACCATTCCCATTACTTTTCTTGCTTTTATCTAAGTCGTCTTTTTTTCTGCATCCATTCGGTGTGCAAGTCTTTAGTTATGAATTTGGTCTGTATTCATTCCTCTTTGGGATGCAACGGCCAAGAGCTAGACAGAAAATTTCAAGCAGCAAGACAGGCAACTTTCTCCACCTGGGATTACTTAACGGGTGCCCAACGCTCAGGAAACATTGGTTTCTGCTTTTCGCTCCAAGTGAAACTTTCGGTCGGGCTCAGGAATCTAACGCGCGTTGCTGTAAGCAGCAAAAGAACGCACAGCAATGCCGGTGCTAATTCTTCTAAGCTGTGTTCGCTGTTGGGGATGGTATGCTTAGTGGCACGTGTACCGAGTGACCTAGGTTTTGCGAAAGTCCCAAATTTTGCTTTATTCTAAACTAACACAACATTCTTGATCTCATAAGTTGCTTGAGAAGTGGCTTTGAGAATATGGCGACTTGGGAGAGTAGCACTTCATGGCGAATACGTATCAACGCACAAAACGCACCGCACAGACAACACTGACTAAATAACAGGCGCTTCAGCACTTTCTTTGTATTTTACCTGTCCGAAATATTTCATGTGCCCATATTAGGGATGTGGATACAGCAGAACGCTGGAACAGCCCACACCCTTAAAAAACTAACGGCGGTCACAGGAAACGTGGCCAGAATGATAGGGAGAGTTGCAAGAAGCAGAGACGGCCTAACTGAGGGAGAGACCATCAGCCTGGTTCACGCATTCGTAATTAGCCGAATCACATACGCCCTTCCGTATCAGGCCTTGACAAACCAAGAGATTATACAGGCAAACACAATAATAAGAAAAGCCTTCAAAGCCACCCTTGGTCTTCCCGAATGCGCTAGCACAGAGAGATTCGAGAGACTGGGCCTGCACAATACTTTTGACGAGTACGCAGTCACGACGTTATATGCTCAGAAAGAACGACTTTGTTCTTCAACTCAGGGAAGGGAAGTATTGGCGAGGTTAGGCTTTCCCGTGAAACCCCAGTATTGCGGAGAGGAAACGGCAGAGATAGACCGCAACGTTCGATCGCACATCGTGGTGGCCCCAATTCCGAAAAACATGCACCCCAAGTACCATCTCGGACGACGCAGAGCAAGGGTAAAGACTCTTCACGAACGTTATGGCATGGGAACGGGAGTGTATTATACGGATGCCAGTCGAGCCAGCTCAGGTAAATTTACCATAGTCTCTACAACCAACAATAACATAAAGCGGCATCCTTCAAAACCGCCTCGGTATGCGTGGCAGAGGCTGCAGCCATCGCCTTGGCCATTCAGGACGCCGAGCGCCAAACCAATTCGGCTGTCATATAATCCGACTCACAAGCGGCTTGCCGCCTGTTTCTACATGGAATGGCACCCAAATGAATAATCAAAATTTTAGGCACTCAACTAGAGGGGCGCCACACTATCGTATGGTGTCCAGCACACGAGCGACTGACAGGAAACGCGGGGGCAGACCGTATTGCTCGAGGATTAAACGTCCGAGCAACGGCATGGCCTAGCGACGACCTTCCACCGAATTCTCGTGACATCCTCCTACAGCAAAGGCAGGAGCGGAGACGTTTTGGACATCCTCACTCCGATTTAAACACCCAACAGGAGAGGGACGGGCATCGTATTCAGACGAATACATACCCCAACTTACACCACCAACACAGAATACACCAGACGAGATTCACCGACGAGTGCCCGTGGTGCACAGACACACCCACATTAAACCACTTCACATGGGAGTGCCCCAGGAGGCCTCCGCACATAGACAGCCACATATTACACTAACATCCACTAATGAGGAATAGCCTGTGGGAGGCTTGGCTTGCGGACGAGGGTCGGGAGAGCCAGTTGGCTCTTCTGGACCAAGCCCAGCGGGACGCTCGTGCCAGTGGGGCCCTGGAATAGGGGCTCCAACCATCGTGCCTTATTTTATTTTATTTATATTCAATAATGTTTTTACTCTCTCGCTCTCTCATATGTACTTGTAAGTAAGAAACTATTTTCATGGACTGCCGATAATTTTGCCAAAGATATACAGTTTTATTGCAACATGTGGCAAACTTCAGTGACAGAAAGTTGAGCATGAAAACTGATTATCATAAGTTAGGAAATCTGCATGCACAACTTGGAACAAGCTAGCGATATACTGGGCTGATTATATTTTTCAGGGTAGACCTTCGTCCTACAGTGGATACAAAGATGATCATAAAATATTATTCTATTGTTCAGTTGGTAAGCTCCCTCAGTTCCTAGAAGTAATAAAATGACCGGCTCAAAACTTAAAGCAGAAAGTATTTATTCGCCGGAAAAGTAAAGAGGAAGAAGATTTCACCGACGATTAGGATGCTCCCTAATGCGAAATTTGAGCGCAGCTCTATACGTATTTCCGTTTCGCGATATATTGGCTGGCGCGGACAGCCTGCCTCATTAGGCACGTTGCAAACGGAACTAAGTGTGCCGAAACTGCCTCGCTAATTGGGAGCCAAGCCACCAACCAGCGTTCCGGTAGATAACTGCGCTGGTCCACTCACTGAGGTCGCTGAACACAGGATATGAGTGCCAGGACGGGGAGATATGGAGAGAGCGTTCAGCTTGGTCCCTGCGCCGCGCTACTGCTGGGCCGGAGCGGCACAAGCATTCCGAACACGGTCCGCAGAACCAGGTCCCTGTCATCCAAGTGCACGTGCGCCAACGATGCTGGCGACGGGCAATCCAAAAAGTGCGCCATGCCCTCTACAGCTGACACTGGTGTGGCTGACTTTGAAGGACGTTGCGGGACAATGTGTTCTGGTGAAAGGGTGTCTGCAAAACATCGACACCGCCGACTGCATCGCGGAAGCCGCGATAGCAAGTGGTCATGGCGCCACTGTGGTCAAGGGGGCGTTCAGCCTTAAAGGGGGATGGATGTGGGAATTATGAAACTTCATATTATCCTGCGCTCCTACGCGCGCTACGGAAGCGAGGACAGCAGATGCGTTCTTCCCTCTTCCCGTGAGGGAAGCCAGATGGCTTTTCTCGTGGTAGCGCAACCCTCTTGCAGACTGGTTGCAAACGTAACGGTCATGGGGCCGCTAAGCCGAGCGCCCATTGCACCGCGCAAGGAACGCGGCAGCAGGCGCCGAAATCAGCGTGACCAGTGAACGCCGGAGAAGACTGGGCGCCACGACGAAGGAAGGACCTCAGGTAACCATTTCGTTCCTATCCTTTCTCGCACCCTGCTTTTGTTCGCCCCATGAACGACCCCGCAAACGTCGCGGTCGGAACTAGCCTTTGTCCTTTTGTCCCTTTGCCAATCCTTTGGAGAAATAAATATCGTACTTGTTAATACAATGTATTGGCGTGTGTATTTTCTGATTGTCCTAGTACCGCCAAAGCCCGGCCGTACAAGGCGAGAAAAAGGGAGTTGAACGTCAAGCCTAAGCCTTACGCACAGAGGCGGTTAGCGAAAACCCGAGACTACCAAGATTATCGTAAATTTTCGCAACTATCTCTTTATATTGTTAGGCAGGGGAAGAAAAAGACGCAAAAAGATTTTTAAAAGATGGGGCGACGAAAAAGAAGAAAGACGACATAAGAGAGCCGAGGGCTAAAGGGATTACTTGTTGGTAACGGGGTTACTCACGGCGCAATCGAGGAGTTACTCCGCTCATCATTGGCAGTCTTCAGGTCTTTGATACGTTGCCCAGGAAGAATGTGAAGGGGTCAGGGAGTGAGAGGCCTAAGAAAAGGAACTTCCTACGCGTGCTTTTACACAATAGACGAACACGTAAACTATATTTTTGGTGTCCTGGTCATATAAAGGCGTTGCAAAATGAGCAGAATGTGTAAAAAAAGAAAAAAAAAAGCCGAGGGCTAAAGAGCTTACTGTACGGTAACGGGGTTATTCGCGGTGCATTCGCGGGGTCACTCCCCTCATCATTGGCAGTGGTCAAGTCTTTGAAGGGTTCCCCTGGAAGGCTGTCAAGGATTGGCTAATGAGAGGCTTAAGGAAAGGAATTATTTGCAAAAATAGCACGCGTAACAGCATAAGAAATACGATTTAGATTTTTCCTCAATGGAGATGATAAGTTAATGTTGTAAAAACACAGAAAAAGAAAGGTACAAGAGATGGGCAGAGTCAGTTCTGAGGAGTACAAAGAACTTATTGTGGAACGAAGAAAAAAGGAAAAAACAGTATACTCTAGAAAAAGCAATGTAGAAAGAAAAAAAAAACAACCCAAAGTAATAATAATAATAGTAATAATAATAATAATAATAATAATAGTATTATTAACAACAACAATAATAATATTAATAATAATAGTAATAATAATGAGTGAAATGATAGTGAAAAGAAAAGGTACAGTGGTGTGGACGGATGGGCCCGATCCCTTTGTGAAGTAGTGGGCATTCTTTCAGCATCGCGCACATACTCGGTTTACATAAGCAGTGATTGAGATTTGTTGCGATAACAATTATATGGACACTCCAAGCGCATTTTCGCCGTCGGCGTGGGTGTAGGCGTCGCCGTTGCCGTAAGGTTCCGTAAAATGTCCAAGGGCGATAACACCGTCGCCACCTGCTCAGCACTGTACGAGTATGGGCGAGTGAAGGCGCACGAGGATAGCCGCCGACAATCGCGGCTCAATCTCGCCCGCCCGAAACAGACGAAAGTGGTCAGGCACCGCGCAGTCTCGGACGTGATAGTGATCTAAAGAAAGGAAGGACGCTTGATTCTGAAACCCGTAAGGGAGCACGGCGAAGCGTCGTCAGGGGAGAGGGAGTGGGAAGTAAAAGATGATAGAGAAAGAGGGAGGATGTGGCCTAATAGACTCCACTATGTGCCACAGGTGGCAGTCCTCTGTAATGTTGCCAGCGTTGTAGCGGGCGCTTATAGGGTGTCTATTCTCGTGGAACTTATAAACTCCAGCAAGCTTCGCAGCGCAGGGAGCTGGGGACACACCGGGAACAGCAGGTCAGTCTCTGCGGCCGCTGGAAGGCCGTGGCGTCTGTAGGTGTTGATCACTGTGGAGCGCTCCTGCGCGAAGGATGGGCAGGCACAGAGAAGGTGATCCAGAGTCTCGGGGTCCCCGTACCTATTTCAGGCAGGTGACGTGGCACGGCCCTTGGCGTACAGGCGGGCCGCAGTCCAGGTGCAGCCAGTCCGCAAGCGCAGGAGTGTGGAACGGTTTCTTCTGGAGAGGCCGATCTCTGGAAGCGGCTTGGGGGCCCTGCCACTAGCCACTCGGGGGTCCTGGTGAATGGAGGTGAGCAGGCACCGTAGCCGATGTCTCGTGTAGTCCGAAGCCGCTACCGCTCTGGTAACCGGGACTACATCATGATGGGCAGCTTTGGCGTAGGTATCCACCTCCTCGTTACCGGCTAACCCAACACGTGAGGTCACCCAGAGGAAAGATAATGGGATTCCGGCGGTGGCTAGAGCCGGTAACTTGGCAAGCAGCAGCACCACTGTAAGTCCTGCCCGCCGTGGGTTGAAGATGGCTTGGAGCGCTGGCATGGAGTCGCACAACACCGCCACCGGCTGCTGGGGAGGGTGCTCAGCAAGGAGGTCGTCAGCCAGGTGCAGCCCCGCGAGCTCAGCTGCAGTAGAGGTTGCTGTAAACGGGAGCCTACACTACCTGTGAAAGGCGAGAGTTGGAACTGTGCATGCCGCAGCTGCTGACCCGCTGGGGAGGACTGAACCATCCGTGAACACCAGCCGGTGTCCTTCCAACTCCTCCTGGAGCTTGCAGGCTGCCGCATGCTGCAGGGCTGCGGCTCTCGGATATGCGGGAGGCGCGAAACGTTGCGAGGAAAAGGGGGAAGGAAAGGAGGGTGGGCGACGTTCTACTCCGGCTGCAACTGCACCATGTGGCTGCTGCGAGCGGTCGCCCGTCCGTATCTTATGGCGATCTGCGTTTGTGGCAGAGTCTAGCTGCGTCGACGGCTCGTAGATTTGTGCGTGCTGTTTATTCTCGACGTTCACTTTACGTTGAAGCGAAGGTGCCTTCGCTCGCTCCTGCTGCCGTGTTTCCTCCAGCCAGCACTTTGACAGCAAGTTTCCGCGGTCATCGAGTCAGATTTGTTCATGTTTTCATGTTTACTTGTGCGCGCGTGACACCATGCTTCTTAATTTAGTTAGCGTGATTAAGTTTACAAGTTTCTACAGCCGATAAAACTACTATCCTTAAATCGTATAGCTGTCCACTAATTTCCTACCGACATCGATGCTACGCCTTTCGGGTGAAACTGCGACTTTTTATTAAACCGCGACTTTTATTTCGTTACTCTAACTTATAGGCTTAGGAACACGAGGCTTCCCGTGTGTTCGTACATGCCGTGCATGATTGTTATAAATTTGTGGATAAAATATGACTCTCTTTGTTCTCGTTCCCGAGGAGTGCGGAACCCTGACTTAAGAAGGGGGACACATATTTTCTCAAATAAATGATCTGGCAGACTGAGATGTTTAGAAAATGGGGGATGTTGTAGAGCGCGGGCGTGAGCTCTGGTTATTTATGCGGAGTCTGAACGCGGTCCCAGTCTGGCCTATAAACTGTTGGTCGCGGACATCTCAATGGAGCATGTAGACCGCATTGTTACTATCGCAATTGAGAGGTTGCTTACCTTTTAACGTAATATCCGAGGAAGTAGACTTAGCAAGGCATGTTGAAGTCATATATTTGGAGACTTTGGAGAGTTGTTTACCACACAGTTTGCATCATGATTACATGTTTTGATCCGTGCTTATTCTAGCTCTGGCGAGGATATCTCTTACTTTTCCACCCCGTTCATAGAGAACTCGGGGTTTCTCTGTGAAAATTGAAGACAAACATGTGCTATGCAGAATAACATTAAAATGTTTGGTTAAGAAGTTCTCGACACGTGGTAATGTAGACGAGTAAGTCAGAACAAGGTTGATTTGACCTTTAGGATTCAGCAGCTTTGAGCCCGACAAAATTTCATTTCTGCCCAAGGCTTGTTCTTGGCTTATAGCATCACCAACAATATTTTCCGGATAGTCGTTCACCACCAGAACCATTTTGAGTTGCTTTGCCTGACTTTCGAAATCTGTGTCGACAGAGCAGGTGCGGTGGTATGAGCGGGCTTGTGAATACGGGATAGCTTTTTTGGCTACTTTTGAAATGAAGGTATTGCTGGTGGTCTGTTGGCTTTCTATGTAAGGTTGTATCTATGTGATTATCTTGAATTTGTACAGTGACACCAAGGAAGTGTACAGCAGATTTAGAGTACCTCTCTGTAAAGTCGATTGATGGGTGGACTGAATTAAATTCTGCTGCGAATCTAAGGAGACGCTCTTTGCCGTGGTTTCAAATAAAGAATATATTGTCTAAGAACCTTTGTAGATGAGCAGCTTCAAAGATCTGGCCCCAAGAAAGGGTTATTTAAGCGATGCCATAAAACATATTCGCTTAATTAGGTGCCAACTTCGTGTCCATTGCTCTTCCACCTATATGCAGAAAGTTCTTCTAGTCAAATATGATGTAATTGTACCCTAGTACTAACCATAGTAGTGTCGACAGCGTGTCCTCGTCTAAACTTACAGACGTGTTTGCCGTTATGTAAGCGTTGACTGTCGCATCAATATCACAGCTTGTGGTGCGTTTGTGTTAGAGATACTGATTCCATTATAACCAGGGAGCTCTCTACGGGGTTATCGAGTCCAGGTGTGAGAAGAAATTGGTTGCTGTGTTTCGTCTCAGATGGAATGATCGGAACTATGTCGCTAATTATAAAAACCAAGATAATTCAACTTGTTTCGATTATCGTGCCATTGCATGAGGCAATAGGGTGACGTGGATGGTTAGTTTTGTGGATTTTAGGTCGAAAATAAAAATGACCTGAGGCTGGCTGGATCGGCTGCATTGTTTTGAGCATATCGATAGAGAATTTCTGCTTCTTATGCAATGAATTTCTTTGGAGGCCTATTTCTTATCCAAACAATGTAATGTTATCCTCTGCGAGTTCCGTATAGACGTCCTTATGTCCCAATTGCCGCAATTATTCTTTCAGGTAGTCGACCTCATCCAATAGTACTATTGCGCCACCCTTATCCGCAGGTTTCATTCATGTTCACTGTTAATATCAACGTCCTGATCAGTGTATGTATGTGGCTGTGCTAGGGGAAAATGTTTATGTATGCATGACAAAAATATGCGTTTTCAATATATATATATATATATATATATATATATATATATATATATATATATATATATATATATATATATATATATATATATATATATATATGTTGTCATATCATAAGAAGCCAACAACACACACACACATATGGGCACGGCGTGTGGGCACGGCGGACGCAGCCTGGCAGTGTCACTGACCAGAAATCTGCTCTGTAATCTGGAGCTCGTCGCATCTACGGAAGCAAGTGGCTACACGTGTCCACAAGCTGGTGGCATCATCGACACCTATCGACTACGTCCTGATTATTCCGCCTACAAGATTGCAACGACGGCATTACCTGACAACGTGACTCTGCTAGCGACGCCACCTGGCAGTCGTGGCGTGACGTCACCTCACTGTACAGCTATAAAGCAAGCACCTCACGAGTTCATCTTCAGTGGGCACGGCGGACGCAGCCTGGCAATGTCACTGACCAGAAATCTGCTCTGTAATCTAGAGCTCGTCGCATCTACGGAAGCAAGTGGCTACACGTGTCCACAAGCTGGTGGCATCATCGACACCTATCGACTACGTCCTGATTATTCCGCCTACAAGATTGCAACGACGGCATTACCTGACAACGTGACTCTGCTAGCGACGCCACCTGGCAGTCGTGGCGTGACGTCACCTCACTGTACAGCTATAAAGCAAGCACCTCACGAGTTCATCTTCAGTGGGCACGGCGGACGCAGCCTGGCAATGTCACTGACCAGAAATCTGCTCTGTAATCTGGAGCTCGTCGCATCTACGGAAGCAAGTGGCTACACGTGTCCACAAGCTGGTGGCATCATCGACACCTATCGACTACGTCCTGATTATTCCGCCTACAAGATTGCAACGACGGCATTACCTGACAACGTGACTCTGCTAGCGACGCCACCTGGCAGTCGTGGCGTGACGTCACCTTACTGTACAGCTATAAAGCAAGCACCTGACGAGTTCATCTTCAGTGGGCACGGCGGACGCAGCCTGGCAATGTCACTGACCAGAAATCTGCTCTGTAATCAGGAGCTCGTCGCATCTACGGAAGCAAGTGGCTACACGTGTCCACAAGCTGGTGGCATCATCGACACCTATCGACTACGTCCTGATTATTCCGCCTACAAGATTGAAACGACGGCATTACCTGACAACGTGACTCTGCTAGCGACGCCACCTGGCAGTCGTGGCGTGACGTCACCTTACTGTACAGCTATAAAGCAAGCACCTGACGAGTTCATCTTCAGTGGGCACGGCGGACGCAGCCTGGCAATGTCACTGACCAGAAATCTGCTCTGTAATCTAGAGCTCGTCGCATCTACGGAAGCAAGTGGCTACACGTGTCCACAAGCTGGTGGCATCATCGACACCTATCGACTACGTCCTGATTATTCCGCCTACAAGATTGCAACGACGGCATTACCTGACAACGTGACTCTGCTAGCGACGCCACCTGGCAGTCGTGGCGTGACGTCACCTTACTGTACAGCTATAAAGCAAGCACCTGACGAGTTCATCTTCAGTGGGCACGGCGGACGCAGCCTGGCAATGTCACTGACCAGAAATCTGCTCTGTAATCTGGAGCACGTCGCATCTACGGAAGCAAGTGGCTACAGGTGTCCACAAGCTGGTGGCATCATCGACACCTATCGACTACGTCCTGATTATTCCGCCTACAAGATTGCAACGACGGCATTACCTGACAACGTGACTCTGCTAGCTACGCCACCTGGCAGTCGTGGCGTGACGTCACTCACTGTACAGCTATAAAGCAAGCACCTCACGAGTTCATCTTCAGTGGGCACAGCGGACGCAGCCTGGCAAAGTCACTGACCAGAAATCTGCTCTGTATTCTGCAGGTCAGTAGTCCTTACGGCAATTCATTGCGCAGCAATTGTCGTAGCATTATTGGCCTCCCGTGCCCACGGAAATGTCTAGATCTAGCCTATGAGTGTGTTCATGTTTGTAAGCTACTTCTTTGTGGCGACATTGAGAGCAACCCTGGTCCAACACAGAAAGAGCTGTTTGAACAATTACTAGAGGGTCAAACTACTATTCGTAATGATATTCCCGAAATGAAAGCTCAACTAGCCAACGCCGAAAGAATGATCGGTAATTTTCAACAGATACTCACTAAAATTGCAGAAAAACTTTCAGAAGCTTCTCCTGCTCGTGATGATCAGGTTGAAACCACCCTTAAATCACTGGAGTATGTCATTGATTTCCAGACAAAAAAGTTACCAGATCTGGAAAACCGAAACAGACGGTCAAATATAATTATTCATGGCATAACTGACATCCCCGATGAAACTGAAGCGCTGCTTAAGGAAAAGATTATCACTGAGGTAATTAAAGATAAGTTGACAGGGGAGTGCCATTCCATTGGCCGCATTCGCAGACTTGGCCAAAAAGATATTGACCGTCCAGTTATAATATATCTGCAGGATTTCAATGAAAAGAAACTGATATTTGATAACTGTAAAAAACTTAAAGGAACGAGCATAAGCATTAGGAACAATTACTCACAAGCTACACAAAAAAAGGAAGCTTTTGTGGGACAGCGCGCAAGCTGAGAAACTTGGGGGTAAAAAAGTATACCTGATTCATGTTAAACTTAAGATTGATAAAGATATTTTTTTCTGGGATGAGGCAAAGAACATGCGCGTAAAAATAATGAATAAACGCTCCTCGCAGCAAGAAACCTCACGTTTCTCCCAAGAATGCGGCAAACACTTGCGTATTATTAACCTAAACGCTCGCAGCGTCCTAAACAAAACAGCAAATCTTGAAATTACTTTATTAGAGCACAGCCCACACATTGCAGTTATAACCGAGACGTGGCTGCGGTCCGAAATAGGTGACGAGGATGTGTCCCCACCCTGTAATCAAGTATTCCGCAAGGATAGGAATTCTAGGGGAGGCGGTGTTGCAGTCCTTATTAAACACCATATAGAAGCTGTTCTACTAGAAGACGATAAAAGTCTCGAATGCTTATGCATGAAAATCACGTGTTGGGGTCACAAATTCCTTTTGTACGCAATATACAGAGCTCCCGATGCATCAGCTGAATATCTAGTCAAGCTACAAGAAAGCATGTCCCAGTTCCAGTCAAACAAATTGTTACTTGTGGGTGACCTGAACTTACCTGACGTCATTTGGGAGCGTTTGCAAGCACTTTCACGGAACAATAAACATTTAAACAGCATGCTTAACATAATGCTAACGCATGACCTAATTCAAGTCGTTCAGTAGCCAACACGTGTGCAAAGACCTTGCCAATCTTTACTTGATCTGGTATTTTTGCCCAGAATGTTAACTGAATATACCGTTGCAGTTGTAGAAGGTATATCTGATCTACTTGTCAGTATCGATATATCCACAGTCTCTTCGACCCCATCTGAAAAACCTGTGAAGCGTTCCTTCAAGGACTACTCACGCGCAAATGATGCAGCCATAATAGAACATATGGAAACGTGTCTCACCGACTTTAACGACAGTGATGTGACAGCGCTCTGGCACCGTTTAAAAACATGTGTAAGTTCTGTATTGATAAATTTGTGCCTGATAAATACAAACTAGTCCGCAAACAAACACCGTGGATGACACGTGATATTATCCATATGACCCGCAAGATAAAAAGGTTAAAGAAAACACGATTACAACCTGATCAAGTTAAAGAAATGAAAGAAAACCTTGCGCGTGCAGTATGCACCTCGAAGGAAAACTATTTCAATATAGTACTACCAAACTTTATTGTTGCACAGCCCGAAAAGTTCTGGAATTACTGGAGCGAAAAAAAGAATCCAGTAGCACAAATCTCCATCGATGGTTCAATCATTACCGATCACAGGGAAATTGCGAATCACTGCAATTGTTATTTTCATAGTGTATTTTCTAACTCTGGCATTAGTTCATCTAGAGACAAAACGTTTCACCCATCCGAAGCTAATTTTATTTCATACCCTGGCTTAGTTTCAATGCTATATATAGTTAACTTAAAAACTAAATATTCTGGCGGTCCTGACAAACTACCGAACATTTTTTTGAAACCTTATGCTGAAACTATTGCAAGGTTCCTTCTTATTATATTTCATGCTTCTTTGCTTGCTGGAAAATTACCGGATGACTGGAGGGTAGCCAGAGTTGTACCCGTATTCAAGAAGGGCGACTGTTCATTGTTAGAAAATTACCGGCCAATATCATTGACATCCTCAGTTGCAAACTAATTGAACATATGGTTGCCAAAAATATTAACGAATTTCTAGATAAACATTCAATACTGTCTAATTTTCTACACGGATTTAGAAGAGGTTATTCAACAGTTTCTTGGAAAAGAAAGTTTGCCTTTCGCGGACAACATCAGTATCGCGGACAACATCAGTCCGTTTCCACGTAAATATGAGGCTCGGAGCAGGAGCTATGGCGCTTCAAATTAACCTGGGGCCTGACGAACCAACCGATTGAGCTATCTTTCCGGGCAACATGCAATGGTCACGAGTTCAAATCGCCTGTCATGTTCCTTTTTCTTTCCGCTTTTTCTTTCTTTTTTCTTTCTTTCTTTTTAATGCCTTTTCCTTTATTTTACCACTGTACGGGTACCCTCCTAAAAAAAAAAAACCATATATATCTTCAATTATGTATGGCCACACATGTGCAGGTCATAAATACCAGGTTCTCTAGCCGAGTGCCATCCGTGCGGTATAACCGAGCTCAGATTGGTCCACCTTGACTGATCAAATAGGGCACCACTGTAGGTTAAATGAGGCGTACAACTCCTGCGGGACCCGCCGTGGTTACTCAGCGGCTATGGTGTTAGACTGCTGAGCACGAGGTCGCGGGATCGTATCCCGGCCACGGCGGCCGCATTTCGATGGGAGCGAAATGCGAAAACACCCGTGTACTTAGATTTACGTGCACGTTAAAGAACCCCAGGTGGTCGAAATTTCCGGAGTCCTCCACTACGGCGTGCCTCATAATCAGAAAGTAGTTTTGTCACGTAAAACCCCATAATTTCATTTTTAATTTAACTCCTGCGGGGACGGTAGAGTACCCGCCTCCCGTGCAAGAGGACCGTGATTCCAATCCCGATGCCGCACAATTCCCCACCGGAAAATACCAAAAAAAACCGTGTGTTGAGAAAATTGCACAAACAGGCCTGGAGTGCGGCCTGATCCCAGTGACCAGAACCGGTAACGCACTCTCTCACCAGAGCAGGATTGGCCATCCTGGTGCAGTACTTGGCCACAACCTCCTATATGAACCCAACAATCAAACCCCGGCCCTCAGTCCCCAGCAGCTGCGAAGCAACTGACCACGGTGGCGGTCAGACCTGCGACGCTGCAGAAGGTGCTAAGAATCCCTGGCTCCGGACAGGCCGCCATTGGAATATGAACCTGGCAACGTTTAACGCTAGAAAGTTATCTAGTGAGGCGAGTCTAGCAGTCCTATTGGAGGAATTAGAGGGCAGTAAATGGGATATAATAGGGCTCAGTGAAGTTAGGAGGCCAAAAGAAGCGTATACAGTGCTAAAACGCGGGCACGTCCTGTGCTACCGGGGCTTAGCAGAGAGACGAGAACTAGGAGTCGGATTCCTGATTAATAAGAACATAGCTGGTAACATACAGGAATTCTATAGCATTAACGAGAGGGTGGCATGTCTTGTTGTGAAACTTAATAAGAGGTACAAAATGAAGGTTGTACAGGTCTACGCTCCTACATCTAGTCATGATGAGCAGGAAGTCGAAAGCTTCTATGAAGAAGTGGAATCGGCGATGGGTAAAGTCAAAACAAAATACAGTATACTTATGGGCGATTTCAATGCCAGGGTAGGCAAGAAGCAGGCCGGAGACAAGTCAGTGGGGGAATATGGCATAGGCTCCAGGAATAGCAGAGGAGAGTTATTAGTACAGTTTGCAGAACAGAATAATATGCGGATAATGAATACCTTTTTCCGCAAGCGGGTTAGCCGAAAGTGGACGTGGAGGAGCCCGAATGGTGAGACTAGAAATGAAATCGACTTCATACTCTGCGCGAACCCTGGCATCATACAAGATGTAGACGTGCTCGGCAAGGTGCGCTGCAGTGACCATAGGATGGTAAGAACTCGAATTAGCCTTGACTTGAGGAGGGAACGGAAGAAACTGGTACATAAGAAGCCAATCAATGAGTTAGCGGTAAGAGGGAAACTAGAGGAATTCCGGATCAAGCTACAGAACAGGTATTCGGCTTTAACCCAGGAAGAGGACCATAGTATTGAAGCAATGAACGACAATTTTATGGGCATCATTAAGGAGCGCGCAATAGCAGTCGGTGATAACGCCGTTAAACAGGAAACCAGTAAGCTATCGCAGGAGACGAAAGATCTGATCAAAAAACGCCAATGTATGAAAGCCTCTAACTCTACAGCTAGAATAGAGCTGGCAGAACTTTCTAAGTTAATCTACAAGCGTAAGACAGCGGACATAAGGACCTATCATATGGATAGAATTGAACAGGCTCTCAGGAACGGAGGAAACCTACAAGCAGTGAAGAAGAAACTAGGAATAGGCAAGAATCAGACGTGTGCGTTAAGAGACAAAGCCGGCAATATCGTTACTAATATGGATAAGATAGTTCAAGTGGCTGAAGAGTTTTATAGAGGTTTATACAGTACCAGTAACACCCATGACGATAAGGTGAGAGAGAATAGGCTAGAGGAACTTGAAATCCCACAAGTAACACCGGAAGAGGTAAAGCACGCCTTGGGAGCTATGCAAAGGGGGAAGGCAGCTGGGCAGGATCAGGTAACAGCAGATTTGTTGAAGGATGGTGGGAACACTGTCCTAGAAAGATTGGCCGCCCTATATACACAATGCCTCATGACCTCAAACGTACCGGAATCTTGGAAGAACGCTAACATAATCCTAATCCATAAGAAAGGGGACGCCAAAGACTTGAAAAATTATAGACCGATCAGCTTACTGTCCGTAGCCTACAAAGTATTTACTAAGGTATTCGCAAATAGAATCGGGAATACCTAAGACTTCTGTTAACCAAAGAACCAGGCAGGATTCCCTAAAGGCTACTCAACAATAGACCATATTCACACTATCAATCAGGTGATATAGAAATGTGCGGAATATAACAACCCTTATATATAGCCTTCATTGATTACGAAAAAGCATTTGATTCAGTCGAAACCTCAGCAGTCATGAAGGCACTACGGAATCAGGGTGTGGATGAGCCATATGTAAAGATACTGGAAGATATATATAGCGGTTCCACAGCCACCGTAATCCTCCACAAAGAAAGCAACAAAATCCGATTAAAGAAAGGCGTCAGACAGGGAGATACGATATCTCCAATGCTATTCACAGCATGTTTACAGGAGGTATTCAGAGACCTGGAGTGGGAAGAATTGGGGATAAAAGTTGATGGAGAATACCTTAGCAACTTGCGTTTCGCTGATGATATTGCCTTGCTTAGTAACTCAGGAGACCAATTGCAATGCATGCTCACTGACCTGGAGAGGCAAAGCAGAAGGGTGGGTCTGAAAATTAATCTACAGAAAACTAAAGTAATGTTTAACACTCTCGGAAGAGAACAGCAGTTTACGATAGGTAGCGAGGCACTGGAAGTGGTAAGGGAGTACATCTACTTAGGGCAGGTAGTGACCACGGATCCGGATCATGAGACTGAAATAACCAGAAGAATAAGAATGGGCTGGGGTGCGTTTGGCAGGCATTCTCAAATCATGAACAGCAGGTTGCCGCTATCCCTCAAGATAACAGCTGCGGAAGCAAGTGGCGGAAGCAAGTGGCGGAAGCAAGTGGCGGAAGCAAGTGGCGGAAGCAAGTGGCGGAAGCAAGTGGCGGAAGCAAGTGGCGGAAGCAAGTGGTATAACAGCTGTGTCTGCCCAGTACTCACGTACGGGGCAGAAACCTGGAGGCTTACGAAAAGGGTTCTGCTGAAATTGAGGACGACGCAACGAGCTTTGGAAAGAAGAATGATAGGTGTAACGTTAAGGGATAAGAAAAGAGCAGATTGGGTGAGGGAACAAACGCGGGTAAGTGACATCTCAGTTGAAATCAAGAAAAGGAAATGGGCCGGACATGTAATGAGGAGGGAAGATAACCGATGGTCATTAAGGGTTACGGACTGGATTCCAAGGGAAGGGAAGCGTAGTAGGGGGCGGCAGAAAGTTAGGTGGGCGGATGACATTAAGACGTTTGCAGGGACAACATGGCCACAATTAGTACATGACCGGGGTAGCTGGAGAAGTATGGGAGAGGCCTTTGCCCTGCAGTGGGCGTAACTAGGCTGATGATGATGATGATTCAACAGTTACACAGCTTGTCACCGTAATTCATTCACTCGCCTCATGCCTCAATAAAAATGGTCAAATTGACGCCGTATTTGTTCATTTTAGCAAGGCCTTTGATACAGTTCCACATGACAAATTAATACTAAAACTTAGACGTCTTGAGCTCCCTGAAATATTAATCGCATGGATAACAAACTACCTAAGAAATCGCCGCCGTCTTCCGGTCACCTCGGGAGTTCCTCAAGGAAGTGTTATAGGGCCACTGCTCTTTTTACTCTATATAAATGATATTACTACTTCAATCCATCCCAGCGTGCAAATTAGGTTGTTTGCTGACGACTGTGTGCTTTTTCGGGAAATCACTTCAACCAATGATCAAACTGATTTAAATGCTTCTCTAGCTGGCATTACTGATTGGTGCAAAACATTGGGAATGCGGTTTAACGCTGAAAAGACGGTCTTCGCTTCAATCGTCAGAAAGCTCCACTAGCCTTTAGTTACACGTTAGGTTCGTTGCCCTTCCAGGAAGTAACAAAATATAAGTATTTGGGCGTCACAATTACTAACAACTTATCATGGAATTTACACATTGATAATATCTGTTCTTCAGCCTTGCGTAAATTATATTTTTGTGACATAAACTTAGAAATTCCCCGCCTAACGTAAGACTGATTGCTTATTATTGATTAATTAGACTTAAACATGAATATGCATGTGTTGTTTGGGACCCGTTTACTAAAGAAAATATTAAATGTCTCGAAAGGGTACAGAAAAAAGCCGTTGGATTCATATATTCTAAATTCTCTCAATATGATTCCCTCTCACAAATAATGCGTGATAATGGCATCGAAGTCCTTGAGCAGCAAAGGCAACACTTAAGAATTCGATTTCTTACCATGCTTACTAATGGAGACTTATCAATTAATCCTGCATCGTATCTGTTCAGTACAACGTCTAGGCTTACTCGGCACCATCATCCGAATTCACTAACACCTTATTTTGCACGGACGGATGTATTCAAGTATTCTTTTTTCCCCGTACTACAACAGACTGGCATAACTCGTTGTTGCCTGTTTCAATTGATTGACTCATTGTATTACTGTTGTGTCTTACCACCTTACTTGATTGAATCATGCATTGTAATGTTGTTGTGTTTAGACACCCTGCTTAGACCTGTTTTAGGTGTGCAGTATGAAATATATGTATATATATATATATATATATATTTCATACTGCAGACCTAAAACAGGTCCAGTATGAAAAGGTATATAGTCTGCAGAATGAAATAAGTATATATATATGTATGTATATATGTATGTATGCATATATGTATGTATATATGTTTGTATATATGTATGTATGTATATATGTATGTATATATATATATGTATGTACACTCTTAGGCAAAGTTACACCCTTTGGCTTGCCCCTTCTGCCACACAACAATAATCGTTATCTGCCTTGATGCGTTTCCTTTCTTTAACGCTGCGAGCCCGGAACTTTCCAGTAACGAACGGCAGGCGCGTTATCAGAAGGGGCACTTCAAAGGGTGTAAACTGTTCTATGCTGATAACGCGAGTGCCGTTCGTTACTGGAAAGTTCCGGTCTCGCAGCGTTAAAGAAAGGAAACTCATCAAGGCAGATAACGATTATTGTTGTGTGGCAGAAGGGGCAAGCCAAAGGGTGTAACTTTGCCTAAGAGTGTATGTATGTATGTATGTATGTATGTATGTATGTATGTATATATATGTATGTATGTATGTATAATGTGACGCATATATGTGTGTGTGTGTGTGTCTGTGTCATACTATATGGCCTTCCAAATTGTACTCTGTACACGGTGTAAATAAACTCTACTTAATATGAAGAAAAATAGAGCAACTGTAATATGTCAAGGGTGTCATACAAATGTAGTTTCGAATTAAAGACCTGTATCAATCGTTCCAACTTTCCTAAAAGGACTGGAAAAAATTAATTTTGCATGTATGTCTCATTTTTTTTATTCATGAAATCTCAGAAGTAATTCATAGTTCGGTTTTAGAAAAAGCAAGTCAACAGAAACTGCTTTAATAACAATAAAGCATTTGTAGTCCCAATTCTGAATAGAAATTTCTTCACAACATGCTCTTTTTGTAGATTCTAGTGAGGTCCTTGACTGCTTAACTGATGAAAATTTATTGCGGAAGCCTTACATAAACGGTGCTCGTGGCGCGCCACTGGCCTTGCTGAGATTCTAATTACGCAAGTGGTCACATATCGATTATTTAGGTAAGTATTGTCTACTTCAGGTAGCGTCCCGCAAGGGAGCACATTAGGTCCGATAATATTCAACATCTACATTAACGACATTGTTGATATCCATACTGCCTTACACTTTCTGATATGCGCGGACGACATCAGCATGCGGCTTTCAAAACCAGGTGTATAGAAAATACTTACAACTGTAATATATTAGTGCAGAAATAGTTTCCTTGAATTTATGAAATGGTAACGAAAGTAAATTCGATTAAATCAAAAGTCATAATTTTTCCCGCCATAAGTAAGCATAAGTAAGCGTCTATGGAGTGCGAGGAGCGCATGTTGGCGCCGTTGCTACGCTCGAGCGGTGTAGGCGGCGCCACGGCAAAAGAGGGAGCGTGAAAGAGAGGAGAAACGAGGAGGAGTAAAGGCAGAGGAGGAGCGGGTCGCTACTTTACGAAGTTTAAGGGGCTTTAGGTGGCAGGGATAATTGGCGCCATCCATCGGGAGGGCGGGAAAGCAAATCCGCTTCCCTTGTACGACCTGCTAGATCGGCGCGCGCCTGCGATCGCCGATCCAGGAAGCCGTGCCCTTTCGCCTCTCCTATCAACTCCTCTCCCTTACCCTCTCTCGCAACTACCTCGCCTGCGTCTGTTGCGCGCGCGCCCGCCGGCCCGGCGCCAGCTTAGCCAGCCGCATGACGTTTTATGTCTCGTTATCTGCCGTTATCAGGAAGCGTGCGCTGCTGTGCCTTGACCGGCGTGGGCAGTTTCGTCAGCTTTGTGGCACTCGATAGCTGGGTGCTTGCGCATCCGCAATGT
The DNA here is from genome assembly GCF_023375885.2 of Dermacentor andersoni. Taxonomy (NCBI): domain Eukaryota; kingdom Metazoa; phylum Arthropoda; class Arachnida; order Ixodida; family Ixodidae; genus Dermacentor; species Dermacentor andersoni. The sequence goes on from NC_092821.1 coordinate 60,278,027, forward strand.
TACACCGGTTTCACGACTCGCACCGCTCGTGGTGCACGAATACCTCAAAAACAAGCCCTGCAAGGTTGTTCCGGGTGCCTCAAGACAACAGGTGACTGTTTTCTGGAGTTTTATGTTGTTTTTGATATTTCAGTGTCTGTGAACTTTTGTGTTGTTTAGTAATCATGTGCATGTCATGCATTTTTATCTTTGTTTACTTTCAGAGCGTATATCATTCCAAGTTATGCGAAAATATTTGTTTTCAGAAACGGAAGTCAATAAAACGAGGCCAAAGAACTGTTGTGTTGGAAGTTGAATTCTTTATATGTTCTGGGATAAGCTGCCTTACTCAAAGTACGGACAAGACTGCGTGCGCGCGTGCTAACGCATAAGGAACCGACGGCACACCACGCGCCAGTTCACATACACTGTCTGGGATAGCGCACACACGCCAAGAAAAATGAAATACGCGCAGCGAACAGGCAGAAAGATAGCAAAACAAGCAAAAGGCGCTCGGGGCATGGGGAAGGGGGGAAAGGGAGTTGAGCGGATAGTCATAATAGAAAAGAAAGAACAAAGAGCGCTAGGGTGAGGAGGTGACGCGCGCCTGCTGTTTCTGCTGCCATGGCAGCGCAAATAATCTTGTGCGTCGCCACTTTGCCAAAGTATCGCCCTCATGCTAGAGCCGTAGCTGAAGGGGACCTTGGCACTAGCGTCGGAAGAGCGTCTGCTCAAAGACAGCTATGGCAGCCATGCGGAGATTCACCCCTGGGACTGAAGCACAGCGCGAGGGCCCACGTGATGCTAGCAACGCGGCGTTGTCCTCGGCCAGAGTGCTCGAGGGGAAGGCGCCATTCTTCAAAGCGTGCCGCTACTTTACGAAGTTGAAGGGGTTTTAAGTCATGCAGAAATGCAACGCCGCCTGGGCGAAATGCGCGAATATTTATCACTACAGCAGCCCGGCCTGTCTGGCCGGGAGTTTACGCACACTTAGCACAGAGCCCTTCTAGCGCTGCCGTTCCGAGTCTCAGTTACTTATCTACTACAGATGGCGATAGTCATCTGGTGGCTGAACGATTCCGCCGCTTCCAGCGTGCCAGGCAGCGGCGGTTGAAGTTCCATGCGTCGTGTCGGAGATGCTGAGATCGCTAAAGCCTTACCCTGTGCTTTAAAGGGGTCCTGCACCACCCCTCGGGCTTGATAAAATAACACAGTCCGCGGGTAACATAAGCTGCTGCGAACATCTCAGCCAAGTCTCTTTTTTTTTTTCGTACGTGGTGCGTGGAGCTCGCAAACGGATCGCGAAGTCACCTTTCTCTCAAACGCTCTCTCTTCAACAAAAGACCCTACGCTCAATCTCTCCTGGGCGCTTTATTTCGTCATCGAACGTTTTGTGTCGTCATTCCCTTATCGGGCTGCTATTCGCCTATAGGTGACATCAAGCTGCTGTCGGTTAGATGGCGTAGATATTGCGGCCGCTGTGGGGTGCCAGCACGAGCCCACTGGCGAAGCGCACTGCGGTTCGCTGAGGACAACCGCATTTGGCTTATCATTAGTGCGTCGTAGGCACGTTCCATGCATAGCAGTCAACGCTGTGGATCCTACGCAAAAAGTTCGGACAAAAAAAGTTGTCACTCCACGCGTTCCGTCTATTCTTCTCTGGGCGTTTCATCTGGGCTTCGCTGCGTGACTACAGCGTTTTCTCGCACGAGCACGCACGTGAGGCTAATCTTGGCTGGTTGCCAATAAAAAAATGGAATAAAACAGAAATAAGAATGATATAAAACAACGTATTGGCAGCAGTATACCACAGCGTGATTGTTTCTGAGGATGAACCCTTGCTTCATGGAATACTGAGCTTTTATAAAAACAAGTTGCGCACATCTGCAGTCACAAAACATCGAACTATATCCAAGTGCGAACGAAGCCACTGCAAGGAGTCTCGCTAGCCTCCACAGCGTTGACTCCCATAACGAAGATCCGAAATAAAATTTGAACTGCGCGCAACACTGACGTTGGCAAGGCGGAGCGTTGTGGGCACGTCCCAATCCCCTGTAGCATTAGCAATGCAAGACAATGAAGCAGGAACGGGAGCACAGCGGAAGCCGTGTTTGATTACCAAGAACTCCGCTTCTGTTGAACGCATTGAAGTACATTTTGCGGCAAAGTATTTCTAAAATAGCCTATTTTGACTTCAGATGCATTTCTCCACTTCGATAAAAGTGGTCCAGGGGCCCTTTAAACATAAACTGAAGCAGCGCGGCGATCAGTTCTGTCCGCAGTGCTAACGGACAAGCGTGCTGCAAACCAAGGCGCAAACGCAACGCGCCCGCTTCAGTGAACGCGAACAGCAAGCTGCTGGTCAGCCAAGCTATCGCGCGATGCACACTCTTCCAGTTGCTCCGGCGTGCGATAGGAGACGTTCTGTTCTTGCGCCAATCACAGTACACCGTAGAGCCATAGAGAAAGGAATACAACAAGAGCGGACACTCCCATGGAGCCGAGCGGCCCAATTGACTACAGCACACCAAGCCGTCGGCGTTAATACCTCATCCAGACTTTCGGTTTCGTGCGCGCGCGTTTTGAATACGTGCTGGTACGCGTCACACCGGCTCCGCTGCTGTTTTCTTCTACAGCTCAATCGCGCGCTCTTCGCGCGAAATCATTTTATTATTAAGTAAAACTGATTGCGAACGATCATCACAAGCCGCCATCGAACATGTGCCACGTGCAATTTCATAAAGACCCCAGACGCCTTGTGTAATGAGGAAATGTTTATTTTATTCTCTATAAATGCTCGTTGCGGGCTTTTTGTGCATTCATCCAACGTTGTGGCAGCAGGTAAGCAGCAGTAGTTTCCGTAGGAAGCGCCACCATACGACGTCAGCTGAAAAAATTAAATTACAAGCAAGTATTATTTGGGCATTAACATGTAATAATGCGTGTAGAGGTGAAGCGTGCGACAGTGCTGAATGGGCGGCATTACAAACAAAAGCAGTTTGTATTTACACAAACGGCGTGGAATATATCCGACTCCTCCCCAACAACCGACTCCTCCCCGACTCCTCCCCTCCCCAACAACTTGGCTAGAACCGACGCGATATAGTACGCTACGAATACACAGAGGCGGCCACAACACAGGCTCTCAGCCAGACCATGTTGTACGCTCGCAGAATTCCTTCAACTCGCACTGAAGACAAATGCGTGGTTGCCGTTCAGAACACGGAATTTCGAGTTACTAGTCCCTGGCGCTTGAGCTCCTTGGCGTTATCTTTTGCGCGTTCTGCCGGCGCCAGGAACACACTCCCGTGTTATCACTCTTGACAGTTGCTCGTCGCGTTTTCGACAACCGTGAGCCCGAAAGAAGGCTTAAATTGTTGCGGGGCCATGATTGTCACAAACTCGTCGCAGTAAGATTCAGTACGCACCAAACTGTCACCACAGCCTAGCTACCTTTCGCTGCGTCACGACAGGCGCGGTGAGCGTGCCTCATAAGTAACAAAAAAGTACCGAAAATAATTTTCAGCAATGTTGGGCGTCAGAGAAAGCGCCACGAACTTGTCTAGTAAGTGCATTAAAGTGCGAAACTGCGCACCATGGCCGAGCTGCTTCACAGCGCGTCACCGCGTCACAGCGTCACCGCGTCACAGCGCCAGGCGCACCCACTGCGCATAAAAAGTACCACAAAAACTAACAAAATGAGTTATACAAATGTTGGGGAGCCAAAGAAAGCACCAAAACTTGTCGCAGTAAGATTCAGTATACGCGAAACTGCGTCACAGCACCCTGTGCGACTGGCGTACCCAAAAACTACCGAAATAAGTTGAAGTAATATTGGGGCTCATAGAAAGCGTCGCAAACATGTTCCTATACGATTCATTAGTTCAAGTTAACTGCGCCATGACAGCCGCGCTGCTTTTCGTTAACTGCGTCACAAATCTAGCCTAGGTGCCGTGCCGTAAGCCTAATTGCTTGAAATGCATCGCAGACTGTCGAACAAAATTTCTCACCTTGCCATAGTCCAATAGTGCAGCGGTGCCATGTCGAAGTTCAGAAGGAACGCAAGGATTCGCCTGCAGCCCACCAAACCAGGCTAAATCTCAATTAGAAAAAAAGGCAGACGGGTGAACGAACAGGCCAACGCTCAAATGCGCGGCCGATCTCTCTCGCTTCGGCGGTGTGTTTGACGAATGACGCAATCATCCGACTCGGCATTCGCCTGTCGCTATGCAACGAAAGTAAGCCGCAAAGTTTAATTTATTTTTACACGCACATATCTTTACTTTTCCCGGGAAAGAATTAAAAAAAAAATGAAACAATTTCTGTTTTTCTCATTTCACATTCTTTTTTTTTTTTCGATGCTCGCTGCACCAAACAGTCGGCTTTAATAATATAGCATCATGTATTTGCTGTTTCCAAGTTTTGCCGAGTGTCCGCTCTTGTTATATTCCTTTCTCTATGGTAGAGTGTTCAATTATCGCCGATGTAGCGCACACGCGTGGATCGCGTCCGCATTCAGCCGAACCGTAGATTTAGCTTGGCCACGCCAATTTCCTTTCAAGCGGAAGTGAAACACATTGAGGTCCTGCTGTTGAACATAGACAACCAGATAGCGAAAAACTGGCTGGACTGAGAGAATACTACGCATTAAAATAAGACAACGCGGGCACGAAAGGGTGTTGTGACAGCGCAAGAAGCAGCTAATAAAGTAAAGTAACTGTGTGGCTAGCAGACGTGCGAGACCTGTTCTATGATACACCGGAACGGAATGCAAGCAAGGAAAGCACTCAGCACGGGCGCCGGTTCTCCACATTCTTCACTCCACGTCAATTCAAACGGGCAGTAATGGCGGCTTTTTTTTCGTTTCGGTATGAAAAACATCGATTTTTGGGAGCTATTTGTGACGCATTGACCCTGCGACCATTGACCTTGGTTATGCATATCTCTAACACGTATTGTATATAAGTTACTAGAACATATCATTGCATCAAACATTGGACAGCATCTTGAAGAAAACATCTCCTTTTACCCCCATCAGCATGGTTTTAAGAAGGGCTGTCGTGCGCTACGCCAATCTTGGAATTTACTCATGAAGTTTTATCGCATACCTATGATAACCATCAGACGGATTGTGTTTTCATTGACGTTTCAAAGGCATTTGATCGCGTACCAAATTGTCGTTTACCTTCTGAACTCTCCGGGTCAAACAACATCTATTCTTTAAAACTATCATGGATTATATTTTTTTGTCTTTTCGCAAACAATTCATTTACATAAATGATTGCTCATCATCCCCCTCTGAGGTATCGTCAGGTGTTTCCCAGGGGAGTTTCTTGGGCCCATTAGTATTTCTAATGTATATTAACAACATACCTCCAGATATCACCTCTACCATTCGTTTGTTTGCAGATTATTGTGTTATTTACCGTAAAATTTATAAGACAACTGATCATCTTGCACAACAGAAGGATCTAGACCGTGAAACAAAATGGTGCGCTAAATGGCTAATGGCAGTAAACACTGACAAATGTAAATTAGTAACTTTCAGCCAAGAACTATCCAACTCCGCGTTCTCCTACTCCTTCTCCTACCCAGTCTCAGCGGCATCGTCATTCAGATACCTCGGCGTCCACTTTACTCCTTACCATTCCTGGACGACACACATAAACAAAATCGTAGCTAAAGCTTCACATAGTCTCGGATATTTAAAACGCAATCTTCATGGTGCGCCACCTGAGGCCGGTAAACTAGGATAGGGATAACTTTAATAAAGTGCCGGCAAACGACGGTTTAACGCGTCGTGACGCTGGCCAAGCGTCGACCCGGGGTTATACCCTGCTCTGCACTAGCCCAGTTGGGCCGTTTGTAGTGGGTCATGGGGCTTGTGCTTTTCGAGCGCACCCCGGGCCTGCTGGACGGCCCATAGGTGTGAGTCCTTGTCTGCAGACTGCAGTGCGCTTTGAAGTTCGGGCGGGTAAGTCCAGGAGGTAGCTGCCGTCGGGAACCTGGCACAGTCCCACATGATGTGCCATTGGTCCGCCGGACCCGCTGCGCAAACACCGCACAGCCCACTCGGATAGAGCTCTGGGTAAAGCACGTGCAGCACTGCGGTGGCGAGGGGTGACGCGGTCTCTTTTTGCCTTAGGATTACGGCCTCCTCCCGACTGAGTGCCGGGTGGGGAGGCGGCATTGTCCGTCGAGCTAAGCGGTAACACTTGGTTACTTCGGCAGAACTAGTCAATCTGTCCTTGGTTTCGAACCACCCCACGGAACGGTCACTCTCAAGGGCGCGGAAAGTAAGCGCTCGCGCCGCCGAATGGGCCGTCTCGTTGTGGTTCGGTGAGGATGCACACTCGCCGGCGTGCGCCGGGAACCACTTGATACGGACGGTGCTGCCGCGGTCTTGAAGTTGGAGCTTGCCGATGATGGCGGCCGCCGGCGCGTATATTCGCCCCTTGGCAAAGTTGCGCACGGCATTCCTTGAGTCGCTGAGCACGGTGCGACACTCGGCCTCAGTGATCGCCAGAGCGATGGCAACCTCCTCAGCGTCTGTGGCGTTCGTGCACCGCACTCTCGCTGCCGTTGTCTTGGTGCCGGTAACCGCTGCAACGACCACTGCCGCGAAGCCTTCCCGCTTGTATTCCGCTGCGTCCACGTACCGGGCGTGCGGCTCTTGGGCGTGTTGTTCGGTGAGGGCCTTGGCCCGCGCCTGCCGCCATTCTTGGTTGTACTCTGGGTGCATGTTATTCGGGATGGGGTCCAAAATGTGGGCCCGCGCCTCATCTGTGATCTCACACGGTTGCCGGCTGGGAGCTTGGGGGTTGTAACCCAGGGACGTCAGTATACTGCGGCCCGTCTTGGTGGTAGAGAGGCGCTCGAATTGCGCGGTGAGCTGCGCCTCGGCTATTTCTTCCAGGGTGTTATGGACGCCGAGCTGCAAGAGCCGAGTGGTACTCGTGGTCTCCATTAAACACAGCGCCGTCTTGTAAGCCCGTCTGATCAGCGTGTTGATCTTGGTCCTGTCAGTGACGTGCCAGCTGAGGTAGGCCGCAACGTAGGCGATGTGACTGATCACGAACGACTGGACAAGGCGCACGAGACTGTCTTCACGCATACCCGCCCGTCGTGTAGAGACTCGCTGTATGAGGATGGCGTCCATTGCCTTGGTGGTAAGCTTGTTGATGGTCTCGTCGTTGCGGCCGCTCTTGTTGAGCAGCAGGCCCAGGACCCTGATCTTGGGAACTTCGGGGATGCGTTGCCCCGATGCAGTCACAATCTTGATGTGATCACACTCTCCGTAAACTAGCTTACTTACGTTTCTTCGCCTACAACTTGAATTTGCATCACCTATATTTTCTACCTACCAAGCATACTTAACACACTCCCTTGAATCCATTCAAAACCGTGCGGCGCGTTTCATCGCTCGCGATTATAGCCGACATTCCAGCGTGACTAGCATCAAGACGACGCTATGACTTCTATCTTGACTATGACTTCTAGCTTTGTTTATTTCATAAAATGATGTTCAGCGCTCACGAAAACACGCTACTGTTGTCTCAGACATGCCGTATATCACATGGTTTTCCTAATCGCAGTAGCTTTCGGTGAATTTTTCGTCACACTCCATCATTTAACATGTCTGCTGTCCCGCGTGCCAAGCCATTGGCGCAAACGTCGCAAACACCAGAGAGACTAACGCATTTAGAGACAGGATAACCGCCATACTCACCTAATAGCTTTCTTTTTATGTGCTGTTACCAAAACAAAATGTTTTCTAATCTTGTATTACATGTAGGAAAACGTGTTCCTTAGTTCTGACTCAAGTTGTGTTCCGTTTTTATTTAGCCACGTTCTGAACCCTAAAATCTGTATAACTGCTTTCCTTGATTTTAAGAGTATAACGTCTGGCGTTTGTCACTAACAGTTGTATAACGTTTTTTTTTTTTTAATCGTCCTATTTGCTCTTATGTATTTGTGATTTCCATGCATATGGTCCCACTCACACAATGCTCCCAGGGAAAGGAGCCTGTGAGGTATTTGAGTAAATAAATAAACAAATAAAATAAATAAATTTCAGGCGTAAGATTTTACACAGAGGCTACTGCATGTCTAAGTTATCTGCAACTGGACTTTTTACACGATCAAAAATTTCGTTGCAGTTGGCCTTTAATTAACGCCAAACGTACAGCGCAAAAGCCTTCCAAGTCAAGTTGGACAACACTACTGGGGAACAGGAGTACTTAGGAAAAAGTCACAATTTCTCCCTAAAGTCGAACCATTGATTGCGATAGCAAATTAGTAGACAGCTATGTGAAGTAACGATAGTATTTTTATTGGCCGCATAAGCTTGTAAGCCTAGGCCTACTAACTAATTTATCAAGCATGGTGTCATACGTGCACAAGCAAACGTGAACACATCTCCTTCGAAGACCGCGGAAATTCGCTGTCAGACGCTTGAGTGAGGAAGACCGGCAGCAGCAGCGAGTGAATTGACCTTCGTGCTGCGTCTCGCACCAACGCGAACTAAGCCGCGAAAACACAGGGCGCGACGGACTCTGTCTCCTTTGCATATGGCTTTCATGATAGAACAGCCCGGTCGTGAGCGCGCGGCTGCCCGGGCCGCCCAAAGTAGGACGCCCCCCCCCCCCCCCCCGCCTGCCCTCCCCTCCACCCGTAGCCTTGCGCGCGACGGGAAAGGGCGCGATCCTACCCACTTGCAGCCCTTGGGTGCGCGAGTTTGAGCCGCAATCGCCGGCTTACCCTCTCACGCGTTCACTCGCACATACAGCCTACAGCGACGGCTATAACTCCCTTGGGCTTTATACGGAACCTCACTGTGACGGCGACGGCGACTGCAGAAATGAGCCTGGACTTTCTATATAATTGCCGTCGCAATGAAAGACTAAACGTGCGCAGGCAGGCACTGCGAGAGAAAGGTAGAAGTTGGGACAAGGCATACCCGGCTGTCCGTCTGGTTATTTCGTGGCCGTTCTAAAGTTTCTTACAAATAAACAAGTAAATACGCTCATCTATAAAATGGTGTGCCGACTCGAGATCCCTAATTGAAGACTTGAAATTCGGGTAGCCATCCGAAATATCACTCTTCGAATATGCTGCCCATTATGTTACGCTGGAGCACTATGGTGAAGTTCCGCAGAAGACGGCGGAGGAAACGTCTCCAATTCCTGAACATGAAAACATTCGCTCAAGGCGAAACACACGCCCCGTACGCACTAGCAGCTCTCGGGCTAGAATTGTTCCTCAGACAATTCTAACCAATCCTGATGCTGCAATGGTTATTAGCGAACTCAGCTAGCCATGCGACGGCAAAAAGGAATTACAAACAAGCAACTTTGTGAATTTGGCAACAGAAGTGGAGAAAGAAAGCGCCTTTCGTTCTTCAGTATAATGTTTTGCTTAGATATGAGCCTAAGAATTCAGTTGCGTTTCTGCGGAACGTATATTTGTTTGAGTATAACTAGCACACAGGAGAAGACAAGGGGACTGAGCGCCACTCACAAGTGCTTCATTTTTACGGAAGACACGTACGCATATACCTTCAGTCAGTGCCTGCGAAAGAAGCACGTTCAAGCATCAAGTACAGTAAGATAAGCAATGTTCAACAAACTTTTTCTATTACTTATACAATGATATAGACGTTTCACTAACACATAATCTGCCTTTCTTTCTGGTATAAAACGCTTCTATAATTTTGCTAGCTTTAGATTTTCAAAAGCAACTAGAAAAATATGAAGAGAAGGGCTGTGAGAGCTGGGTCACAGGCTCCTCAAGAAGAGGTGAGACCATTGGCCACGCCATATGTGCACAAGATAGCCTAAAATTTTTAGAATGTTGCTAGCAGGCATAGTGTTACGGTCGTCTTTACAGCCCTTAGGAAACTCAGAGGTCTGTGCTCTCAGATAGGAAAAGGAAAAAGAAAAAGAAAGAGGCTCCGGAACCAAGCATGGGTACCAGTTTATGAGATGTTCTGTAGGGGTAGTCCCTGAAATTCCCCTTTCCTGCGGTTGTTCCTGTATAGGACAAATTGAGGGCTGTGTAAATGAGCGGATCAGGGAACATTAACGAAACATCGACCAAAAGGAAGAGGGCCCAAATATACCTAAGCACATTAGAAACGGCCCCTCGTGCGCTTGTGAGGCATACTTTACCGACGCGCGGATCCTATGAAATTATCGAAGCGTTTCATATCAGTAAGAAAGGTCACTTCTGTGTTAGTGAAACGTCCGTTTTATTAAAAAGCTTGTTGAGCTCCCTCTGTCTTACTGCACTTGATGCTTGAATGTGCTCGTAGTGCCAGAACTGACTAAACATATATACAAGCAGGTTTTTCTTTTTTTAGCTGCACCAAATTTTCAAAAGATTGCTTATGGCAAACAGCGCAATTCTAACCCTTGATATAGATTACTCGATGAGGGGGCCATTACTTCGGCCAGAAATCGAAATGTTAACTTGATACTTAACGCAATTACACTAATTAGTTTTTAATTAATTACTTTACGTCACATACTTCATCCTACCATTTATAGCCGCTGGTTTGGCAGGGCGTGTCCACCCGGAACGAATTCTCTGGATAGCACTAGTTCCGAGATATTCATTTTCAAAGCGTCTGTCGAAATGCGTTGGTGCTCCAGTTACTTTAGTGCTTCAATGGATAAAACAGCGGTTTCGTAAAAATGTAACTAGAACGTAATGCATTTTCTCGCACACTTTGAAAATTATTATTTCGGACCTCAGGCTATCCAGAGAATTCATTCCAAGTGGATACGCCGTGCGAACCCAGCGGCTATAATTAGTACATTCATATATGTGGCGTAAATTAAGGTAATTATTTGAAATTTATTTGCGTAAGTACGGTAATTCTACAACTGAACATTTTGATTTCTCGTAGTAGTAATGGCCACTTCACCGAGCAAATGAGATCAAAGGTTAGAATTGTGCTATCTGTCATAGGCACTGTTTAAAATATTTGGTGCGCCTAAAATAACACTTTGTATGTACTTGTCTTCTGTAAATATAAAGGAGTTGTGAGCGGCGCTCTGTACGGTTATGTTTACTTATGTGCTGTGTGTTTGTCTTCGGCCCTTTAAAATAGTTATAATGCATCGATACCAACTTTCCCAACAAGGCGTTCTCTTATATATTTGCTTGTGTGTCAGGCTGGCGCCCTACTTGCAACCGCAGAAAAAATAATTGCGAAGTATTTCAAATAGAGAATTTCCAACTTGACATTTTTTCTAGAACTAGCACTCTTGGCTACCGCAATCGATCTCTGTCGAGCGACGTCTTTTCGGATCAATCTTTATGCATCCTTCCTCAAACAAAAACACTTATTCGGTGCCCAAGTAAGCTCAGCCAACGTTCAGTGAACTGAAAAACTTCTGATAGTGAGTTGCCTTGCGGGCGGTGGGGAATGGAAGCGATGTTCATAGGGCACATCGATCGGTTACTGTCCGCTTCAAGAGACTCTAAAGTAGCAAGCACAATGCCACTCAGTGCTTTACTTTAAAAGAATGCGTGCGATACGCAAAGCTACGTGATCAAAAATGCAAAGCTCGACCTATACAACTACAAATGAATTTCTAGGCCTTTAAGGAAAGCGCGCCTAGTCAAACTCGTTGATTCAAGTAGAAGCTGTCAGCAGCCACTCTCTCTGCGCTATGTGCGCAACGAAGTTATCAAATGGCGTTCGGTTGTGAAGAAATGCTAGCGGAGACGTTCGTGCTTTCTGTTTGCATTAGTCTAAGCATGTGTTTTGCGTATACATAGGCACAAATATGGCTAATGCGTTACAAAGAGCATAAAACACTTGGTCACGCACCCTCTTCATCGAAAAGACCAGAGTAATTTAAAGCAAGCAAGTAACTATTCAAGAAGGTAAAAGTAGTGATCTACAATTACAATGGGAAGTGCAGCGCCCGTAGCGTGTGAACTGAAAGCATGGCGGTGGCTTTATTTCAAACTGAGAACACTTATATGCTCTGTCATTTATCGCTAGGAGTGTTGTCATGAGCAGTACCTTCGTGCGACCCATATTTTCCATTGAAGGTAACCGTTTTCTCTCTCAACAAAACTTTCGGGCTTATATTTGGACCTTATATCGCAACGCTCAAATCCGATGTAAACTGCTACCCTCCAAATTTATCACTATATACTTAAGGGAAACCATAAAATAAATGACATACGGTCGCAGTAATAAAACTTATTTTAGTGTAAGGTATAGTTGCGTTCAAAACAAACCAGCTGATAGTGCGCGTGGTCAAAGGAGCTCTAAGATTGCACGGTGGCTCCGACATGCGAAATGTGAGATACTCCACCATTCCTATTACAGATATTCATTAAAGCAATTTTTCGCACGTAGCCGCTGTCACGCAGTCTTGCTACCACTTCGAGCGCGGGCACCAAATTGTAAGCTTATCTTGAGCGCCACTGCACTTCGTTCAGTGCTGAATTCGCTCTAAGCAGTGAATTCTGATAGCCTAAATGAATGAGAGCTCAACGGCCCAACAAAAAAAAAAGGACTCTCGCCTCATTTCAGTAGTCATTTTTCCCAATCTCACGATGGCCTAATTACTGCACATATTTCAATTATTTCTGTACGTAACAATCTTGATGTAGTTTTTTAGCTTTTATTCTAAAGGAATAGCTTTGTCAACGCATTTTTCAAGTGAACTTAATGTTCTTTTTTAATTAGGCATTTTCGCGTCGAGCGTAACAGTTTGCGTTTTGGGAGTATATGGTATATTTAGCAAATTAACGTCTTTGAATCATGTATAACTACGGGCCTCACTTTTAGAGCGCAGCTCTTAGGCGCCCGTTCCTGTGGCGAGCGTCGGCATCGGCAGTGGCGTCGGTGGCGTAACCAAGAGCACGAGCACAGCGAAACATAAATGCGAACGCGGAGAGCAGCGGGGGACGAAGGACGCCAGGACGAAAGGGGAGAGGAGGGTGCAGCGGAATCATGAAGGGGAAAGCGGAGGAGGGCATGCATGGCGAAAGCGCGAGAAGAAGAAAAATGGCAGTGGCTTAGCTCGGCTAGACCAGGATATACGTTGCGAAAGCTAAGGCATAGCATGGTTATCCTTGGTTAGGCGTGATTGCAACTCCAGGTTAGTCTGGTTGTCTAGCTATGTTGCGGCGTTTAGCCAATTGTTCGGCGCACTGTTCGTCTGTTTCCTGGACGATTCGTTTTCTCTTCATCTGATTCGGATGTAGATTGCAGGCCTGCTCCTGTTTATTATAATTGTCGCCGTCCATACTGCCGTCTCAACTGTCGTTGCGGCCCACGGGAGCTCTGCTTTTCAATCCTCCGACCTGTTATCAGGCATGCGACGAAGCTGGCGAAGCGAGTGGAGGCGAGCACAGCGACGAGGAACGCTGTGTGACGTCATACCAAACGGCGGAGGCCAAAAGGCGCGGCGCTGCTCAGCGGCGGAACACTTGTGGCTCGCTGCTGCTAGTGGTGCATGCGCAGTAGTGACTAAGGAGGGAGAGACAGAGAAATATTTGTGGAGAGGCGCGCGTTGTGACGTCATGTGCCGGCTCGGAGCACCGCCACGGCGAAATCGCAAGTTCGCGGTCAGGGGCGCTATGCAGGATGCGCCGAGTTTCTCGTTCATCCGAGTTTTACCCGAGTTCGCTCGACGGCAGTCAGTGAACGGAGATAGGGTGAAACGCGCAAAGGCTGCAGGCAAAAAAATATGTAGACAAAAAGCCGCGTATGACAACATGATCGCACCCTCTGCGCCACGCTGCTTCCACGTTTCAAGCGCAGACGGCTGCACAACGAAACGCGCCAGCGCCGCATATTGTTATCAACGGATTATCGCAACTTAGCAATACCGTGACTGTCCCGCTGTCTGTCTGCACACTTGCCGTGAGCCGCTTGCCACGGGTTTCCCGGGCGCGTCAAGGGCGTGCCTCCTCTTTCGGGCACTATCTTTCTATCCTCCATCGAATGCGAACAGGGTACGTGCGGCGCATTCTTGCACCTACACTTTCCCTCAAACGAATACGTTAAAATACAACAAACAGGATAACAAATATTTTTATTTCTTTAAGTGTATCTTTTCCGTTTTGAATGCTAGAAATTTCTGATGACAAACGGAGATCGAGCAAATTATTAAATTTTGCACTTCTTGCCGCGAGCGGCGACAGTGAGGCGAAAGCTTAGAAGCGGATGCATTGAAGCCGGCCGCACGCACGAGGCAGTTCATACGGTGAGAAGTCGCCTAGGGGCGCTACAGTGCTATTCTCAAGAAAGTCAGTTATCACCATTCTATCTCTATTAGAGGAATAGAAACGCAGCGCCGCGGTACGGCTGTTCATCGCAGGCGCTTTAAGGCCCCCGCTTTAGCAAATAAAAACGATACACTACTAACAAATACGGGAGCAACGGCTGGCGCTGCAAGATGGCGGTCCGTAGTGTCCGTAGTAACGCAGTTGAGTGAAAATGTACCAGTTTATCTTGGTGCGCGAAGCCTCGGCGATGCATTGCGAAGAAGTGCGTGCCTCCCAGCGACACAATTCATCGCTTGTCATCGCTTGCCCAGTGTGTGTGAAGTGATTTTAGAGAAGGAAACGGAAGAGATGAGTGCAGCGCCGTAACTGTCTCTCACATGAGGACACCTCAACAGCACTGCACGGGGAAGGGGAATGGGGTGAAAAAGGTGAAGGAGAGAAAGACAGGACGAACGTGGCAAGGGCAAAAAAAAAAAGAAAATGCGAGTGCGGGGCTCAGAGCCGCGCTCTCAAGTGCGTCGCATTGCAGAATTCCAGCAGTGCCGAAAGAGCGTGCTTCACGATGGACGAGTGGGCTACAGGGAATAGCAGCGCGGTCGCCGTATCGCAAGTCAGTCCCAGTCGTCGATAGACTGTACACAAGTCCGTGCGCTCCACACCGAAGACAGGGCAGTGTAGTAGCAAGTGGTCGAGCGTCTCCAAATCGCCGCAGTTGCTGCACGCCGGGCCTGCAGCCTCCCTGCAGCCCTGCAGCCCTGCAGTTCCCTGCAGTTCCCTGCAGCCTGTGCGTTCTAGCAGCCGTCTTGTAGCAGCCGACGCGCAGGCGAAGCAGGAAGGAGCGGTCCGCCCGGGAGAAGCCCACGCGGGGCAGGAGTCGAAGTGACGTAGTACCTGCGGCGACGCGCTGGTCCGGGTGCTGCGCGCGGAGCGCGCGCTTGCCCAGTGAAAGTGCCTCTGAGCGCATGTATACGTAGTATTTGAGTGTTTTGTGCACACCAAGGTGCTGGCGGATTACCTATGCTGGAGCCAGCAGCGATCGCAGAAGGATATCTTAACGACACCGCAGCAATCGCATTTTGGCAGGTGAGGGCTCTTGTGTGCAGTTATGACTTCGAACTGAGGAAGGTGTTGGAACTGTTGAGTGCGCAGTGCTTGTGGTGAAGGAATGCCATTGCACTGGGTCTACAAAAGCGAGCGATTCTCGGACGCTGATCGTGTTCACGACGCTGTGGCTCCGATACATCACCGATGACAGAGCAGCCATCTCAAACGACTGCTGCGATACGCACTCCTCAGCATCGTCGTCCCACTCGGCGCATCGACACCTTGCAAGCAGCTACAGTGACGTGCCGATAATTATTTACTCTGCACTACGTCGCCACAATGCAGGCAATGAAACCATGCTGTGGGGCCATCTCAGCCCGAGAAGACATATACATACGCCAGCGACACTCAACGCTTTGTTTTTGATAGTGGTGCGCAGTACATCACCGATGACAGTGCGTTGCGCGTGTTTTATGTCGGTGGTGAAGATTGTTTATGCCTCTCAGCTTGGCACCGCGTCGCTGTTGCCGAAAGATAAGTTGGGCGTGGCCCAACCGTGGTGGGTGTGCGCACAAGAGTTACATGCTTCGCGCGGGGCGTGACCTCTGGCTTTGATTGGCAGGCGAACTCGTACTAAACTCGTACATCGCGAAACCCCATCCGAGTTCAACTCGCGAACATGGCGGCGGCAGCAGCAGCCTGTGTCATTGCATCCAGCGGCAGCAAGCGTCAGTATGACAGCCTGGGCCCGTTCACGTACATGTACATGACCGCCGTGGAGTTTCAGCGTCAATTTCGCCCGTCGAAGACATCAGTGCGCTGGCTGTGTGACGAGCTAGGCGAAGACTCTCGTCTGTGGAGACAGCGTGGCGGGCTTCATTAGCTCACTGTCGAAGAGCAAGTCCTCTGCGCCCTCCGTTTCTACGGGACTGGGAGTTTTCAGGGAAGCGTCGGCGCCGAGCGTTACCTTGGACGTCATCAAACTACTGTGAGCCTGTGTGTCAGAGATGTGTCTGATGCTCTTATTGATGCGGCAATGCGGAAGCGGTGGCTGGCTTTCCCGAAGACTGCGGCTGAGCGGGCATTTATAAATGAACGCTACTTACTTCGCGGAAACATTACGAACGTAGTCGGGTGTGTCGACGGAACGTACGTAGGAATTAAGGCGCCTTCAATGTCAGCGTTACTGTGCTTAGCATTGGAGCAATGTCTAGACACACCACATTGCCAAAGTTGTCACTTCTGTGTAGCCTACTTAAATTTTGTGACCGACATCACACATGCGGCAGCATATGATATTGACTTTTTCGCTGGTTGCAGACTTTTTGCCGATTGTTCTACTTATCTGTCAGGGTGCCTTCCAAATGGCTCACTTTTTGGGGAAAGAGGTTAATGAAGTATAAATAGATGAATTGATATCACAAATTGTGCGAAGTACCCTGTGAATGCTAATCTCATAAAGAACTTGGAGTTCTTTATGAGATTACTTAGTACAAGTTACTTAGTATGCATAATGCTGAATTTTGGTCATGCGTGATCTATCGGCCGCACTATGAAACAGCAAGGCACTGCACAATTCGTCGCAGTGCGAGATGCGGGTGTTGCGCCATGCCGGTTGTGCCTATGCATTTATGGCGAAATGAAAATGCATTGAGAACCTTGGTGTGCTGGTTTGCATGAAGAAAATACTTCAGAGTGTTTGCTGTGCTCACTGTTGGTGCATGTGCCAGAGGTTCAGTGTATTTTCTTTTGGGAGGGGGGGGCAGCCTTATTCTGTATGGACAAATCGTATATTTTCGTCTCATAATGGAGATCCAATGCTCTGCAGAAGTCGGCGTGTGTAAAGATGTCATGAACCATCAAGGCGAAATTACATATCGGGAGAAATGTGGTGCAGATGCCAATGAAAAGTGGGTATTTAACCCGTCATGATAAAAATAAAGATTGCAGAGCGAATAGACTTTTTTTACAGCTTTAGAGCAGTGATTACACAAAACGTGACATGCTCAAACGTGTAAAAGCTTGCCGCAATGCCAAAGTAGGATGAGCTAAATGCAGCATAGTTTGGCATTGAACATGTCTTGTAACTGCTATTTTTATTGTAAGCCTCGCTGTCACGCCTTTCCCTCCGGCACTCCCTTTACTGAAACGCTTGAATGCCTCTTATACCTGTTCAATAAAATTTTCTGCAGTGGTCGATTGCCGTCCTGCTGGAAGGAAGCTATAGTAGTGCCAATATTAAAGCATGGAAAAGACCCCTCCTATGTACAGAGCTACAGACCTATCGCTCTAACGAGCTGTGTATGTAAGGTGTTTGAAAAAATGACCAACCGCCGATTAATGTTCTTTTTGGAATACAATCGAATTCTGGATCCCCAGCAAGCCGGTTTTAGACCAGGAAGGTGTACAACAGATAGCCTAGTTCTACTTGAGAATTATGTAAGAGACGCATTTGTTCATAAGCAATACTGTCTATCAGTATTTTTTGATCTCGAAAAAGCTTATGACACTACCTGGAGGTATGGCATATTGCAAGACCTCGCGTCGTATGGCGTGTCAGGCAACATGTTTAATATAATAAAAAGCTACCTGTCCGAACGAAAGTACAGAGTAAGGGTGGGAACTGCAGTGTCGAGAGTCTTTGTGCAAGAAAACGGTGTACCACAAGGAGGAGTGCTCAGCTGCACACTATTCTTAGTTAAAATGAACACGCTACAAAAAACACTCCCACCATTTATATCCTACTCAGTCTATGTAGATGATATACAGATAAGTTTTAAATCATGCAATCTGTCCATATGCGAGAGGCAGATTCAGCTGGGAGTGAACAGGCTTTCAAAATGGGCGGACAAGAATGGTTTCCGCTTTAATGAAGAAAAGACGACATGCGTGTTATTCTCTCGGAAAAGAGGCATACATCCTGAACCAAATATGATGAACGGGTATGTGCTTAGTGTAAAAAAGGAGCAGAAATTTCTTGGCGTTATATTGGACGATAAGCTCTCGTTTGTGCAACATATAAAAAACATAAAAATGAAATGCTTAAAGACTATGAATATCCTCAAAATTCTTTCGCACCAGTCGTGGGGAACTGACAAGAACTGCTTGCTCTCGCTGTATAACAGTTTGATTAGAACACGTATCGATTACGGGAACATTGTTTACCAATCAGCTTCACGTTCTGTTTTAAAAATTCTGGATCCTGTACATAACCTTGGCATGCGACTAGCCCTAGGTGCATTCCGTACTAGCCCTGTTCCAAGTTTGCACGTAGAAGCTAATCAGTGGAACCTAGACCGACAACGTAAGTATTGTAGTTTTATGTACGCACTTAAGATTAGTTCCAACCGAGAACACCCGTGTTACAAAATGTTGAAGAGCACAGAAACGCAAACCCTCTTTGCAAAGCGGCCATCATTAGCAAAGCCATTTCCATTGAAAGCACTGTTGCTATGTCAAGAAAACAACATATTGCTGTCGGACGTTCACCTGCATAACACTAACGAGTTAGTAGCACCATGGGAATCAGTCACCATACATTGTGACCTCTCATTCACAGAAACGAACAAAAAGCATACACCCCAAGAAGCTGTAAAACAACACTTCTTATCACTACAGAGTAAGTACAAGTGTCCAGAATTTTACACAGATGCTTCAAAAAATTCTGAAACAACATCATGTGCTGCAATTGGTCCAGATTTTGTAGCCCATCTATGATTAAACAAATACACAAGTATCTTCACCGCTGAAGCTCACGCTATACTCCTCGCAGTTCAAGAAATAACAAGAAAACAGATCAATCAATCGATAATATACACAGATGCCTTAAGTGTGGTCCGGTCAATGCATTTTGAAAAACAAAGAAAGAATCCTGTGATAAACACTCTCATCAGCAGCTTAACCTCAGCCTACAAGAGAGGGCTACATATTATAATCTGCTGGGTACCTGGCCATACTAGTATACCTGGTAATGAAGCGGCAGACGCAAATGCGGCCTTAGCAGGTCTAAGGCCCCAAATAGATGTAAGTTATGTACCATATACAGATATGAAACCTGTCGTTCGAGGAATACTGCGTCACGCATGGCAAGAAGCTTGGGACACAGAAAATAATAACAAACTTCACATCATCCAACCCTACATTACCCAAACACCTGTACACCGGCATAGACAGGAGGAAGTAATGATGTCGAGACTGAGGATAGGACACACACATGCAACTCACTCATACTTGCTAACCGGTACCGACCCACCGGTCTGCATTAGATGTGGACATCAACTCACAGTCATCCACGTTCTTATACAATGCCCTGGCATGGAAGCCACGCGAAAAAGATACTTTCCTGAACTTTACCGCACCAATTTACCTATGCACCCTGCATTTTTCCTATCGGCTGAGCCGATGTTCCCCCTCGACCGGCTGTTCAGTTATCTTAATGAAGTGAACTTTTTGAAGAATATATCTTACCGCTTGTAAACTCATCTTCCCTACGCTACCTGAAATCCTACATGATCATCCTAAATTCTCCCAAGAAATTCAAGCCTTATGTTTTTAATTCCTAGGCATTTACAGCCACCGCAGTACATCACAGGCATTGCAACCCACTATACCCGCTGACATGTTTATAACATTCTACTGCACTACTAAACATCGTTGCTGGCGCTCTTTGGCCGTTGTAGCCCTTGCGCCATAAACTACTACTAATAATAATACTGAAACGCAGCACTGTCTTTCCATTGGTGTCATGATGATGATGGTAACGGCAGCAGTAAGACTGGTTAATGCTTGCCCCTTTGATTCTTGGGAGTTTAGTGGTAAAGAATATGCCACGTTCATACACCTGTGCTGCGAAATTTTACGCTTGTGGTGATTTGTTATAGAGCTAATTCGGGTTGGGACATTTCAAAGATGTCTGCCATTGTTGCCTAAGAACTAGAGCATTGGTGAGGTTGAAGACTGGGTGTATTGCTATAGAAGCTTGAAGTGGAATTGCACAACAATTCGACGGGACACAAGAGAAATACACAAAGCAGAACGCTCTGCTGTGTGTGTTACTCTTCTTTGTGTGCCGTCGAATTGTTGCGCGATCCAACTTCAAATAGAGCATTGAGCTTCTTTGGTGCAGGACCGAGGAAGTGTGAGCTATTTGACAACATGCCAGTGCCTTGCCACACAATTATGGAAGTCGGAAGGTTTGCAAACAAAGCTTTGCTTTCAAATCCACCTGCTCATGTAATACAAGCACTGATTGAAAGAACCATCATACAAAAATAATGGTGAAATAAATGGCCTTTGAAAAGTGTAATTTTTATGTTGACACTAATGACATAATAGGTGCCACACCGAACTCGACAATTGTACTGGAATGAGCAGTTTGTTTCCTATGTGAAGCACAAGCTTCCATTACATACTGTGCAGATAACCAAGCTCAGTTTGTTTTAACGTGGTACACAACATTCACTGTAATCTGTTTTTGATTCTAAAGAAGTGCCAAACACCACCTCTTTTTCAAGGATGTCATGGGAATATTCGGCGAGAGCTTTCTACAGACCCTCATTATGGAACTGTGGCTAGCCAGTTTTGCTTGGGTGCCTTTATAGATTTCTGTTCCTGATCATTGTGTGCTATCAAGTTGCTAAAGTTTATTCAACCAGGGCAAGGAATTACATGATTCTACAGTCAGATACAACTTTAGGAGGCCGCAGAATCTCCACTTCAACGGCAGGTGAACACAAGCCTGCACCAATGGGCACACACACTACACTGACGTCGTGCCGCCGGACGCACTAATACCCGCTCGTTCGAGAGGGACTATTTCTTTAGACGTGGAGGCAATCAGCTGCTGCGCTTTGGTCATCTGGGCGGGGCCTCTCCTGCCTTCTGAAGTTGTATCCGACTAGAGCATGCCGCTTTTCATACAACACAAAAGGACAAAGTGTACAATTATTTGGCCTATGAAATGGATACATCACAAGTGAGCTACGCAAAGGCTTAAGCTGTGTGAAAATTAGTACATGCAAATATATGACATTGTTAAAGAATATGTGGGATCAAACATGCATGTAATGGCAAGTTAAAATTGGGGAGTGTTGCATTCATATGCACAGTCTATAGGTGATAGCATTATTAAGCTCATGCCGTTTCCTGTCTTTTCATTGGGAAATACACGCACCGTTCATCTTGTGGCTAATCAACACACACTGTATTCTTGCACATAGAAAGAACAAACAGCACAATGACATGTATGCTGCACTAGTGTCTTATTCATTTACACGGTCCAAGAGTGGCACAGGTTGTCTTACGTTTTTGCCCATTTTGAAGAGACATCAGGTGCATGTTACAAGTGTCCGAATATTCTAAGATTCGTCGGACGGTCCTACCGCTGTCGACCAGATGTAGGAGTCGTCGGACTATCCCACCGCTGCCACCAGATGTAAGATTCGTCGGACGGTCCTACCGCTGTCGACCAGATGTAGGAGTCGTCGGACTATCTCGCCGCTGCCACCATTTGAAGGAGATGAAGTTCGTAGACAGGAACTCGGTGAACAGGATTTATTTACATATTAACAGTTTAAGCAGGATACATTGGCAGACTAGCGCGACTCCCATATGGAGCCCGCAAAACTAACATACAGCAAACAGTTTACGAGCACACAGCTCACTAGTTCATTTCTAGCATGACAAGGAGCACTCAGCTCCCGACAACGATCACGACACGAGCACTCCTAGCAGCCGGCAAACGCTGCTTATAAGCTCTCCGCTTGACGTCATAGTTCGACGTCATCGTTCTGACGAGGACGGAGCAGGAATGGAGGGTGAGGTGTGCCGGCTTGGAGGATGAGGTGGGTCGGAGCAGGAATGGTCGGGAAGGTTCGTCCAAGCATTGTAAACTTGTCGCCGCCCCGCACTATCGTTTATCGCCCAAACACACGCAAACACACAGGTGCGAAACCATACACACAAAGGCTCCGGAGTCGACGACCGAGGGCTTCGTAGAACTGCTCCGTCTGGTGTGGCGCGGCGGAGTGCCACATGCCTGAGCTGACCGCGCGCCACGTGGCTGCCGGTCATCCTCAGTTCTCGGTACTGCCCAGCTTTCAGTGCCGACGTCAGAGGGCCTCGTAGAACTGCTTTGTCCCGGGTGGTGCGGCCAAGTACCAATTTCCGGAGTTGACCATGCGCCTCGTGGCTGCCGGCCGTTCGCAGTTCTCCAAACTGGTGGGCTTGAAACACGTGCAGCGGGCTGAAAGCTGGCACGTTGCCACCCCGTATGGCCATTCTTAACAATATGCACAGCACAATGTTTACTGCAATAACTTTATTCATGTTCTTGAATAACAAACAAAATAATAAACTGAAAGCTCCTTTATAAGGTGTGTTCTGGGGGCTCGACTGCAGAGCAGTGAGGGCACTGATACTACTGTTGCAGAGCAGCCCTCTGGACCTTGCCACACTCTCAAGAGCACGTGCCTGGCGCTTGCCTACTGCCACCAGGCGGTTGAGTGCCTCCAGCAGCAGAATGTTTTGCTGCAAAAAAAGAGGATTATTGGAATGAATCAACCGCATATAAACCATTATTTACAAAGAAAAATGCTCATTGCACTATTAGTACTAAATGCCCTTAACTGTGGAAGCCTTTATTGTATGCATAATAAAACAATTTATCGGGACAACGTTGCTTTATTTTTCATAACGGGTTGTTTTTTTCAGAGCCAATTGTAATGTTTATTAGTGTGCCAGCAGCTGTGGTGGCCCCGCACCTTCACGAGTCTCTACTGTCAGCACCACAAACCTATTTTTGTTCGCTGGAAAACAAATGCCTCACCCTACAATCCCGTCTTATACGAGCTGATTGCATCCAATGCCTACAAACATCATATTTTTGTCCCATTACGCAATTTTCTACCATCCTCGGCTGTAGTTCTCTCTCCTTGACATCCATTCTGTCACGCTTATGTAATCGCCTGTTATGAATTGGCAACAAGTGATCGAATACGTGCATGGCCTGCCTGCCGATACCTTTTTTTTTTCTTAATCTTAACTGGCATATCAGTTGCCATGGTTTACTACGCCACTGTCTTCCTGCCTTAATGCTATCTCCAACAATTTTTGTTAATTCGCTTTCTGCACAGTCCTTGACATCTCAAGTTTCTTTGTTAACCTCCAGGCTTATGTCCCATATTGCATAACCGGTAGAATGTAATGATTCTAAACTTTTTTTCAAGGACATCGGTAACGTGGCGATGACGATTCGGTAATGCCTTCCATGTGCTGTTCAGCCCATGAAATTTTTTATAAGTTTCCTGCTTTATATCAGCACCTACTATTGATATTACACCTGGATAAAGATACTCTTCCATAAATTTTGCGGGTTTATGTCACTCATGAATTTCTGTTATCTCACCAAGTTAGTGAAGATTACCTTCATCTTTTCCATATTTTCGGGGGCCACTTGCATGTAAAAGCACGAACACTAATTGGTTCTCACTGCCTTCTTTAAACTGCTGGACATTCAGTTCGCTACTATGAAAGTGACTTAATCCGTGCACTCTTAATATGCTAAATATGAAACAGTAGAAATATACTTATCTGCAGTTTGTCGATGTCTCCTCCACTGTGTTGGTAGCGAGATCCATCGTCGGTACCACCTCCTTGTCGCATCGTGTTATATAGGCTGTCTTCCTTTTGCACACACTATGTAATGTTCGTGACGCTCCCAGTCACGCAGAGTGGATGAACTCCACGCACTCGCAGAAGCAGCACCGGACAAGTTGTTTCTTCAGCACTGTGCCGTAAACAGTAGGTGCGCGTTGCGCTCTGTAAAATCGCCGAAGCTATTGGCAGTCTTACGGGGTGCACGGAAAGATATCTGACGGAGGAACAGAACTATCCAAGAAGTAGTGGTCATCGTCGAGCCTGATCACTACGTCGCGCACTGCAAGCTCGTTGTACGAGTTTGTTTACACTGGGCCTCTTCGATGTTTAGCCGCCATGCTCGCCCGGTGAATGTATGTGATGACGCCACCACAGCCCTCCCTCGTGGTATAATGCGAAGCGTACTAAATTGCAAATTAGTCTAATACACATTCAGTGTACATCTTTTAAGCTTTAAGATACTTTTAAACCACGTTAGACTAACTAATAATATTGTACTAAATCTATATGTTTTATAACTCGCTTGTGCATGTAATGCACCCGGTGGAACGACAAACAAGTGAAAGAAGGCACGACCACGCACCGACGGTATGATCACGTCAGCCCCAGTTTGTCGACCGCCTAGAAGGCAACGCCCAAGGAATGATAGCCACCCAGAGTGAATCTAGATAAACCAATGAAACTGGAGGCTTGTCGAAAGATAAACTGTGTCTCGGTACCATTTGTGCTTTCATCTTGGGGTGTCGCCAGAGCTCGGGAAGATTCCGAGTTTTGCCAAACTCGGTGCATCCTGCATAGCACCCCAGCTACATGAATGGTACAAAAATGGCAAATGACGATAAGCAACTAAATCAGTTTGCATGACGGCAACAAGAAAAAAAACCTTATGACTTTCAGTGCTTCATTAACGGCACAATGCTAATAAAAGTTCACCACCATAAATACTTAGGCATCACTCTTAACTTCTGACCTGAGATGGGATGCGCACATTGCCAACGTGACCTCGACGGCATTACGCAAGCTATTTTATCTCCGAAGATGTCTCTGCCTCACACTAACGTCGACTAAGCTTCTCGTGTATACTACTTTCGTTAGACCGGTTTTGGAGTAGGCTAACACAGTTTGGTTTCCCCACTTAGTAACTGATATAACGACACTGGAAAAAGTACAGTGAAAAGCACTGCGGTTTATTTAAAACAAGTACAAGCGCAGAGATTCACCCACTAACCTTGCGGCTAATCGGGTTTAGCGGCGCTATCATTAAGAGCGAAACAAGCACAGCTCAAATTTTTATTTAACTTGATTCACAACTATTATAATATAGACCTAACAAAATACATATGTTTTTCGCAGTCACGATCATCGAGACATAAACATGTACACGCTTTAAAAGAATATTCATGCCGTAATGACACATTCATGTACTCTTATTTCTCCCTCGTGATAAGGAAACGGAATAGCCTCGATCCTTCAGTAATTTCTGCAGACTCATTATCTCAGTTCACATCATGGTTAGAATCCATATCAAGCAATCAGCAACGCAGTCTTATTCACATAAGACGCTTTGAAACTCTTGTAAGCCATGCTCATTATCGTGAAGGTATTTACTCTTATTTTTGTTCCCGTTTGCTGTCCTTTTCATTATGTATTCTCTGTATTGCTGCGCATGTATCCTAGACAGGTGATATCTGTATTTGTTTTTTATGTATTCTTACCTTGTTTCTTTGGGTTCCTTGTTTGGCTTATTGACACGCAATTTGTACGTGCCCGTTTATTACCATGTATTTCATTTCTGTATGTCCACCAGCTATGGTCCTTAATGGGACTGGCAGTATTGGAAATAAATAAATAAATACTCGACTAAGCCTTTCAGCTCCGGGTCTGCTCGTTGCTGTTCAACGAAGACTTCCTCGCTCCAGCCCCGGCATCCTCATCCTCGTCGTCTTGCGGCGGCGCGTCAATGGGGGCGCGTGATAGGCAATCGGCGTCAGAGTGTTTTCTTCCGGACTTATAGATTACAGTGATGTCATATTTTTCCAGTCTGAGGCTACACCGCACCAGGCGTCCTGAACGGTCCTTTAAGTTAGCTAGCGAGCACAAAGCGTGATGGTCGATGACGACTTTGAATGGCCTGTCATGTTGGTAAGGGCGGAATTTTGCTGTAGCCCAAATGATGGCGAGGCATTCCTTTTCAACGATAGAAAGCTGAGCTAGGTGGTAAGGATTCATTACGCAAAAAAGAAGTGAGGCGTGCAGAGAGGACACTAGAGTAGAGAAGTGGACAACACGAACGCCGACTATCAACTTAAGGGAGCACTGAGGCGAAAAAAGAAAGAACAAACAAAACTCATCTGCGCATGCTCAGGAATGGTAACACCACGTGTCAGTCGGGTACACGTGCCGGTCTGCCTGAGAGATAACTCACTGAGATAACGTGAGAGAGATAAGATACGCGTCTTATGGTAGAGGCATGGCATATCTATAATGGTGGAAGTGCCTGCGCAAGTCAGCCTTCGATTACTTTACATAAGGAAGAGATTAAGTGCATGAAAAATTATCTCTCACGTAGACCGGCACTTGTACCCAACCGACACGTGGTATTACCATTCCTGAGCATGCACAGATGAGTTTTGTGTCTTCTTTCTTTTTTCGCCTCAGTGCTCCCTTCAGTTGATAGTCGGCGTTCGTGTTGTCCACTTCTCTACTCTTGTGTCCTGCGTGCACGCCTCACTTCTTTTTTGCATAATGATTCCTTTTCAGTCGTAGAATAATGCCTTCCGCTTTTGAAAGCGACCGACTAGCGTAAGCTATCACCCGCTCAAGTCCATCGTTCCTCTGGACTAGGACGGCAATGAGTCCTAGGCTACTGGCGTCAGTGCGGATTTCGGTATCGGCGACCTCGTCGAAGTGCGCAAGTACCAGCGGCCACTGCATGCGTCCTTTGAATTCTTGAAATGCGTTGGCCTGCGGCGTTTCCCACTTGGACTCGACATCACGTTTAATCAGATGTGTCAGCGGCTCAGCTATACGGGAAAAGTCCTTGGCAAAGCGCCTGTGGTAGGCATGTGCACACATGCCAAGCCAAGGAATCTACGCACTGCTTTCTTGTCGATAGGGTGCGGAAATTTTCGATGGCAGGTGTCTTTTGCGGGTCGGGGCGTACACCACATTTGATTATTACGTGGCCTAGAAACAGAAGCTCATTGCAAGCGCAGCGGCAATTCTCCGGCTTCAGAGTAAGCCCTGATTACTTGATGGCTTCTAGCACTGTCGCAAGCCGCCTCAGGTGATCATCGAAATTTCCGGCGAAGACGACGATGTCATCCAAGTAAACAAGACAGGTCTGCCACTTGAATCCTGCAAGAACCGTGTCCATTACGCGCTGGAACGTTGCAGGCGCCGAGCACAGTCCAAATGGCATAACCTTGAGCTCGTAGAGGCCGTCTGACGTGATGAAGGCGGTCTTTTCGCGATCTTTTTCGTCGACTTCAATTTGCCAGTAGCCAGACTTGAGGTTTATCGACGAGAAGTATATAGCGTTCTAAGGCCGATCAAATGCGGCGTCCATCTGGGGGGGGGGGGGTATACATCCTTCTTCGGTGATCTTGTTCAGTCGACGATAATCGACGCAGAAACATAGGGTTCCGCCCATTTCTTCACCAAGACTACAGGAGATGGCCACGGGCTTTTCGACGGCTGGATGATGTCGTCGAATAGCTTCACGTTCTCCCGTCGAAACTCGGTAAGGGCTCTGGCGGAGTGGTCCAGCGTACTCTTCCGTTATGATGCGATGCTTTGCGACTGATGTTCGTCGAATCGTCGATGACGTCGAAAAGCAGCCTTTGTATCGTCGGAGAATAGTTCTGAGCTGTTCCTGCTTGCTCATGGGGAGACTTGGCTTGCCGTCGAAGTCTGGTTCGGGAACTATGGTCATCGCGGTAGATGCGCCAGAATCCAAGTGGACAAACACATTGCTGGTTTCCAGGATTGCCTTGATGTAGGCGACTGTCGTGCCCTTGTTGATGTGCTTGAACTCGTGGCTGAAGTTGGTTAGCATCACTTCAGCCTTCCCTCCGTGGAGTCGAGGGATCCCTCTTGCGATGCGAATTTCCCGGTCTAGCAGTACACTTTGGTCGCCTTCGATGATGCTTTCTACGTCATCGGGTGTTTCAGTCCCTATCGAAATAACAATGCTGGAGCGAGGCTGGATGCTCACTTGATCTTTGAGCACACTCAAGGCGTGGTGACTACGAGGGCTCTCCGGCAGTATCGCTTGATCTTCCGACAGCGTTATTGACTTCGACACCAGGTCAATGATTGCGCCGTGTTGGTTCAGGAAGTCCATGCCGAGAATGACATCTCGTGAACACTGTTGGAGGATAAAGAACGAGGCAGGGTAAGTCCGGTCAAGAATGGTAATTCTTGCCGTGCAGATTCCAGTCGGCGCAATGAGGTGTCCTCCAGCGGCCCGAATTTGAGGGCCTTCCCATGCAGTTTTAACTTTCTTCAACTGGAAAGCGATGTGTCCGCTCATTACTGAGTTGTTGGCCCCTGTGTCCACTAAGGCGGTGACTACGTGGTCGTCGAGAAGCACGTCGAGGTCGGTGGTTCTTTGTCTTGCGTTACAGTTAGGCCTTGGGCTCAGATCACGGCTGCGTCGCGTTGACATGTGGTTGGTATGTGGCGCCGTCAGGTCGTCTATCGTCGGCGGATTATTTGTTTCCAGACTTCCACGGGACGGCGGCGTGTCGTTGTTATGTCGTCGAGATTATCTCTTCAGCGTCTTCGTCGGTGGCGGAGGATCTTCGTCAGTTCAACGAACAGCAACTGCGCCTCCATCGGTTGCTGCTTTTAGTTTTCCGGGTATTGGCTCGCAGACCAGCCCCGTGCTGGGCCAATGTATGGTCGGCGCTGCGGCGACAGAAAGCGGCCTGGTGACGGCGAACGGGACGGTCGTCGAGGGCTCCACTGAGTGGCGGCGAGGTAGCCGGCAATATCGCGAGGTCATTCGCAACGCTGTGGTCGCGGTGCGTTAACGGCGAACCCTCGCAGTCCGATATCCCGGAATGGGCATCGGCGGTAGACATGACCCTCTTTTCCGCAGTGGTAACAGAGCGGGCGGTGGGTTGGCGCGCTGGTGGCAACGGTGGTGGACGACGGAACTGGCGTCGCTGTGCCCTGGCGCGGGCGCGGAGGGGGAACGTGACGGCGGGTTACTGCGGCGTACGTCATCGCTTGCGGCTGACTATGCGGCGATTCAGGGGTTACTCCGAGTGATTGTTGGAGCTCCTCGCGTACGACGTTGGCAATCGAAGCTACTTGAGTCAGCGACGAAGGGAACAGCTTCTGAAGCTCCTCCCACAGGACCGCTCTCATAGTCTCGCGCAAGTAGTCGGTGGCCAGTGATTTAACTCCGGCGTAGTTTGTTGCGCTCGTGCGGCGTTTAAATTGCCGGTTACGCATTTCCAGTGTCTGCTCGATACTGGCGGCCTCCTGAAGAAACTCGTCGACGGTCTTCGGTGGGCTTCATATCATTCCGCCGAAAAATTCTTCCTTCACACGACGCATGAGCAGGCTGACTTTCTTCTCCTCGGACATTTCCGGGTCGGCGTGGCGGAACAGACGGCTCATTTCTTCCGTTAAGGTGGCAAGGTTCTCGTTAGGTAACTGCACTCGGGCGTCCAGCATAGCTTCAGCCCTTCCCTTGCTCACAACTCTCGTAAAGGTGCGCAGGAAGCCGCTACGGAACCGGTCTCATGTTGTTAAGGTCAGCTCCAGGTTCTCAAACCACCTTCTGGTGGCGTCTTTTAAGGCGAAGTATAATGCCGCTGCTTGTCGTCGGAGTCCCTGCTGTTCAAAGTTGCGATTCGATCGTAGGTCTCCAGCCAGGGTACCGCGTCTTCAGTCGCTGCTCCATGGAAGTTCGGTGGGTCCCGAGGTTGTTGCAAGATAACGGGGGACGCTGGGACAGCCATTGGGGTTGTCTTGGCCATGATCTTCTTGCTCGTCGCAGGTAGAAGTTCGTGCTCCGAGGGTAGATGTTGTAGTCGGTGACTTGCTGGATGATCCGGGACGACGTACGATTTGTCTTTGTGGTCCGGACTTGGATCACGGGTTGTCGGGGGCGTCTGGTACATGAACGAACCAGCACCCCCACCAGATGTCACGTGGTAGTGATAGTTGAGGACGCAGCAACAAAACTGTGAATGGCCAAACTAACTTTGTTAGGCAAACCTGTGCCCAGAAAAGCAGGCTACACTCAGTGCTCAACGAAAGCGGCGAACACAGTCAGCGATCATAGAAAATATTATGAGTGGGTCAAGCGCGTCTGCTTTTATACATCAGCCGTCGAATGTTCCAGAATAATCGCTGGGACCCACGTGTCTTCCACAAAGTTCTACACTATTGGCGTCGCCATACATGCAATCAGATTACACAAGGTTCCGTCACAGACAGCGGATGGAACCATCTATGACATTTCAGAAACTTCTAATACAGGCAGGCGCGTCCTGCGCTGTGCGACATTTGTGAGGCAGACAAACGTGGTCACCCGATGAACATAAACAAGTACACGTGTCAATATCGTCGATGACATGTGTCTTATTAAAGAGCAATTGCAGACTTCTTAATTTACCACTTGAATAAAGGTCAAAGTTCGACTAAAACTGCTACGCCTAAGAACAGAGTGGTGTAATCTCCTTGATGACACAATGCAGAACACAAAATTACAGGATCTCTCCTAAGAAGTCAACGGCTAAAGCCTACTCTTCTTCCTCTTATCTTTCGCTCCTTTTTCTTTGTCACTTCCCTTTCTCTTCTTTCTTTTAGTCATTACTGCTCACTACTAAGCATTTCTAGCCCTTTGTAATCAATTGTGGTCATTACAATTCATCGTTAGACATATTGGTCTTGTCATAGTCAAAAGTAGTAATTACAAATTATTTCAGTCATTATTAGTCATTACTGGGAATTACTAAGCATTTTTGGTAATTTCTAATCAATTGTAGTCGCTTCAAGTCATCATTAGACACATTGGTCATTTCACATTCATTATGAGTCATTACAAGCCATTTCAGTAATTATTAGTCATTACTGCTCACTAGTAAGGATATCTTGTCATTTGTAATCAACTGTGGTAATTAAAAACTGTTGTTAGACATATTGGCAATTTCGTAGTAATTAGTAGTCATTGTAAGTCATTAGTTCTCGCTTTAGTCATTTGTAATCAATTGCGTTCATTAGAAGCCGTCGTGGACATATTAATCATTTCGGAGTCAAAGTAGTCATTACAAGTCATGAATAGTCATTATTAGTCATCCCTAGCGATTATTAACCTCTACCAATCTCTATTATAACGTTATCATTCGCTAACTGTCGCTGTCACTCATTTCTAATTCTTTAATCTGTCTATAATGTCTTCATATGGCGTGATGACGCTTCAGCGGAAACTCCGGCGGTCAGGTCTGCCGACACAAACTTCACCATGAGCCTAGAAAGGCTTTCGCCGTAAAGCAGCTCGAACGCTTCATTTCTGCGGTGGCGTACCATGCTGAAAATGTTTGTCAGCTTCCACCATTCCGTCATCATCTAGCGGATCACTCAGTGGTCACTGCATCATGTTTAGATAAAACGGCTCTAGAAGTTCATAATAGGCAGACCTTGAAGCGCCCGAACGCACAAACACATAATGAGAACGGAAAAATTACTGATAGGACAGCGCTTCACCTGCAAAAACGATTTTTTTTATTGGCCAAGCATATTATATAAATTGTTACACGCTCTCTTGTGCACGTGCAGCCGAGGGTAAAAAATAGCGGGTTATATTATAACTCATGCTTGTATACCCGGCGACCTCATTTCACCACTTAACAAACGTTAAAGGCTATCGCTCAGTACAAGACGCACCTTGCTATATCGGAAGTTTCTCGAGTGTTGTCGATGATTCGATCTTTTGCTCGTTGACGCGGACCCTTTTGTAATCAATTCTTTTGCGCGACACGAATACTGTCGTACATTCTAGAACTCACGTGAGCACGAGCGAACACGCTGCAAGTTTGAGTGGGTCATGCATTATTAACCGACGTGCCTGATCCGCAGATGAGATTTTCGACGATCGCCGGCTGTGATCGCTGCTGCCCTTGTGCTTGACTGTTACTTCTATTTTTTTTCTGGGCAGAGATTCACACAATACCTACTTTCGTGATTCGTAGTTATCGATACTGTCTTCTTCACCGTCCTTACATCATTGCAATATCATCAAAGCCACCCGTGACAGAATATGACCGACCAAACAAACAAAGCCATTCACAGTTTTGTTGCTGCGTCCTCAACTATCACTACCACGTGACATCTGGTGGGGGTGCTGGTTCTCTTAATTTTTGAGGTGGGTGAACTTCTTATTGCGTAAGGTCAATATGGCTTGACTGATGCAGGCTTCCCACTTGTTTTAAATTTCTATCATTCTGCGAGCTCACGAGTAAGTTGATTTTGTTGGAGAATAATATCTGTTGCTGGGAAAACAGAATAGCAACAGTTTTCTGCACTGGTCAGCAAGATATGCGCATGCTGAGCCTTTCTACGATGCGGCATCTTCCATGAGGCGATCGGTGACGTTTCTCGCATATGTTCTTTCAAACAATTTACCGCTGGGAAGGCAAACCACGTATGTTTTGCCAAAAACATACCGAAAAAATTTCCCGTGTTGTTTCACAGTGCAAAATGACCATTCATAGACTTCAATTTTTTTCGCCGGGAACACCTGTGCTTTGTAGCCAGCAGCCATATAGCGCAAGTTGTGAGCAACTACACGCACATATTAAATGAATAGCATTGGTACTGCGGAGCTTTCTGTGTTTTGCCCCAATTTTGCGGTGCTCGCTGCTGCTGTCTTGCCACTTGTACAACTTGGACGATGCCTCAGCGTCCAACTATAGTCCCGGTGTGCACATCAGCATAAATACACCACCAGCGCCTTCTCCCTTTCTTTCAACAGCGTAGGGTAGCAAATTGGACACGAGTCTGGTTTACCTCGCTGCCTCTCCTACAATTTTCGCCTTCCTGTTTAGCTGCACACACGATTATAAAAAAACACTTTTTGTGAGCGTAGTGCCGACGAAAATATTATTATATGGACTTTGCGTAAGGGTCACGTGCCTTCCGCATTACCGCTAGATTGCCTTTACCGTAAAAAGCGTGGTGTTCGCT
This sequence comes from Dermacentor andersoni, assembly GCF_023375885.2. Lineage (NCBI taxonomy): Eukaryota > Metazoa > Arthropoda > Arachnida > Ixodida > Ixodidae > Dermacentor > Dermacentor andersoni. The sequence continues at coordinate 60,311,168 of NC_092821.1, forward strand.
AGAGTTCTCGCTTTATTATTGACTGCCGTTAGATATCAGAGACATGACGGACTCCACAAAAATGAACTTGTACTGACACCTGGACGAGTTCGCACTGATACATGTTACCTGAGCAACAACACGCGTACTAAGAAAGAAGAGACGCCAAACGTGCTTTTGTCGTTTGACCTTTCTTCGTCGCCATGTTGGCGCACACGTAACTACTACGTTGTTTGAAGTGCCCTCTGTGGTTTGTTAATTACATCATGAGAAGCCAACAAAGACACCAAGGGCAACACAGCGGAAATTATTTGTACTTACTATTTGAATTCAAGAAATGATAAATTAATGGCAATGAAACTGGATGAAAAAACGACTTGCCGCAGGTGGGGAACGATCCCACATCTTCGCATTACACTTGCGATAATCTAACCAATTGAGCTGCCGCGGCGATGTTTCGCCATCCACTTTTTTGGGTATTTATGTGTTACTGCTAGAACTAACCTTGGGAGTGTTAGCCAGCGCCACTACTCAAACCTAGGCGGTGGATGAGGAACATCCTTCCTGCCACAGGCGTCACGAGTAAATGATCTTTCCAGATCAAGGCAACTAGTAAATAAACCCACATATGCTACCCGAAGGCATCAATGTTAATTGCAATCGAACTGGATGAAAACACATTTTGCCGCAGGTGGGGAATGATCCCATGTCTTCGCAAACGGCGCCACGGTAGCTCAATTGGTTAGAGCATCACGTGCGTAATGCGAAGGCGGGGGGTCGTTCCCTACCTTCGGCAAGTCGTTTTTTCATCCAGTTCGATTGCAATTAACTTATAATTTATTTAATTCAATAACTAAGTACAAATAATTTGTCCTATCTTGTCCTTGGTGTCTTTGTTGTTTGGCTTCTCATGATATGACTAACAAAAATCCGGCCCCTCAGTTAACTTCCCTTCCTCTCGTTCTGTGTGCTTTGTGTTTCTCTTTTCAATCTCTAGATACACAGAAGAAAAGGTTTGATATAAAGCAAGGTATGGCCACTAGAAGCAACGCATGCAATAACTGCGAATATAATTGAAGTACCTCTAGTGATTGCGGGATTGGAATACCGAAAAATACAGCGATACTGTATAGTGGAGACGTACGCTGTCTCCAATATAGAAGCTGTGCATTAAAGAACGAACAAGCCACACAGAAACAGTGGCAGCCGCATACACGAGGCGTCCTTTGCCGCTGCGCAAAACCAACGGGAGCGCACTTGTTACAACGGCCACGAACGTTGTCAGCATTCGCGAGTCTCCTTCTTAGTCTGTAACAGCTCAGGATAGAAGAGCGGCAAGCGTAAGGGGGCGATGGATCTGGCGGACAGATGTGTCGTATGTGAATATCGAAAGACAGACAAGAACGCTTTTGCAGTCAACGCAGAGTACGCATTAGACGAGACAGGCCGGGTGGAAAAGTTTCCATGTTGTCGTTCAAATTGTGGAATCACAAAATCAGACATTGAGCCGGCTTGAATAGGTATCTACGGGGAAACGTTGCATAAATGAAGGAGCTTTTCGGCTTTTCCCTTGAAAGCTTAGAGCAGGTGCGTGAAATTCGAAATAGGGACCTGGTTCTGGATATTTTCGTGGCGTCCTCGGGACCGTACGCTTTGCCCGTAAGCTGCGCTCTCCGTCGGCAATCCTTCCGCCTGCCTAATCTTGCAAAAATTGTTAAGCCTACCTCCACGGCTGAGAACGTTCATTACAGAATAAACAGCTGCCTCCAACAAACTTTTCATTCCGTATAGTTTGTCTCCTGAAATCCAGATTTTCATCTGCGACTGATTGTTTCCAGGAGTAGTAGACATCGGAATTAACGAACAGCTAGCATTGTCCTAATGCTTCCTGCATAAAAAAAGAAAACACGACACGCTATGCGCGACGCATAATGTGACAGCATTCTCCATATACAATATCAAGAAAATTGACAAGGTCTTTTCTTACCGGTCGCAATTTTTACAAGCAAATGCTTCGAATAATTTTGTCAAGGGCGGTGCTCTTCCCAAATAGCATGGTGTTTTATGTGACCATGCCTGACTTTTAAGTATCCACCAGCCGCAGAAAACTGCACAGCCCCAAAATACGTATGAATCTTTCATTTTATTCAAGATTGTACGCGATACAGCCATGTGCGAACCTAACAAAGCGCCCATTAACAAGACATTAGATATACACCATCAACAACTGCAGCCTCTACGGGTGCCTCAGCCAGCGTAAATCTTACTTTCATGCATCTGGACGATGAGCAAAGCGAGAACAAGGTGAAAGCCGGAGCCAACGTTTCGACAAGTGGACTTGTCTTCTTCAAGGCGACGTATGCTTTCCTCGCCACAGCATATGTAGGTGGGTTTCTTCTAAAGGGGAGAGGGTGTAAGGCGGGTGGGTGCGGCACCGAGGGAAGGTGTGTTAGCGTGTCGAACTGAGACTAAAGGAATGCTGTGATTTTTGTGCACAGCATTCTTTTATTCTCAATGCGACACGCTAACACACCTTCCCTCGGTGCCGCACCCACCCGCCTTACACCCTCTCCCCTTTAGAAGAAACCCACCTACATATGCTGTGGCGAGGAAAGCATACGTCGCCTTGAAGAAGACAAGTCCACTTCTCGAAGCGTTGGCTCCGGCTTTCACCTTGTTCTCGTTTTGCTCATCGTCTTGAATTTCCACCTCCCGCATTCACCGTGTTTTCCCTGGATTTCATGCATCTGGGAACTCAGTGACCATGTGTTCTGCGAATGATCGGGAGGACTGAAGTTCTAGTTGTGGCTCCACCAGACACATTCTGTTGGGCGCTGATTGCAAAATTTAGTACTCCAAATTCATTACTGCAAGGTTTTTTATGATATTATGCTTGGTCGCGCGCTGTTCAACTACACACGCTAACTACACGCGCTTACGCGCCTGATGCACGGCAATATTGTTCTATAGGAAGTGATGCATTTTTTGTCCTTAGAATGAGCGCAGGAAGCAATCTTCTTGAAGGAAGCATTTTTACTTTGAAAAAGTTTGGCAGAGCCCTTGTCATTACAACTGCAGACGTTAATGCGATTTTCGTTCATGCAACGTAGCAGCCCAACGCATTGGTGAAGACACCTTTATTTGGAATCAGTGGTCATTGTGAAATTTCTATTGCTTCGACTATACGCGACATACACTGTCAACCGCGCCAGGATGACGTCGTTGCCCGCGCCACGATGGCGGTGGGGCAACGACGCAGCGACGACGGTGGAATGACAAAGCTGTATAAGGGCGTCAGCGTCAGGACGACGGCAGGTGGACAATGGAATGAATACGGGTGTGTGATGACGATGTGATCACAACTGCGGCACTAGACCAAATGTGTGATAAGAATGGAATGGGACGCTGATGGAATGACCCCGCCGGCGTCATCAAGGCTGCATGACAACGAATCATGATTACGACGCAATGACAACGGCATCACCAATGCGACATAATCGCCATTCAGGTACAATGAAATTGCACCTAATTTAAAATTTTGATAGTCGAATTTAAATGCTCTCTCCAGGCAATATAAAAAATCAGCTCACCGGGAGCGCAGAAACTGCAACCTCCGATTTGGCTCGCATGAAAGCGCCCCATGGCTCATGGTGCGTTCACACCGAGTAACATTCTATCGCGAGAGGAGCCTTGTGATGGTCGGCGACAAGACTGGTTAATTCAGACCAGATCTGTCATTGCGCGCGTTGAAATGGTTGTTGCCGCCTGTTAACCCTCAGGAGACGTGCTGAAACTGGTCGGGCCACTCGTCTGAGGTTTCTTGCAAATTCAGAGACACTGAAGCAGCATTTTGTGTCTATAAAAAGAAAAAAAAAGACGAAATAAACTACACACACAATAATTGCATACATTCAAATAATTGGGTAAATACGGTAACGAGTTTCTCTAAAAATTACGAACTCACGTCACGTTTGGCTCCGTGCTCCTTTAGCATCGTAAACCCTCGCACTGTAGCTACGATGACGACGTGCAAGCCAACAACACGGTGTTGATCGTGCTCAGGGCTAAAGCGTGTGTATGACTGTACAGGTGGCCTCGCATATGAACTACCTAGGGCACGACGTCGTTCGTGCTCACCAGTGTCATTGCACAATAGCTGCGTATGCATAGCGCCGGATAAACCCGGCGGGCGCGCGCGGCATCCCGGGCCGCCCGAAGATGAACGCCCCCACGCGCCCTACCCTCCCCCCGGAGCCTTGGCGCGACGGAAGACGGCGCGATTTCTCCAGGCATCCCTCCTTAGCTTTCACGAGTTTCAGCAGCGATCGCAAGCTCATCCTTGCACGCTTTCACACGCACGTACAGCATACGGCGCGAGGCAGCGATTTTATCGTCGTTGGACTTTATACGGAACGTGACAGCGATGGCGACGCCGACAGCAGTACTGCGCCTGGAGTGTCCATATAGTTCTTATCGCAAAAAAAAAATGCTAGGTAGTCCTGGTGAAAGCCCGCATCGGCTTTTCACAAGATATGAAATACACGCGAAAGCTTATTCCACCGTTACTTTTACAAAATATCTAGCCAGATGCACGGTGTGCGAAAGAAGGCGATTCATGGCGCCCCGCCGCAATTAGAAGGAGATGCTAAATAAACGTTGGTGCCGCTAGGGAGCGGCAGATCTCTTCGTGGACAGGCGATTCCCTGGTTTCGTTGGAAACTGCAGCAAAAGCCGCGGAGCGATGGGCCACTAGCATATGTGCCGTCCCATTCGGCAGGGGCTTGACGTAATGGACCATTGCTCATACGTGCCGCTCGCGCTCGTCGGAGGACTTGTCCTTCTTACACTGTAACAGTATCCGCCCGGTCCCCTCCGTTGTCTCGTAAACCCGCGTTATGATTGGCTTGCGACAAGCGATGCTTTCTTTCTTGTTTCCGACAGCAAATATCGGCGTTCGACCGATCGGCGCGACCAATACGCGCGACGATAAATTTACTTCTTTTGCACGACATTGCGCGAGGCAGCTTTCCTGGGGCCGTATTCTGAAATGATCCACTTCGGTGATACTATCGCCTCGACGATAGTTCGCCGTCAGGTGCGCGGTAATCGGTTATCTTAACAAAATAAGATGAGCTATGTCATCCGATCCTGCTCAACCAGCCAATCAGCGCGCGCCCCTGACACCGAACTATCACCGAAGTGGATCGCTTCAGAATACAGCTCCTGGTCGCCGATGTTGTTGCCGATCGTCAATTTCATGATGGTGCGAAGAAATTGAACGATGACAAGTCGCGGTAAATACTGACACTGCACGTCGTGGCAGATGCTTACCAGACATTACCGGCCGTGTCGGTATGTACAGCGACTGGCCACTACTGGAAGACGAGAAGAGCGGTCGCGACCAGTGCTCTTGCGTTTCTTTCACCTATAGGGAAGATACTGCGCCCGTGAAAACGAGCGCGGTAGCCAAAAGAAAAAGAAGAACGTCTGCGTGCTTTTAAATGAAAGCCCAGTGGCGGTGAACATTCAATGGCTTGAAGCAGCTGGTAAAACTTTTCTGCATCCAAGCTACCTCGTAAGATAAAATTTTTACTTCGCTCCTTTTCCAACACGCCTAGCGAGGGCAGTCGCGCAGAGATGCACAGATTTCTCCCTACGTAGGGGGTTTTGGTATCCTCAAAACCCTCCGCTCCGTGCATGGAGCGGCGGGCCAGGAGGAGAACGAGGTACCCTGTCCCTTCCACATATAATCGTACGCTATCTGAAAGGCTGGATCGGCGCTAAGGCTGGAAAGGCTCGATTGACATCGCCTATATGGAGGCGATGTCAATCTGCGCCCACTTCAACAAGCCTCCGCTCCAGCCCTTGAATGCAAGGGACGACCCTGCATGTTCGAGGCACCACAGTCTAGCACAATAGTTGAGGCCCTCTTTACTTTCAGAGCACAGCCCTTAGGCACCCGTTCCTTAGTTGAGCGCTGGCGTCCTCGGCGTAGCCGAGCGAGCCAACGTTACGATGAAAGAGCAAGCGCGGAGCGCAGCGGAGATGAAAGGTGGTGATAGCGAATACAGCGCGAGGAGGAAAACGGAGGAGGAGTGTATGGCGAAAGGATGAAAAGAAAAGCATAGTGCCATGCACGACAAGCTCTGCGGTTAAGACCGCTACGAGATGACGCCAGAATATCGTGCCGTTGTCTGTTAACCGATGAAGTCATCGATAAAGCGTGCCGCGAGCGCGTCCACCGATACCATGTATGGAAAGAAAGCGCAGCATGAGCGAAAATCTCTCTACGGCAGCTACTGTGAATCACGCAAACGCGTAAGCCACACGCTGCCCTCGCAATCTCCTGATGAGCGAGTGTTACATCGCAACACGTCAAAGGGCATTCCTTAGCCCTGGCGCCGACTGTGACGGGTGAACAAAAAAGACTCAGTTTTTTCCGAAAGGCAAAGCATCCATTGCGATAGCAAATTAGAGGATAGCAATACTAAGTAAGGATAGTAGTTTTATTGGCCGCATAAGCTTGTAAACGCAGGTATACTAAGTAAATTAACAATCTTGGCGTCACGCGCGCACAAGCACACATGAACCCGTATCAGTCGATGATCGCGGGAACTGGCTGTCGAAACTGTGCGGCGAGGAAACGCGTCAGCAGCAGTGAGCGACTTGAGCTTCGTGCTGCCGCTCGCATCAAAGGGAATTAAGCCACCAAAACAAAGCCCAGCGTGGACTCTGTGCTCGTCGCAGATGGCGCTCAAAATACAGCGGGTGGGCGCGCGTGGTTGGCCGGAGGAGAACGCATCACCCCCCCCCCCCCCGAGCCCTGCGCGCGATGCAAGACGGCACGCTTCCTTCCCGCTTTCCTTCATTGCGTGCACGAAATTGAGCTACAATCGCCGGCTGACCTTCGGATACTTTCACTGGCACATACAGCATACGGCTCGCGGCGTAGATATTATCGCCCTTGGACTTCGTAGGGAAGCTCACGGCGACCGCAGAAATGCACCTGGAGTGTCCATTACATTACGGCCACTTAAATGATATGCTATTACGTAATTGTCCTTTCTAGGCGTTATGTTGTACTCCAGCTTGAAGTATTCCAAACACATTTTGCATATAAAAGAAAAAGATTGTCTATGCAATAAGAGTCTTACTAAAAACGTGACGATACTTTACCATTTGCTTTACTTTGCAATCAATAAAATACGCCTTCGTTCAGAGCCACCTACTGTATATCAACCGAAGGCATTACGTATCTCACATATTTACTTCCACTACAGCCTTTACAGAACCAAACCATCAGGTTCATCACCTTCAGTTCCCTCCGCGTCATTTCTCTTCCACTTCTTAGGCAGTAAAATATCCATTCAATAAAGCTCACGGTTAACACCTAGCCATCGCGCTATTCAAGTTTATACGCAAACATATACCGGCTAATGTATTCGACAAAGTATGCCTTTATAGCTCAAATAACACCAGCTTTGCCTTCAATAACATTTCGATACCAAAAGAACGCAGAAACAATGGAAAACATGGCGCAATTCGTAGCTGTAGCATTTCAGGATAACTTGTCTAACGGTTCAAAACAACGTGTACTCTTTGTTTCTTTTATGAAAACCTAATCTTGTTTCTAATAGTAAGTTGAGTTCGTGTTCATCATGTTTACTACTACCATTGTCTTTATGTGAATTGCTTATAATACTTGAGCTGACTAGTTGTTTCTAATGTGTGATCACTGTTGCTTATTCACTTTTCAACTTTCGCCTCAAAAAAAAAAAAAAAGGAGGTCCGCTGCAGCCTTGGGATATGGGATCTCACTTTGTATATTCAGTCCCGTATCTACCACCTTTGGAAATAACCAAGGTTATCTTGATGGATTTGATTGAGAACGACTACTGTTTGTTGTTTATTATTTCTTGCGATTTCATTTTGGGTGTAATATGATAGCATTGAGAGGGTGATGACAATGAGTTTACATTGAATAGATACTTCTGAATATAGGCGAATAAATGTTTGAGCGAAAGAAAATGCGTTCTTCCAATGGACAATGTAGTGCTGCAGGAGAAAAATAATTGTGACAGCATTTATAGTACTAAATAATAGATTTTGAAGTGTTCTACATTTCAAATAACGCGACCGCCATGCTCCCGCTAATCACGCAACACGAGCACAGCACTTCTCCCGCAATATTAAAAAGTTGCTTGCCTAGTTTGGGGTATTGCGGCATTCTTGAAAAATATGGCAAGTGACCATTCAGTGTACGTTTCTTGTAAAACATTTGCTATCGATCGCCCTACGTACGGACACAATACCAGTTCGTGCAAATATAAGCGGCAAACATAGACGTCTCCGCTACCAATTCTTGACAATCGACGGATGTTACCTAACTTCGTTCCTCATACGGCACAGGGAAAGTGGAAATTGGCCTGCTTTCCCCGAATGAACAATTTTTTACTCGCGTATGTTTTTTTTTTCTTAAATGCATGCACATTCATTTTTGCTTGTCAAGGCGGCACTTTGCGTTGTGACCAGGTAGCTATATCTGCTGCATGTGTTTTTGTTACTTATGCTCTGAGACGCATTCTGTTTGCTGCTGTATAGCCAGTTGACGTGGAGAGTAATGGATCGATAGGGGCTCTCGACATGACTTTTCCCCTCAGGGCAATTGCGCTGTCAGGAACTTTCCCTTCATTGAAAGTTCGGTGCGTACACTTGAGGCGGGAAAAAGTTTTTTTTTTTTTTTGTAGAATGATGGATAAAGTTGGATACGAACAGAAGTCGCTCGACAGCGATCGATTAGGCAGCCAACAGTATTCCTTCGAATCAAGTTGGAAATTTTCGATTCCGGATACTTCATAATATTTTGTTCTCTCTGGAGAGGCTAGCAGGGTGCCGGTTGGGCACTGAAACAATTATGAGTGCCAAATAAAGGCGTTTGGATGCTTATATGTAGGCAAAATATTCCATGTAAGAACAATAGACGGTTTTTTTCTGCATTTGTGGGGTCGAAATGACAAAGATTTTCTTTTGGAAGTGCTCTTTGCCACTGGCTGGGCGCCTTCGCCAGTGATATGTCCAGCATCAGGACTGGCTGTAATTTACTCTTAAATTTACCGAGGTGGCGTATTGGCTTCGGCGTTGTGCTGGTAAGCTCAAGGGAAAAAGCCCGAATCCCGGCCACGGCGGACGCATTCCAACGGGGGCGAAATGCGAAAACGCTTGTGTACTGTGCGGAGGGTGTACGTTAAAAAATCACAGGAAGTGAACATTATGCAGGTGTACTCCATTAAGGCATTCTTCATAAGTAATGTAGTTGTTTGGCCAAGGAAAAATCCTCAATTTATTTTAATAACAGTTGTAACACGAGAGCTTCTTGTTAGCACAGACCCTATTGTTCATCCCGACAGGTTGGTGAAACAAAACTACGGTTCTCATGTTCTCAAAGCAGTAAAACACAGTTGCTTCATTTCGAGCCTCTATGGGGGAAACCGATGACTTTGGTTCAAATGGCATTTAGTTTTTGCCCCATAATTCTTACCAAATAGCGCTACAATATCTTGTCGTGTGCACGAGGACCTTTCGCGTTTCCTCACTAATGAGCAGTAAGGATGTACTCCTCCATAGCGCTTCTCCAGTTTTCTCAGAAGTTTACTGTGTTCTGTACTGATCAAACACCCTCAGTTCAGCAACAGGTACGTCTGCGCAAAAAATGTGGAAAAACGGCATCCTCGAGGTATGAATACCGAGATAAAGGCGCTATCCCACTACTGAAAGACCTCTATTTCGAGCAGTGGGTGGTTTAGTAAAGACTCTTGCACCTACGATGAAACAATCGATAAAGCTACACACGATGAGGAAAGAGTTTGGTGTCTGAGCGTGATTCTTATTTTTCGAATTGGGGAGGTTTGGGTTCTCGTGTTGCGCGTACGTACGCGCACTTATGTATGTATGTATGTATGTATGTATGTATGTATGTATGTATGTATGTATGTATGTATGTATGTATGTATGTATGTATGTATGTATGTATGTATGTATGTATGTATGTATGCATGTATGTATGTATGTATGTATGTATGTATGTATGTATGTATGTATGTGGGTATATATGTACATACGTATGTATGTAGGTATGCAGTCTATCTGTATGTATCTATGTAGGTATGATGAACGTGTGTATGGATGATTATATGTGTTTGTACAAGCATGAATGTACACTCGCTTACGGACCATGGATCGCAGAAAATGTTCAATTTCCGAGCAGCCTGTAACAGTCGTCAGTAAAGCCGAACATCACGATGTTGTTCACCTACACTAGTAAAGGCTGCAAATGCAAATACTAGGCAGCGTTGTGAGGCTGCGCAGATATTCAGCTTTATCTCAGATCTCGTATTCCGTAAAATTTTGTGGTTGACTGTTTGTGTGTAGGTACGTAGGTAGGTAGTCATTAGACAACGTTGTTCAGGCCATGAATTTGCATCTGTCATAACATAATTATATAAACACGCACGTCTAGCGCGTCAGCGCTTCGAACCGAGTTGAAGATGATTATTACAACACAGGAGGCATTTGCAGGCTCTCCTTAACGTTGTGATAGACATTTGGATAGGTCGAGCACGTCTTGAGCTTCTGCAAATGCTGAGCTACCCATTACTGCTGCTCAGTGTTTATGACGCCCTCTACCGCAGCGGGATGACGTAAGTTCCGTTACCGAACATGGCAGCTACATTCTGATAGGAGATGAGTTGCACAACTGATTCATTCTGAGGCCCTCTGCAACACAATTCCTTATAGCCTCTGTATCAGTTTCTTTACTTCTCATTTCAAGATACTACAGGCCATTTGGCCCAAGTGAGAAACGCATATTTGAAATATATAGTTGCAGATCATACCGGTTAACCTTCGCGGCAAGCTTTACACAATTGCGCAAGACAATTACACAAATTTACACTGCCTGCGATAAGAAAGCTGAGAAATTCATAAAGGTACAAGTACGATTAATAACTCTGTTATTCAGTTTAGTAGTCGAACCTATTCAGGTGAAGAAGGAAGTTATCATGAATTAGAAAGCGAAAGACTCGCATAACAAGTCTACTCGTGTTAAGCATAATGTTGCTGTACGCGCAGTGGTTGCTTAGTGTCTATGGCGTTGCGCTGCTAAGCACCAAGTCACGGAATGAAATCGCGGCCGCGACGGCTGAATTTCTATGTTGTTGAAATGTAAAAACACCCGTTTATTTAGATTTAGCAGCAAGGTAAAGAACCACAGGTGGGCCTAATTAATTTGCAGTCTGCCACTACGGCATGCCTCCTAATCAGCTGGCGGTTTAGGGGTGTAAAACTCAATAATTAAAAAAAATATTGCTCTAAAGCCCGGGTCTACAGGCTACGCCCCGCGGGGCGTATGTGACCTGTGCAGGCCTCGCATCCGGCCCTGCGCTGCCGTTACGATGATTGCTTGCCCACAGGAAGCCATTTTTTACGACAAATATTGCTGTGCTCCACCTGAGACGTGGCTTCCCTACAAAATATTGCAGTTTTGCTTTTTTTTTCTGGGAGCTGGATTCACTGCAGTTACAAGTTCACGCCACTTTGTCTAAGGCAAGGCCGAAAAAATTAGGACCCTCAAGAGACCTTCGTGTGAGCAGCCCACGATGCTCTGACTGATTGGTTCCGGCCAAGTCACCCCAGCGTGCTCGTCCCGGAAAGTTTAAGCCAACTTTTCGCATGCCGCATGCAAGTAGAAATTACCGCATGCAAGTAAAAATAGAGATTAAATCCTCTTTCTTTGTCCCTCCTCGCCCAACCACCCCATTTCTAGCCCGTAGCCAGGGTACTTGCGGGCACGGTCACGATTAGCCCGGTCACGGAACCCAAAGTCCCATCATCAGCCAGAACTTCTCGTTAGAGTAGAAATAGTGATGTGATTCTCGACACACCTCCTAAACTTGAGAGGGCATCATCACGGAACAGCGGGGGTCAGAGGAAAGTCTTCCATTGTTTCTTCCCGCCTCCTTTTCCTTTTCGCCTGATCCAGAGTCCAACAGGCACATAAGTCTTAAGAAAGTTAGGAGGCGATACAGTAATACAAGAACATCAGAAGCTAAAGGGGTACCCAACACACTTAGAGAAGGGCACATGGTATTCCGAATACCCAAGAACATGAAACCAACCCTGCATGCTGGGAGAAGAAAGGCTACGGCGGAATACATAGACAAAAGGACAAGATATGTGAATACGGTGACATTCACTAATGCTGCGCCTTATCAGACAGATGCAAGGAGGGCGGTTGGAGCGGTCACGGACCATGGAGGAATAATTACAGCCTGCGCTTCAATACATCGCGCCTCTACAACAGAAGTGGAAGAGCTAACATTTGCCTTCGCTATAAAAGAGGGCTGGGAGTAAAAAAACTCCATTAACAATACTTACTGACTGACACAAAGCTTAAAGAAACTATTTAAGGGTCGAAATTCGAGCTCAGGCTCCCAGAATACTTCTCGAGACTGGATGGGATCCCACGATTGATTACATTCAAAGTGTGACCTGGGCACCTGGGTAAAAGGGCGTCATCAGGAATCCACACGCGGACGAGGCAACTCGAGATTTTACAAATCACCGAGCAACCATGGACTCAGCAATAGAGGACCCTATACCTTTAGATCCTTGCTATGCAACAACTCTGAAATACTGAAATACTGTAAAGAAAATGGACTGCGGAGGCAACGGTGTTGCGAATATTAGAGAGGAGCGCCTACATAAATCTGCACCCTTCTCACCTGGTATACCCCACGGCATATAGACGCATGCGCCCGTGGTGTGGAGCCACGCCAACACTCTTTCACATCACGTGAGAGTGTGCAGAACACAGAGAACACGAAACAAATGGCACATGAAGCGAAGGGAGGCGCTGCTGTCTAGCCCGGCCCTGGAAGATCAGCTATGACTGATCCAACGAGCTGAGCGGATGGCCCGTGTCAGTGGGGCCTTGAAATAGGGGAACCACTCTGCGGGACAAACTTCATTTTTCCACCCCATACTTGCTCTGGAGAACTGGGGTAGTAGCCCGTCTAATTTCTGTATACAAGAGTTTTCTCTGCTTCTGCTACTACTTGCTGCCTTGTTTCATTTTCAGGGCTCTGTGGTACACAGACCTCTGCTATGGTTACTTGCTCTCAGGCATCGGAGTTGTGGGGTGCGTTTACCTTCAGACGCTGCTACTAACCGTAGTGATAATTGTAAAGCTGTAAAGCTGTCCTGTTTCTTAGGAATGGCACAACGCTCTTTATGTGGGGCGTTTTACAGGGTCAGCTCGAGCACTCGCCGCATGTGTGCCACAAGATGCCGCTGGTAGCTTCTTGAGATGTCGCTTGGGCCAGCCAGTCTCGGCCAAGCTGGATACGCAGCTGCAATTGGGGTAGTCGACTGAGATGCGTGTCGAATGACAGGGCATTCCCAAACATCGATGCGATTCATTGTGGTACTTCGTATACAGTTGGTAGGTGGGACGGGAGTGTGAAAAGAGTCGCAGATCTGGTCACCTCATGCAGGGCTTAAAAGAGTGTACGTTCAAGGATGCTTTACCAGGAAGGCCTACTCGCCGGCAAGTGAGGCTATGGCTTAGGAAACTCACCGCTTAAGCAGCTTAAATATGTGGTTTGGCACCCGCGGTGGTTGCTTAGTGGCTTTGGTGTTGCGCTGCCAAGCACGATATCGGGGGATCAAGTCCCGGCCACGGTGGTCGCAATTCGATGGGGACGAAATGCAAAAAAACATCCGTGTACTTAGATTTAGGGGCACGCTGACGGTCCCTTAATTTGTTGTATGTGGTATAGAAAGTATGTGGTAGGTGGAAACTGAGCCGCTTCAGTATGTGTTCGCCGTAAGTAGCGCTGGCGAGGAATACACGGCGAGATTCGTCGAGTTCATCACCATATGCTCCTCCTACCTTTGACCTGTGGCTGCTTCCGTGCACGACATTGCGGGGCATGTTTTTCCCCTAACGCCAACCGTATAGGTTTTATTCTTAGTGATCATCACTGTGGAATATACGCACTAAATTCGGTCCCCAAAATGTATCGCTGAGCGTGTTTCAGGGTCATATGAGTAACCTCCCTTATCCTAAAAGTTTGTGAGCTGTAAAATTGTTTGATGATACATGAGTGCGAAGATACAATTGTTTCGGCATTGCGATATAACGTGCTAGTTTTCCATATAGTGTACCCATAAGTGGTATAGTGTCCATATAGGGTCCATAAGTAGTAGCATGTCAAAATACACATCATTCCTTTTAAGTGGCATGAGATATTTTATGATGTTACCACTGTTCATAATGTGTATCGTTTTGCGTCTTCTTAGAGAACTGTTTATTGTCGTAGTGTTTATTTTGTCCTTGAAGACGCAGCTATCGCTGTTTGGCCATATGATTTTTGCATACCCGTTTTTAATTTGTAATAAATGCCTTCGAAGCAGGTAAAGCATTTGGTGTCCAGTTTTTTTTTAGACATCAAGTTCGGAATCAAAAACAAGCGGGTGGGACAACTTGATTACAAAATTTTTTCTTTTCATTTCATTTTTACAACCATTTAATGTTCAACTCTCGTCTATCTTGTGCGGTATCTTTAGAGCCTAATACCAGTATTGCGAGATCACACCTGACATCACAATTAAGGCATCCCTACTGGCCACTCCATGATTCTCTCCGTACCAAGAGGGTACACTCGCGCTATCAGCGCGAGCATGAGCGCATGCCTGGCTCGACGAGCTGAAAAATTTTCACTTTTGCCTGAATAGCGAACAGCGAAAGCGACAGCAAGGTTTAGCATTGACCACCTCGGACAAAGCTTTAACTACAGGTGGACCGACTAACGCAGGCCCGACATATATGTGTGTGCAATAAAATTTATGCCAGTTGATAAGGTTTACCACGTCATAGGATATAAGTAAGGACAAAGCTCAGGTGCCAATATACTTCCTGCAATGCGCCCCTCCTGAAAAATTACAACACTTTCAAATTTGACCTTTGAGAATGGTTCTTACTTTTATTATTTAATGGTCTGAGGAGATCTACGATAAATGTCATGCACTGTAGACTTGTTTTTCATGACCTGCGTTTGCCGGCTTTCTTTCTAAAAAAAATGAAGAATAATTCAGTTAAGAACGTAATACTTACTCTGGCGTCATAAGATATTGTGGGCGACTGAGGTGGTGTGTCACATTTCTCCGCCACCTAAATAAATATTCACTGATGATGTAGCGGTAAATGCAGGAGAAATGCGGCCTCATTAGGTCGCAGCTATTTTAGTAACCAGATCTATGATTTAAACCGCATTCATCACATTGCAAAGTGTTGTTCAGGAGATCACTCAATCCAGGTCTAGCCTCTTCGAGGAGCGAAATACAACTGACAATGGTCTGGAGCAGGCCACCTTCAGAACACCCCGTGGCGTAGGACACAAAACCTGATTCGCGTCTTCTTGACCTCCCTGCATTTCCTCTCTCTCTTTCTCGTGCATAAAAAAAGAACCTTCATCTGGAAGCGCTGTTCTGTCTATTGTACGCTGTTTTTCTTGTCGTCCACAAATGTTACAATATTATCACTAGGGAGAGCAGACGACCATCTACGCTTCTCTTCCGCCATTTGGGCGAACAGAACGACAAACATAGGCATCAATGTCGCGCGCGCGAGGGTACCACTAGGTATAAAGATGAAGCAGTTTCTCTCTGTTATCCACTCTGTGTGCTCCGATGTGCCTCATTCGGCTCCGGTACCCGACGGCCACAGCCGACGGTACCCGACAGCCAACTGACGGCCTCAACTCCGCGCCACGAATGTCATACTGAATATCAGCAACGTCGTACCAGTCTACACCTACAATTAACACAATTGCAGTGTATGAAGAGCAATGCACTTTGTATGTATACAACTGCAGCAATTTAAATGGCAACTTGAAACGAAATATAATTATTATGGGAAAGCGGACATGAAAAGGAATTAAAGAAAAAAAATTAACTCTAACCACTCAAGACGTTCCAGAACGCGTAAGAACAAATCTGTTGCCGCTCTTTCATTACATAGCTTGCAAAAGTCAAACATCCTCCTAGGTAAATATGGTTCTATAAAACAATCGGCACCTAATAATAAAATCTGTTGTAACTTCTGGTTTTTGGTGCCTAATGGCACGGCCTGTAGAGCAGAAGGCAGACTGAGAGATGTGAACGTTGTAGTTTTATTTGAGTAGCATAAACTACAAATTTAAGTAGCTGTTTTGTTTTGTGTGAGACAAAGATGGCAAACTAACTTGTGTCGTTCTGAAATATCCGAATATAATGCACTATTATAGATGGCTGCATAAGCACGGATTTGAGAATGTGCATGCATAACTATCACTGATTTAATGTAAGCATAGATCGCAAACTATATAAAAGAATAAAGTCATATATTGCTGGCATTAGTCAGCGTTTTCCCGTTAAAATAGTCAATGAAGAAAAGACACGTACAAGGGAGAACTTGCCGTTCGGAAACTTCAGTAAACTCTTGGAAACAATTTCGAAGAAGAAAACCAGAAAAGTATTATAATCTACATATCACGCCATTTTACAAGCCTCCTGTCCCATCACAAGGGCAAGATCTTTCCCAGAAAAGTTTGGAACGTCGGAAACTGGTGCAGGCGGCAGGAAAACACTACCGAAAACATGTATGACCGTAGGGCGTTTTACTACAGTTTTAGCTTTCGCATCGTTTTATTGCACTAGCGAACGTACGCCGTCTGTAAAGTCAGTGTTTGGTGCTGCAAAGAGACAAGGAAAAGCGAGAATTTTAGAGGCACTTCCCATGAAACGGGCCGCTCCCTGGTGGGATATCAAGTTTTAATGAAGGTTCCGAGCGCGTAATGAGCTTGCGCGCGTTTGCAACGAAGCACGGCTTATCGAACAAACTCTTTTGTCAGTTGTTATTCTGAAGCACTGGAAACGAAATAACCCATAGGCCTGACGCGCAGAATACGGTCAGCAATAGCTTTAGGTCCCTTCTGCAATAACTTTGAACACTCATAGTACCCCTGCAAGAGGCGCTTTGTGCAATAACCATGCCCTCTAGGAACAGGTGCAGAAAACAGCTCAGACGAAATAACAGTTCACCCAGGCAGTGCTCCTGCACTTACATAAAGCGGCCACTTTGTCTGACCGTCGTCGATCGTTTTAATAGGCTAGAGAAGCACTTCAAGGACAGTCGTTAAGCCTGCACTCACGCCACCTGGAGCTGAAATATAGATGCCAAGTCACATGTAAATTACACTGCTCAGTGATCCAAGCAAGACAGCATGTTCACAAAATGTTCAGCCAAAATTAGCGACCAAGGGTATAGCATTCTCTGAGCTAGGGTTTTTACAAGGGTACTTGTATTTGTCAAGGCGACTCCGGCTTAGTTCGACATGATTTATAACGTATCGGTTTTTATGTCTATGTTTACGGCAGGCGACGATACTATAAACTCCAGACTGCCATTGAAGAAGCTGGTGCCGCGCTTTATGGATGTGCTGCTCATACCATTGCATCGAACCATGCGTCATAATTTCTTGTAAGTTAAAAGTTAAGTTTGCTTGTAATATCCCAACACATGTAAATGTTAGAAATGCAGGCTAAGAGCCATATTTATTTTCAAAGGAAATATCAAAGTCGTGCAGGTCCACCGCGAATACAGGAATCTCTGTGAGTTGGCTTATCAAATCGTGTTCAACAATGACGATACGTAAAACTGTGTTTACTTTCGCCATATTCTTCGCACAACCTAACGCCAAGGTTGTTTATCCCCCATACAGGTCATACCACTATTACTATTAACTTCTTTTGTTTAATTAAGCACAATACCACTCACAAGTAAGCGTGGGCAAACAATCTTTAAATGCTTAACCTCACCTGAGCCTTCAATCAGATTGGACTACCTCATTTCACCTAACCTTATCCAACAAGGTTGACGTGCATTCCGCAGACCTCAATTCAACTATAAGAGGCCGCCATTGAATTTATCTCGGAAGAACCTCCACCTCATCACTAAGCTTGAGGTTCGGTCTTCAATTTCAACATTTCTGGAGTTCGTAGTCGCGTATTCTATGGCGAATCGGTTATCCGTTCATAAACCTACGTAAATATGTATTGATGCCTCTGGTAGAGGTGGTTGACTGCCATAATACCGTTAATAAAATACGTGAAATAGTTAATGAAAAACCTTGTTCAGTAGAACGTCTATACGCTAATCTTGCTATGTTAACTTTCCAATAACTTAGGTAATCCGTTGATCTTGTGTGCAACTTGTGTTCCTTTGACATCAACTAGGGGAATCGCCTTTTCTTTTTTTTGGTGCAGTGTGCCTGGAGTAACAGCATTTTCATTCGTTTGTTCTTGCCGTAAAGAAAGAAAACGAACAAAGGAATGGTTTATTTGTACCTGCTCGAACTGCGTGTTCGCTGAGCATGACGCTCTCAACTAATGTCTGTATTATTTTATTGTCGGTTGGTAATTTTGTATACCTCGGCGTTTTAAAAAAGCCAAATGTTATATTTAGGTATGCCCTACATAAAACAACAGCCGTCGCGGTAAGGGATAATATCTCGTGACACAGTCACAATACATCAGGCCACGTAACTAAACTAACGTCAACACAGCTTTGGAAACGCAGCATTATATTACGACTGAGTTACACTATCGCACGTCTATAAGCTGCAGTGTATCGGGACATATACTTTATACTCTGCCATTATGCAGTGACTTGGGGCGCCATAACGTAAAACTATTCCAAACTTTTCTATTCCAATTCTGCTATCAGCCCTCCGCGATTGGTCAAAAACTTTTTTCGACCACCCCCCACTTCACCTGTCTGTCACGCGACGTCACGAAAACCGCGATACCTCCCCATCTCATATGATGTGTACACACTGATTATGCATGATTTGACAGAAAAAAGAAAAACAGTTATTTCTGATTCGACCCCTTTTCGCCATTAGCCCTCGGCTATTGGTAAAAAGTTTTCTGGCGGCACCCACTTCACCTGCCTGACACGCGACATCACAAAACCGCACAATCTCACCGCGTCAAAGTGACGTGTACGCGATAAAGATGCATTAATATGCCGAACAAAACTGAATTTTTTTGGAATAGCCGCAGGCTGCCCTGCTCCGAAAGGAATAAAAGATGGCTGCCGCCGATTGCTGAGACGCTGGCTACTCGCACCTTCCGGAGAGCATGGGTGTATTTGCGTATAATAAAACTTCTTGCGTGGCCGTGTAACGTTTTCGAGCATTTTCGGCACGTTTACTACCTCATTCTGCCAACTCTTCTTTGCTGACGGTCTGTTTTAGCGTCATTCTTCAGCTTCCGTTGCATGCCGCCGCGATTTTCGACCAGCCACCACAAGCTAAGTAAGGGAAAGCCGACCAATCGCAGACGCCGGCACCACCCTCTTCATCCGGTTATCGATTTTCAGTGCACTGGCTCTGCCCCAGTGAATCCCTCTCCACTTGAGCGTCCTCCTCGCCTCTTGTCAGCCAATTAGATACGACAAGCCGCTCAGTGTAGGCAATGTTATTCGTTTTTCAAGCAAAGAAAAGTGACCTCCTATGAACGAGGAGAGCGTTTGATTGGTCTGTTCAGACAACCCTGCGGGTGACCGCCCGGTGCTTGCGTCGGTGGTTACGCAAATTTGACGTCAGGAAATTGGAATAGAAACATATTCGAATAGTTTTACGTTACAGGGCCCTTGGTCGTACATAACAAAAACTGTAATTGACTTTGAAAATTATCACATTTCCACCAGACAAGCGGTTAGTCATGCGCACAAGCTGGACTATGCGTTATTATATTTCGTCATCGTCAAGCTACTTTCACTATCTTCCTGCAAGAATATCAGGATGACTTTGCAATACGAGAGTTGAATATTATTTTGACTAGCACAATGTAACTGTTTTGTAATGCATGTTTACAAAACCTGGAACCACTTACAAAACATCATTTAGTTAATGCAGGATTAAATGATATTCTATTGACACAGAGATATACGCAGGAAAACATGTGAATGCAGCCTTGGTGGGCAAAACTATTTATTGCTATTGTGTACGGTCCCTTGCCTGTGGTCTGCCTAGCGTTTAATTTATTTATTTCGGCAGCAACCGTAAATTATGTTCCCTCTTTCATTGTTTTAACTTTGAAATAGATATTACTCAACTGGTGAAAATTATTCAGGGTGCTTTCTTATAGAATACGCATATTTATTATAAAGTTGTTAAAAACGAGGTGAACGCATCATTTTTTGTAAAGCAGATCCTAGGCCAGGAGGACATACTTTGCCGCAATTAAAGTGAGCTTCAGGTCTTTCATTACAAAAAATTAATTGATAAACTTCATATTAGCACCCGCGGAGCAGTTGAAGGCAGTCACACTTTATTGCACCCTGATTTACTTAAAAACCTTGAAAGTCGAACCTAATTTGAATTATTCGTCATGGAATTCTAGTATAAAATTCAGGCAGTGTAGGAACTGAGCGCGCCGGGAGCGAAGGAATGGTGGCCCCGCTATCATATCAGATGCAAACGCCCATGACTACAAGCGCGAAAAAAGTTTGAAAGTAAATGTCTCGGCCAATCGTGGCCGCCACTAATATGGAACGTCTTTCCGGGCAAGAACGTGCAGCTATGTGCCGTGTCACGATTTGATGCGACTGATATCTTGCACGCAACGAATGGAACGGTCTGTCATCATCTTTTGCCAGTGGAATTAATCCTGTTCAAATGAAAGCTGCTTTACTTAACTACATCTAAATCAGGAAACATTGTGGTTAATGTATGGTGTGACTTTTTTATTGTGTAAACACGATATTTGCAACTTATGTGTGTATATATTGATCTATAATTCCTAACTTGTGTATTGAAAATTGTATAATGAGATTTTTATGGTGAACAACCACTAATATTTTTGCGTGTTTATTATAATGTGTAATTAATGAGCTAGCATATTTTTTCGTTGTTACTTATTATCTGCATTTTCGGTATAATCCTATTTTTAACGTCCTTTATGTAGCCTCTCCCCTCTATAATGTATACTTACTCTGAGGGTGCTGTAAATAAATGAAAATAAATAAATAAACAAATAATCTAAATCCCTTCATTCTTGAGTGACGCGAAGCACGACGCGCTCGGTCTCTCTGTTGACTCAATTGAGCTTTGTGATTGAATAATGACTGCCTCGAATTAAGACGCGATTTTAAGAGTTAAAGATAAATCCGAGGACACCCAAGCACTTCTGAGTTATGCCTACGAAAGCATTACTGTCCGATTGAACACCGCTGAGCGGTCCTTCGAGTTTTGCGCTGCGAGTAATGTTTGCATTAACGCGCGTTCCGCCCACCGTCTATTAGAAGAGTTGACCACGATCGCGGATTTCGCTGCCCACCTCTTCGATCGTTTTATGGCGTTGTTCAGCTCTCTTCGTCTGCGTTGTCATGGGGCGGACGTTTCGCTACTGCCATGGTTGCGGCCTCCAACGATGTAATACTTAGGAATACATAGCGGCTCATGTTGCCCGACGAAGCAAGCGCCTGCCAATTTAGTTTTCCTAGTTTAAAGCAAGCAGCCGTTTCTTTCTCTGCTACAGATGCCGCAGGCTTTCTCGCTCAATAGGGTGTTTGACGCTCGCACATCAAAATTAGTGTGCATTAAAGTGTGCCTGCCTCCAGATTTCCCATTTAGACAACTGTTCCAAAGAAACTAATAAAAATGTTAAACAACGAATTCTTGGTACCTATTCTTCTGAAGCTCATGCATTTAGCGCCTAAGTATGCTCCCCTCGCGTAGAAACACGTCTACAAAAACGTGCCATTGTTTCAGACGTGTCGCTGGGTTCAGTAATTTTCGTTCTTTTTAATATGTGAGGTATAAACAAACGCCCTGTACTTGGGTGAACACGAGAAGTCATTGGCATAAATTATCACCTGTATTTGCTACGCGATAGCACAAGATTGCATCGTCAGCAAAGTTTGCCTGTCAACTGCGCACGCTACCTAAAGAAGACGCAACGGCACAACTGAGCATGAAAAGTTTCCAGTTCATCGCATTTCTTGTTTTTGACACGGACGCAGAATCTTCAAACATGCAGGGGTCGAGCACAGTCCCTCGGGAAGTGTCCCTCCATAGTCTAGGAACATGGTGAAATTAACCAAGCTTCAGTTTCTTATGCTTGTCAGCACTGTGGCATATTGTGCATAGCGGTATCTGCTAGTTTGTCAAATTTCATTTTTGTAAATTTCATTTTTTTCAGCTATTTTGCAAGCAGGTCCAGGCATTTCGCTGAAAGCTCTCAACGAACGGTCCGCGAAAGTTGCCAATTGAAATTTAAACGGCGGTGCTCCACTGTTGATTGCTCGCAGTTTCTATAATTCAAAACTTGTGATTACACTGAATTAGCATTGTAACTGCCTGCACTTTTACTTTCATACAAAACGTGGATAGACATACTATTGTACGTGAAAATATGTCAGGTAGGTGTGGGACCTACCTGCCACTCAATGTTTTCTTTTTTCTTAACTCCCTCAGCTTCTGTCACATCTGACCATTTAACATTTCCCATCCACCTTTTACTTAACCAATAATGCATTTTACTTCCCATTCTACATTCAAGCAAATGACACATTTTACTATGCAGCTACTTCATTGCAAATAATATTCCACACGTACCCGCAACTACCTAATTTCTACTACCTGACTTAACTACCACCCACTACCTTGCTACCTACCGCCTTCAGTAAAGTCCTTAAAGCGCTGGAAGAAAACAAAAAGAAATGTCTATGGTCGAAAGAGCATGTGACTAACCGATTTGGATGCACTGAACATAATATTGAAATCATTACACTACAGAGGCACAGGACCAAGCCAAATGCTACCTTTAAGCGGGTACAAAATATTCACTCAGAATTCAACCTCACCGAGCATCCGACCTCCCTCACCTCAAGCTCACATATGAGGCTAAGATCTGCACTGTTGACCGCACTCTGAGAATTTCTACCAGTCGGCAACCGCACATCAACCTTTTATCTCTGTATGAGGTTTAGGTAAATCTCACGGGGAGGGAATCTCGCGAGTTCGCCCACCTTTTCTCACAAACTATGCCGAAGAGAGACAGAGACACATAGGTAAGATATGCACTGTTCCGCCCCAAATCGACCACGCACATTCTTTCGGTCCTACCCACGAGCCAGCCGTTGCATCAGCACCCGCCCAGACAGCGATGGGGCTACTCTAGCTCTCTTCTGGGCGACAACCACCACCGCCATTCGTGCAAGCCGTAACCACACGAAGGCCAGTCTCCTGGCCTCACAAGCTAACAGCGGCGGAGAACCCACTAATTGATGCAAGAAGCGAACGTCGAGGACTTCCGTGGGGATGGCATGGACTTCTGGTTCCCAGATTTCCACCTGGTTGAATCGTGTGCAGGGGCAATCGCGCAACATCTGTGGCAGAATCCGGCCGAAAGGTGCGACATCATGAGAGAGATTACGCGACGATTATGACTGGCCTGCTTTAAAAACACACAACTTTATTGTAGTGAGTGTGTCCTGACGTGTGCTGACATGTGTGGGCTCTGGCCTCTAGTGAACTCAGACATTTCAAGTGTTCCTACACGGCGTATCCCTCCTTATTTGGAGCCAGTGTAAATAAATAAAAGAAAAACCTTTTGTTTCGCTTCCACTCTCGCAAGTACTCATCCCGGTGCATGGACGATTCCTAGCCTAAACGCTAGCCCGAGCCCCAACAGCACCGAATCAGGCAGATGCGCACTGTGGGAGGTGTACGCAGCTGTCACGCGAAAGAAGGCAATGCATGGCCGCGTTGACAGAAGATGGCAATGTCAAAGCTATGCAACGAGAATCCGACAAATATCTACAGTAATAGAACAATATTGTACATGTGTCACGGTAGCACATACGCTTTCTGCAGGATTGTCCTAGAGTGGGCTCACACCCATGCAGTGGCACATTCCAAATTGATTAATGAAGGCGTATTACATAAACGATATAATTAATTACTTCTCAGTACGTTAGTATGTTCACAGGTAGATGTGGTTTAGATATATGTGGGAGCTGGTATAATTTGTTCAAGGCTTATTGACTTTTTTTATGTTACGTAGTAGAGAGCCTACAAGAGTTATACAGTGTTTCCCAGTTAACATACGCCAAGCTGTTCAACAAATGCGCTGCAAGACACAACAATGGAAGAATGGCGCTTTATTAGCACTAGCATTTAGCAGGCTGGTAAATTTTAATGCGCTAGGATCTCTAATGAGCGTCACGTGCTTTCTGTGATCCATGTGTCTATGTTTCTATCTAGCTGCTCTTCCCGCCAACCTGAGTCGCTGCGTAGTCCGCTGGCCAACTGTAAGCACATCGAGCTGCTGTGCTGAGGTAACAGACTTAGAAACCAACTATTGGACCAATTGGGTCACTGGGTATGTGCCAATGTATGATTGTATGCATACGTGCCGATCTTCAAAGAGCCCCTTTCATATCAACATAGGCCCGTGTTAATGCGGAACTCGGTAGGAACCACCAGTACGAAAGAACTTTCTGACGCCGACATCGAGCACTGGGTATGCGCCACTTGGTCTCTGCTGGTCTTCAATGAACCTCATTGATGCCAAGTTGGCTTTCTCCGTATGTCTCACTGGGAATGTACCACTCTAAGATGGCAAAAATATCCCTTAAAATTTTCCTATACTGAACGGAATTAAAACCACGTCACAAAGGTTCGTCATGGACAGCAACAGGGCGCATTAGCAGGCGGGGACACAAACGCACTGCGTATGTGCCGCTTTCAACGAACGCTTTCCGCGCCAAGGCATTGACGCAATGTGCCACGCTTCAGTGAACTTCTCGGCAACTTGGGCCATTGTGTATGTGTCACAAGTGAAGCGAGGGAATATGTTTTAGCATTCACAGGCACCGGCGTCTCACGCTTCTGAACTTGGAGCACGCACATAGACGTCTCGGCAGTGAAACTGCCGAGACGTCTATGTGCGTGTGTCCAGGAAGAACCGCAGCCTGTCCAGAAAAAACCGTGATAGAGGAGCTTGCTTTCAACACGGCGCGTTTCTCTGATTCGCAAACAAAGGCACGCCATGTATTTCGCCAGATTCGCGGCGGTAGCGTTTGATAGCGGTGAATGTTCTTAGTGAAGTGCGAAACAGGAGTACCACTGCAGCATACGCCTCAGACATAACTCGTTTCGATTGTGCCAATACATTGTGCCACTATATTGATACAAGGATAAGCGCATTGCCCTCGACAGTCAGCGTGAGATAGGTTCTACCAATTTGATATTGTCTATAAACAGCGGCACATTCTCAGTGACCCAAGTTGGCATCAAATATGTCCATTGAACATCAACACATACACAGTGACCAAAGTTCGCATCAAAGAGGTTCATGCCTTAAATTTCTCCAACGCCGAGCGGAATCATACCCACGGGACAAAAGTCCCTCAATGATAGCAACCAGAGGCATTGGAGGACTGCGCCACAAATGAAATGGGTATGTGCCAATTTCAATGAAGGCCTTTCGCGCAAACGCTTAGCCAGCTGCCTTTTGAATGCATTGGGCACTAGCCGCTGTTCAATGAACCTCTCGCAAACTCATGTCCCTACATGTGTGCCACTGAGTGCGCAGAAAGTGAGGGAATATTTCTCGCGGTTCACAGTCACTGGTGCGCCACTCTTCTTGTCTCGGAGGCCATGCGCGGACTTGTCGGCAGTGCCACTATATATCGCATCTGCCATTCTGCTGCATCTACCCCGGCGACCATAGTTCTCGAACCAGACTTCGACATAAATCCAATACTCCCCTGAGTAAACAATAACCGCTCAGAGGCTTTCTCCAACAAAACAAGGACTGCTTTTCGACGTCATCGATGGTTTGACAAACACCAGTTGCAAAGCATCGCATAATAACCGAACAGTGCGCTAGACCACTTCTCCAGCGCCATTATCGAGATTTGAAGCGAGAACATGAATCTATTAGGCAACAAGTCGATGAAATGCTGCACAACAACATCATCCAGCCGTCCGAAAGTCCCTGGTCATCCCTTGTGGTCTTGCTGAAAAAAAAGGGCGGGACTCTACGTTTCTGCGTCGATTATGGTCGACTTAACAAGATACAAGAAGCAAGAAGACGTAAACCCTCTCCCATGGATAGACGACGCATTGGATCGGCTCTGGAACGCTAAATACTTCTTATCGAAGGACCTATAGCCTGGCTACTGGCAAATAGAAGTCAACGAAAGAGATCGCGAAAGGACCACCGTCATAACGCCAGACGGTCTCTATGAGTTCAAGGTTATGCCATTTGTACTGTGTTCGGCGCCTAAAACGTTCCTGTGCGTGATGAACAAGGTTTTAGCAGGATTGAAGTAGCATACCAGTCTTCTTTACTCGGATGACGTCGTCGTCTTCGCCGGAAAGTGCGATCACCTTAGGTGGCTTGCGACAGTACTAGAGGCCATCAAGTCATCAGGGCTCACTCTGAAGCCGGAAAAGTGCTGCTTCGCTTACCATGAGCTTCTGTTCCTAGGCCATATTATCAGTAAATCTGGACTTCGACGCGACCCGCAGAAGACAGCTGCAATCGCAAAGTTCTCGCAGCCCATCAACAAAAAGGCAGTGTGTAGATTCCTTGGCATGTGTGTCTAGTACAGGTGCTTTTTCAAGGTCTTTTCACGCATCGCTGAGCTGCTGACACATCTAACTTAATGTGATGTCGAGTTCAAGTTAGAAACGCTGCATTTAAATAACTCGGCCGACGCATTTCAAGAACTCAAAGGACGCATGCAGACGCCGCTGGTACTTGCGCAATTCGACGACGACGGCGATACCGAAATCCACAGTGACGCCAGTAGCCTAGGCATCGGTGCCGTCCTAGTCTGGAGGAACGACGGACTTGAACGGATGATAGTTTACGCTAGCCGGTTGCTGTCAAAAGCGGTAGGGGAATTATCTAGGACATAAACAGAAATGCCTTGCAATCATTAGGATACAGCAAAATTCCGCCCTTACCTGTATGGCAGGCCATTTAAAGCCGTCAGAAACCATCACGCGTTGTGTTGGCTAGCGGATTTAAAGGGCCATTCAGAACGGCTGGCGCAATGGGGCCTCAGACTACAAGAATATGACATCACTGTAATCTACAAGTCCGCATTTTCCTTCCCTCTGTGGAATGCGCCGAAAGCAAACCTCACCCATATACTCCTGGCTGGCCCGGCTTCTCCTCCCCCCGGCGGGCCGGCACCACTCCAAACCTTGGAGGACTGGGAGATCTCACTACGCTCCATGAACCCGGCAAGGCAGAAGATCGCCGCTTTCAGGCTGCCAGCGTCATGGATATAATAAACATGAACGTATGAGTGCAGGGGGGTCGCGCGGGGATCTAGGGGGCCTCGGAGGTCCCAAAGTCCTGTCAAAAAAATTTTTTTTCGTCGCCCTCCCCCTCCCCCTCCTTCTGAGGAGAAGGATCAAAACACTCTGATGCCCATTGTCTATCACGTGCCCTCATTGACCCGCCACCGCAAGGTGACGATGCCTTGACGAGGCCTTCCTTGGAATAATAAGCGCAGAAGACTTCGCTGAGCAGCAACGAGCAGACCCGGAGCTAAAATGCCTCGTTGAGTATTTGGAAGGGCACACCGACGTTGTCCCTAGGGCATTTGAGCGCGGATTATCTTCGTTCATGCTTCTAAATAACCTACTCGTGAAGAAGAACTTCTCACCAATCCGCGTCAAGTACATTCTTGTTCCCTCAGCGCTGTGTCCAGAAGCACTGCTGCCCTACCTGATGATCCGACCGCTGGGCACCTCGGATTCTCCTGGACACTATCGAGAATACAGGAATGGTATTACTGGCCGCGCCTGACGGCCAACGTTGCTCGTCACGACAAGACATGCCGAGACTGTCAACGACGCAAGACACTACCGATAACGCCAGCGGGATTACTACAGCCGGTCAAGCCTCCTTACACCAGATCGGGATGGGCTTGTTGGGACCCTCTCCGACGTCTACATTCCGAAGTAAGCGGATCGTCGTGGCGACGGACAATCCCACCCGCTTCGCTTAAACGAACGCTCTGCCTAAAAGTAGCGCAGCCGAAGTGGCGAAATTCTTCGTCAAAAATATCCTCCTGTGATATGGCGCGCCAGAAGTCCTCATCACTGAAAGAAGAATGGCCTTTACTGAGGAGCTCATCCAAGCCATTCTGCAATACAGGAAGACAATCCACAGGTGGACAACTTCCTGCCACTCGCAGACTCTCGCCAACATGCTAGCAATATACATCGACGTCGAACACAAGACCTGGGATGCTGTCCAGCGGTAGGTAACGTTCGATTAGAACACGGTGGTGCAAGAAACAAGACAGATACCGCCGTTGAAGCTGGTTTACGGTAGGAAGCCGATGAGGACTCTCGACGCGATGCTGGCACACATCACTGGCGAAGATAATCCTGTCATCACCACCTATCTCCAGCGCGCCGAAGAAGCCCGGCAGCTCTCCCGCCTGCGGGTCAAGAACCAGCAGAGTACCGACAGCCGAGACTATACGTGGAATGCCAGCCCGGCGACCGTGTTTGGGTTTGGCCCGCAATTTGCCGACGAGGACTGGGCAAGAAGCTTTTACGCCGCTATTTTGGACCCTACAAGATCACGCAACGAGATGGCGCACTCGGCTATGAGGTCGTGTCAGACGGCATTTAGCTATCACAGCCGCGCCGCTCACGACCTGAAATATAGTCCACGTTCTGCGATTTAAGCGTTAACGAACTGTAGGACTTTGCATAGCTAAACTATGGATTTTCATTTTTAGGACTGTATTACTGTGGCCTTTGTTCCGTTGTTGTTTTGTTACTGTTTAATAAGTGTTCTTTTGTTCTTTCGCTCTCCTGTTTTGTCTGTAGCATGGGAACGACGTTTTTTGAGAGGGGGCATTGACACGTGTACTGGTTTATCTTTTTCGGGTGACCGTTTTTCACCGTCTAGTCAATGTTATCGCCCAGCGCGGGACGCGCTCGCATGTATTGGAAGTTTCTCGACTATTCTCGATGGTTCTTTCTGCTGTCTGTTGTCACCGAAGCTTGTGTAGTAGGAGTGCATATGCGACGCGGTTTGTGTAGAACTTTCTGGAAGACACGCGGGCACCAGCGACTACTCTGGAACCCTCAATGGCTCATGTACAAAAGCCGATGCGCTTGAGCGGTAGATCAGATTTACACGATCGCCAGCCGCTTTCGCTGCTATCGCGTGCTATCAAAGTAACTTGCTTTTGTGCGAGCAAGTTCGCCCAGTAAAAGCTAGTTTCGTCATTCACTGAATTGCAGCTTTATTTTTCACCGTTACTACTACGTGACAATATAGTTGATGCAATATTTGTTCCTGGCAGCTGAGAAGATATTTCAAAGATCCACGTAGACACAGCCATTATCAAGAATGGTTTGACATGCGGAATGAATGACACCGGTGAGACGCCTCTTCAAAAACATTCATTTCTCTTTTGTTCAGTTTTTTCTAGATAACTATTTCAAGCAAGGCTAATTACCCCTTTGCTTTCCTTGGCTTCAATGGCTGTTGATCTGGGTGTGGTTAACAAAAATCGAGCCTTTGTGGTACCCTTCTTCCTTTTCATATATACAAGGTGCTTCACGGAACTCTGCCAAGGACTGAAGAAAAAGTGGTTATCCGCAGTTCATGCAACCTGCGGCATATGGTTTGACGTGATGTGACGCTCATAAAAGTATTTTCTTATATTCCGCCTAATTAGTATTTAACTTAGATGAATTATGCAAAATTTATTACATTAACTGTAGGGCCAAGTGCGTTTCGTGGTGTTGTAGAGATGGTTCACAATGACCGATCGAATTTTTTGTGGCAACGTACATGGTGCGTAGCGATTTTTTTTTTTTGTCTTTAAGGAAATCCTGCGAAATGTGAAATAAACCACGTGACTGGGCTCGTGCACTATCGTATTGCAGCGCTCTCAACCATGCGTCGAGGCTATCGCTTATCAGCGACGACGGCGCTTGGTTTCCTTGTGCCACCCCCAAAGAGTTGACGCACTGTGATGTTGATGCCTAAAGTCGCGGCCGCTCACTTCGCCACGGTTCGCGAGCCCGTTTCTATCGCACAAACTGCGAATGAGAGAGCTGCAATGCGATGGCACACGAGCACAGTCGCGAGATTTTATTTCATATTTCGTGAACTTTCTTCAAACGCAGAAAAAGATTACCACGCAGCATGCACGTGGCCACAAAAATTGGTCAGTCATTTCCGCGCCCCCTCTAGAACACAACAAAAGGCACTTGGCCCTAAAGTGAATATTAACACGTGTACTTATCTTTATCGGGTGACCACGTTTCGCCGCCTCACAAATGTTATCGCACAGCGCAGGACGCGCCTGCATGTAAAAGAAGTCTCTGGAATGTTATCGATGGTTCCGTCCACTGACTTTCCCCGCAACTTGTGTAATCTGATTGCATGTGAGGCTGACGCGAATAGTGTAGAACATTGTGGAAGACACGCGGGTCCCAGCGGTTAATCTGGAACATTCGACGACTGATCTATAAAAGCCGACGCTCTTAACCCGCTGATAAGATTTTAGACAATCGCCGACCGTGTCCGCCGCTACCGTTGTGCTATAAAGCCCGGAATACATGGAGCGTTTTTGAGGCGATTTTCGCCTCAAGGCGCCGATTTGACGCCCGGCGTCGAGAAAAACGCCCGCCGCCGCCCATCAGGACCGGCTAGATTTTGACGCGGCGTGCACGCGTCTGACACTACCGGAAGTGCCTGTCGGAGTCACTTCCGTCTGTTTTCGGCGGGAGCGGCCAGCCGTCTCACCGTTCCTTGCCGTCCCTTGAACACTTCGCGCGCGTGCGCTGGTCAGCACCATGGCTACGTCGGCGAAAGCATACCTGGTAATGTGTATAGACATATTAGTGGGGTATTTATTGCATAATTTATTCATTCTAACCCAAGCAAACAACATATAAGCATTGTTCGTTCATTTAGTGGTAGCGAAAACGTTTTCGCCTTGTCTGGCCACACTGCGCCGGCGTTCGCCGCTCGTACGCCTCATGTAGCCTGGCCGGCGTCCCGCCAGCGCGTTCTTTTTTTTTTTTTTTTGGCGCGCGATAATCGCAGGAGAAAAACGCTCCATGTAGCCCACGCTTTAGTGTAGCCTTTTTTGTGGGCACAGGTTCGCCCAATAAAAGCTAATTTGGCCCTTCACAGTATTGCTACAGTGTTCTTCAACGTCACCACCACGTGACAATTGGTGGAGGTTATTTTCGTTCATGTACCGGACGCCCCCGACAAGCCGTGATTCAAGCCCGGACCGCAAAGAGAACACCAACGTAGTCACGGACCATCGAGCAAGCCGCCGTCGTCAACAGTTGCCCCAGGAGCACGGACTTCTACCTGAGAAGACCAAGAAGATTGTGACCAAGGCAACCCCAATGGCAGCCCCAGCGTCCGCCATCGTGCTGCAGCAGCCCAGGGAGCCTCCCACGTTCCGCGGTTCAATATTAGAGGACCCGGAATTCTGGCTTGAGACGTTTGATAGGGTCGCTGCATTTAACAACTGGAACAGCGACGACAAACTGTGACATGTCTTCTTCGCATTGGAAGACGCAGCCAGGACGTCGTTCGAGAACCGAGAAGCCACGTTAACGACCTGGGAGCTTTTTCGAAGCGGGTTTCTGCAGACGTTCACAAGCGTCGTACGCCGAGAACGAGCCCAAGCACTCCTGAAAACCCAAGTGCAGCTGCCTAATGAGACCACCGCGATTTTTACAGACGAAATGAGCCGTCTCTTCCGCCATGCCTACCTGGATATGTCCGAGGAGAAGAAAGTGCGTCTACTAACTAATGCGTGGTGTAAAGGAGGAACTATTTGCCGGAATGGTACGAAGCCCACCGAAGACAGTCGACGAGTTTCTTCGCGAGGCCACTAGCATCGAGAAGACACTGGAAATGCGGAACCAGCAATTCAACCGCCGCACGAACTCGACAAGCTACGCCGGAGTTCAGTCACTAGCCACCGACGACCTGCGCGAGACTATCCAAGCAGTCGTGCGGGAGGAGCTACAGAAGCTGTCCCTGTCATCCCAGTCTCAAGTGGCTTCGATTGCCGACGCCGTACGTGAGGAGCTCCAACAACAACTCGGAGTAGCCCCTGAATCGCCGCAGCCTCAGCCGCAAGCTATGACGTATGCCGCAGTGGCCCGCCGTCACGTACCCCCTCCGCGCCCACGACAGGGCCCAGTGACGACACAATTCTGTCGTCCACCGCAACTCCCACCGCCAGCACGCCAACCCGTCACCCCACGCGGCATTCCAAGGAAGACAGACGTTTTTCGCGCTCCTGACCACCGCCCGCTCTCCTACCACTGCGGGGAAGCCGGCCATGTGTACCACCGACGCGCATACCGCGACCTGGGATTGCGAAGGTTCGCCATCAACGCACCGCGCCCTCTGGTAGGTGAACGACCTCGTAACATCACCGGCTACCTCGCCGCTATGCTCAGTGGAGCGCTCGACGACCGTCCCGTTCGCCGTCATCAGGCCGCTACCTGTCGCGGCAGCGCCGTCCATGCACTGGCCCAGCACGGGGCCGCTCTGCG
This sequence comes from Dermacentor andersoni, assembly GCF_023375885.2. Lineage (NCBI taxonomy): Eukaryota > Metazoa > Arthropoda > Arachnida > Ixodida > Ixodidae > Dermacentor > Dermacentor andersoni. The sequence goes on from NC_092821.1 coordinate 60,343,843, forward strand.
AGCCCATATCCGGAAAACTAAAAGCAGCAACCGATGGAGGTGCGGTTGCTGTTCGTCGAACTGACGAAGATCCTCCGCCGCCGAGGAAGACGACGAAGAGACCGTCTCGACGACATAATAATGCACGGCGCCGTCCCGACGAAGTCAGGAAACCAAGACTACACCGACGAAAGACGACTTGACGACGCGACGTTCCAACTTCAGTTCAACACGACGCAATCGTGATCCGACGCCAAGACCTAACTGCAACGCCAGACAAAGGACCACCGATCTTGACGTGCTTCTCGACGGCCACGCAGTTACCGCCTTAGTGGACACAGGTGCCGATTACTCCGTAATTAGTGGACACATCGCCGCCCATTTGAAGAAAGTTAAGACCGCATGGGAAGGCCCTCAAATTCGGACCTCTGGAGGACGCCTCATCACGCCGACTGGAATCTGCAGGGCAAGAATAACCACTCATGACCGGACTTACCCTGCCAACTTCGTTATCCTCCAACAGTGTTCACGAGACGTCATTCTCGGTATGGACTTCCTGAACCAACACGGCGCAATCATCGACCTGAAGTCGAAGTCAATAACGCTGTCGGAAGATAAAGCGATACCGCGGGAGACCCCCGTAGCCACCACGCCTTGAGTGTGCTCGAAGATCAAGTGAGCATCCCGCCTCGCTCCAGCATTGTTATTGCGGTCGGCACCGAAACACCCGCTGACGTAGTAGGCGTCATTGAAGGCGACCAATGTCTACTGCTAGACCGTGAAATTTGCGTCGCAAGAGGGATCGCTCGACTGCATGGAGGGAAAACTGAAATGTTGCTGACAAACTTCACCCAGGAGTTCAAGCACATCAACAAGGGCACGACGATCGCGTACATCGAGGAAATTCTGGAAACCAGTAATGCTTTTGTCCTCTCGGATTCCGCCGCATCTACCCCGAAGATCATGGTTCCCGAACCAGACTACGACATTAATGCAAATCACCCCGTGACTAAGCAACATCAGCTCAGAAGTCTGCTCCGACGATACAAAGGCTGCTTTTCGATGTCATCGAGGATTCGACGAACACCAGTCGCCAAGCATCGCATAATCACCGGGGAGTATGCTCGACCACTCCGCCAGAGCCTTTACCGAGTTTCGCCGCGAGAACGCTAAGCTATAAGAGAACAAGTCGACGAAATGCTGCGCGACGATGTCATCCAGCCGTCGAAAAGCCCGTGGGCATCCCCTGTTGTCCTAGTGAAGAAAAAGTACGGAATCCTACGTTTCTGCGTCGATTATCGTCGTCTGAACAAGATCACGAAGAAGGACGTATACCCCCTCCCACGGATAGACGACGCATTGGATCGGCTCTGCAACGCTAAATACTTCTCCTCGATGGACCTCAAGTCTGGCTATTGGCAAATAGAAGTCGACGAAAGAGATCGCGAAAAGACCGCCTTCATCACCCCAGACGGCCTCTACGAGTTCAAGGTTATGCCATTTGGACTGTGCTCGGCGCCTGAAACGTTCCAGTGCGTGATGGACACGGTTTTAGCAGGATTGAAGTGGCAGACCTGCCTCGTTTACTTGGACGACGTCGTTGTATTCGCCGGAGATTTCGACGATCACCTTAGGCGGCTTGCCACAGTACTAGAGGCCATCAAGTCATCAGGGCTCACTCTGAAGCCAGATAAGTGCCGCTTCGCTTACGATGAGCTTCTGTTCCTAGTCCACGTCATCAGCAAGTCTGAAGTCCGCCCTGACCCGCAGAACACAGTTGCCATCGCAAAGTTCCCGCAGCCCACCGACAAGAATGCAGTGCGCAGATTTCTTGGCATGTGTGCCTACTACAGGCGATTTGTCAAGGACTTTTCACGCATCGCTGAGCCGCTGACACAGCTAACTAAATGTGACGTCGAGTTCAAGTGGGAAACGCCGCAGGCCGACGCATTTCAAGAACTAAAACGACGCATGCAGTCGCTGCCCGTACTTGCGCACTTCGACGAGCACGCTGATACCGAAATCCACACTGACGCCAGTAGCCTAGGCCTCGGTGCCGTTCTAGTCCAGAGAAAAGATGGACATGAACACGTGATAGCTTACGCTAGCCGGTCGTTGACAAAAGCGGAAGGCAATTACTCTACAACCGAAAAGGAATGCCTCGCCATCGTTTGGGCTACAGCGAAATTTCGCCCTTACCTATAAGGCAGGCCATTCAAAGTGGTCAGCGACCTTCACGCGTTGTGTTGGCTAGCTAACTTAAAGGACCCTTCGGGACGGCTGGCACGGTGGAGCCTCAGACTACAAGAATACGACATCACTGTAACATACAAGTCTGGACGAAAACACTCAGATGCTGATTGCCTATCACGCGCCCCCATTGACCCGCCGCCGCAAGATGACGAGGATGACGGCGCCTTGCTTGGAATAATAAGCGCGGAAGATTTCGCCGAACAGCAAAGAGAGGACCCGGACCTAAAACGCCTCGTCGAGTATTTGGAAGGGCACACCGACGTTGTCCCTAGGGCATTTAGGCGTGGATTGTCTTCGTTCACGCAACAAAACAACCTGCTCGTGAAGAAGAACTTCGCACCAGTCCGCGCCAGCTACCTTCTTGTTGTACCATCAGCGCTGCGTCCAGAAATACTGCACGCCCTACACGACGATCCAACCGCTGGGCACCTCGGATTCTCCCGGACGCTGTCGAGAATACAAGAAAGGTATTACTGGCCGCGTCTGACCGCCGACGTCGCCCATTACGTCAAGACATGCCGAGAGTGTCAGCGACGCAAGACACCACCGACAAGGCCAGCAGGATTATTACAGCCGATCAAACCTCCTCGCCGACCATTCCAGCAGACTGGGATGGATTTGTTTGGGCCGTTTCCGATGTCAACATCCGGGAATAAGTGGATCGTCGTGGCGACGGACTATCTCACCCGCTTTGCTGAAACTAAAGCTCTACCAAAAGGCAGCGCAGCCGAAGTGGCGAAATTTTTCGTCGAGAACATCCTGCTGCGACATGGTGCCCCAGAAGTCCTCATCACCGACAGAGGAACGGCTTTTACAGCAGCGCTCGTCCAAGCCATTCTGCAGTACAGCCAGACAAGCCACAGGAGGACAACTGCCTACCATCCGCAGAGGAATGGTCTCACGGAACGCCTGAACAAGACCATCGCCGACATGCTAGCAATGTATGTCGACGTTGAGCACAAGACGTGGGACGCGGTCCTGCCGTATGTAACCTTCGCTTACAACACGGCAGTGCAAGAAACAACACAGATCACGCCCTTTAAGCTGGTTTACGGCAGGAACCCGACGACGACGCTCGACGCCATGCTGCCCCGTGTCATTGACGAAGAGAATGTTGACGTCGCTAGCTAGCTCCAGCGCGCCGAAGAAGCCCGACAGCTCGCCCGCCTACGGATCAAGAACCAATATAGGACCGACAGCCGACACTACAACCTCCGACGACGCTTCGTCGAGTACCAGCCCGGCGACCGTGTTTGGGTTTGGACTCCGATACGCGACGAGGACTGAGTGAGAAACTATTGCGCCGCTATTTCGGACCCTACAAGGTCATTCGACGTATTGGCGCACGGGACTATGAGGTCGTGCCAGACAGAATTTCGCATTCACGCCGGCGCCGCGCACGATCTGAAGTGGTCCACGTGGTGCGTCTGAAACCCTTTTACACACGCTGACAAACTTCGTTATTTTGTTGTTTTCTTTGCTACGGGTGTTTTCTTTATTACTTTCGTTTGTATGCAGCATCGGGTCGATGGTTTTCAAGAGGGGGGTAATGACACGTGTACTTATCTTGATCGGGCGACCACGTTTCGCCGCCTAACATATGTTATCGCACAGCGTGGGACGCGCCTGTATGTATCCTTAGTTTCTGGAAAGTTATCGACGCTTCTATCCGCTGTCTGTTGTCGCCGAACCTTATGTTATCTGATTTGATCGCCTGACGCGAATGGCGTAGAACTTTGTGGAAGACGCGCGGGTCCCAGCGATTAGTCTGGAACATTCGACGACTGCTGTATAAAAGCCGACGCGCTTGACCCGCTGATCAGATTTTCGACGATCGCCGACTGTGTTCGCCGCTATCGTTGTGCTACAAGTGTAGCCTGTTTTGTGGGCACAGGTTCGCCCAATAAAATTTTGTTTTGTCGTTCACAGTGTTACTACTGTGTTCTTCAACGTCACCACCACGTGACACTATTTTGCGAGAAATACGGGCATGTCTCCCCGAAATTGCAGCGCTGGTGTCGACATATGCTCGCATGCATATTCCTACTATTGTGATTTCAATAACGTTTTTCGGAAAGTGTGAGGCCTTCTAGATTTCGCTGATGCCGCAGTTCTTGCCTCCTGAACTGCGATCTTTATTTTTCCTGGCGCAGAGGGCTCCGCCGGCGGTGCGTGGCGAAAAGGATACGGGTGCGAGGAAAAGGCGGTCTCGACGGCAGGAGGAGATTCAAAGGTGTCCGAATAGTCGCGGTGTTGTTGGAAACGTGGCGCACATGGACTCACAATGTCGGAGACGTTCGTGTAAGTAGGTGACAGTGACGCGCCACGTGTCCAGCAGGGCCACAATAAAACCAAATCGGACGGTTCTCCTGCGTGCGCGAATGGTCTTGAGGTCTTGATACTGCACACCTGGCCGGGCGAGAGGTGATACGGGTTTGTGAAAATGCGGGCGAAGGGTACCGTAAGTCAGCAGGGCAGGCCTCGTAGCGACTTCGGCGTACGTGAGAGGAGCGGTAGTCGGAGTTTGCCGGGGAGAACGCGGAACGTGCTCGGCTACCTGCCCCTTGATGACGCATTAGAGAGCGGGCTCAAAAGGAGAACTCGACTGGCTGTGTGTAAGCGCTACAGCGAAAGGTGACGAGCAACGTTTTCATGGACGAACTCCTTGATCTGTAGCTGCAGCGAAGCATTATCCCGGGCCACAGCCAAGCTCTACATAGAAGTGGCCAGAGGAAGAGACAGGCTGGTGGCTACGCCTTGTTTGCGTAGTTCATCGAAGCTTTGACAGAGACTGACGAGTTCAGACACTGTGGCCGGATTTTTCGTCATATGGAAGGTGTTTTCGTGAATGCCTTTCAAGATATACCTAACCTCTGCATCAGCAATTTGAGGTCAACGCGGTTAGAGAGGTCGACAGAATCTTCTACAAAACTTTTAAATTTCTTCCCGCTTTGTCGCCCACGACCACGCTAGTGTTGCTAGGCACGAAGCTTGCGAAGGCGCCTGACGGAGGCGCCCGAGCACCTCCGTCACGTTAGTTTTGAAGGCCGCCCATGTTGTAAGATCGGGTTCGTGGTGGCGGTGCCACACGCTGGCGACACCGCTCAAATAAAACTATATCTAATTCAGTTTGTTGGTGTCGTTCTAGTGGTTGTGGATGCTCACCCAGTCGTAGTTAGCGAGCCAGTCATCTACGTCATGGTCTTCTGTAAAATGAGTCGGTCCTACTGATGCAACTGCCCAGGGCAAACCACGGTAGTAAGTAACCAAGGCAGTGTGTTATGGTTGTGGTGGTCATAATGAAGACATAATGAAGACGAGCTGGAGTGTCCGAATGCGAAGTTCCAGATTTCCTGTTTTACGCAGCCCCTCCGCCAAAGAGGTTTTATTCAGGTCGTAGAGCAGCAGTAAGAAACGCAGCACCAGTAGGTAGGGTGCAGCCAGAGAGCGAACTGGGTACGAGCCACGCGATGGCAACGGGGCTTAGCAGCGCGCCGATATTCTTCCTCACAGTGACGTTATTCAAGAATCTACATCTGCATGCAAGGTCAGTGTCGTTGCAGTAAACGTTTTAGCGCTGTATATCAGATGGTTGCTCAGTCGGGTTGCTTTAAAGAGCCGTAGCAATTTTTTCTTTAATTTTAGTGAGATTAGCATTCTTCGCCTATTCCAGCGATTTTGAGTCTGTCTATCCAGCCACATTACGTCGCTTTTCAAGTTGTGACAAAATAATTTAAAGCACCTCGTCGTCAGCACGCTGTCGTAATCATACTGTCCTCATCAAATCTTGTTCATGCAGTGAATATCTTGCCATTGCTGTCATTGCGTAGCCGTCGGGCAATCGACGTCATGCATTCGTTGTTATCTCTTCGTCCCATTACCATCGTGGTCATTCGTTCGTCATAATTCCAGCTTTGTCAACAAATTCTTGTCCTACCATCGTCGTCATGGCATTTGCATGATACACTCGTGCTCACGCCATTGTCCTCATGCCGTCGTCTTTGCGCTCCCGTTGTTCTACCGTCTTCATCATTTGAAAATTGTCATCCCGTTGGGGTGATACTGTCGTCATCCTACTGTCGTCATCCTTCGTCGTTCTGTCGTGAGCACTGCGTCTTCCTCATCTATCCATGCTCATACCATTATATTAATGGTCGACTTGGGCGAGTGAGTATCACAGCAAAGTGAGCATATGAGGAATACAGTCTATGTTTGCATATGGCCGAGCAAATTGAAATTCCACAATTGCCAATACAGATTGTCAATAAAGATGTATTCAGCAATACGGTGTGTCGCAGCGCTGCTTGAATGCTAGTTGGGTTAACGTTGGATGTTATCGTGAGGTGGGCCCTGCCCACTTTCACCTGCTTGGTTTTGCGAGAACATTTTTTAAATGTTTGTTTTTGCGTTCTGCAGCTTTCAGGTGCGAGGTGATGATCTCAAGACTTTGTCTGGTGGGAATGTTTGTCTGTCTAGCTGGTTGAGAAAGTTCTGGCAGGCAAGCCGACCAGCGTATAAATTCCTGTACCTCAGCCACAATAAATTAATACCGAAAAAACTGCTCTAATGAGGATAAATCCCATACATCAGAAATGATTCCTTTCATTCACACTGCGAACATCTCTGTTCACGACTTGTTCTTGCGATTTCTGTCCACTGGTGAAAAAAAAGAACGCCACAGACAACAAACCTTTCGTAAATAGAGCTCACGTACGGGTCCAGTGTTGCTCCAGCTTAGTTAAATATGTATTGCTACCTGTAACTAGCTAGCGGAAGACAGTACCATGTTTGTCATGATATTCGACTTGCCATGCACCCTCGGTGGCTGCTGTTGTTTTGCCTTTCTCTTCATTCTTGCAACAAATATGTAACATCCGTACGTGGCATTAAGCTAGTGGTTTTATTCTTTCGATGAATAGACACAAAATGACTAACTGCACATTAAGACGATATTGAATCATCATCAGCTGTTAATTTTTATGCCCACTGCAGGACGAAGGCCTTTACCAGTGATCTCTAATTACGCACGTATTGTGATAGCTAACTTGAAGTTGCCCCCGGAAAATTACTAATTTCATCATCGCACCGTCTTCAGCCTTCGAGTGAACTTCCCTTCTTTTCTCACCCACTCAGACTAGTCACTGAGACCACCGAACCTCAGCCTAACGCCTTACATTACCTGCCCAGCAGCCTTTTTCCTCTCGTCAACTAAAATATCGGCTATTTTCGTTTGCTCTCTAAATCACACCGACTTCTTCTCGTCTCTTAACGTTACAACTATACTTTTTAATTCCATCGCTCGTTGCGCGGTGTTTAACTTCTTCTCAAGGTTCTTTGTTATCTACAACTTTCTTCTCCACAAGTTAATATATGTAGAGTGCATGTTCGTACACTTTTCTTTTCAATGATAGGAGTGAGCTCCCGGTCATATTTAGTATTACCAACGGTATGTGCTGTAGCCAGTTTTTATTCTGTAAATTTCTTTCTGTGATCAGGCACCACATTGAGTAATTAACCTAGATGAACTTTCTCTTGTACAGATTTTAGAGGAGGACTGTCCAAGAGAAATTCATGTTCTCTTGGAACACTGTTGAACTTCTGTATATTAGTCGTCGACCATACTCCTACAGTTTGCCGGCTATGGTCTTCATATAGTTTCGAACAGTCCACAAACACCTGTAAGCCGTACGTTGCTAGGATTTCATGTCATTTATTTAAACCTCAAAGGCCCGAAGGAATCACACAAGTCATGCACGTTTGATACTGTCTCCTAATCCTTCCCAATCAAATTGCTTTAATATTTCCTCTAAATACCATTGAATAGATTGTGTCTTCTTTCTGGACTCCTGTCTTGGTAGAAATTTTTCCACATTCTTTTGAGACTTAAGGTAACTCTTGAGTTATTATAAACACTAGCTATGATTTTCACGCATACTTTCTTAACTCCTCGATTACGCACTGCCCTTATGACTGCTGATATCTGTGCTGAATAAAATGACTTTTGATTATCTATTTGTGTAATGTCCGTTGTATTGCACTCAGTCGCCTGTGTGATGACATGACAGTGATCCGTTTAGAATACCCCTTTCGAATTCCAGCGTGTTCTCTTGCTTGATTTCCATCTTGTGTTGTCCTAATAATACTGGAAATTGCATTGGTTAAAATGTTATACATATGAAAAAGAAGCTACTAGGCCCAGAACTCTACCTTTCTGTAATGTTTCCTTTCTTACCAATTATTTTTATGTTGGCATTTTTCTAACTGTGTGGTTAACTTTGCTTCAATATCACCAGAAAGTGCGTATAAAGGGTTGCAAGCTTTTCAAGTGTGATATCCCCAAACTTTTTAGTAGCCAATATCTATGTACTTTCTAATATGTGGAACTGCTACAAACATGCAAAACCATCAACATACATGTTCGACTTTATCCCATGTTGTCGGCCGAAGATTTCCATAAAACGGTGCAACTCTGACAGAATTATCGACTAATTTGTGCCTCCAGAGAATATGTCAGCGCACGAAAAATACTCTACAGAGAAAAAAAAAAAGAAGTGTTGAGAAGCTTGTTCGGACTGTGCTGTCGGTGAAGTGTTTTTAGTGTGTTGACTCATAAGGGCCATAGTGTTTTACTAGCCCAAGTTGCAGTCTTATTGAAGACACATCTCAATCTAACTCCGAGAACGCAGTCTCATGATCATCCAGAAGCAAACATTATTTGCGATTGTCGCAAAACTGAAGCCACACGGCGCACGTTCAACGAAGCACAGCATTCGGCACTGCGAAGTGCGAAGACATAGCATACCTATAGCGCTGGCGTTTTCTTTTTGTTTTTAATTTCTTTCTCTCTCTTTGTTTTTGCTATGCGCGGGATTCTGGAGCACGGATGCAGCTATCCCAGATATCGAAAAAGCACGAACGACCATTTTCTGCGCCTTGGGCACACGGTAAGTAATCCCAGGTGGTGAAAATTGCCTGTCTTGCTGTCGGAATTGCCTGTCCTGCTTTCGGGTGTTCAATCCCAAGAACCGCTCAATCCAGACCCCATTCACTACTAAGAGAACTAGAGACAAAAGGATAAGAAAGTAAAATGACTGCGCCAGAACCAGGGAAAAGATAATGGAGGATGTACGAACATACCATCTCCTCTCTGGAGCGCATCCAATCTTGTCGAGCACTCAGACAGGTCGCCCTCATTCGCTGTACAGTCAAATGAGCATTCAGACAAGAAGTAGCCATCAGTGGTGATGGGTCCGTCCTCTAATGGCGGTAGAGGTCTCCACAGCGACATGAGTACGTGCACCGATTTCACAGATCATTTTATGCGACTATACTTCTATCGTGTGCATTTCAAATATGCCCAACACATGCCATAAAAAAAAGATTCGTAGTGAATTGCGAAGAACTAAAAGAGCTTCATTTAAGGGTTTAGCTCTGCATTTTCATGTTTATTCAGCAGCGCAAACCCTACTTGTAATACACTTAGGGATGGTGCAATATTGGGAATATGAACACGAATCTATTGATCACGGCCATTTGATTCTGATTGAATTCAAGAATTCACCATTCGAAATTGTGGAATAATTATTTGTTACCAACACGCGATTCGCCAGAACCCATTTCAGGATGACTGTCGGTGGAAATGCCCTTAGCATTAAATCAACATGCCGACAGAACGACACAACGTATTGCCAGCGTCGAAACGAGTTATGAGTACGAGGGGCGTAGCGCAGTGGCACTCTTCTTTCAGGCTTCATTATGAGCACTCATCGCCTTCTAGCGCGGCCGCCGCTAAGCCTGCGTATGGCCTCCAAATGCATGTCATGCCCGTGCGTCCGAACACTGAGAAACGCGCCTTACGGCACGCAACTTCCTCCCTCACCCTTCCTTATAAACACGCTGCGCCATCTAGTTATGCTGCCTAGATGCTCGCGCGTGGACTAGCAGACCAGAAGTGTGGCACGCCGGTGCGTGAGAACGCTGAGAATTGTTCCTTCGATCGTTCCGCCCGCTAAAGCGTCGGGTTGCTGCCCTTGAGGAACATGCGCGACGTGGGACCTATTCCGGCCAGCATTCGAGAAATTTAGTTTTTTTTTTCTTGTAGAGTGGCAGACACCTAATGGCAGATACCCAGTCACTCAAGTTGACATCGGGGAGGGTCACTGAAGACCAGCACAGACTGACTGCCACATACCCTGTATAGTTGGAGTCATAGAGTTTCATTCAAATGCGATACATACCAAGTCCCGGATCTACATTTACCCTTGCAGGCGGGAAGGAGGTTCGTTGAAGAGCGGTACCTACGCACACTTTGCCACAACTCAGTGACTCAATTAGGTCGGACGGTTAGCCTCGAATCCTGTTCACTCAGGACAGCATTCCTATGCTCCATCCATTCGTCCATGGACTACAGTGCGACCCAGGTAGGCGGGAAAATGGCTAGGTACAAACATACAGAAACAGACTGACCTTCGGAAAGTGCGTGAAGCACTCTAAGAATGCTAACGCGTTAAAAGAGATAACAGTGGTGCTCATTGGAGCCTCGATGTAGACATAACAGCGGAATCGAGTACAGTTCCAATTGGTTGTGTTGCAGGTGAGCTGTGCTTATGGAACATGGGCTCCTGTTGCTGAGCTAACACACGGACTGCTCCGTAATTTCTAGTTTCTATTAAGAATGACTCGGTTTCCGGAAGCCTAAATGCAAATTTTATCTCTCAATTTGCTAGTTTGAATTTCCCACCATGCTTACCCCCTTTTATACAATGTTGGGTGCTCTAATATTATCAGACATATATTCTTCAAGGAACAAAAAAAAAACCTGGTTGCGTGCAGTATTCTTGTTTTATTAGTACATTGTAATTGTGCCCGAGACAGCTAAAAACAATGGTCTCTGATTTCAAGCTTCTGAACTGTTTGTTCATGAAATTGCGGACTGTATTAGTTATCCGCGTCTGATAATAGATGTAAGCCTCATTTTTTACAGTGGACTGCACGCTAACATCATATTCAACATTTTGCAGATATATTGACAGTCCATGTCCAAGTCAATCTTCTCCAGGTCGCCCATTCTATTCCAGCTATGAATGTCTACATGTGAAGAGAGAGAGAGGGAAAGAAAGAGCGATGCAAATGAGAGAAAAGCAGGGAGGTTAACCAGAGTTTAAGCCTCCGGTTTGCTACCCAGCACTAGGGAACCGGAAAGGGGAACTAAAGACGAAAATAAAAGCGCGGACAAATAGAAAGGAGTGAAAAAAAATCGACACGCGAACATCTAAATAACAGGTTATAGCCTAATGGAGTGGCATATTGAGCATGCATAGAAATGTAAGCGCGCGAACATTTCGGATTTCCGGTTCCAACGTGATAGAGGGAGGAATCACAATCGCGCGTACATCTGCAGAGCGTCAAAATGGCACAGCATTAGAGCTGTTGCTTTACACTGTAAGAGTTATCCACAAATAATGAAAGATAGAAAGAAAGAAAACAAAGAGACATAAAACTTCTAAAAGGGTTTATAATTTTCAATAGCACCAATATAAATATTTTTATTTGCACAAGTGAATGCGTTGCAGTATGCCTGATGTCTAGTGAAAATGGCTGATTTATTTGTCCTAGCCGAGTGATTGCAACGTCAAACAAGACCAAAGGCTTCAATTAAGTTTGTGTGCCAAAATATGTGTTATTCACTAAACGATACCAAGAGAAAGAGTTTCGATGAACATATGTACGGTCCTAATTAATGTGGTGTGGTCACCTCTAGTGGCCGGACCGCCGCTAGAGGTGGCGGTTCGGCCATGAATCCACCATGCCTATTGGCACGCACGTCCGTTAGCAGGAGTGAAGGCAAAGGGTGTATTTTACATTATTAACACTGGCTCCAGAAACGGAGGCCCACTCCACGAAGGAGCATCTTAAGCGTTTGCGTTCCCATTCGGACACGCCAGTTCATCGTCACTGCATCAAAGGTCTCCGCGTTTAATACACTCGCCGTGCCTAAGAGACTGGGGCCAATTACAATCGCCGACTCGGTCGCAAAATCGCGTCCATGACGTCGCACTATTCCTCCGAACTCCGCGTCTTATGTTCCACCTTCGCCTCGCATATGGCGCAAGCGCGTAGCAATAAGGGGATCCGAGGCCGAAGCTATTCCCACCGTAGCATTCGACGTAGGCCCTTTTCATCAACTAGTTCACGTTGTCATGTCCAGGCAGTGGGTTCTATTGTAGACCCGTCAATTCGACGTGAACGCTGCGGCGACTTCTTTATAGGCGCTAATGAATGGAGGCTGCCTCGAGGTAAAGTCTAAAGACCGCTCATCGCCATAGTCCATAGTGAGACGTAACAGCTTTTTGGAAATATATAAAAACAAGTAGAACCGACGACATTTCAGCTCCCGCCTTGAAATCGAACGGCACTACTATAACGAAAACGCAGAAAAGATTGAATTGTTTAATCTGTATTTTAGATCAGTGTTTTCGGAGGAACCAATGACTGACGCGACCACATCACTTTCTTCTAACTATGCCTCTGACCGTGGCATGCCTGAAATACACATCGATATACGTGGTATCGACTGTCTTCTGCTGGAATTGGGCAGCTCTAAATCTATGGGTCCTGATAAAATTCCATCCTACATTCTAAAGAAATGTCATGGCATTGTTGCACAACATCTCTGTTTCATATTTCAAATCTTGTACGAGACTGGGTGGTTCCAGAGGACTGAAAAATGGCGGCTGTTTATCACATCTTTAAATCAGGAGAAAAGAAACTGGTGGAAAATTACAGGCCTATATCCTTAACTTCAGTATCCTGAAAGACTTTTAGCACATATTGTATAGCCAATTATTTGAACACTTTGAATGTATTAACTTTTTTCTTACCTCACAGCATGGTTTTCGTAACGGTTACTCATGCTGAATTAGCTGAATTCTAAGGCCCAAACAATGAAACGTTCCTTTCCTTCGAGCGCTTCCTAACCTTACATTAGGCCTCCTTACAGCGAAGGACCGATGGAGGAGGCAAGCGTACTCTGAAATCTCCCTTCGCCCGTACTCACGTAAGGAACGGTTGCCGCGCGCCTGGGTTCGAGATTATCTCTTAAAAGCTTTACGCGTACACCATTATTCAATAAAAAAATGTTGCATCGTCGCACAGTCTTTAAATTAAAGAGCTAATATAGAGAAGCGCGGACGCTTTCTTCTAGTTTTGTTTACTAAACTTTAAAAAAGTCGCGCATTACAGTGCAAAACTTGATGTGCTCCATCAACGCTGGCACACCGGCGTCGTGCAGCGCCTAGCAATGCCTAGCAACGCTTTCATGCCGCACGCGTGACTTAAACGAACATGCCTGGCAAGACGTACCGTGCTCGCGCTTTTCCGCAGGTGGGCGACAGCGCGCATGCGCAAGAAAACGTCACGGGGTTAAGCACTGAGGTGAAGCGCTCGTTCAGGGCCAGGAACGGCGTAAGGACGCATGAAGGTAGCCTTGGAGCTACCTTATGCTGAGGAAGCACCAAAGAAGCCTTCACCGAGGGCCCCTCAGTAAGGAAGCTTTCAGAGTGACATAAGGTAGCCTCACCGCAATGAAGGCTTCCTTACTGAGGTAAGGAAGATTTCATTGTTTGGGCCCTAACACTTTATATGTCTTTCCCTTGATCAGAAGAAACACGTAGATGCGCTATTCCTTGACTTTAGAAAAGCGTTTGACATAGTATCTCATCACTTACTGAATATTTACGTAAGGTCCTTGAACATACATAATAAAACCCGAAACTGGATTTGTAACTGTCTAAATGGTCGTAATGAGTACGTGGTTCCTAATGGGTGTAATTCGGCACACATAACCGTGTCTTCAGGAGTGCCCCAGGGCAGCGTTTTGGGGCCACTATTATATATTAAGGCGTAAGCCTTTAGTGGCTTATGAGTTTCGGGGCGCAGTCCGTGGTGGACGCAGGAAAGCGGTGATCACACACCGGCGAGGGAAGCAAGGAGAGGAGGCGCCATGCCAGTAGCGCTGTGCCAGCGGGTGCGTGTGAGAGAGCGGACATGCGCGTTGGGGTGCGCGTACATCGGCGACAAAACTTGCAGCCATATAGCTGTGATTGGATCCCATGCTCGCGGCTACTGCGGCGTCCGTTCAAAGAACAGTTCAGACAACAGCAACAGAGGCAGTCATAGATAGGCTTTCGCCTATCGCAATTTAGCTCAGCAAAGTGCTCATAGATTTTTAATGGCATTGGAGATGACATTGAAGTCCCCCTTGAAATTATTTGCAGATGATTGTGTTCTTTACAGAGAAATAAATTCACCACCAGATGTAACAATCTTGCAGAGGAACCTTGATAAAATAGCAAATGGGTGTATACGTTGGCAAAGAATCTGAATATTAACAAGTGTAATCACGTTCGTTTTTTCAATAAAAAATTCGAGCTTCCGAATACAAATCTGATAACACAACAATAAAAACTGTCTCAGAGTGCGAGTACCTTGGCGTTTACTTCACACCTAAACTTAAATGGAACGTACACAGCCAGCAGTCAGTCTCTAAGGCAAGTAAAATCTTGTTTCTTATTCGTAGAAATTTGAAATTAGCGTCCAAGGAAGTTAAAGAAACCCTTTATTTTTTTGCATTTCAGATCTATCCTCGATTATGCCTCTATGATCTGGGACCCATATCAGGACTATTTGATAGAAGTAATAGAAAAACACGAAAATCAGGCTTCACGCTTCGCTTCCAATAATTACAACCCTTTCGAAAGTATCACTGCAATAAAATCATTGCTGGGCTGGGAAACGTTAATCATCAGAAGAAAAACTTTAAACCTGAAATTCTTCCACCGTTTTTTCTGCAATCAAACTGGCATTGATAGCTGCAATTACTGTCGAAGCCAACTTATGTCTCGACTCGACTCTACCATTCAAAGAAGGTGCGAGAATTCAGCTGTATTACGCACCGTCTTGCGAATTGCTTTTTTCTATAAACTGTGAGTGACTGGAATTTGTTACCGGAGGAATGCGTTTCAATATCTGCCAATAGGGATTTTTATTCCCGTCTATGTTTGTGACAATGCATTACTGTCTTAATTTTGTTTTGTCATTTTCTGTTACACTCAAAATGTTCACTTTTTGTGTACTGCCACCTTGATGTTACTTTCATTTACAGTCTTTGCTTATTTCTGTGATCGATTTAACGCATATTTTTCTAACTGTCCCCCTGTGATAATGCCTTCGAGGCGACGCAGGTACTCTGTAAATTAATAAAAATAAACCACACATTTAGGCTACCCCTGCAGGATGAGAATTTAAATTCTTTGCGAGATAAACGTATCACCAAATGATTCAATGATTAGTGCGTGAGCTGAGTGTGACTGCTATATACTATGACGCTGTTGTTGAATACTGATGCGAAGCCACACCCTGTAGTGTAGAGCAAGAAAACCACTGGCCGTGGTCGTGTTCGCATTGTTGCCACGTTCGCCAATCTATCACACCGACCGATGTGTCGGGCGTAATATTTGCTGGGCAACAGGCAGGCCCGAAACCCACCGTCGTCGCCGTAGTGTATTGCCTTCACTGGTCGCTCTGCTCTAAAATTCTATTGCCTCGTGCTCTGCCTGCTTTACCCAGGTTCAACGACTCCAATCTCCAGTGTGTTGCCAGCAGCAGTCGATGTGGAGAGATCGTGTGGGGTACCGTCTGCAAAGAAGGCTTGGACTTACTCGTAAGCCCGGATGGCCGGTTGACCGCTGCAGCTCACACAGAACTGCTAGATACCGTCCTAGTGCAGTACGCACTCTAACGGTCCGTTTCGCGACGCCATGTTTTTCTACCAGCAGGATACCAGCCCAATCCTCACCGCTGCATCCGTTACTCGGCTGCTGGCGATGGTGTTAGTGCTGGACCGGCCTCCGCAAGGTGCATACATGAACATTGTCGAGAACGTCCGGGCGGAAATGAAAGAAGCCCTTTCGCACCGGCCGCTGCAATCGTGTTGAGTGGACCACCTGTGGGCTGCGGTAAGTGCAGAACAGCAGAGATTAGCGGCGTGCTCTAATTGTGCCACCGGCCTGTACGACAGTCTGCCTCGCAGAATGGCTGCCGTCGTGGCCGCGAGAGGAGAGCCGACAAAATACTAATACCCCGTGCGTTCTGCCAATGTGTCTGTGACTGAGAATTACTTCTTTATAGTAATTTTGGGGGTCAGAGAGTGCATCACGAACTTGCC
Source organism: Dermacentor andersoni (assembly GCF_023375885.2). NCBI lineage: Eukaryota > Metazoa > Arthropoda > Arachnida > Ixodida > Ixodidae > Dermacentor > Dermacentor andersoni. The sequence goes on from NC_092821.1 coordinate 60,360,299, forward strand.
CCAGGAATATTCAGTACACACGTAACTAACTGCGGCACAGGGGCGAGCTGCGTTTCGCAAATTACGTCACAACGCCGGGCGGGCCCACTGTTGTTGAAAAGTACCCCAACAAGCAACGAAATTAGTTAGAATTATGTTCAGGGTCAGAAAAAGCGCCAAAGCTTGTCCCGTTAAGATTCAGTACATGCGAAACTGTGTCACACGGCCGAGGTTATTTTCACTAACTGCGTCACAAAGCGGGGTGCGGCGATCGTGCCCAAGAACAACCGAAATAAGTTATAATAACGTTGAGTCTCACAGAAAGCGTCGCAAACATCTCCCAGTACGAGTCATTAACTCAAATTAACTACCTCAGTACCGCCGAACTGTTTTTCGCTAACTGCATCACAAGTCTCGGTTCCGTGTCGTAAAATCAGAAGTTGGTTGAAGTGCTTCGCATACTGTCAAACAAAATTTCTCACCTTCCTGGAGCCCAATAGCGCAGTGGCGCCATGTCGAAGTGCAGAAGGAACGCAAGAATATGCCGGGAGCCCGACAAACACGCTACATCCAAAAGAGACGGGTGGCTGAACAGGCGAACTTCACTTGCGCAACCAGCCCCGCTGGCTTCGGTTACGTGTCTGGCGCATGACGCATGCATCGAGCGCGCTTGGCGTGCAATTAGCTTGTTGCTAGGTGATGCAAGAAAAATAAGTCGCACAGCATAAGTTCATTTATACGCAAAAGCTTTTTTTAGTTTTGCGCGGAAAGAATAAAAAAAAAAAAAAATAAAACGTTGTCTGTAAGTTCATTTCACAAGTTATTTTTCCAATGCTCACATCAATTAACGGACAGGATTAACACTAGCCGTGACTGGTTTCCTCTTGCCAGTTTTCGGCGAGTGTCCCCTTGTTGAATATTTTTTCTCTATGACACAAGCGCGCCTAAAGCCCCTCAAACGCGCTACGCTTGCAGCGCCCTGGTGGTGCTGCGGGTGACCACTGCCCCGCCCATTGGCAACATGAAGCAGTAAGCCTATACGCCCAAAATGCTCTCACCCTTGCGGTATACCATGGGCGCTATAACGTAAAACTATTCCAAATGTTTCTATTCCGATTCTGCAATCAACCCTCCACGATTGGTCAAAACTTTTTGGACCACCCCCACTTAACCTGTCTGTCACGCGAGGTCACGAAAACCGTGATAGCTCCCCATCTGATATGACGTGTACACAATGATTATGCATGATTCGGTCGAACAAAAGAAAAATACTTATTTCCGATTCGACCCCTTCTCGCCATTAGCCCTCGGCTGTTGGCTAAAAATTTTCAGGCTGCACCCACTTCACCTACCTGTCACGCGACGTCACAAAACCGCAAAAACTCACGCGTCAAAGTGACGCGTACGCGATAAAGATGCATTAATATGCCGAACAAAACTGATTGTCTTCTGAATAGCAGCAGACTGCCCCGTTTTGAAAGGAATAAAAGATGGCTGCCGCCGATCGCTCAGGCACTGGCGACTCGCACCTGCCGGAGAGCATGGGTTTATTTGCGTACAATAAAGGTTCTTGCGTGACCGTGTAACGTTTTCGAGCACTTTCGGCACATTTACCCCCTCATTCTGCCAAATCTTCTTTGCTGAGGATCCGTTTCAGCGTCATTCTTAAGCTTCCGTTGCATGCCGTCGCGATTGTCGATGAGCCACCGCAAGCTAAGTAAAGGAAAGCGGACCAACCGCAGACTCCTGCACCACCCTGTTGATTCGGTTACCGATTTTCAGTGCACTGGCTCGGCCCCATCGAATTCCTCTCCATTTGAGGATGCTCCTCGTCACTTGTCAGCCACTCAGATAAGACAAGCAGCTCAGTGTAGGCAATGTTATTCGTTTTTAAAGCAAACAAATGTGGCCTCCTATAAAAGAGGAGAGCGTTGATTGGTCTGTTCAGACAACCCTGCGGGTGACCGCCCGATCCTTGCGTCGGCGGTTACGCAAATTTGACGTCAGGATATTTGGAATAAAAACATATTGGAATACTTTTACGTTATAGACCTCTGACTCTGCCCAGGCGGCGCTGCGGAGAAACCCGTCACCAGCGCCCCCATCGCAGCCTTGGCGCTAACTGAGTAGTGCAAGGAGAGCTGTCCGCAAGCGAAGGTGCATAGGCCACAAATGACCCTTCTCTTTCGTTTCAGTTGAGGCACGGTTTCCTAAAAATCAAGGACCTGGAAAGCTTCTTCCGCCCATCCACGCTTCGGAAAGGAAGCTCAGCAGGGCGAAGTACGTGTACAATATAAAATAAAGTCTCAAGTGTTATTTCGGCCTGCCGCAGCTCGCAAGTACAGAGAGCATCAGGTTTGTCTATAGGCATATGAGCATAAAAATCTAAGCATTTCAAATTGGTTCATATTGAATATGTCCTGAACACAAGACTTAAGTATCTCCTATATTTTTATGTTTTTTATTGTAATGCTTTGCCTCGCAATTATTTACAGAGAGTAAATCTTTTCATAGCCTTTTCCAGGGCAGCAAACAGAAAACGTTTTCCAAGGCAGCAAACAGCGTGCGATCATAACGAAAGTAAGCTTCCTACAGTGCCTACGCGCTGCATCTTTCTTTCTCGCAGGAGCTACAGCATCGCTCAGTACCTTAATTTGAACTTTTCGCAGACGCTTCGAGCAACAAGCGCGCACAAATAAATGTAAATAAACGCGATATTTTTTTCTTTACACACGTGCGTTACTTCGCAATTACTCGTCCAGTGCTCCTACAGCAACTTCATTGCTCACATTTACAAACGCAGTCGAGCAGGCTCAGCACATTGCGAAGCGTGCTTGTTGTATCGGCGCAGGACATACAAAATACCGAAAGTAGAAATGAGCTCGCGATACAACGATGCTCTAGAACAGGATTTTGAATTCATAAACGAACCAAAATGTTTCGTTAAGCTGACCTGCCAAATCTCTCCGTTCCACTTGTTGAGTCAAGCGGAGGCGGACGTCTGTTAAAAGGTGGAGATATCGATGGCACATAAGCAGGATGGTTCGCAACGTTGTTTTTTCTGTTACCAACGAAGTGGCGGCTGCAGATTCTTGAGTTTTCGCTTGGTTACCACGGTCCTTCGTCAGGGCCACGCAACACAATTACAGAAGAACAAAATTGTCGCACTTTCTCATGCGAGCCGCTGTGTTGTGGGGAATGCAAGTAATCCGATTACCCAACAGGTTGAACGGCCCGTATCCAGCGCTCTCGCCTTTCCCCTTCATACGATCGCGATGGATATCGGTAAAACTGAACGTTGTTATTCCGTCCTTCACGTTCATCGAAATTTACAACACAACACTAGCGTCGATTGCGGCGTTTCTTCGTAGCGCGCGGAGCTATCGCGGTTGCCGTCGTTTCCGCCATCAGTCTGAAGAGTGAGCCAGCAAGCGCTTTATGGCAGTTCAGCGGCGCGTCCGACTACCGAAGAAATTCATAGCTCTCCGTCTGGGTGTTAAATGCGCAAAACACTCCCAATATGGACCAAAATCTAGTTAAATCGTTGTTTCGCAGTCGCTAGCTGCATAGGCGATTTAGTAAGGGAGTCGGGCTTCGCACTACTCAATTACTGCCTCTTCGCAACGGCAGGTGGCGCTACGCGTCTTGCAAAACTCCAGAGTCTGACGTCCATAGGGCCCCATAACGCAACACCTTGCTTCCACGGGCGGCCATGGGCTGCGCTGCATGTACCAGCAGCATCGCGCTCGTAGTGTCGCGTTTCGATCCGTGAGCACTACCTAGTGGAGTAAACGTCCAGCAAACGTTATCTAATGTTTCACGCGTGGCTGACTACCGCCGGTGATGTCCCGTTGGTCGCCACTCGTGGGCCATCGAGCGACAGCTGCGAAGCGACTGGCAGTACTGATGACGTTAGAGCTGGCACACGCCCGGTAGCTAGCAGGGCGCTATCCCTTCTGCCTAGCAGGCAAACGCTCAGCCTTGTTTTCACTGCGAATATACTTAACCATCAGGCGAAACTGTCAATTTTGTTTCTTGGTGTGGGATATCTCGTGCAAAACATTATGATTCCTGCAGTAATCGTTCGAGCTTGAAGGGTTAGGGATCATTAAGCAGACCTGGTATCAGAAATTTCCGTCGCAAACTTCCGACCATTATATATAACGCGCCGACACTAACTTTTTGTGGCGAAGCGGTCGAGGTCTAGTTCCTCCAGGATCGTGTGCGTGCGTAGACACAAAACTCCCCATAAGTAGGCTGGCCCCAAAGGCAGTGCAATGCCAGGCCGACCGCGGCGGAGGTGAAGCGGTCGTTAAGCACACCCCGTATGTGGGGCGATCTCAAAGATAGTGAAATGCCGCGCCGACCAGTGGCGGAGGTGCAGTTCTCTATTGAGAACCCACATACACAGCTTCGCTGGTCATCCTTTTTCACAGAGTGAAAGGGCACAGAGTTTTTTATTAGGTTCATAGAGGCAGTTGATCATGGGACAAATTAGGAAACAGTCCCACCTTAATGTATTAGTTTTTCATTTTTTTTATATAGCGCTTACTTGGCTGTAACTACTAATAATCGAATTTAAATGTAGTCAGACAATATCAAACCGAGCAGAAAATACAATCTCGGTATTAGATAAGATGAAAATGCCCGGTTACTTAGTGCATCACGAAGATCCAGTGACAGCGTTTTCACGCAAGCACTCACATAGTACGTTGCCACGGATAAACGCCAGGAAAAATGATCCGCATAATTACTTACCGCAACTGGCTGCGATGTTCACTATATTCAGAGGCGTCTCGTCCCGGTGGACAGCTGGGCGTCATTTTCCTCATTGCCAGTTGTCTCGGTTTTAATATTGGCTCGATTAAGCGATGAAATTTGATAATAAATATCCGAAATCAGGTGCAATTTTTAAGATATGAAGGCAACCCTATTGAAAAACCCAGTATCTAGTGCCATGCCGAAATATGGGCCTTGTGCCAGGCTGGATGTTGGGGCGCTGGGCAGGAGCGGCATAGTGGGAGGCGCTGGGTGCTGGTACATAATTAACTTTAGAGCGGGAAATACACGGCGCGTAGCCACCGTAATTTTTTTTAAATACAGAAAGCAACAGAGATCGTTTTATTGAAATAAAATATAAGAAGAAACTTTAAAATATTACCACCTGGATTCGATCGTTTGACCTAGGGAACCCAACCCCGGTACTTTACCACTAGACCACGCCAAGTTCGACCGCCTTTGATTTCCAGCTTGTCTACAATGCTCGAAGGAGTTTGTGATCACAGATTACACTCATTATATATGTGTTAAAGTATCCAGCGTTGACACCACATCTTGATCACAGTCAATAGTCTTGTACACGTCCCACACTTTCACAACCACTTCCACAAAATATTCATACAGAGATCGACCTTTAACATCACAGTGTCTGTATGCTAACAGACTACGCCAGACTGCGTACAACCCGAGTAAAAAGGTAACATCCATCTGTTCAAAATCGCGTTCAGAAGGACAAAAACAAATTTGCTGCACAGAAAGCATCTACTTCCGCATGGCACATAAATCCCTCTTTCCTCTAACCACGTTTTAACTCGCAAAGTGCCCGTGTGAAGGTTAAAGAAAAATGTTTTAACGTTTGCCGGTACCCACATATTTTTAGCCCTTTTAAGTGCGTCTGGCACGAGCCCTTAAAACATTAACCGATACAATGGAACAGGGAACACACTGTCAATGAGATCCTTCATTAGACGCCTTCTTTTTACATGAGAGAGATACTCAAGGGAAAATATTTCCCTAAGCAACCGATAGGTCGTCACAACTTCGCGCAAGAACCATGAAATTGTGTAATGAGGGCAAATGGCTGAAAAACAAAACAAATCAGGCATAGTAACTGCTAACATCGTTTGAAAGAAAAAACAATGTGGAAACGAGTCTCTTTAGTCCCTCATCAACATGAAACGTGATCCAAGTTGCTGAAGAAACAAGTGGCGCACCGACGGACCACCTTTCTTTACTCGACGAACCAAATTTTTCCTTGATATTTGCTCCCACGTAGAACACCAAATAAACGTGGCAAATATTCGGGGAAATTTTTGAATGTGCTTACGTGTGCAATACAGTGCCTGCAGAAGATACATGATTTTCGCAGCGACAAAAACGTTACAAATAGTGGCATGTGCAAAAATCGACAATTCGGAGGCCCCACCCAAAGCTTCCGCCATCGCACGCATTTCATCCATTTTTTCGAGCCAGGGTTACTCGCTCGCAGGATGCCTATCCAAAGATGCCCCCAGGTAAGAGCTTGGTGTCGTGAGCCTCTGGATATTTTCAGAAACACCAGGCTTGGCATTCCAATGCTCAGGCCAGACACCAATACTCATTTGCTTATTGATTTCACTGCCACTTTTCTCGCAAAGCCTTTCAGTAATTTTTAATAATGAGCTAACACTCTCCCTATCTGTCGCAAATGGGGAAACGTCATCGGCATAAGCTAGAACACGAACTTCACACGATTGAGTCTTAAACCCCCTGATTTCTGTACTATTAACTATTTTCTACAGAGCGACTCGAAAAATAAAGCAAAAAGTAAAGAACTTAACGGACAACCATGTTGAACGGAAGAGAGTACTTGTATGCGTTGTTAATGTTCACCATTAACAATTAAATTGGTACATCAGTTTTGACATGCGATTTTGAGAACCAAGTCCTACATAGTTAACAAATATAGAGAACACTATGTGGTACCATGTCAGAAGCCTTAGCTATATCTATTTTTAGCATCACTACCTTGAGGAGAGCGCTATCGCAATACTCTAAAATGCTTCTAGCTGTATGAATATCCATAAATATTTTACTATCCCTGATGCCGCATGTCTGATGCGGCCCAAGTAACTTCCGTATAACTACCTGCAGCCTTGCTGCAAGAGCTTTCATTGAAACCTTGTAATCAACATTATTCAGCGTAATTGGTCGGTATCTCGTTACTTTAAGTAATATATTTCTAGTGATGGTGTGCGCACGATTAAGCGATGAAGGTAAAGTCCACAGCTCGAGTGCCTCTGAAAATATCTCATGCATTGCTGTTGTCATATCTGTCGTGAACGTCTTGTAAAATGCCGCGGTAATGCCATCCGGACCAGGAGATTTGCCCGAGCTTAGTTGCTCAATAGCCCTCTCAATCTCTCCCATACTAATATCTCTTTCTAATAAATTAGTTTCCTCCTTGCCTAGCGTCGGCGTTTCGGCCAAGAAATCATCCTCGTAGCCCGGCACCTTTATCTCACGACAAGCCAACAATTCTTGATAGTAACTATCAAATGCCGTCGAGATAACTTTCTATTCTCTCACTATCCTACCATTATATTCTATTTCCAATATTTCATTTCCTCGAGCGTACGCCTTTCCATCTGACAAAGCTCGCTTTGTTGGTACTTACCCCACGAGATATTTTTCAGCTCGTGCACATACGTTCGTACCTCTGTATTTATCCTCCTCTAAGCTTTCTAGTTTTCTCTTAATGACTTGCAGTTCTTGCGTGACCAAACCCAGATTAGCTGTTTCGATTCGCAACAAGTCTTGAAGCTCCTGTCGTAGACCCTGTTCCTATTTTTGAGCTTGATACTTTACGTGCCCACCTCTTTCTATCGCGTTCAATTTTACCCTTTCTTTAGATACCTCCAATTCCTCTGCGGCACTGCGTAGTGTGTGATTAAAAACTTTTCTATTTCTTTTTTGTTTTATACCTGAACACGTCATCTTGATTAGCTTGGCGTTCAATTTCCACCTTTCCTATTCAAGCTTTCTTTTTGCTTTTGGCCGATCTTTAACGTCACTAAACAATGATCACTAAAAGAAACAGGATCAACATCGTAGTTCTGACAAAGATGCAATCTCCGAACAAACATACACTCGATGTAGTCGTGAATGACTGGTGCCTTGAAATTATTTGAAGTGTCGGTGACTTCCGCCTCTTGCGTACTGTGCCAAATCACTTAAAGAAAATTTACTCACGCATTTTTTTAAGAAAAGCAACACTTTCATCATTTATACTAGCAGAGGTTGAACGATCTTCCTTATTAAGGACACAATTGTAGTCCTCGAACACGATCAAACACCTCTCAAAATCAAAATACATACTCAATTCGCGAAAAAACAAACATCTTTCATACGTATCTGTAGGTGCGTAGACACAAATAAATCTAACTTTCACCTCCCCGTTAGAAAGATCACACAAAACAGAATGACCTTGCAAGCAACTTGTAATCATTTTAAGAACAATGCCAATTGAATTTTTAACAAACAAGATACACCCAGGTGATGTTCCCACCGCATGGCTCACGCATACATTGTACCGTAAAGAAAATTTTGCTACCAGGCTTTCGGTCGCCTCCTTTCTGCTAACCTTAGTCTCCTGGACCGCAAGCAGACCTAGATCTCTTTCTTGAATTATGCGCTTGACATGATATTGCTTGTGACTAGCCCCTAGACGCCGTACATCGAGCGTACCGACGTGTAAGGGTGCAGGTATACTAAACCGCGCGAAAAGCGATGGAACGAAGAATGCTAGGCATAACTTTATGAGACTGAAAGAGAGCGGTTTGGATAAGAGAGCAAATGGGTATAGACGATATCCTAACTAACATTCAGAGAAGAAAATGGCACTCGGCAGGTCATTTAACACGCAGATTAGATAGCCGTTGAACCATTAGGGTGACATAATGGGTACACAGAGAAGGGAAGCGCAGTAGACGACGGCAGAAGACTAGAGGCGCAATAACGTAAAACTATTCTAAACCTTTCTATTCCAATTCTGCAATCAGCCCAAGGCGATCGGTTAAAAACTTTTTGGACCACCACCACTTAGCCTGGCTATCATTGGACGTTACGAAAACCGCGATAGCTCCCCATCTGGCATGACGTGTGCGCACTGATTATGCATGATTTGACCGAACAAAAGCAAAATAGTTTTTTCTGATTCGAGGTCCTTTCGCCATTAGCCCTCGGCTATTGGTCAAAAGCTTTCGGGCTCCACCCACTTCACCTGCCTGTCTTTCGACGTCACAAACACAGAAAAACTCACCGCGTCAAAGTGACGTGTACGCGTTATACATGCATTAATAGGCCGAACAAAACCGAGTTTTCTTGTGAATAGCCGCAGGCTGCTCCGTTCCGAAAGGAATAAAAGATGGCTGCCACCGATGACCCAGGCACTGGCTACTCGCACCTACCGGAAATTATGGGTTTATGTCCACATAACAAAGCTATTTGCATGGCCGCGTAAGGTTTTCGAGCCCTTTTGGCACGTTTACGACCTCGTTCTGCCAACTCTTTGGTGAGGATCCATTTTAGCGGCATTCTTAACCTTCCGTTGTATGACGGCGCGATTTTCGACCAGCCACCGCGAGTTAAATAAGGGAAAGTGGACCAATCGCAGACGCCGGCACCACCCTATTCATCCGGTTATCGATTTTCAGTGCAGTGGCTCCACCCTATCAAATCCCTCTGCACTTGAGTGTGCTCCTCGCCTCTTGTCAGCCAATTAGATAAGACAAGCGGTTCAGCGTAGGCAATGTTATTCATGTTTAAAGCAAACAATAGTGACCTCCCATGAACGAGGAGTGCGTTTGATTGGTCTGTTCATACAACCTTGTGGTCGACCACGCGATGCGTGCGTCGGCGGTTACGCAAATTTGATGTCAGGAGATTGGAATAAAAACATTTTGGAATAGTTTTACGGTATAGGGCCCTAGGTGCTGCGACGAAATTAGGAAATTTGCGGGTGCCAGTTGGAGTCGGTTGGCGCAGGACAGCGGTAATTGGAGATCGCAAGGAGAGGCCTTCGACCTGCAGTGGACATAAAATAGTCTGATGATGATTATTATTATGATAATGACACTAATTATAGTAATTGTAAGCGCAGACCAACAGTACAACGCTTACCGTGGTTTTACTCTCTAGTGGGAATACCTGGGTGTTACTTGTCGAGTCCCTGACGCCGAACCGGCGACGATGACGCCGACCGGACTTCGGGGACATATTTTTTACCCTTGGCGCGAGCAACGCGATGCCACTGACGGTGCAGGCGCTTAACCTTGCTTTCGGTTCTGTCATCCGTCAACTTCGGAATGCCTGCTCTGCGACATTTCCCGCGTCTCGCGGTCGCCCCCGTAGCGGCTGCTTTATCTTCTGCTGTAGTGGTCTCAGTGCTGTCGCAAATGTCTTCCTCTTCACTTGCTTGACTTAAGAGCAATTGCTGCTGCGTGCAGCTTATTTCGGCACGTTCCTCAGTTGACTTCGTCAAGTCCCGGCTGTCAGGCGTTGTCCCTCCAACTTTCTCGCCGTCTGTCTCCCGGGGCTTGTCTTCGCGTTCCTTGGTGTTACTGTTCGGTGCAGACTCTTCGGCTTCCTCCACATCCATGATGCTCTGTTGGACTTCATCTGTTGGGAAAGTCGTTTTAGTCACCCTAGCGTAGCTCCTTGCAAATTATTTGCTTTCATGTCCGAACACCCGGCACACACCACAGCGTGGCGTCTGGCAGTCCTGTCGTATATGTTCTTGCCTGCGGCACCTCAAGCATAGTGGTGACCGACCCGGGACCACAAGAAGGGCGGTGCAACTTCCAAACTTGAAAAGATGAGGCAGGTCGTCAAGCTCAATAACTTCCTGAAGTCTCATTCGCACGGCTCTCGTCGTGGATGTCACATGTTCAAAGCAGGTGACGGACCAGTTGTCGTTCGAAACGTCAAGGACTTCACCAAAGTTGCTCAACGCATGCAGAAAGGTCTCAATTTGGACAGCAAATTTGACCCAGTGTACTATCACGATGACGTCTTGTTGAATGGGGTCAATCACAGCGCAGAAGCCGGCCTTGAGTTGAAGCCCATCCGTTTTCAACCAATCATCCTTGTAAGCCTCGCTGCACAACTTGACTAGCCAGATGTGGTTTATCTGGAAGCCTCCTATACCCGTGATGTTCTTAATGATACCAGCTTCCTCCAATGGCTCTCGAAAATCTTCCAGCCGACATGGGGTTTTTGCGAGGTCACCGCGCAAAAAAAATTCACTGCTGCATGTTCTTGCCAGAAAGCAGTGTTGAGAGCAATATCTTATAATCCGAGGATGCAGAAGAAAACTTCTCATTGCAGCCAACAGTGGCCGCTGAAGAACCTCGCACGGAGCGAGCCACATCACACGTCCATCCTCCTCGAAAGTCGAATACGGAATCGAGACCGCGCCAACTTCCTTATATATAGCAGTCTGTATCATATATGCATGACATTCTTTCTACACCGTGTCAGCACATGGCAGAGTCTGAATAATTTGCCATATTAAGACCCAGGTGCAGTTTTAGTTTCGGAGAGACGGGTCTCCCACAGACGTGGTGGACTCGCTATCGCCCCTCAACTATATCTTACGCCTGCATCAGAAATAAACAAAAATAAAAAATTGTTCGTATTCAACAGTATGCTTGGAAGTGCCTCAACATCGAATTTCGTTTGCGATTGGTATTTAAACCTTGAAAAAAGTTCTAAATGAACCACCGACCCGGGACGCTGTATGGGCTGTCACTGACGATTTTGATAGTAGTTTCTTGTTCTTGTCGCAAGGGATTTGCAAGATTTTTTTTAGATCAATGAGCTGTTTCAATCGACATGTCTTTCTAGTCACATATATTTCTCAGAGAAGTGTAGGCTAGCGCTGGCAGCCTTCGGCGACAGCACATATACGAATGTTTATGACGCGCTTATCGGCGCTCATCGCTTCTTGTTCGGACACTGCAGACAAAAAAATGGTTTATTGAAGAAAATCAACGCAAAATCTTAAATATAGAGTGATTTATCCTTGTTAGAGTTGATTCCTCTGACCAGACGGGCCGATAGCGTGCAGAAGAATTCAGCAGGTAAGCTACGCTTAAGCTTCGGTGGAAGGGAACGATCTCGGCCCGGGTACCTGGTGAATGCTGAAATTTGTGTATTTGAGCCCCAGAATCTTTTATTCATTATTTTTGAGTACTCTAGGGAAAGTCGAGGCACACGAATCGCCTAAGCTTTCTTATCGGTGCGATAATATCCATCAGTGGCAGGCTTCTTGGGGGTCCGCGCAAACGCGTCTGATGGACTTCTAGGTTTCATGTCCACTCTACAACACTGCAACAACGGCAACAACTGGGAGTCATCGGTTGCGTACAACTTAGTAAAAAACGAGGCGACATCTGCGTTTGCGTGATCTTGTTCAAGAATATAGCTATCCGCGCAATGAAAATGGAAATGCAAAAAACAAATGTGAACTTCAGTGTCACACATGCATACATGAACAGGACAGCTCACACACCTTTATTTTAAGCTCCGAACCGAAGTAAACATTTATCGCCCGAATATCTAGCGTCATTTCGGACAAGATGGAAGAAGAAGAAGCCGGAGGGAGCGGATGCACATCACGTCGGCTCCGTATTCCACGAATGTTCTTGTAGCGCAAATCGCCAAAAAGCCACCCGCTATTGCACGCCAACGGACTCAGCTCGTTCCCAGGAACAAGTGGATACCGAAAACCAGGAGGGATTCCCATTTTTCAAGCCTCTACGACAATATTTTGGCCGGACCTCGTGGCGGGAGAGCCGCGAGGCCACGCGCCGGAGCCGGCTTCCTCAACAATTGCCGATCATTTTCTCAATGATGGAAGTCACCGTAGAGGGGTGCAGCATATCCCAGGAAGAAGTGGATACAAGCAAGGGATGGAAGGATGTCAGACACAGAAGATCAGACCGGCGAACCTCCCAACATCGCGAGAGCACCTTGTCGCCGACGCGGCTCGACAAGCGTAACAATAACCCATGGAAAGGCAAGCTAGAGCAAATACGCAAGGCAAGCAGAATGCCACATTTGCCAAGAGGGGATTACAAGATTGTGATCAGACCGCGTGGAGGACTCAAAATATCCGAGCACGGTATAGTTCCCCTCACAGCTGCGGTACAAGATGCGGCAGACATTCCTCGAGACGAAAGGGAGGAGGACATTGTCTGCCCCAACAATTATCAAAATATCCTCATCGTCAGTACATCGGATCAAGAGCGTGCAAACAAATATCAGGAAGTAGCACGTATCAAGATTCAAGACATGTTTTACGAGGCCAATGCTTACGAGACAGCGCCTGACATGACGGCCAAAGGAGTCATCAGAGGAATCCCACTCGACGAGGGCCCAAGAGACATCACAGCAGCGGTGGTTACGAGTAAAAACCCAACGGCGATAGCAGCAAAGAGACTGAGTAATACTACCACAGTGATTGTGCTATTTGAAGGACACAAAGTGCCTACGTACGTCCGATACAGGGCAGCGCTACTCCCTTGCTCCCTGTACAGGAAACAAGTGGATTTCTGTCACCAGTGCAACAGACTTGGACACAGAGGAGATGTATGTCCCAACCCTGACAACAAGATTTGTGCGGGATGTGGAACATCAAACCCAGATAAAGGCCACAGGTGCCAACCTAAATGTCAGTTATGCGGCGAGGACCATCCGACCGCAGACAAGACGTGCAAAGCCAAATTCAAAAAGCCCTTCATCGTTAAACAGATACAATGGCACAGACTGCAACGAGAACGACAAGAAGAACATGAAGGCGCTATCTCAAGAGAAGACAGAGCAGAGTCTCGCGGAACGCCTGGCCTCCTAAACGCCAGGGAACGACGCTCCAGATCGAGAACAAGGTCTCCCTCCACCACCAGATCATTATCCCGGTCCGGCTCCAGGGAACCGGGGACACGATCCCGATCCAGGTCCAGAACTAGGCCATCCTCTTCAGCAAACCAGACTAACACGGTGAGCTGGGCAGACGTGGTCGATGGCGTGCGCCCGGGGGCTGGTGGGGAGACTGCCATTAATAACGAGATCAAGCAACTAAAACACGAGAACGCGCAGTTGAGGATTTTGCTAGCACGTATGAGCGATGAAATCAAAATTCTGAAGGAAGGAAAAAGCCAAACAAATCAGGTACCTCCCACTCCACACGCGAGCACGAAAGAGCCATCTGAAATCTCGGACAATAAGATGGACGAAGGGGATGACCCCCCTCCACTCAAACGCAAGGTCCAAGCCATCAGTGATAAACAAGATACCGCAGTGGTAGATAAAGCATTAGCCGATATTCAAAAGACCCTAGCAGAAATACAAAAGTCAAATGAAAAACAGGACGAATTGATGAATCAAATGGCTAAGGCAATAGCAGCAATTATGAGTAGATTAGACATCCTAGAGGCAAACCAGTCACCAGGTAACGGACTCCCCTCCGTTGCCTCCGAAGCATCACAATCATTACCCACTTCACAACCACATAATTATATAAGATCAGCTTCTCTGCAACCTCCCGTCTCCCTCCCATGGTCGCACCCGAAATGCGGCGCGCTAAAATAGGGTTCAGGATATGGCAGTGGAATTGTAGAAGTTACGAAAACAAAAAGTCAGTTTTGCAGCAGTATTTAAAGGACAAGGATACACCGGACGTCATAATTCTGCAGGAAACACACGGGATTGCAAAGCTAGCAGGATACAGATCTTTTGGCTATGCCGAAGGGGACACCAGGGCATTAACTACGCTGGTAAAAAGATACATAACTTGCGTGCAGCACAACACAGGCATAACGCACATTGACAATATTCTATTGGAACTCATCCCACAAAAAAAGACAGGACGTAGCTTATTTATTCTCAACATTTATAGCAACCCCATGCTACATAAACACAAATTCAAGAACCTATTCCAGAAAACACTCAGACTTGCTGGAGAAAATCCGGTAGTTATAGGAGGAAACTTTAATGCCCCGCACGCCACGTGGGGATACTTATATACCAGAGCAAAAGGAAGGGACTTATGGAACGACTCGCAAGAATTAGGCCTCACGCTCGTCACAGACCCCGCCACTCCGACCAGAGTAGGCACGGCGCTAAACAGGGACACAACCCCAGACCTAACCTTTACCAAGAATATTGAAAAGGCGACGTGGCACAACACACTGGAAGATTTGGGTAGTGACCACCGCATATTGGAGTTACACGTCAGAGAAGGGCCGAATAGACCCAAGGAACGACAGATAAAATTAGTAGACTGGGAACTATTTCGTAGAACGCGAGAGACGAAACAGCAACGATCAATCGCAGACATAGAACAATGGACTAAGGAGCTCAGTGATGACGTCAAAGCTGCCACAAAAATAGCACCACCTGAATCTAACTTGGATAAATGCGACAGCAGACTTCTCCACATGTGGGAAGCTAAGCACTCGCTTCAGAATAGACTTAGCGGTCAGAAGCATAACAGAAAGTTAAGAAAGCGCATAGCACTCCTCAACAGAAAAATAGAAGAACATGCTAAGCAATCGACCAAACAACAATGGGACGAGATATGTAATTCCATGGACGGACAATTAAGCACCGGCAAAACCTGGCACCTGCTCAGGTTCCTGCTTGACCATGACAATAACAAGAAAAATCACATGCAAGCCATTAATAAGTTCATAGACGCATATGAGGGTACAGAAGAGGAATTTCTCAATGAATTACAGCAGAAATAATTAAACCAGGCACCCCCTTGCATCTATCCTAGCTACAACGGCAATACAAACGCAAAATTAGACGAGGAATTCACGGAGGCAGAAATCCGCGCGGCCCTACAAAAGTTAAACACCAAATCCGCCCCAGGCCCGGACGGTATAACCAACAAGACTCTCAGGAACCTCGATGATGAATCGATAGCCAAACTAACAGAATACATAAACGAGTGTTGGGTAAAGGGAGAAGTGCCAGCTCAATGGAAGAAAGCGACGATAACGCTTATTCCAAAACCTGGTAAGAAGCTTGAGATCGACAACCTCAGACCAATCTCCCTGACATCCTGCGTCGGAAAATTAATGGAACATGTAATTTTAAACAGAGTAGACAACTTCTTAGAGGATAATAACATATACCCAGATACAATGATAGGATTTCGCAAAAATCTTTCGACACAAGATGCTATGCTCCAACTTAAGCATCAGATAATCGATTATAAAACGCGCTCGACAAGGGCCATCTTGGGCCTTGATCTTAAAAAAGCTTTCGATAATGCCAACCACGCAACCATATTGGAAAACATCGAACGAATAGGACTAGGGCAACGGACGTATAACTACATCAAGAGCTTCCTATCAGATAGGAAAGCAGTCATCTCCGTCGGAGGGCTCAAGTCGCCCGAGATCGACATAGGGGGGGCCGGCACGCCGCAAGGCGCTGTTATCTCGCCGATGCTGTTTAATCTCGTCTTGATGAGACTCCCCGAAAAATTAAATCACATAGAGTCCCTGAATCACACAATCTACGCGGACGATATTACTATCTGGACCTGTGATGGCAGCGACGGATCAATAGAACGACTGCAGACTGCAATTAACACAGTAGAGGAACACCTCATAGGAACAGGCCTCACATGCTCTGCAGAGAAATCTGAACTTCTATTGTACCGCCCCACACTTAGAGGCAGGCCTCCCAAAGGATACGACAGAAACAAGGCTCATGAGGAAATCAAGCTACACACCAAGAACGGGCGGCATATCCCAATAGTCAACCAGCTCAAAGTGCTGGGTCTGGTAATCGAGAACAAAGGCACAAATAGGGAAACCGTAAAGAAGTTAGACACAAAGGTAACAAACACCATGAGATTAATCAAACGAATTACTAACAAGCACCAAGGTATGAAGGAAGAAAGTATCATACGGCTGATACAATCATTCGTAATCAGTCAGATCACATACATAGCAGCCTTCCACAATTGATTTGCAGCTGAAAAGCGTAAAATTAACAACATGATAAAAAAAGCATACAAACTAGCACTAGGTATTCCCATCAGTACGAGCACGCATCTCTTGCTAAGGTTAGGACTCCACAACACACTGGACGAACTCATAGAAGCACAACAAACATCTCAAGCAGAGCGACTAACCAAAACCAAAACGGGACGGCATATACTAAGCAAACTAGGAATGAATTACCACAATTTATACGGGGAAAAGAGGACGATAACGAGAGAAATTCGTGACAAACTCCTAGTACCAAATATACCCAAGAACATGCATCCAGGTTACAACGACGGCAGACGCAAGAGTAGAGCAGATAAAATTATCCGAAGCTTTGGGTCAGACGACAGAGCAACCTTCGTAGACGCTGCTGAATATCCAGACAGAAATAGCTATGTAGCAGTAATCGTAGATCACACCCAAAAACTCCTTACAAGCGTATCAGTTAATACCAAACATTCCGAGACCGCAGAGGAGGTAGCCATTGCACTAGCATTGGTCTCCACGAATGCTCAGTACATCATTAGTGATTCTCAAGCGGCCATTAGAAATTATGCAAAAGGTAGGATCTCTCCTGCGGCATGGCACATCATCAGAGTCAATGAAGCAAAGTTCTCCAATGCAGAGAAGAACGGCAGGCAATTGCTCTGGTTCCCAGCGCATACGACTCCAGACATCCCCGCAATCAACCTCAACGAGGTAGCACACCGCGAAGCTCGAGGTCTCACTCGCCGAGCTGAGCAAAGAGTGACTTCCATCGGTCAGGAGAACGCGGAGGAGAAAATCTGGAGAGAAAAAGATATATTAACAAGATTTAGCGATATTACCAAATTCTATCAAAATCGGAGGCGAGTATTACCACCGCCTCACACTAAACTGAACAGAGCGGAGTCCGTTACTTGGAGGCGACTACAAACAGAAACTTATACGAGTCCCGTGCAACTAAAAACTTTCTACCCCGATATATACGAGAGCGATATGTGCAAGCTCTGCAAGTCTGTTAGAGCCACCCTTCAACACATGTTGTGGGGTTGTGAAATATACCAAAATAAAATGGCAGTCTCCCCATAAAATCTACGGGTGCGGTGGTCGGCCGTGCTGCTCAGCTCAGAACTCCAAGACCAACTTTGGGCCGTCCAGCGAGCCAAGGAAGCCGCACGGGAGCAGCAGCTCCCAGTGGCCATCTAGGCGGCCCCAGGCCCGGGCCTCCCAATCGCCGGATTCCAAATAAAGTTATCACACACACACACATTTCGGACAAGAGAATAGTATCTAGCGATGAAATTCTATGAAGCATAATATTCAACCGCGTGTATACTCCTTGCGTACTGTAACCAGTGCGGCACAAACGCAACCATCGTAGTTTCCACTGTGAGCCAGCGATCGGCACTGAGAGCCTGCACGCGTACAGCAATAACCAGTGCACCCCAGCGTCATGGCAGTGAGACTAGCGTCCCGTCCAGTGTCACCCAGCTCTTGTCGAGCGTTCTCACTAGTGTCCCAGTCTCTCACACCGAGAGCCAGCGTCCCCAGTGCGATTCAGTGTCAAAAAAAAAAAAAAAAAAGATCACAGTTCCGCCCGAAAGGCGAAGCCCCGATTGCGATAGGAAATTAGTAGATAGCTGTACGAAGCAATGATAGTAGTTTTAGAGGCCGTATAAACTTGCACACATTCACTTACTAACTAAATTAACAATGATAGAACGTGTAAGCGTGACTCAACGAGGATGTGTAAAGAAACAGACACACACGGGCAGCTCTGTCTTTGCGTTTCTGCTTCTTTCTACGTCCTTGTTCAGTCGCGTTTACACATAATATCATGAGTTCAAACCAGCTAGCCGGTCAACGTGTTTTACAGGTAAACAGGGCAGCGCATAGGTAAACATGAACAGATCTCGCTCCGCTCAATGACAGCGGAAGCTGTCTCTGAAAATGATTCTTTAGACTCATTCGCGCAGAAAGACAGGACGTCGAACGAAGAAGGGACACACAATATCCGCAAACTTCAACTGGATTTTCTTGTGACAGTGACATATTCATACATACATATATATATATATATATATATATATATATATATATATATATATATACGCTTACACAATCAGGAGAAAACAAGAAGGCAAGAAAACAACAAAAAACGTGCGAGAGCTGCATGGACACATGTGCTGGTGAAAACAATATTTGTCACTGTCGTACCGTTTCATCATTCAGAAACCTCAGTTTCTCATCACTTATTGCTACAGACTGGCACCCACATATCTCTGATCATGCCGAAGAACTTCTGCGGCCTCTACTATCTCCCTGGTTAACCGATTTATGCGAGAAAATAATATCGTGAATCTCTTACAGATATGATAGCAACCATTGCATGACTTGCAGTGTTCTGCCATGTGGCCTTCGATGCCTTGCTTTTCCTTCCCGCGATGTTCTGTTAGCCGCTCATTTACGCATCCGCCGGTTTGGTTGATATAACACTTACCGCAAGACAAGGGAATCCGATATACTACCCCTTCTTTGCAAGCAACTAACTTGTTTTGATGCTTTATCATTCATTTGGTTTTTTATTCTTATTTGGGAAGCTTTTCCTGCAAAGTCTTTCAAGTTCTTTCAAGTTCCTGCAAAGTCTTTCAAGTCTTTCAGGACTTTGACGTCAGAGCGAGATCCTAACTTCTGCAGGTGAAGCGAAATTTTATGGAAACATGGAAGAACAACAATTTCTTCTTTTCTTCTGGCTTCTGTTTTCTTTGAATTTGTTTCATCCTTGCCTCATCTTTCTTTTTGCTGTACATGCTTTCAACGACTGCTACAAGAACCTGTTTTGGGAAACCTGCCGCTTTCAACCACAAAGTCTGCGAGTGAAAACTTTGCTTCATTTAGTGATGGCATGACTTTTCAAGTGCTTTCGACAAACATAAATCCGCAATATTGCTTTAACCTAGTTTTGAGTGCGCAGATGAAATTGGAAGCAGAAGCTTTTTTGTTTAGGCTCATATATCCGAAAGGGGTGATTTGGTTCAAATACAGTTCTAATGTCAAGAAACTTGACGCTGTTGCGCTCAGGCATCTCGTGAGTAATACTCAAAGGCTCTAGACACCTTTCAGAACATGTTAAAATAGTTCCACGGTGAAACGGTATGACAGTGACAAGTTTTGGTTTCTCCGGCTCATGTGGCTGTGCAGTTTTCGCACGTTTTTTGTTATTTTTTGTTGTTGTTTTCTTGCCTTCCTGGTTTTTCCTTATTATGGAAGCATATATATATATGTCGCTGTCACAATAAAACTCAGCTGAAGTTTGCGTGTGTTGTGTGTCCCTTCTTCGTTCGACCACCTGTCTTTTTACGCACATAAGTCTCTAAAGAATAATGTACAACCAACTTGCGCAAAACGTAACGCTTCTGTCTGTGAAAATGCTGCAGTTAGGAATCGCGGCAGCAGCTGTGAGCTAATTGACCTCCGTGGATCTGTCACTTCAACGCGAACGAAACGTCGAAAGCACAACGCATACGAAGCTACCGGCACTACGCGCACTCTGCAAACATCGCAGATCGCATTGAAGATGAGGCTCGCGCGGCGGCGCACTTTAGCCACGTCCTAGAATAGCTTAAAGATGCACAAGCGCCGCCAACGCGTGCCAACGGCGTCCGCCAAAGGCGCCTCCTACGGTGTCCGCGATTCGCGTGGCCAACGCTATTCTAGTACACTATTGGCCTCGAGCTCCACCACTGGAAAAGCTGGCGCCACCGTCGGCGTGACGTGCTATTAGGGATCACGTGGACATAGCGGCCGCGTGGGCTGCTTCGGGAGCGCCGAAGCGAGCTCAAAACGAGAGTTTAAAGTCCCTCGTACGCTGCGGTCCTCATTTAGTGGCGAGATTTCCCCGCTTCGAGTGTCTCCTTTACAACGCTTGAAAGCACTACAATAGGTAGTGGCTGCCTTTGAAGGCGCGCAACATGGTAGGCTACTGCTTGGTGCCGCAGTGCCGGACGTACGCAACGGAGCCTCGTGTCAGCCTTATACACACGTAGCCGCAGGACAAGAAGCTGCGTGAAGCTTGGCTCGCGAAACAGAAAATCGGCAGTCATCGGCTACAACTCGGGTATGCAGCAAGCACAGACGTGAGGAAGGTTTCTGCTACGGCGACGGGTCTGCGATGTTCAGAAAACGCGCACTGAGACGCTCGCCCGAGTCCGCTGCCCGACTTATGTCATGAAGGTTTGGTCTATGAACTTGTCGGCGCTATAGATACTGGCAAGTTCACTGGAGTGGAAAGGGAGCGGTAAGAAGCACATTAAAAAAAGCATGGCATATGGAAATGTTTGTGTTATGCATTAATGCACTGGATTACAAAAAAGAAGCAGCCGGAAATCGCACGCTGAGAACACCGAGAAACATACAGTGCGACGCAACTCCAGAAATAATATAGAAACGTCCAAGAATTTAGAAGAAAAAGAAAGATTGAATCGTCGCGACGGCACATCACAGTCCCCGTAGGCGTCGAAGTCTTTACAATGAAATTATTTTTGAACAGCTTCGATAGCGCCCACGCAACACTGGTTGCTTGTATACTGTCAAATGCTCATGTTCTGTGGCCTAAAGCACATCGCACGGTGCGATAACGCGCACGCGGCAAAAGCGAAACAGTGCGCGGACAAGCTTGCAGACGCGCAGTCGGTCGCTGCGAATCTGTGCGATCGCTGCATTTAGGCTTCATTCTATTACGCTCCATTTAATTATACAAACACTATAAGAACATATTTCACATAGTTTGCTCTCAGCGTTTACCTACCTTTCACGCAAAAAGCCGGTTCGGGAAACTCCATCGCGGCGACCGCGTGCAGTGGCGTTCACTGTACGTATTCGGTAAAGAGATAGCGTCTGTAAACGATTCTGTGCTTTCAGTTTGCCCAAGATTATTATTTAGACAGTAAAAAACTTCTCTCGTTTCGAAAGTACTTACAGAAATGTCCGGGAGAGCTCGCGCGTGGTGTTTTCAGTGAGCGCTGACAGCAAAACCTATGAGGAGCGCGCCACGTGATCCCTCATACTACGCCAGCGAGGCGCTTCCGATAGATGGCGACTCCATAACTCCTCGCCGCCAATAGCCAACGCCTTAGTAGGCGCCGCAATGAATCCACTCTGTATGGAGCGGCCAGCAAGGAGGACATAGAGACATCCTCGCAGCCGCCGGAGAAGAGTGGCCCTCCTCCCTCGCCTGACCACCCTCGCCTCGCGTGCCACAAGAGACGGCACGCATCCTGGCCGCGTTCCTCGCTCGCGCACGCGAGATTGAACCGCCATCGCCGGCTCACCCTCACACGCTTTCCCTCATACGGAACCTCACGGCGACGCAGGCGGCAGAAATGCGCCTGGGGTGTCCATATAATTGCAATCGCAATAAAAACGCGCTGGTTTCACCCGGGAAGGCACTGGAAGACGCTGGTTTTTTGCAATGGGGAATATATTTGAACATGTATCCATCTAAATGGGCGATATGAACAAACGCCCCAAAGGTTCTTACAAATTGTTAAATGCCAAATTTCGTAATAAATGTGTTGAAACTAACTGGTAATTCGCGGCAAGTTACGTCGGTCTTGCTTACGAACTACTCTGAAAAAGGCCTCTTCTTTACGCTCATAGTCAAATCTTTTTATTGAGAATTGGCGTATTCTAGAGCTAAGTGCGAGACCACAGATAAGGTCCCGGTCACGGTGGCCGCATTTTCATGGGGGAGAACGCAAAAACGCCCGTGTACCGCACGTTGGGTTCTCGTTAAAGAACCCCAAGTGGTCAAAATTGATTCGTAGTCCCCCACTTAAGCGTGCCTGATGATGATATATTGCTTTTGGCACGCAATAACCCTATATTTAGTTGCACAATAACTACATTTAAGAAATGCCCTAAATACCCATCTCACTGCTCGTGACAGCGTTAATGCGTTTAGCATTGTGTACCGACACACTCTGTTGCCAACGCTGAGACGCGTGGTCTAAGAGGGGTCGGTGCAGCCGGTACTTCTTTCTCCCGCTTCCCCTTGGGCACGCGGTGGCATTTGGCGGCGCCACCGCGAACTCGGATATTGGCGCCTTTGTAAATAGTTATTCAGAAAGATAGCCTGTGTTTACAGCGCGTCCCAACTATTATGCACCAAGATTTCAAAACATATGCGAATGCGACGTAGATGGACATGACGAAGGTAATGTTGTTCTCCGTCACCTCGAGATATTGAGATTATTTCTTGCCTTCCGTGTAATTACATAATTAGTTTTAATTATTCTTAAATGTCTCAAATATTAAAATCGGACGGAAAGTGGTAATGATAAAATTGCAGAGCAACATGAAAAGCTCCCGATACACCTTTCTGCTGCTCAATACGTGCTACTAAAAGTGTTTTTCCGAGCCTGCCTCGAAGGTGCCTCTAGCGGCCAATCACGCGACAGTTTTTACGTGTATTCGTAGGCTGCTTTTGCCTTGAACCTTCAGAATAAAAGCGACAGGAAACCGGAACGTCCTGGCCAGGCAGCCATGCGCAAGCTCGCGCTCGTATCCCGACCGCTGACGTGCTGCGAACGGACGCGGGCATACACAGGTCTCGGGATAGAATTTCGTGGCCTGGCGAAGTCACGAAGAACTGGAAAATGTTGACAGGTTGTCCCGGTCGGATTAAGGACTGGTGGCTCCTATCCGCAACCCGAGAGCCCCTCTTCAGCTCGCGATGCAGTAGCCGATCTCCTTCTGGCGTGTCTTCTTGGAACTCCTGCCCCATTTCTACAACGCCCTTCCTCTTCTTGTTCTCCTTGGGCCTTGTGTGGGCACACGAGTGGTTCTTTCGAACTCGGTGTGTTCCACCAAATGGTTCATTAGGGCGTCGTCGACTTCAGTCGGATGGCGGCCGTTTCTTTTGCTTCTTCCGTCCAATGCTTGTCCTCGTTTTCGTGCTCCTCATTTTCTTTCACCAATAAAGCACTTAATTGACGGGCGCGCGCTCGTAGTCCCCACTTTCTGTTTGTCCTTCAAAGCATTTGGCCCCGCACACTACACTCACTGCAATGCATCGTTTATTGTTTCATTGCGCGATTCCGTTTGTAAAAGAGCCAGTCAACAGCACTTCTGTGGTGGTAGTATTGATGGCTCCAACGGTGGTGTGGAAGGAAACTGTTCTCCTCTTCTGATACCCGGATCCTTGTCCCGCAGCTACCAGAATGAGAGAGGCGGTGGGCATGGAGGAGTGTTATCGACAGCATTCAGGCATTGGTTTCTTCCTTTGGCAAGATACCGCGTCTAACGGAACGCGCACCGTAGAGAGAGGAATCCAATCGCCTTAAATGAAGGATGCGTAGCGGTGCTCCTTCGTTGACACGAGTCAGCACGTAAAATAAGCATGCGAAAAATTTTAAGCGGCGCGCCCCATCTCTGTTTGCCTCAGCAGGATCGCAAGTGTGGCCGCAGAGTAACAAGATAAAGCGGTGCGCGACTGAACATGAAGATGCACTTTGTTGCCAAATCGGCTATCTGTGATCGTCTCTCTGTGTAACTCGTCGTTATCTGTCGGCCTACAGTCCCTTTTAAAATACCAATTACCCGACTGTGCTGTCGAATCCCATTATTCCTTTCCGCCTTACTATCACTCAAAGACATGCCAATCACTTATTTCCTTCGATCGCTCTTTGGACTGGGCAATTGTATTCTAAGGTTCAAACAGAAGCATGCTGCAATCCTGCGCAAGCAACCATACGGCGTAATAAGAGGCCAACTTAGCGTTATGCTTCTTAGTTCCCAAGTAGCGCTTTTCCACAGGGACCTAAGTGGAATGCTTAGTTGCACAATGAATGTAACGTTTCTTTCTTTCTCCGCATAGTAAAAGCGGGACTTGCATTGGGTCTTATTGGAAGATATGTTTCTTGAGGCTTTATGTATGTAGCTGAATTCCAATCACACTCCTTCAACTTATATGCTTATGCAGAGAGTGCGGCGAAGTCGCGGTAACACGTCAGCTTGAAGCCCAAACAGTCCTGACATGTTTTTTTTTTTTTTTTTTTTATGTATCTCCCTTGTGGCGGAGGAACGACCACGCGAATCTATTAAGTCTCGTATTGCAACAACTGTTGCGAAACGACCGGGCGAGTTCAGTTGCGGTGACGCAAAGTTTCATCCATATGCCTTTGTCTTACCCCTTCGGTAACTGCTTAATGTCACGAAGCAACATTATATTTATGCGCCAATATGAAATCAGTCCACTCGCAATCCCTGCGGAGTGTCCCCATTTTATGTTGCTGTGTCCTTGTTAGAATGATTTCCCACAAATTTGAGAAAGGGTGTGACAACTTTGAAAGGGTGAGAAACTTCGAGAAACAGAGGGGCCCGATTTTCATTAATCATATCAGAAGCCAACAAACAAAGACGCCAAGGAAAACACAGGTGAAATTACTTGTACTTACTGATTGCATTAAAGAAATTATAAATTAATGGCAATGGAAGTGGATGAAAGAACAACTTGCCGCAGATGGGAAACGATCCACGTCTTCGCATTACGAATGCGATGCTTTAACCAATTCAGCTACCAAGGCGCGCTTTCCCCATCCACTTTCTTGGGTATCTATGTGTTGCTACTATAGAACTAGCTTTGGGAGTGTCAGCCACCACCACTACTCACAACTCTCGATGGTGGAGATGGAACGTCCTTTCTGCCACAAGCGTGAAGTGTACGTGATCTTTCTGAGGGAAGCCAACTGGTCAATAAACCCGCACATGATACCTGAAGGCATCAATGTTGCAGGATTCGTTATGAACGAACAAGAAGAAAGGGGGTTAACCGAGGGGCCTGTTTTTTTTTTTTTTTTACATATCATTAGACGCCAACCAACAAAGACACCTTAGGAAAAAGATAGCGAAAATTACTTGTACTTACTAATTAAATGAAAGAAATGGTAAATTATTATTTAATTCAATCGGTAAGTACAAGTAATTTCCCCTATGTCTTCCTTGGTGACGTCGTTTGTTGGCCTCTCATGATATTCCCATGACTTTGTAATATGTGTACTTGAAGCAAAAATAGCGATAAAAAACTCACTGACGATTGCGATACTCCCTAATGCGAAACTTGAGCGCCGCTCCACACGTTTCTTCATTACATTGGCTTCATTATATTGACGGTATATTGGCTGCCAGCGAGCACCTGCCTCGTGCGGCACGGTGCAAATGGGCCGAAGTGCGGTGCGACTGCCTCGCTAATCTGCAGATCACGAAAGCCAGCGCCTGGGTGACGCGTCGTCCCGATTCAGAGCAGCCGCCTCCGACAGTCCTCCCAGATGACGCGCGCTGCTCTGGCGACATTTCGTAGCCATCATCGCCCCACTACGCTTTTTAACGCGAGAGCGTTAAGGAGTGCGGTTCACAGAATATTCGGCGTCGGCGTCCGGCGTGCCGCGTTGGCGTCCACCACCCGGCGTCTGTCATCGTTCCGGCAAAAATATTTTGAACTCCTCCCATACCCAGGACATCCGTGTGACACAAGTAAGTTGCTGAACTAATTGAATTTCACAAACTAAAATCCGTTGAGAAATCGTCAACTACGACACACACAACCTACAGACATGATAGCTCTTGTATTATAATTTCACTATACGAGAAAACATAATTCTGCTACACGAAAATTCAAAGAACCCCCCTTTCCCAGCATTTCAACAATCCACAGACCGCCCGCGGCGTCCGCCATTTGCGCACGCCGGCGCGTGTGTGTATCGGGGGACACGGGGCGGCGCGCCTGGTTCCTTTCAAGGCCTCCAGCTGGCACTCACCTTCCGCTGCGTCGCGGCCCACTCAATAGGCCGTGTTTCTGCCACAAAGACCGCCTTCGTGCGTACCGTTCGCGGCCGGCATTTCCCAGTAAACATTACGGTTACATACGCTGTAGTTGCAGGGAAGAGAGGAAGCAGTCAGGAATCTTTCAATGTCATTGCGTTCCACCCTTAAAGGCGAAGCTTAAGCTACCTGCAAATTTTACTTTACTGGGGTGCTATGCAGGATGCGCCGAGTTTGGCCAAACTCGGGATCTTCCCGAGCTCTGGCGACACCCCAAGATGAAAGCACAAATGGTACCGAGACACACTTTAGTTTTCGACAAGCCTTCAGTTTCATTGGTTTATCTGATTCACTCTGGGTGGCTATCATTCCTTGGGCGTTGCCTTCTGGGCGGTCGACAAACTGGGACTCACGTGATCATACCGTCGGGTCATGGTCGTGCCTTCTTTCACTTGTTTGTCGTTCCACCGGGTGCATTACACGCACAAGCGAGTTAGAAAACATATAGGTTTAGCACAATATTATTACCGTATTTACTCGATTCTAAGCACCCCCTTTTTTTCATGATCGCGATGCCCAAACTGAGGGCGGTGCTTAGATTCGAAAAATCTAGAATGACCCCCCCCTCCCTCTTTTCGCTGCGACATCACGACGAGATGGGTGCGAGAAATAACATTTTATATTGCAAACATCCAAAAGAAAAATCGGTGCAGACAGTGAACCCACCGCTTGTGTCGGATGCTCAGTCACTCTCACTGCCGCTCACGAGTCCGCGCGGCTCTGCAGTCCGGCTGTGCGGCAAGATTGCGCCGCGGACGCCGTTCCACCTCGGGACTCCGACTGCTCCGGCTCGAAGACAGAGCGAGCAAGCGCGCTTGGCGGCCTTAGCTGCGCGATCTTCCTAACAAATAGGGGGGTGCTTAGATTCGCATGGAAAGTTTTTTTCCCCAATTTTTTCGCGAAACTAGAGGGGGGTGCTTAGAATCGGGGGGTGCTTAGAATCGCGGAAATACGGTAGTTAGCTTAACGTGGTTTAAAAGTATTTTAAAGCTTACAAGATATACACTGAATGTGTATTAGACTAATTTGTAATTTAGTACGCTTCGCATTATACCACGAGGGAACGCTGTGGTGGCGTCATCACATGCTATCAGCGGGCGAGCACGGCGGCTAAACATCGAAGAGGCCCAGTGTAAACAAACTCGCACAACGAGCTTGCAGTGCGCGACGTAGTGATCAGGATCGACGATGGCCACTATTTCTTGGATAGTTCTGTTCCTCCGTGAGCAATCTTTCCATGCACCCCGAAAGACTGCGAATAGCTTAGGCGATTTTACAGATCGCAACGCGCACCTACTGTTCACGGCGCAATCCTGAACAAACTTATCCGGTGTTGCTTCTGTGAGTGCGCTGAGTTCCTCCAGTCTGCGTGACTGCGAGCGTCACGAATATCGCATAGTGTGTGCAAAAGGAAGACAGCCGATATAGCTACGATGCCGCAAGGAGGTGGTGCCGACGATGGATCTCGCAACCAACACAGTGAAGGAGACATCGACAAACTTCACATAAGTATATTTCTACTGTTTCATATTTAGCATATAAATAATGCACGGATTACGTCACTTTCGTAGTAACGAACTGAATGTCCAGCAGTTTAAAAAATGCATTGAGAACCAATGAGTGTTCGTGCTGTTACATGCACGCAGGCCCGCGAAAATATGGAAAAGATAAAGGTGAGATAACTAACTTGGTGAGATAACAGAAATTCACCAGTGACATTCAGCCCGCAGAATCTATGGAAGAGTATCTTTATCCAGCTGAAATATCTATAGCAGGTACTGATATAACGCAGGAAACATATACAAAAATTTCATGGGATGAACAGCACATGGGAGGCATTACCGAATCGTGATCGCCACGTTACCGACATCCTTGAAAAATGTTTAGAATCATTGCATTCTACCGGTTATGCAATATGGGACATAAACCTGGAGGTTAACAAAGAAACTTGAGAAGTCGAGGACTGTGCAGAAAGCGAAGTAACAAAAATTGTTGGAGATAGCATTAAGGCAGGAAGACAGTGGCGTAGTAAACCGTGGCAACTGATATGCTAGTAGAGATTAAGAAAAAAAATGAAATCGGCGGGCAGGCTATGCACGTCTTCACTCACTTGTTGCCAATTCATAACAGGTGATTACATAAGTGCGAAAGAATGGATGTCAAGGAGAGAGAACTGCCGCCGAGGATGGTAGAAAATTGCGTCAGGGGACAAAAATATGATGTTTGTAGGCATAGGATGCAATCAGCTCGCATAAGACGGGATTGTAGGGAGCGGCATTGGTTTTGCAGTGAACAAAAATAGGTTTGTGGTGCTGACAGTAGAGACTCGTGAAGGTTCGAGGACACGTCAGCTGTTGGCACACTAATAAACATTACAATTGGCTCTGAAAAATACAACCCGTTATGAAAAATAAAGCAACGTTGTCCCGATAAATTGTTTTATTATGCATACAATAAAGGCTTCCACAGTTAAGGGCATTCAGTACTAATAGTGCAATGAGCATTTTTCTTTGTAAATAATGGTTTATATGCGGTTGATTCATTAAAACAATCCACTTTTTTTGCAGCAAAACATTCTGCTGCTGGAGGCACTCAACCGCCTGGTGGCAGTAGGCGAGCGCCAGGCACGTGCTCTTGAGAGTGTGGCAAGGTCCAGAGGGCTGCTCTGCAACAGTAGTATCAGTGCCCTCACTGCTCTCCAGTCGAGCCCCCAGAACACACCTTATAAAGGAGCTTTCAGTTTATTATTTTGTTTGTTATTCAAGAACATGAATAAAGTTATTGCAGTAAACATTGTGCTGTGCATATTCGGACACTTGTAACATGCACCTGATGTCTCTTCAATATGGGCAAAAACGTAAGACAACCTGTGCCACTCTTGGACCGTGTAAATGAATAAGACACTAGTGCAGCATACATGTCATTGTGCTGTTTGTTCTTTCTATGTGCAAGAATACAGTGTGTGTTGATTAGCCACAAGATGAACGGTGTGTGTATTTCCCAATGAAAAGACAGGAAACGGCATGAGCTTAATAATGCTATCACCTATAGACTGTGCATATGAATGCAACACTCCCCAATTTTAACTTGCCATTACATACATGTTTGATCCCACATATTCTTTAACAATGTCATATATTTGCATGTACTAATTTTCACACAGCTTAAGCCTTTGCGTAGCTCACTTGTGATGTACCCATTTCATAGGCCAAATAATTGTACACTTTGTCCTTTTGTGTTGTATGAAAGGGGCATCCTCTAGTCGGATACAGCTTCAGAAGGCAGGAGAGGCCCCGCCCAGATGACCAAAGCGCAGCAGCTGATTGCCTCCACGTCTAAAGAAATAGCCCCTCTCCAACGAGCGGGTATTAGTGCGTCCGGCGGCACGACGTCAGTGTAGTGTGTGTGCCCATTGGTGCAGGCTTGTGTTCACCTGCCGTTGAAGTGGAGATTCTGCGGCCTCCTAAAGTTGTATCTGACTGTAGAATCATGTAATTCCTTGCACTGGTTGAATAAACTTTAGCAACTTGATAGCACACAATGATCAGGAACAGAAATCTATAAAGGCACCCAAGCAAAGCTGGCTAGCCACAGTTCCATAATGAGGGTCTGTAGAAAGCTCTCGCCAAATATTCCCATGACATCCTTGAAAAAGAGGTGGTGTTTGGCACTTCTTTAGAATCAAAAACAGATTACAGTGAATGTCGTGTACCACGTTAAAACAAACTGAGCTTGGTTATCTGCACAGTATGTAATGGAAGCTTGTGCTTCACATAGGAAACAAACTGCTCATTCCAGTACAATTGTCGAGTTCGGTGTGGCACCTATTATTTCATTAGTGTCAACATAAAAATTACACTTTTCAAAGGCCATTTATTTCACCATTATTTTTGTATGACGGTTCTTTCAATCAGTGGTTGTATTTCATGAGCACGTGGATTTGAAAGCAAAGCTTTGTTTGCAAACCTTGACACTTCCATAATTGTGTGGCAAGGCACTGGCATGTTGTCGAATAGCTCACACTTCCTCGGTCCTGCACCAAAGAAGCTCAATGCTCTATTTGAAGTTGGATCGCGCAACAATTCGATGGCACACAAAGAAGAGTAACACACACAGCAGAGCGTTCTGCTTTGTGTATTTCTCTTGTGTCCCGTCGAATTGTTGTGCAATTCCACTTCAAGCTTCTATAGCAATACACCCAGTCTTCAACCTCACCAATGCTCTAGTTCTTAGGCAACAATGGCACACATCTTTGAAATGTCCCAACACGAATTAGCTCTATAACAAATCACCACAAGCGTAAAATTTTGCAGCACAGGTGTATGAACGTGGCATATTCTTTACCACTAAACTCCCAAGAATCAAAGGGGCAAGCATTAACCAGCCTTACTGCTGCCGTTACCATCATCATCATGACACCAATGGAAAGACAGTGCTGCGTTTCAGTAAAGGGAGTGCCGGAGGGAAAGGCGTGACAGCGAGGCTTACAATAAAAATAGCAGTTACAAGACATGTTCAATGCCAAACTATGCTGCATTTAGCTCATCCTACTTTGGCATTGCGGCAAGCTTTTACACGTTTGAGCATGTCACGTTTTGTGTAATCACTGCTCTAAAGCTGTACAAAAAGTCTATTCGCTCTGCAATCTTTATTTTTATCATGACGGGTTAAATACCCACTTTTCATTGGCATCTGCACCACATTTCTCCCGATATGTAATTTTGCCTTGGTGGTTCATGACATCTTTACACACGCCGACTTCTGCAGAGCATTGGATCTCCATTATGAGACGAAAATATACGATTTGTCCATACAGAATAAGGCTGCCCCCCCCTCCCAAAAGAAAATACACTGAACCTTTGGCACATGCACCAACAGTGAGCACAGCAAACACTCTGAAGTATTTTCTTCACGCAAGCCAGCACACCAAGATTCTCAATGCATTTTCATTTTGCAATAAATGCATAGGCACAACCGGCATGGCGCAACACCCGCATCTCGCACTGCGACGAATTGTGCAGTGCCTTGCTGTTTCATAGTGCGGCCGATAGATCACGCATGACCAAAATTCAGCATTATGCATACTAAGTAACTTGCACTAAGTAATCTCATAAAGAACTCCAAGTTCTTTATGAGATTAGCATTCACAGGGTACTTCGCACAATTTGTGATATCAATTCATCTATTTATACTTCATTAACCTCTTTCCCCAAAAAGTGAGCCATTTGGAAGGCACCCTGACAGATAAGTAGAACAATCGGCAAAAAGTCTGCAACCAGCGAAAAAGTCAATATCATATGCTGCCGCATGTGTGACGTCGGTCACAAAATTGAAGTAGGCTACACAGAAGTGACAAATTTGGCAATGTGGTGTGTCTAGACATTGCTCCAATGCTAAGCACAGTAACGATGACATTGAAGGCGCCTTAATTCCTACGTACGTTCCGTCGACACACCCGACTACGTTCGTAATGTTTCCGCGAAGTAAGTAGCGTTAATTTATAAATGCCAGCTCAGCCGCAGTCTTCGGGAAAGCCAGCCACCGCTTCCGCATTGCCGCATCAATAAGCGCATCAGACACATCTCTGACACAGAGGCTCACAGTAGTTTGATGACGTAAGGTAACGCTCGGCGCCGACGCTTCCCTGAAAACTCCCAGTCCCGTAGAAACGGAGGGCGCAGAGGACTTTCTCTTCGACAGTGAGCGAATGAAGCCCGCCACGCTGTCTCCACAGACGAGAGTCTTCGCCTAGCTCGTCACACAGCCAGCGCACTGATGTCTTCGACGGGCGAAATTGACGCTGAAACTCCACGGCGGTCATGTGCGTGAACGGGCCCAGGCTGTCATACTGACGCTTGCTGCCGCTGGATGCAATGACACAGGCTGCTGCTGCCGCCGCCATGTTCGCGAGTTGAACTCGGAGGGGGTTTCGCGATGTACGAGTTTAGCACGAGTTCGCCTGTCAATCAAAGCCAGAGGTCACGCCCCGCGCGAAGCATGTAACTCTTGTGCGCACACCCACCACGGTTGGGCCACGCCCAACTTATCTTTCGGCAACAGCGACGCGGTGCCAAGCTGAGAGGCATAAACAATCTTCACCACCGACATAAAACACGCACAACGCACTGTCATCGGTGATGTACTGCGCACCACTATCAAAAACAAAGCGTTGAGTGTCGCTGGCGTATGTATATGTCTTCTCGGGCTGAGATGGCCCCACAGCATGGTTTCATTGCCTGCATTGTGGCGACGTAGTGCAGAGTAAATAATTATTGGCACGTCACTGTAGCTGCTTGCAAGGTGTCGATGCGCCGAGTGGGACGACGATGCTGAGGAGTGCGTATCACAGCAGTCGTTTGAGATGGCTGCTCTGTCATCGGTGATGTATCGGAGCCACAGCGTCGTGAACACGATCAGCGTCCGAGAATCGCTCGCTTTTGTAGACCCAGTGCAATGGCATTCTTTCACCACAAGCACTGCGCACTCAACAGTTCCAACACCTTCCTCAGTTCGAAGTCATAACTGCACACAAGAGCCCTCACCTGCCAAAATGCGATTGCTGCGGTGTCGTTAAGATATCCTTCTGCGATCGCTGCTGGCTCCAGCATAGGTAATCCGCCAGCACCTTGGTGTGCACAAAACACTCAAATACTACGTATACATGCGCTCAGAGGCACTTTCACTGGGCAAGCGATGACAAGCGATGAATTGTGTCGCTGGGAGGCACGCACTTCTTCGCAATGCATCGCCGAGGCTTCGCGCACCAAGATAAACTGGTACATTTTCACTGAACTGCGTTACTACGGACACTACGGACCGCCATCTTGCAGCGCCAGCCGTTGCTCCCGTATTTGTTAGTAGTGTATCGTTTTTATTTGCTAAAGCGGGGGCCTTAAAGCGTCTGCGATGAACAGCCGTACCGCGGCGCTGCGTTTCTATTCCCCTAATAGAGATAGAATGGTGATAACTGACTTTCTTGAGAATAGCACTGTAGCGCCCCTAGGCGACTTCTCACCGTATGAACTGCCTCGTGCGTGCGGCCGGCTTCAATGCATCCGCTTCTAAGCTTTCGCCTCACTGTCGCCACTCGCGGCAAGAAGTGCAAAATTTAATAATTTGCTCGATCTCCGTTTGTCATCAGAAATTTCTAGCATTCAAAACGAAAAAGATACACTTAAAGAAATAAAAATATTTATCTTATTTGTTGTATTTTAACGTATTCGTTTGAGGGAAAGTGTAGGTGCAAGAATGCGCCGCATGTACCCTGTTCGCATTCGATGGAGGGTAGAAAGATAGTGCCCGAAAGAGGAGGCACGCCCTTGACGCGCCCGGGAAAGTCGTGGCAAGCGGCTCACGGCAAGTGTGCAGACAGACAGCGGGACAGTCACGGTATTGCTAAGTTGCGATAATCCGTTGATAACAATATGCGGCGCTGGCGCGTTTCGTTGTGCAGCCGTCTGCGCTTGAAACGTGGAAGCAGCGTGGCGCAGAGGGTGCGATCATGTTGTCATACGCGGCTTTTTGTCTACATATTTTTTTGCCTGCAGCCTTTGCGCGTTTCACCCTATCTCCGTTCACTGACTGCCGTCGAGCGAGCTCGGGTAAAACTCGGATGAACGAGAAACTCGGCGCATCCTGCATAGCGCCCCTGGTCTAGTGAATTGCTAAGCGAAACATGATCTTCGTAGGTGTTAATTCTTTGGTAGATAGTGCAGTCATCAGCAAACAGTTTGATGTTACAGTCGATATTTCTGGTTATGTCGTTACTGAAAATTAAATATAACAGTGGCCCTAACACGGATCCTTGAGGGACGCCTGATGTGACAGGCACTGTCGCGGATTCGACATGCTGAAATAGTGTGAATTGTGTCCGGTTTGTTAGGACGTCTTTTACCCAGTCTAAAATGTCCTTATTCCCAATAAAACCTCTCAATTTTGTTAATAATTTATCGTGGCATAGGCGATGAAATGCGTTCAAAAGGTCTAATAATATTATATCAGTCTGGCTACAGTTGTCGATATTAAATGCGAGGTCATGCATAACTTCCGTAAGCTGCGTGACGGTTGACAATCTATGTCGGAAACCTGTGCTGTGTGGCGTGAAAAAGTTGCGAGTGTCAAGAAAGTTTGTTGTGTTGAAGGATGATATGCCGAGCATTTTGCAAGCGGTGCTAGTGAGAGATATTGGTCCATAATTAGAGGGCAGTGAGGTATCTACTGCTTTGTGTATTGGGAGGTTTTCGATTTTTTTTCAGTCGTCGGGTAAGGATGATTGCAATAAGGATTTTTGAAATATCAAGCCCAAATATCGGCCGCACCATCCTGCGTATCTCTTTAGAAAATGGTTTTGAATGTCATCTGGTACGGATGATTTTTTAGCGTAAAGAGTGACCAACATCTTAAGGATACCCGCGTCAGATATCAATAAGGTATAGGTGCGCGATTTTGAACCGCTACTCAAGTCTGAAAGCTTGCCGTCATCTTTTGTGAAGTTCGAGTGAAAATAGTTATTGTACGCATTAGCGTTGTTAGTTTTTGCCTCAGGAGACAAGTTCGTTAACATGTCTTTGGTAGGGCAGAAATGGTTCCAGAATCGCTGAGGGCAGCTTGTGAGAAAGTTAGACAGCGTTGCATGGAAATAATGTTCTTTGGCTTCTTTGGATGTCTGTCGAAAATGTGCTACTGCGCATGCTAGTTTCTTAGGTTTGGATGGGCATGACCATGATTTTTAATAGAGTTACGTATCCTTTTTACATGACGCTTTGCGTGGATGACTTCCCGAGTTATCCATGGGCTTGTTCTTTGTGGCCGCTTGTTTTTTAACAGAACATAGTTCCACAGTAGGAAACAATATTCTTAAACTGAAACCAGGCTGCCTTCACACCGATTGACGGTTCGGCTTTTTTCAGTAAAGGCTTGAAATTCGTGCGCGAGATTGGTTATTATGCTGGCGTCATCCACCTTCTGGAATTGGGTACTATAGAAGCACTACAACGCGTTCTTATTGAGCAGTCCATAGGCCAAAAGCATAGCGGTTTGTTGTGATCTGAAATGTCTTCAATAATTTGTCTATGTGCTTGGTGCCGTGAAGAATGATCACTGATTAGTATAAGGTCAAGGATATTGTTTCTGAATCTTGTTTACGCGTCGGCTGTAGGATTACTTAGTGAAGGTTACACGATAGCATTAGGTCAAACAGAATTTCTGAAGAATATGATGTGTGATGAATAGTTACCCAGTCCACGTCCGGAAGGTTAAAGTCTCAGAGAAGAATAATTCTCGAGTTGTTAGCATATCAGTGTAGAAACTCATGAATCGCAGAAGTGCTCTCATCACTCGAAGAGGGGCTTCTATAGAAGCAACCCACACAAATAGCAGTATTGTTACAAAGAAGCCTGCAAAACATGCTTTCAGCACCTGACACATCTGGTATTAAAACAAATGGCCGGTTTTTCTTTAGCGTAAAAGTCACGCCACCGCCACGGGAACCCCAATCTTTGCGAAAGACTGAACAGTTCAGTGGCATGATTTCATGGCTGGAAACATCCGTTGAAAGCCACGTTTCCGTGACCGCGACTATATCAGGTTCGCGGTCAGTTATCAGGTTTTCGAAAGATTCTATTTTGTTTAGTATGCTTCTAGCATTTACATTTAGGATTGTTAGTTGTCTTATCGAGCTCTTCTCCGCGTCATTGGCGGGTCATTTATATTCTTTGATTGCGCTTCGTTTTTTTAAGGGGTACTTTGTCATTGGTTTCGTCGTCCCAAACAAAGGCGCGACTGCTCAATTTGTCGGAGGCGAGGGAAACTTTGTGGTGTTTGTCGCGAATTTCTTTGGCACTGTTCCACAGTTTCTTTCTAATATCCCGAATTTTAGGAGAAAAATCTTCCCCAATGGCAAATTTTGAGCCTCTAAGTTTAAAACTTTTTTTCAATATTGCCGATTTGTCGCGAGAATTTAGAAGCTTAAAAATTACCGGCCTAGTCTTTTTCGCTTGTGGTCTGCCGAACCGGTGTATGCGTTCTATGGTAACTGGGTCCAGCTCTAGGATATATTGTATGATATCTCTGCTAACTGTCTGCTCAAGACTGTCGCTCGTTTCTTTTTCCGATTCCGGTGTGCCATAAACTATTAAGTTAGCTCTCCTGCTTCTGTTCTCAAGGTGATCGATTTTTTGTTCCATGGCTTCTATTACGCGACTCATGCACGAAGTCTTGGTCGGACAAGATAGTACTTTATTTTCTAAAAGCGCTGTGATATCTAAGTTGGCCTCTATATCTGCAAGACGTTCTTCCTTTATTTCTTTGATATCAGCAGCAATTTCCTCCAGTTGCTCAACGATGTCGGGCCGGGGTTTGTTTCGACCTCTCCTGATAACAGTAGCAACTTCCGCAGAAATACAGCTATATCAGACACCCCGTGACAAAGCCGCGGGCACGGCAGCACCGCCAAGAAACGGTCCCTACAGGGGAAGCATTTTCGAAAAGGCCTTCTCACCTGCACGATGATGACGAGAGGGTAAGTGCACCGCATGCTAGTACCACCGCCGTGCCCACTGCCGATGTAATGCCCGTGCGGGATATATATGTTCCACTCCTGTGGTGGCACTCGCAGCGGCTTATGCGCCGAACAGTCTGCGCACGTTGTCGTCCCAAGGTGACTTGGCTGATGTAGATCTGATGACGTCAGCGTATCCCACACGTGGACATGCGTTTCATTCACCGGTTGGGTGACAAAAGCTACCCCGGAATGGTCGATGTTGGTTTTTGTGCCATGAAAACACACACCAAGGGCGAGCTGCACAAGAAGGGAATACCGACGTTGTCGCTAGGTCGTTTCAGCGCGGATTGATTTCGTTCACGATTAAAAACAACCTACTCGTGAAGAAGCACTTCTCACCAGGCCACGCTAACTACCTTCTTGTTGTTCTGTCGGCGCTGCGTCCAGAGGTACTGCACGCCTTACATGACGATCCCATCGCTGGGCACCTCGGATTCTCCCGGACGCTATCGAGGCTACAGGAAAGCTATTACTGGCCACGCCGGACCACCGACGTTCCCGTTAGGTCAAGACACGCCGAGACTGGAGACTGTCAGCGACGCCAGACACCGCCGACAAGGCCAGCGGGGTTACTACAGCAGATCAAGCCTCCTTACCGACCTTTTCAGCAGATCGGTATGGATTTGTTGCGACCGTTTCCGACGTAAACATCCGGAAATAAGTGAATCGTAGTGACGACGAACTACCTGACCGCTTCGCTGAAACTAAAGCTATGCCGAAATGTAGCCCAGCCGAAGTGGCGAATTCTTTCGTCGAGAACATCCTGCTCCGACATGGTGCGGCAGACCTCATCACCGACAGAGCAACGGCCTTTACAGCAGTGCTAACCCAAGCCATTCTGAAGTACAGCCAGACAAGCCATAGGAGGACAAGTGCCTACCACCCGCAGACGAATGGTCCCACGGAGCACAAGAATAAGACCCTCACCGACATGCTAGCAATGTACGCCGACGTCGAACACAAGACCTTGGATGCCGTCCTGCCGTACGTAACCTTCGCTTACAACACGGCGGTATAAGAAACAACACAGATCACGCCGTTCAAGCTGGTTTACGGCTGGAATCCGATGACTGCTCTCGACGCCATTTCTGCCGCACTTCTGCGACAAAGAGAATCTTGACGTCGCGACCTATCTTCAGCGCGCCGAAGAAGCCCGACAGCTCGCCCGCCTGCTGATCAAGAACCAGCAGAGGACCGACAGCCGATACTACAACCTTCGACGACGCTACGTCGAGTACCAGCCCGGCAACCGTGTTTGGGTTTGGATCCCTATACGCCGACGAGGACTCAGTGAGAAACTATTGCGATGCTATTGCGGACCCTACAAGATCATCCGATGTATTGGAGCACTAGACTATCAGGTCAGGCCTGACGGCATTTTGCATTCACAGCAGCGCCGCGCATGATTCACAGTGGAGGAAAAGAACTAGGAAGCTTACCAGCAAGTATGCGGCCTGTATGGTGGGCAACACAGCAACAAAGAAGGTCAAGCGGAAAGTCAGAGAGGCTGAAATAATCTCATGGGTGGCGGCAATGAAAAAGAAACCTGCCATGAGTAACTACATAAGAGGAAAAAACGAAATCAGGAAAGAAACCATTAATGCTAACTCAAAGGGAAATTCATTACTTTTCGAAGCGAGGTCGGGATGCCTTAAAACACGCACCCATAAAGCGAGATATAAGAAGGAAGAAGAAGCACGTGCTTGCTGCGGTAAAGCTAGGGAAACTACGGAGCATGTTTTATTAGAATGTGAAGACGTCTACGCAGCGGTCGATTTAGGCACCACTGGCCTCCTTGAAGCCCTTGGGTTCAGAGGGAGCAGTGGTAAAGCAAACATGTCCGCAATAGACATTAGCAAGAGGCGATTGGAGGGCTGGTGGAAGAAAAGTAGGGAAACAACAAAAGACGGAGACG
Source organism: Dermacentor andersoni (assembly GCF_023375885.2). Taxonomy (NCBI): domain Eukaryota; kingdom Metazoa; phylum Arthropoda; class Arachnida; order Ixodida; family Ixodidae; genus Dermacentor; species Dermacentor andersoni. Next base: position 60,399,438 of record NC_092821.1, read on the forward strand.
CACAAAAGCACAGTTCGCAATAGGGGATCAGAAAATTTGGGCGTGGTAGTTCATAGTGTTTTTTTTTTCTTTTTTCATTGTTTAACCCAGGTAGGGTATTAGGCAGTATAGTAGCAAGAGCTTGGTGGCGCAACCCACCACCCCGTTCCAAAGGGGCGCTCATAACATCCATCCATCAGAACGCTGACGAACTTCCTTAGTTTTTTTGTTTCTTTGCTACGGGTGTTTTTGTTTATTACTATCGTTTGTTTACAGCATCGAGACGTTTCCTTTTAAGAGGGGGGGGGGAGGGGTATTGACACGTGTACGTGTTCATCTTTATCGGGTGACCACATTTCACTGCCTAACAAATGTTGTCGCACAGCGCAGGACGCGCCTGCATGCATCGGAAGTTTCTGGAATGTTACCGATGGATTCATCCGCTGTCTGTCACGGAACCTTATGTAATCTGATTGCATGCATGCGTGATGCGAATAATGTAGAACTTTGTGGAAGACACGCGGGTCCCAGCGATTATTCTGGAACGTTCGACGACTGATGCATCAATGCCGATGCATTTGACCCGCTCATCAGATTTTCGACGATCGCCGACTGTGTTCGCCGCTTTCGTCGAGCACTGAGTGTAGCCTGTTTTTCTGGGGACAGGTTCGCCCAAGAAAGTAAGTTTCGCCATTCACAGTATTTATGATGTGTCCTCAACCATCACAATCATGTGACTATATCTTTAGCTTGTCTTCCACACGTCGCAAGGGAACAGCCACCTACCAACCACAGACAAGTGGACTTATAAAACGCCTCAACCGCTCGGTCACCACCATGCTATCCACGTACATTTCAGCAGATTACCGTTACTGCGACAACGGTTTATCCTTATTTGAAATTCGCGAGCAACTCGTCCCGCCTCGACAATGCATGCTATCCTCCATTTCATCTTTTGTTTGGCCGCCACCCAACGTTGCCATTTGAGACACTAATTCCATCAGCAATGCACGCTTCTACAGTATATGCCTGCGACGCTGCCCAGGTCGGTCCTTATAGATCGGGAAGCTTCAAGTGAAAATCGACTCGGAACACATTTTCACCGACATCGGTAAGGGTGCTTATGGAAGCAGCGAGTGAAACTCGACTATGTTTTGAAGATACAAACATGAGGAAAGAAAATGCGTTTTTTAAATAAAGCAAGACAAAGATTCATTCAACAAAAATATATTTCCTGGTAAATATCGCGTTATGCCTAGTGTAGGAATCTGGGCAGGCGGCTCTTAACGCATAACGGTGCAAATGCCCTGTCGCCGGCCAGTCTCCCTGTAGCCGACCTCGTTCATCCATCGCAACGCTTGAGAGCATCCCAATAAGAGCGCGCAAGCGCCCCGTCACGTGGTATTTATTTCATATTTCGCGATCTTTCTTTGGAAGGCGGAAAAAAGGTCCACGTGAGATATATGGTGTTGGAAACAATTTATTAAGAGGTTTCTCAAGCTGCTCTACAACTCTGCGTATCACATTTGGGGTCTGCAGTCAAAACTTCGAAAGCTGACTAATCAAACATATCTAATCCGTTAGATAAGGGGAAAATAAAAAAAAAATAGCCTGAGTAACTTAGGCCACTGCCAACAGTGTGCATTCGGTTCAACTCGTGTCAGAAGTGCCTTATGTTTTTAAAACTTTGGCTCAAATATGTCGGACAACCTGTATGTTGAGGTAAAAAAGCAACCACAACAATATCGCGTCGCTGGTGCATTTTATGTCATGACACACATTACATGACATGTATGTGGCGTGATACGCACTTGTGTGTCTTGTCATTGTTGTCATGACGCAAATGATGTCACTTGAAATCCAGGTCATTCATGTCATGACATTTATGTCAGGTCATGCATGAATTTGATTCATTTCCTGGTATATATTCTGTTGAAGAAATGACCACGATGGTATCATGTTATTTATATAATCTCTCGTGACATACCTGCCGTGACATATGTGATGGCATTATCGTCATGACATGTATTTCATGTTACTTCTGCATGTCATGCCACCCCATGCATATCCTGATGTTTATCTAGCGTAAGACAAGACCACGACGGCATCACAACGTAGGAGGCTTGATAGATAGATAGATAGATAGATAGATAGATAGATAGATAGATAGATAGATAGATAGATAGATAGATAGATAGATAGATAGATAGATAGATAGATAGATAGATAGATAGATAGATAGATAGATAGATAGATAGATAGATAGATAGATAGATAGAATCTGAACACCAGAAATTCGCAAACAATCCTTCGTAATAAAAGGAGTGCTAGGTGATTTTATTTTGGTCGATAGGCTAAAGATAACAATGTTAATTTGAAGTCAGCGTACTGCACTTCCTCACAATAATGCAAGTAGTGAATGATAGATGAAAGTTTAGGTACGAGTAAGTCGTTCTTAGTATCCAAGACGGCGAAGTATGTCTCTTAGATTTTCTTTGTGGCGTGGTTATTGAAGCATGCAAACTTTGTGGGAAAGAGGAACAGGTGTAATATAAATGATTCTCGCTGCTGACTTTAGCTTAGTTTATTGTTTTAATTATATTATTTTATTCATTTATAATGACAAACAGAGTTTTTATGTTGACTTTAGCTTGCGCAAAGTAAAATGATAGTTTTCTGCTTTGCAATTATGTTTAAGAGTGAGACTGATAATGAAATTATTATAGTTATTATTATTAATGTTAATTATTATTACTGTACTATTGGAGCGAAACGATAACGTTATATTGTATTGGACTGTCAAATTGCTTTCTTTTCTCTACCTATGGCAACTGGGTATGTGAGTATTGCTATCGCATTTCTTTTTACGAAATGCTACATATGATAATGAGATCAGGCTCATGTAGTTAATGCATATTTCGAATAGGTCACCAGGAAGATGTAAGATATGCATATCAAGTCTTCTCGATATGAGTACACAGCTGACCTCTAGCTGCTTCTGAGTATTCCGAGTACTATAAGAGCAGCTGCAGTAGGTCTGTATTAAGAGCATCATATCATTTGCTTAACATATAGTGGCTTAATATGTCATTGACAAGGTGGAACGCAACACAGGTAAAGTGATGACATATGTACACATTTTTCTTCTGAGTATAACAGGCAATAAGGAGTAGGGCAAGCCAGGATTTATCAAAATCTGGCAACACTTACCGAGTCCATCGTTGTTGCTATTGTGGAGTTGCAAGGCGGTGGCACAGTAAATGGTCGTCAAGCGTATATTCTACGCTGTAAAGGGCAAGAGTCACTTTCATTTTCCAGAGCTCATTGAAAAGAAACTACACCGCGCTTTCACGAATCATTAAAACCACGCCAACAGGATGTTCGTCGGGTTGCATTAAAAGCTGCTTTTAGACCGCTGGGAAACCCAAGCCTACAGAGAGCCTGTTTGCTCGGATACGCACCCTTCGAGCCCGAGCTAATGACTAAAATAAATTATTCATTCGCTTGGAAACTTCCATTCCAAGCCTCTAACAATACCTCGCATAGTGTTTTAATTAAAACCCTAATTTGCTTCGCCCGACAAAAAAAATTAATGAACATGAAATGGCGTTTTAAGTCATAAAGCGAGGCTCCGCTACAAATGCGTCCAAACTACGGTTATAAAGTAAGATACTCTATTTCCATTGGATGCTCTCTTCATGTGCGCAAACAAAAATTCGGTAAATAAGATCGCGCATCTGTGCTCTGTGAAAACGGTAAGGAACATCATCGGAAAAATGATTGCCGCTACTAGGTTACGCCTGAAAGGGTGTCTGCTTAAGCAGGCGTTCGGTGTGTTGCGCCACCATGGACCCGAGCACATGGGGTTGACCCTCTCGCTATTAACCTTGGATGGCTTAGCTATGGCCGGGGAAAGGGATGCGGGAGGTGGAGCCGAGTCAAGTGTTTGGACATTGACTGCTCCTTGGTGGAGGCAACACACCTCTTAGGCCTCAGCTTCACGTAGACGGCACCGCCGGACTGACCCACGGAGCGGAAATCGCTAGTTGCCTTTTCCTGCACCTCTTTCCAACCTTCCTTTTTGTTTCTCACTTTCCATATCTCCTGTCTACTCATCAATTCTGTATAATTCTTATCTTCCCGACACCAAGGGTTAAACTTGTGTTGAGCAACCAACCTTGGCTGTACGTATGGACACGTGCAATTGTTTATCTTTATTGGCTGAGCACAATTCATCACCTAACAAATGTTATCATACAGCGGAAGACGCGCCTGCATGTATCGAAAATTCCTCAAATGTTATCGATGGTTCTATTTGCTGTCGGTTATCACTGAACCTTGTGCAATCTGATTTCATGTATGCGCAACGCGAATGGTGTTGAACATCCGGGAAGACACCCAGGCACCGCGGGCACTTCGGTGACTGATGATACAGAACCTGACGCGCTTGACCCGCTGATCACTGTGTTCGTTACTATCGTTGTTCTTTAAATGCAGCCTGTTCTTCTGGGCACAGGTTCGCCAAATAAAACGCTAGTGTCTTCAGTCCTAGTTTTGCTGTCTTCTTCACCGTCACTACTGCGTGACAATATTTGGTTATGACGGAAATGAACAGCTGTCATTCGCAGGACTTGATTTTTACATGTTCTGCGGTGTCCCTTTCTTGTACTCCAAGGCGGGCAGCTTGCGCTTTTGTTGAAATCTGTAGACACATTCATGAATAGTTATTTGGCTGAACTTCCTCATGTCCCTCAGAAGCGAGGGCGCACCGAAGACCTATTTGGATTTTTTGGCAACTTTCCACGGTTCCATGTCATTCATTCAGATAAAACAGAAATTGCGGCGAGAATGATCTCACCTTTCTTTGTTGAAAAATCTTGGACTGAAGTTTTCAGTCCAGATTACAAAGGATCAAAAATTGCATGTAGTGATCTGCTTGTGGAGTTACGCGGTCAGAAACAACATAAAAAACTGCCTAATGTAGTGTCTGTTGGTGATGTTCCAGTAACAGTGACAGCGGACCATATCATGAGTACTACTCGCGATGTCGTCTCTGGTGCTGGTTTATTGGAGCTTACTGAGGATGAAATTTGAGAGGGTTAGAGTGATAAAAGTGTTATAAGTGTTAGACGAATTAAGCTTATTGAGAAGCGACGGAAAAAATCCAGCAAAAACACCTGTTACTTTCGGCTCAAGTGTCCGGATGAAGTCCATTGAAGCCGGGTAGCTCAATATCTCTGTCAGGCTCTAACTTCCAACCAGGGGCGTAGCCAGAAATTTTGTTCGGGGGGGGGGGGGGGGGGGGGCTCACATTGCAGCTCGGTCTCCTCCTTCAGGGGAAGCTTTAGCTCGGGTGCTCGTATCTACATACATGTAAATGGAGAGTTAGTTTTTCTCGGCAACCAATTCGCCAAATTTCACGAGGTTTGTTGCATTTAAGAGAAAAGCTTAAATTCTAGTGACTGTTGGTATCGAATTTTTCATTTAGTTTGGCAATTCCTTATTAAAAATTCACCAAAATAACAAATTTTCATATATCTAAAATATCAAGTTGCAAACTATGTAACTCAGCAACGAAAAATTATATCATAATTCTTTGAATTGCACCTAATAGTACATCTACAGCGGACAAAATTTCTGTGTTACACGGGAATCTCAAGATATTTAGCATTAAGGGAATACGGCTTTCACAGAATCCTTGTACACAAAGTAACCAATTCACGTAGGATACGAACTGACACACCAAATTTGTCCGCTTTGACTGTTATAATAGATGCCATTTACTGAACAGCGACATGTGTGCTTGATGCAGAGCGATTAATTTTAAACGTCGTGCTTCTATCTTTTGGGGGGGAACTTTCGAGTTTTTCAAAATATTTAAACAATGTTCAGGCCCTAAATCCAAATTCCACTTCCAAAAGACACTACAATTTAACTTTCTCTCTCAAATGCAACAAATTTCATTAAAAGCGATCCGGGAGTTATCACAGAAAACCATTTCTGCGTTTTACATGTGTTTGAATAAGCCGCGTCGGAGTTGGGCGCGAGCTAAAGCTTCCTCTTAAACAATTTGTCAGGGGATCAAATACATGAATAAGAACTGTATTGTCATTGCTAAAGATGCTGCAAACGAATTCTTGAACGCTACGCACTGTCAAAACAAGTGAAATATGTATTTTTCCATAAAAGAATATACTTGTATGTGTCAAAAGTTGTGCCCAATATCATCATCATCATCATCATCAGCCTAGTTACGCCCACTGCAGGGCAAAGGCCTCTCCCATACTTCTCCAACTACCCCGGTCATGTACTAATTGTGGCCATGTTGTCCCTCCAAACGTCTTAATGTCATCCGCCCACCTAACTTTCTGCCGCCCCCTACTACGCTTTCCTTCCCTTGGAATCCAGTCCGTAACCCTTAATGACCATCGGTTATCTTCCCTCCTCATTACATGTCCGGCCCATGCCCATTTCTTTTTCTTGATTTCAACTAAGATGTCATTTACCCGCGTTTGTTCCCTCACCCAATCTGCTCTTTTCTTATCCCTTAACGTTACACCTATCATTCTTCTTTCCATGGCTCGTTGCGTCGTCCTCAATTTCAGCAGAACCCTTTTCGTAAGCCTCCAGGTTTCTGCCCCGTAGGTGAGTACTGGTAAGACACAGCTGTTATACACTTTCCTCTTGAGGGATAGTGGCAACCTGCTGTTCATGACTTGAGAATGCCTGCCAAACGCCCCCCAGCCCATTCTTATTCTTCTGGTTATTTCAGTCTCATGATCCGGATCCGTGGTCACTACCTGCCCTAAGTAGATGTATTCCCTTACCACTTCCAGTGCCTCGCTACCTATCGTAAAGTGCTGTTCTCTTCCGAGACTGTTAAACATTACTATAGTTTTCTGTAGATTAATTTTCAGACCCACCCTTCTGCTTTGCCTCTCCAGGTCAGTGAGCATGCATTGCAATTGGTCTCCTGAGTTACTAAGCAAGGCAATATCATCAGCGAATCGCAAGTTGCTAAGGTATTCTCCATCAACTTTTATCCCCAATTCTTCCCACTCCAGGTCTCTGAATACCTCCTGTAAACACGCTGTGAATAGCATTGGAGATATCGTATCTCCCTGTCTGACGCCTTTCTTTATTGGGATTTTGTTGCTTTCTTTGTGGAGGATTACGGTGGCTGTGGAACCGCTATAGATAGCTTCCAGTATCTTTACATATGGCTCATCTACACCCTGATTCCGTAGTGCCTCCACGACTGCTGAGGTTTCGACTGAATCAAATGCTTTTTCGTAATCAATGAAGGCTATATATAAGGGTTGGTTATATTCCGCACATTTCTCTATCACCTGATTGATAGTGTGAATATGGTCTATTGTTGAGTATCCTTTACGGAATCCTGCCTGGTCCTTTGGTTGACAGAAGTCTAAGGTATTCCTGATTCTATTTGCGATTACCTTAGTAAATACTTTGTAGGCAACGGACAGTAAGCTGATCGGTCTATAATTTTTCAAGTCTTTGGCGTCCCCTTTCTTATGGATTAGGATTATGTTATCGTTCTTCCAAGATTCCGGTACGTTCGAGGTGATGAGGCATTGTGTATATAGGGCGGCCAACCTTTCTAGGACAGTGTTCCCACCATCCTTCAACAAATCTGCTGTTACCTGATCCTCCCCAGCTGCCTTCCCCCTTTGCATAGCTCCCAAGGCGTTCTTTACCTCTTCCGGTGTTACTTGTGGGATTTCAAGTTCCTCTAGACTATTCTCTCTCACCTTATCGTCGTGGGTGTTACTGGTACTGTATAAATCTCTATAAAACTCTTCAGCCACTTGAGCTATCTCCTCCATATTAGTAAGGATATTGCCGGCTTTGTCTCTTAACGCACACATCTGATTCTTGCCTATTCCTAGTTTCTTCTGTACTGCTTTTAGGCTTCCTCCGTTCCTGAGAGCCTGTTCAATTCTATCCATATTATAGTTCCTTATGTCCGCTGTCTTACGCTTGTTGATTAACTTAGAAAGTTCTGCCAGTTCTATTCTAGCTGTAGGGTTAGAGGCTTTCATACATTGGCGTTTCTTGATCAGATCTTTCGTCTCCTGCGACAGCTTACTGGTTTCCTGTTTAACGGCGTTACCACCGACTTCTGTTGCGCACTCCTTAATGATGCCCATAAGATTGTCGTTCATTGCTTCAACACTATGGTCCTCTTCCTGGGTTAAAGCCGAATACCTGTTCTGTAGCTTGATCCGGAATTCCTCCAGTTTTCCTCTTACCGCTAACTCATTGATTGGTTTCTTATGTACCAGTTTCTTCCGTTCCCTCCTCAAGTCAAGGCTAATTCGAGTTCTTACCATCCTATGGTCACTGCAGCGCCCCTTGCCGAGCACGTCTACATCTTGTATGATGCCAGGGTTCGCGCAGAGTATAAAGTCGATTTCATTTCTAGTCTCACCATTCGGGCTCCTCCATGTCCACTTTCGGCTAACCCGCTTGCGGAAAAAGGTATTCATTATCCGCATATTATTCTGTTCTGCAAACTCTACTAATAACTCTCCTCTGCTATTCCTAGAGCCTATGCCATATTCCCCCACTGACTTGTCTCCGGCCTGCTTCTTGCCTACCCTGGCATTGAAATCGCCCATCAGTATACTGTATTTTGTTTTGACTTTACCCATCGCAGATTCCACGTCTTCATAGAAGCTTTCGACTTCCTGGTCATCATGACTAGATGTAGGGGCGTAGACCTGTATAACCTTCATTTTGTACCTCTTATTAAGTTTCACAACAAGACATGCCACCCTCTCGTTAATGCTATAGAATTCCTGTATGTTACGAGCTATATTCTTATTAATCAGGAATCCGACTCCTAGTTCTCGTCTCTCTGCTAAGCCCCGGTAGCACAAGACGTGCCCGCTTTTTAGTGCTGTATATGCTTCTTTTGGCCTCCTAACTTCACTAAGCCCTATTATATCCCATTTACTGCCCTCTAATTCCTCCAATAGCACTGCTAGACTCGCCTCACTAGATAACGTTCTAGCGTTAAACGTTGCCAGGTTCATATTCCAATGGCGGCCTGTCCGGAGCCAGGCATTCTTAGCACCCTCTGCAGCGTCGCAGGTCTGACCGCCGCCGTGGTCAGTTGCTTCGCAGCTGCTGGGGACTGAGGGCCGGGGTTTGATTGTTGTGTTCATATAGGAGGTTGTGGCCAAGTACTGCACCAGGGTGGCCAATCCTGCTCTGGTGAGAGAGTGCTTTACCGGTTCTGGTCCCCGGGATCAGGCCGCACTCCAGGCCTGTTTGTGCAATTTTCTCAACACACGGTTTTTTTTTTTCTGGCATTTTCCGGTGGAGAATTCTGCGGTCCGGGATTTGAATCACGGTCCTCTTGCACGGGAGGCGGATACTGTACCGTCCGCGCAGGAGTCAAATTTAAAATAAATTGTGGGCTTTTACGTGACAAAACCACTTTCTGATTATGAGGAACGCCGTAGTGGAGGACTCCGGAAATTTCGTCCACCTGGGGTTCTTTAACGTGCACCTAAATTAAGTACACGGGTGTTTTCGCATTTCGCCCCCATCGAAATGCGGCTGCCGTGGCCGGGATCTGATCCCGCGACCTCGTGCTCAGCAGTCTAACACCATAGCCACTGAGTAACCACGGCGGGTCCAGCAGGAGTTGTACGCCTCATTTAATATACAGTGGTGCCCTATTTGATCAGTCAAGGTGTACCAATCTGAGCTCGGATATACCGCACGGATGGCACTCGGCTAGAGAACCTGGTATTTATGACCTGCACATGTGAGGTCATACATATTTGAAGATATATATCGTTCTTTTTTTTTAATTTAGGAAGGTTCCCATAGAGTGATAAAATAAAGGAAAAGACATTAAAAGAAAGAAAAAAAAGAAAGAAAAAGGGGCGAAAAAAAAAAAGAACATAACAGGCGATTTGAACTCGTGACCCTTCGATGTTGCCCGAAAAGATAGCTCAGTCGGTTGGTTCGTCAGGCCCCAGGCTACTTTCAAGCGCCACAGCTCCTGCTCCGAGCCCCACACTTACGTGGCAAGGAACTCATATTGTCCGCGATAGTCGGTTTTTGTTGGAAGGCATAATTTCTTGAAAAAATGGCCGCCCGAGGAGAATAGCGAACTCGAGCGGCTTTAGAGACTAGGAAAACTGCCTTAAAATATTTAGACTTGAGGGAAAGCTTCGTTAACAAACTATAACACGGCAATCAGAACTCGAATACGATGAGAGAAATTATTGAGACGTGGAAAATTTCCTTGAAATAAATATGGTTTGCGAGACAAATGCTTGTAAGTATTGAACCTCTTAAAAGATGAGGGGAAATTTGCGCTCACCGAGAGGGCATCGTCCGTACGAGACCACCACAAGGCACCTTACTGAGGCGTGGGGAGCTTCGCGGCCGGAACGAAGCCTCCCGTCCCCGCCGGCCAAGAGGGGGAAACGCGCTTTCCGATCGCTCAAGGTTGCGCGAACATAGTGTAACTCTAGCGTCTAGGAGAAGCTTAACCAGGTGCGATGGAGGCACGCATAGCGTGGGAAGCTAGCCGCCAGAATAACAATCTCAAAGACTGCTGCTGACGAGGGCGAAATACCTTCGTGTAATTATAATAACCCTAATAGGACTACTTTCGAAAGAAAAAAAAAAGAAAAAAAAAGGAAACGGCCCAGAGGGCTATAATACGAGAGCTATGACTGATAGTTCTCTCTCTCTATATCTATATATATATTCATCTCATCTATGGGATTGTATGCGCGCGCTGTTGCTTTGTTTATGCGTGTAGTAGTTAAGAGAGCCAGTTTAAGGGCGGAGAAGAAGGAAGGAAAGGAAAGCAAAAACTGCAGCGCCGTGGTTTTAAAGCGCACCCGTGGTAGAGAAACGGAAGGCGATATAAGCGTGCGTAGCCATGATACGCACACGACAAACTGCCTTAAAATATTTAGACTTGAGGGAAAGCTTCGGTAACAAACGATACCACGGCAATCAGCACTCGAATATAATTATAACCCTAATAATAATTGTAAATATTCATCTCATTTATGGGATCTAATGCGCGCGGTGTTGCTTTGTCTCTGCGTGTAGTAGTTAAGAGAGCCAGTTTAAGGGCGGAGAAGAAGGAAGGAAAGGAAAGTCTATGAAGCAAAATTGCAGCGCCGTGGTTTTAAAGCGCACCCGTGGTAGAGAAACGGAAGGCGATATAAGCGTGCGTGGCCATGATACGCACACGACAAACTGCCTTAAAATATTTAGACTTGAGGGAAAGCTTCGTTGACAAACTATAACAGGGCAATCAGAACTCGAATACGACGAGAGAAATTATTGAGACGTGGAAAATTTCCTTGAAATGAATATGGTTTGCGAGACAAATGCTTGTAAGTATTGAACCTCTTAAAAGATGAGGGGAAATTTGCGCTCACCGAGAGGGCATCGTCCGTACGACACCACCACAAGACACCTTACTGAGACGTGGGGAGCTTCGCGGCCGGAACGAAGCCTCCCGTCCCCGCCGGCCACGGAGCAGGAAACATTTAGGAGTGGAAACTCCGCTATTTGCGGCGACCAGAAAAGGTCACAAACCCGCGGAGCCGTTATCGTGCTGGCGGCGCCTGGCGGCCTGGAAAGAAATTACCGCCGTTGAGAGCGCGCCGGCGCCGCCTGCCCACGCGCTGCATTTGCTTTTTCGGTGCGGCTTCTACGACGCGCCGCATGGCGCCGCCACTGTATGCGGCCCCGTCGGCGCATACAACAGTTTTGACATTATCTGGTCGCCCGCGCTCGCTCGCGCTGACGGGAGTTTCACGTCCTAAATGTCTTACTCCGTGCCGCCGGCCAAGAGGGGGAAACGCGCTTTCCGAGCGCTCAAGGTTGCGCGAACGTAGTGTAACTCTAGCGTCTAGGATAAGCTTAACCAGGTGCGATGGCGGCACGCATAGCGTGGGAAGCTCGCCGCCAGAATAACAATCTCAGACTGCTGCTGACGAGGGCGAAACACCTTCGTGTAATTATAATAACCCTAATAGGACTACTTTCGAAAGAAAAAAAAAAGGGAAACGGCCCAGAGGGCTATACTACGAGAGCTATAACTGATAGTTATCTCTCTCTATATATATATACATATATATTCATCTCATCTATGGGATTGTATGCGCGCGCAGTTGCTTTGTCTCTGCGTGTAGTAGTTAAGAGAGCCAGTTTAAGGGCGGAGAAGGAAGGAAAGGAAAGCAAAAACTGCAGCGCCGTGGTTTTAAAGCGCACCCGTGGTAGAGAAACGGAAGGCGATATAAGCGTGCGTAGCCATGATACGCACACGACAAACTGCCTTAAAATATTTAGACTTGAGGGAAAGCTTCGGTAACAAACGATACCACGGCAATCAGCACTCGAATATAATTATAACCCTAATAATAATTGTAAATATTCATCTCATCTATGGGATCTAATGCGCGCGCTGTTGCTTTGTCTCTGCGTGTAGTAGTTAAGAGAGCCAGTTTAAGGGCGGAGAAGAAGGAAGGAAAGGAAAGTCTATGAAGCAAAATTGCAGCGCCGTGGTTTTAAAGCGCACCCGTGGTAGAGAAACGGAAGGCGATATAAGCGTGCGTGGCCATGATACGCACACGACAAACTGCCTTAAAATATTTAGACTTGAGGGAAATCTTCGTTGACAAACTATAACACGGCAATCAGAACTCGAATACGACGAGAGAAATTATTGAGACGTGCAAAATGTCCTTGAAATAAATATGGTTTGCGAGACAAATGCTTGTAAGTATTGAACCTCTTAAAAGATTAGGGGAAATTTGCACTCACCGAGAGGGCATCGTCCGTACGAGACCACCACAAGGCACCTTACTGAGACGTGGGGAGCTTCGCGGCCGGAACGAAGCCCCCCGTCCCCGCTGGCCAAGAGGGGGAAACGCGCTTTCCGATCGCTCAAGGTTGCGCGAACATAGTGTAACTCTAGCGTCTAGGAGAAGCTTAACCAGGTGCGATGGAGGCACGCATAGCGTGGGAAGCTAGCCGCCAGAATAACAATCTCAAAGACTGCTGCTGACGAGGGCGAAATACCTTCGTGTAATTATAATAACCCTAATAGGACTACTTTCGAAAGAAAAAAAAAAGAAAAAGAAGGAAACGGCCCAGAGGGCTATACTACGAGAGCTATGACTGATAGTTCTCTCTCTCTATATATATATATATATATTCATCTCATCTATGGATTGATTGTATGCGCGCGCTGTTGCTTTGTCTCTGCGTGTAGTAGTTAAGAGGGCCAGTTTAAGGGCGGAGAAGGAAGGAAAGGAAAGCAAAAACTGCAGCGCCGTGGTTTTAAAGCGCACCCGTGGTAGAGAAACGGAAGGCGATATAAGCGTGCGTAGCCATGATACGCACACGACAAACTGCCTTAAAATATTTAGACTTGAGGGAAAGCTTCGGTAACAAACGATACCACGGCAATCAGCACTCGAATATAATTATAACCCTAATAATAATTGTAAATATTCATCTCATCTATGGGATCTAATGCGCGCGCTGTTCCTTTGTCTCTGCGTGTAGTAGTTAAGAGAGCCAGTTTAAGGGCGGAGAAGAAGGAAGGAAAGGAAAGTCTATGAAGCAAAATTGCAGCGCCGTGGTTTTAAAGCGCACCCGTGGTAGAGAAACGGAAGGCGATATAAGCGTGCGTGGCCATGATACGCACACGACAAACTGCCTTAAAATATTTAGACTTGAGGGAAAGCATCGTTGACAAACTATAACACGGCAATCAGAACTCGAATACGACGAAAGAAATTATTGAGACGTGGAAAATTTCCTTGAAATAAATATGGTTTGCAAGACAAATGCTTGTAAGTATTGAACCTCTTAAAAGATGAGGGGAAATTTGCGCTCACCGAGAGGGCATCGTCCGTACGAGACCACCACAAGGCGCCTTACTCGTGCCCAATATAACCGATATCAATGCTTTCATGTTTTTTATCTATTTAATAAGTAAATAAAATATCGCACAGACTTTAGAACTATATCAGTTCGAAACCAGCAAGGCAGTGCATGCCGCTGATAGGAAAAATGTAAAGGCCATAAAATTAACAAGGTCAGGACAAATATTGTAATGAAACTTTGTCATTCAAGAACCTTGTTTAGATTCTTGTACATATGCAACGGCCAGTGAAAAATTTCAATGATGCTGTCATTTGTTCCAATGTATTACGCAGGAGCAGCTGTCACCGGCCGCGTAGCGTAATTGCACCGAAATAATAGCCGCAACAGAGAGCTCGTATAAAAAGCAGGACTTCTGCAATATTCACGAGGGTGAGTCAAATGAAAGTGAACCAAAGCGAATATATGACAAACGGGGTACTTCATTTAAAAGTAGTCTCCGTGAGCATTTAGACATTTGTCCCATTGACTAAGGAGTCTCGTGATTCCCCTCTCATTAAACTTTTTGGGTTGCTGCTTCAAAAAGTCTGAAACTGACTCTTTCACGTCATCATGCGACACGAATCTGGTTTGCTTGAGCTGTTTGTCCAAATGCTCCAAAAAGTGGAAGTCGCAAGGGGAGAGGTCTGAACTGTATGGCGGATGTTGCAGCGTTTCCCACTTGAACATTGACAGTTTTGTATTAATCGCATAAGCGACGTGGGGACGGCATTGTCGTGGAACAAGATGACCCCATTCGTCAATTTTCCACGTAGTTTGTTCTTGATTGTGACACGCAGCCGATCGGGCGTTTTACAATAACGAAACAAATTGATAGTCTCTCAAGATTTAGCAAATTCTATCAGTAATGGCCCCTGACGATCGAAAAAAAAAGTGAACAACATATTTCCGGCGGAAATGACGGCTTTTCCTTTCTTGGAGGTGGGGAATTCGACTGTTTCCACTGGAAGCTTTGCTGTCGTGTTTCAGGTTCGTAGAAGTGGCACCATGGTTCGTCCCCGATCACAATTGGAGACAAGAAGTCGTCCCCCTTATTGTGATACCGGATCAGATAAGTCAAGGCAGCGCTGAACTTCTCCGTCTTCTGGCCGTAGACCAAAATCTGGGGCAGCCATTGCGCACACAAGAGCGGATAACCGAGATGTTAATGAATTATGGCGTGAACCGAACCGTGACTGATGTTCTCACGCTCTGCCACTTCATCGATGCTTATCTTCCGTTCTTGTCTCATCAGCTCATCAACCTTTGCAGTTTTGTTAGGTGTGATTGCACGATGGCTTTGGCCCGGTCTTGGATCGTCTTTGCAACTTTCACGTCCTTCTTTGAATCGTTTGCTCGAATGCTTCACAGTGGCCAATTAATGCAATGTTCAACGTACACGGCAGCCATACGGCGACTAATTTCTTTTTGGGAAATACCTTCAGCTGTCAAAAACCTCAGGGCACCACACTGCTCAACTTCTACAGCGTCCATTATGCCGCACAACCATGTTCAACCCAGTGCATGAGAGCATTAAACAACCTTGATACTCACACCTGCCTGTCACTTTTGTAATAGAGAGATGCCTCTGTGTCACGTGCATGCCTCGCAGCGAATGGACCGAACAATTATTGCGCGGGGTGGGTAGGGTCACTTTGATTTTACTCGCCTTCGTACATTAGAAATGCGAAGATACAATGGAATATACAAACGCGAAGACACAGCTTGATAAAAGGGAAAAAAGTTTCACTGGAAACAAAGCTCACTGCACGTATACACAAAACCTCGCAACAAGATATTTAAATATATGTATAAGTCTCCAATAATTCTACGTATGTAAAAAAGTCACTGCATAGAATGCGTCAAACAAGGCAAATAAAGATGTTGCGCAATCAGAGATTCACAGAATCCTAGATCCTACCCCCATTCCATCCACTCCCCCCGATGTATCACGCGCGACGGAAGGCGGCGCGCTTGCTCCCTGATTTGCTCTTTTGCGCACACAAGACTGAGTCACCATCGTCGACTCACCCATTCCAGCCCTCCATGCCTCTCCCTACGCTTTCACTCGCAGATGCAGCATGCGGCGCGCGGTCACGATGTTATCGCCCTTGGACTTTATACGAAACATGAGGGCGACGGCGATGGCGGAATGCGCCTGGAGTGTCGATATAATTGCTATCGCAATACTATAATATGATAAGACTATCCGGCAACTGAAGCGTCCCGTTGCCCATTACTGTCCGCAAAAGAAGAAGTAACAAAATCGAACTTTCACCATACGACAATTTGCTGCGCCACAACAATGTCTTTTTTTTTCTTTTGTGGGGCCGGGGCACCGAAATGAAAAATAGCGCAAAGTATGTTGGCCACAATCAAATGCCTACTTTGGGCACCTAATGTAGCTACCGAAAGAATATCCAAGAAAACGTGAGACACTTCGTCCACCGAGAACCATACGCGTACTGCTCGGTATCCTACACTGGCGAGAGAAGACTTTCCGGAGAGGTTGCGCTCAAGCGAACGCGTTGCGTCGAGTCCCCACTGTGATGGCGGTGAGCGACGATAGTTTCTTTTTCTCGTCTGCTAGCAAGAAAGTGCCCAAAACTCTGCCAGGCGAAAATCCACTCAGCCAGAGAAAAGCGAACGCGCACCGAAGCGCGCCTCGCGATGGTCGGGGTAACACCAGTTTGTATAGGTGTTCTGTGGTAACATCAGAAAAACTCATGCGCTCTGGCTGCCTCTGGCAGCCCGCGGGTAGGGTAGCGAGGACAAAAAAAATTGAAGAGGCTCAATGTGTCCTCGTGAATAAAAGTCAAATTAGAAAAAATAAATAAGAACGTAGTTACCTTGGCTGACTTTAGAGTTTGACATGGATGCTTTGGCGTAGGCGAAAGAAAATGTTGGTATTTTTTATGTGTCATGACGGCACGAATGAACCACCACAACGCTTTATCTCTTCCGTCCTCGCTGCTGGCTTTGTTAACTTGTCTGATAGTGTGTTTATTTGGATTGCCTCATTGTATTTTCCGATGTAAGACTTTAGAAAAGTCAATGTGCCTTTGGCGTCCAATATTTATAGTAACATCAAACCCACAAAGTTCGGCAATTGAAAATCTAAAGCACAACTTTAGGAATGTCAATGCACCTTTCACATCAAAACTTCATGAGAACTTTATACCCATTAATTTCAGAATTGACATCCATGCAATGCGTAGATTCCGCGGCCTCCGCAAGATGCCGTGGCGAGTCCGTTTGCCATCAAAACGCCCTTGAAACATTGTGCTCGGATGGGGCTGCTTGGCGTTATGTGACTCCCGGTGCATGGGCGCTGCCGCGAAATCCAGCCCGAGTTCGCAAGGTTCGCGCTGAAATGTCTTTCCGAGCGTGAAAACACATCCTGGAGAAATTTCACAATAATTTCCGGCACCAGGTATTGTTGAGGTGCGCGGTGCATGGACAGTCCGAAAAAATTTCGGGGGGGGGGGGGGGGGGGGCTGAAGCCCCATAAGCCCCCCTCCCCCCCCCCCCCTGGCTACGTCCCTGTTTCGAACTCGTCTCAGATGCTGCAAGTGAGAAAGGTTCGGCCAAGTTCACAGAACTGTAGGCGCACACTTTGTTAGGCTGGGCGAGTCAGCTGGAAGAGGTTTCTTTGGGCAATCAATTCGTATATCCACAAAACATAAGTGTGGAATGCGCTTAGAAGCCTTAAGGGACGGCAACCCCATCCGCCGCTGTTGACAAATGATCAAGAAATCTAATTGGAAGACAACACAGATGCTCTTAATAAACATTTTCAGTACGTATCTAGGTCAGCGGAATATTCGCAGACATTTCTTAAATGCGAAAATATAAGTGAGCACAAGACGCTGGACCGCAAATTCATAAATTACTAAACCTAAAATTAAGCAATTATGATGAAGGTATAGCTCAGGGCAAGATTCTCACTGGTGTTGTAGAAGTGGCGGGTTGCTTTTTTTGTTGCGGGGTGCTTTTCTCGTCGCAAAGATTGACTAAATGTTTACAACGAAGCTGTATATAGTTGCCCTCCGGGGATGGTCGATGTCCGTCCGTCTACGCGTCACGTGGGCACGAAAAAATTTTCGCCTCCCGTTTTTAGCGAATCCTATGTAGCCCTTAATCTAATGTAGGTATCTAAGAAAAAATTAAACTGAAATTCGCCGCTAAGAGTACTCTATCTTTGCGCGGGATTTCATTTCCTTGCCATAATTCTTCAGCTCACATTGAAGTTGTAAACGTTACAGAGCTCCTGTGTGCTGTCAATACATGGACGTCTACGGAGCGAGTATGGTTACAGAAATCGGCTTAACTCTTGTTCTATAAAAACTATCTCAAAGCAAATTATATGAAAATCAGCCGCTGTGCCGACTCTAATATTACGCCAAGTTTCATCTACTTTTCCTAGCTGCGTAGTTCACAGTGAAATTATAAATATTGTGGAATTCACATCTGCTGTGATTACATTGGCTTCCACGGGATGGAAACGGACAGCCCCATTTTTTTGTGCGCTACAATAAAACTCTACTCCTTCCAAGTTTCATTCAGTTATTAACTATGAAGTATGCTCGATCGCAAATTACAAACAAATGTGTTTTGTTTAGTGCACTTCTTTAACTGCGGCCCGGCCAACTCATATCGTCGCTCACGTCGAGGCTCGATTTAACGGCCACCTGTGTCCTTACACCCTGTTACCACCAGTGGGCGTTGTGTGTGGTGGTTACGCCATAGTCGCCTACGCGACCTTATCCGCACTGTTCGGCAGTTTCTATGTACAAGGCGCGTGTTTCATAGTAATACCTATATTTAGATAGGCGCGTCGATTGAGGTAAAACACAACACAGCTCCGCGGCTCGCCCTTCTTTACAAAATGGATGTGCTGATAAATTTTTACAAGTACTGCTTCCAGGAGAGAACATGTTACCGGGAAGTGTACCCCTAAGGAGAGCACCTGAGATCATAATAAAGCAGGCGGCGCAACGTCTCCAGGACACCCAAGGGGCAGCTGGGTGGAAGAAAGCTGCAAGCAAGAGCCGTATTCTGTAACGATTTGGTTTCCGAAGAATTGGTTTCAGTGGTAGCGTCAGATATGGGCTGACGGTATGAAAAGAGGAAAGGCACGGGACCATTGGCCAGCAGGTTTTCTTCTGGAACTGAAAGTCACAGGTAGCGTCAGATATGGGCTGACGGTATGAAACGGCGAGGAAAGGCACGGGCCCATTGGCCAACAGGTTTCCTTCTGGAACTGAAAGTCACAAAGCAAGCGAAAATATAGCAATTTAGGAACGATTAAAACAAAATTTACGGCGCTAAGCAGACGATGGCGAAGTGAGACAAAAACGACATATATGGGCGCCATGGACTATACATGGGCACCGTGGGCACCATGGCGCCCGTATTTTGTTTGTGTCTCACGTTGCCCTCGTCTGTTTAGCGCTGTAAGTTATTTTAAAGTCATGAACCGACTGTCTCACAACAAGTTTTGTGAAAAAGGAATGCTTCTTGGTGACAACAATTACAACAAATTGTTTGTTGATGCTATTGATGCAATATAGGTCTTTCATTATGAAAGGTGCGTGTGACGTACTGGTGGCGAGTGATTTAGCGTATTTTGTCTGGAGCGGTGGACCGATTAATGCAGATAGGCGGTACGTCTAACATTAACATGGCCTGCACAGACTCCCCTGGAGTTGTATAAGTATGCGTATGGCTACCACCAATTTAAATTGCCGCACTCCCAAATTTAGGTTCAACCACTCTCAAGTTTTAGTTCGTCCAGTCCCATAATAAGTTCGCCCACCACGAAATATTAGGTTGGCCCACGTCCCAATTTCAAGTTCGCCCACCCCCCAAATTTAAGTTGGCCCACCCCCAAATTTTATTTGGCCTACACCAAATTTAAGTTGGCCCACCCCCAAACTCAAGCTGACCCACGTCCAAGCTTCAAGTTCGCCCACGTACTAACTTAAAGTTAACCTACTCAAAAATTTCAGTTGGCTCACCCCAAAATGTTAAGTTAGCCCAGGTGCAAATTTCAATTTCGCCCACCCATACATTTTAGGTTGACCCACTCCCTAATTTTCAGTTGGCTCACCACTACTATAACCTTCCCCATACCATTTCGTCATGAACGCCGATCTCGCCCGTGCCCACGGAACGCACACGCTCTGCACACGGCCAATAGAGCCATCTGGCACACCGAAGCACCTCACGCCATTTCGCTTCGTAGGAGACCACAAACTTGGCTTCCGCATGACTGACATGTGCGTGACGTCAACGTAACATGTGTTCGCGCGTGGAGGTGACGGCATCACCTAGGCGGCGACCATTTGCTGCTCGCAAAGCGAATGCTTGGGAAAACGAATCCTTACAGAAGACGGCTCAAGGGCTGTCTGTGGGTTGGCGCCTCCGTGGCTGGAGCATGCCAGGAAGTGTTCTCATGCAAAATTTGCTGACAGCCAATCTTATACCACCCTAACACGCGTAATGGGCGAATGGGCAACGACACATTGAACGGCCATCAAGGCACCCTCGCTGAAGCATCAGTGCAAGTCGCACTAGTTGGAATTGATTCACCGTGAAACTTTGCGCTAAACAAACGGGGACACAGAAGGAAGACATGAGGACAAATATCTCGTCATTGTGTTTTCTTTCTGTGTCCCCCTTTTCTTAGCGCAGAGTGTCACGATCACCCTAGCTGGGGGTCTTATACAATCACAATTCGTCACATCTTTCCTTCATCACATACCACAATTAAGCTCGTTGTTCACCGCTTCAAATGCTGACCGCTGTGCCTAGCATGTTTGCGACCTATTGAACTTGGCAGATCAGTCACACTGAAACCCCAGGAAGGCTCATAAAGTAGAATTGGCGGTATAATGGTAAGAACTGATTTACCATAATCAGTGTTCGTCTGCTTCGAGTTGTCAAACAATTTGCCCTCGCGCTGTGATCTGTTAGCCTCCAGGTTGGCCTAGACGGTAGAGCGACTGTGAACCTGTGTTCGAAGCACGGATAAACGCGCATTTTTATCAACTAGAAAGGTTTCTGAGAAATCTGTTGGAATTTCTTTTGTAGATCAGTGCTGCAAAACTGGGCACATGATTTTTTCTTTTGATGTGAGCTGCGGCTCTTTTTCGCAATTTTGGACACCGGGAGGTACTTGGATTGCTTTTCACTACGTCAAGAATGGGAAACGCTTTGTGTTTAGGGGATTCATTTTGTTCAGGCTCAAGTTGCAAAACGAAAAAACTGTGGCTTTCTATAATAACCATGCAGAAAATAGCAGACGACTGTCCTCATGCCTTTCCGTTAGCATTCCACTGAGCTACCAGGGCTCATATTAGAACTTAGTGAAGAGGCTGACATGGGCATATAAATTAAAGAATTAATCTTCTGTTTCTACTGTGAACAGTTCCACAAATGATCAGCAGAAGTGCCTGCTTGCAAGCATATTACATCTCATACATGCCATGTTTGTAGCCAGCCAATTGACGTATTTTAATTTATTATTGCGCAATGAATTGGTTTGTTGACTAGTGTGAGATAATCTTTTCCTATGGGCAAAATAAACTAGAATGATATAACTTTTAAAACTTGTTACAAATATTACACTGCTATTTTGTTTAGTGTTAAGACAGTTGCCACAATATCGTATTATCAATTATTAAAAAATTGCCGCCCAACATATTGCTTGAAGGGAAACATGAGTTGGTTTGCTCTTTTCATTATTTTGCTCTGTGACCATGGACCTTAGAAATTTTATTCGAAAACTGGCCACAATATTAACTGTCTACTCGACGCCTTGTGTTTTACAATGAACTGGCCAAATCGTGCAATGTTCATGCAGCAGCACTTTATGCATAGGTGTGCCTTGACCTTTTCACACGGCTTCTGTTGTCGGCAGGTGTATATTCTAGTAGAGCTAGATCATCGAACTGAAGAATTGCTTATTTTGCTATCAAATGACTTCATTTGAGAGGGCACTGCTGCAGTACCATTTTATGCATATTTTTTTTTAACTTCTTGCAGGTTGTGCAAGGAAATAACAAGTGCCATCCTCAAGCGTTGGCTGATAGGTGCCACGGACCCGCGGGGCGGACGCATTGAGATGCGCCCAGGGCCCCAGATAAGGGTTGTAGCTGGCTGTCTGACGACAGAGACTAATGTTGTTTTGTGTAGCGAAACTTGACCGCGACCAATGTGGCCATGCGTTGTTCCTATTTTGCCGAGTATTTAAAAGTTTTGATGGTGTAAATGAAGTGAAAGCATATGCACATGTTATCAACAATCTCATAAGTGTAAGTCATAAGAACCACTATGTAATGGTTTTAAAATAAATTTGTATTCCATGGAATGCACTCTGTTTCATTTTACTAAGCAAGTAGAGTAGACCAAGTAGGTTGGCAACAGTAGATATCCAATATAGGGCCAGCCACAAATTACCATGCGCCATGTGAGGCATTACATCAGCCATTTTGGCAACAGTGGTAGGCCTATGTGGAGCCAGCCAAAATTCTCTGAGGGCATTGTGAGGCAGTACATCGGCCACGTTAGCATAAGTGGTTGACCAACCAAAAAATTAGCATAGGCAAAGTTAGACATTATGTCGACATAAGTGGTCGGCCCTACGCTGACAACCATGGGTCGGCAGATGTCCATATCCAAGCAGCGCCCTACCTTGTTTGCTGAGCTTAGCCCAAGCAATCCGTGGTCGGCCATTGCTCATATGGCCGAGGTTGGGCCGACCAATTTTTCACCACTTGGAAGGGGCAGATGAGAAGTTAGGGCGAAGGTTCGCTAGCATGTGGTCAGCATTGTTAACAATGCTGGTCATGTGTAATGTCAGGTAATATCTCGGGTAATGTGCACACCAAGACTGCAGTAAGAAAAAACAGGTTCCAGAATCTTGTTATCAAAAAGATAGCAGGGCGAAGTAGCGGAAGTTCGAGTTAAGCACAGTTATTTGCATATATATTAGGAGTAAGCTCCATGAGCCGGGTGTTCCAATAATTAGATAGAGTATCTAGGTTGCTTTGTAAGGCACTAGTGCCGTTATTGTCGTTAATTTTATGAAATATAACACAATTGTTAGCAAAGAGGTGAATATTCTAAAAACACGACTTGAGACGTCCATTATAGATATATATTAGGATCGCACAATACCTATAACGTACCCCTGTGGTACTCCAGAATGAACGGGCTTGCCGGAAATTTTTGTGTCATTGCATGCAATGAACTGAAAAAAGCTAGTAAGGAAGTATTGGAATCTAGTAATGAGATAAGCATCTATATTGACAGGTGTACTTATCTTTATCGGGCGACCACGTTTTGCCGCTTAACAAAGGTAATCGCACAGCGCGGGACGCACCTGCATGTATCCGACGTTTCTGGAAAGTTATCGATGCTTCTACCCGGCTGTATGTTGTCGCCGAACCTTGTATTATCTGATTTAATCGCGTGACGTGAATGGTGTAGAATATTCGACGACGCCTTCCTTGGAATGATAAGCGCGGAAGACTTCGCTGCACAGCAACGGGCAGACCCGGAGCTAAAAGGCCTCGTCCAATATTTGGAAGGGCACACCGACGTTGGCCCTAGGGCATTTAAGCGCGGATTATCTTCCTTCACGCTTCAAAACAATCTACTCGTGAAGAAGAACTTCTCACCAGTCCGCGCCAATTACCTTCTTGTTGTCCCGTCAGGACTTCGTTCAGAAGTATTGCACGCCCTACATGACGATCCGACCGCTGGACACCTCGGATTTTCCCGGACACTATCGAGGATACAAGAAAAGTATTATTGGCCGGGCCTGACCGCCCACGTCGCCCGTTATGTCAGAACATGCCGAGACTGTCAGCGACGCAAGACACCGCCGACAAGGCCAGCCGGATTACTACAGCCAATCGAGCCTCCTTGCCGACCATTCCAGCAGATCGGGATGGACTTGCTGGGACCCTTTCCGACGTCAATAACCGAAAATAAGTGAATCGTCGTGGCGACGGACTACCTCACCTGCTTCGCTGAAACAAAAGCACTGCCGAAAGGTAGCGCAGCCGAAGTGGCGAAATTCTTTGTCGGAAAGATCCTGCTGCGACATGGCGCCCCAGAAGTCCTCATCACCGACAGAGGAACGGCCTTTACAGCGGAGCTCACCCAAGCCATTCTGAAATACAGTCACACAAGGCACAGGAGGACAACGGCCTACCACCTGCAAACGAATGGTCTTACGGAGCGGCTGAATAAGACCCTCGCCGACATGCTAGCGATGTACGTCGACGTCGAACACAAGACCTGGGATGCCGTCCTGCCGTACATAACATTCGCTTACAACACGGCGGTGCAAGAAACAACACAGATCACGCCGTTCAAGCTCGTCTACGGCAGGAACCCGACGACGACGCTCGACGTCATGCTGCCGCACGTCACTGATGAGGAGAACCTTGACGTCGCTACCTACCTTCAGCGCGCCGAAGAAGCCCGACAGCTCGCCCGCCTGCGGATCAAGCACCAGCAGAGGACCGACAGCCGACACTACAACCTCCGACGACGCTTCGTCGAGTACCAGCCCGGCGACCGTGTTTGGGTATGGACACCGATACGCCGACGAGGACTCAGTGAGAAACTACTGCGACGCTATTTCGGACCCTACAGGGTCATCCTACGTATTGGCGCACTGGACTATGAGGTCGTGCCAGACGGCGTTTCGCATTCACAGCGGCGCCGCGCACGATCTGAAGTGGTCCACGTGGTGCGCCTTATACCCTTTTACGGACGCTGACAAACTTCTTTTTTTTTTCTGTGCTACAAGTGCTTTTGTTTATTACTTTCGTTTGTTTGCAGCATCGGGTCGATGGTTTTTAAGAAGGGGGTATTGACACGTGTACTTATCTTTATCGGGCGACAACGTTTCGCCGCTTAACAAAGGTAATCGCACAGCGCGGGACGCGCCTGCATGTATCCGAAGTTTCTGAAAAGGTATCGATGCTTCTACCCGGCTGTCTGTTGTCGCCGAACCTTGTGTTATCTGATTTAATCGCGTGACGCGAATGGTGTAGAACTTTGTGGAAGGCACGCGGGCCCGAACGATTAGTCTGGAACATTCGACGACTGCTGTATAAAAGCCGACGCGCTTGGCCCGCTAATCAGATTTTTGACGATCGCCGCCCGTGTTCGCCGCTATCGTTGTGACATAAGTGTAGCCTGTTTTTGTGGGCACAGGTTCGCCGAATAAAAGTTCGTTTTGTCTTTCACAGTATTTGCTACTGTGTTCTTCAACGTCACCACCACGTGACAATATGTATTTTGCCTATCTTGAAAAGCAGTAGTTTATGATACACTTTATGAAACCCTTTCGAGTAATCGAAGGAATAACAAAATAATTACAAAATGTATTGAGAATGGACGGACAGTCATCGTGCGTTATAAGGTGTCCAGTGGGATCAACAAAAGGGATTGTGTCATGAGCAGAAGGACTAATTAAACACCAAAAACCTTTTGGAATCATTGATCAGCATGGACGGTAGTGTCACATTTAGGACGTTATTTTTCGCGAGGTTTAAAGCATCTACATAGGCACGATTTGCACTGTTGTATATCTTGTAATAGGCATCTGATCTGGAATACTTGCAAGTGCGATTTGCATGTTTCGTTTTGTTGCTTAATTGTTCTGAATTGGCGTTGCACCAGGAGGCCTTAATATGAAGGGAGATGTTGTGTCGCGGGTCATATTGATTAGTTCGTGCACCACATTTTTAAATAATTACCAGTTGTCATTAACCATCCGTCCGTCGAATTTGTCAAAGAGTACATCAAGAAAATGGGACATCTCGCGGTTGATGGCGCTAAGATTTGCTTCATTGTAGTTTAGTATTGTTTTTGTGAGCACACGAGAATTTGAAAGAAGAATATTATTTTTACCTGCTATTATAAACCGCCACTTTGGCCTGGCAACTACAAAACATCAGACATCAGTTCGTTCCATAAAGTAAGTACTAAATCTAAAGTATTACCAGCCTTACACGTCGACTATCATCAGAAATGATAAAAACCTGAGAAAAACCAGCAGCATCAAGAAACAGTGGCGTAGGACTCAGCCTACGCACGCATCTTCTAGCATTTAAGGCCACAAACCTTCA
Source organism: Dermacentor andersoni (assembly GCF_023375885.2). Taxonomy (NCBI): domain Eukaryota; kingdom Metazoa; phylum Arthropoda; class Arachnida; order Ixodida; family Ixodidae; genus Dermacentor; species Dermacentor andersoni. The sequence continues at coordinate 60,425,513 of NC_092821.1, forward strand.
TTCTAGCGTGTGGGACGTGGCCGCCCAGGTACTAATTTCCAGGTCACTAGTTTGGAGAGTTCTAAACGACGGCCTTTCAACCGTACCGCATTAGCAAGCAGTAATGCTTGGAAGATAGGGGCCTGTAGAATCGCCTAGATATCTCGAATTGGGTCCTCAGAAAAGCAGATGAGCCACTGGACTTTTTGAGCAACATCATGTGCACCAATTAAGCCAATTTTGCCAACCCACTATTGGAGTGGCTACAATAAGCACTGCGTGAAGCGCAATCGGCACCAGTATCAGTGGCTGTTCAATGTGAGGGGGCGGAATTTGCGCCGGTGGCTATAATCAGTCCCATCTGTTTGGATGACACAATGAGTGGACAGCGTTACGTGGACAAAATCCTTGAAGGAGTGGTGGATGAGTTTACCAGTGAAACCCCGCTGTCACGTCTTCCACTTCAGTGGTATCAGCAAGATGGAGCACCAGCACACAGCAGCAGCCGAGCACGAAACTGGCTGGATGAGCCTTTTCATGGGCAGTATGGAAGTCACGGGAACTGTGAATTGGCCGGATAGCTCACCTGGCCTTTCTCCACTCGATTTCTTTCTTTGGGATTATGTAAAAGGTCGTGCTTTCATGATCGAGATGGACGCCAGATTAGCTCAAGATAAGGATAATGGTTGTCTGTCGTAGAATTCGAGCATCGGTCATCTAGAAAGCCAGAGAAGATGTGATAAAGCGGATTCAGTACTGCGTACCTGCAGAAGGAGACCTATTCGAACACGTCCTCTATGCAGCAGCTGGTGTTCATCGGCGCTTACGAATACAAAGTTAATAAGGGCACACTGAAATCTGATGTATATTTTATTGTTCTTTGCCAATCCGATTGCCAATTCGGCTCATTTAGAAGTAGTTATTTACTTTCTTGGATCCATCAGTTTTGCCTTTTCTCAATATGTGGGTCGCTTCGCGGTCTGTTTATTTGGCTTTTATTTTATGCCATGGAGCTGTTTTTTCAGCACGTATACACTCTCATGAAAACTGAAACCGTCACTTTAATTGGCTTTGGTCCGAAGCAGATTTGTGGTACGAAATATAGCTGCGCGCGCACTCTGCCGATGCGGTGCGGCAAAAGCCGGCATTATTAAACATGTTACGCTTATTAGATTCACTGATTTCAGATTCACTCAAACTCAGAATCAACAGCGCTTATACTCGTACTCACAGAAAAAGAAGAAAACAAAGAAAGACAGAGAAGCTGCAGTTTCGCAGGAAAGGCGAAGCACTTAGTAACAGCGAAGCACACCACAATTACACGAAGGAAGATTACGCCACCGAGAGACGACAGATTCTTGGTGGCGGAAGAGGACTCAGGGCTGTGAAATTGAATTGTCTCCTACTATGAGGTCTTGTAAACTCTCATATAAGGCCGCGACTTCAGTGAACAATTATTTGAGGTCACACGAAGTGCACGAAACGCGATATATATATATATATATATATATATATATATATATATGCGCACATGGGGTTCAGAAAGCTGGTTGGGCCCCAGCCCTCGCCCCCTCCCTCGGATAAATGAAAAACTGTCCGCCTATGAAACGTGGTGCTGCACCGCTGTTGGCTCCACAGGGTGCAAGAAAGCAAGATATACAACACAAACAGTGTTTACTGAAAGGATAAACGAAAAATCTCAACAAAAAAAGGTTAACAAAGATACTACGTCAGCGTCACTCGTCCTGGATGAAATACAATAAAATTACACATCAGCGACCGCAACATTGTTTAGGGTGCTGCGTTCGCATGTGTGTCGGTGTGCGAACAGCTGTTGGGGTGACGTGCATAGATATTGCGTTGAATGCAAACATTTTAGTCCGAGTACAATGATACTGTGATTATCCATTTCAAAGACAGAAGGTTAACTTGCCCTGGTTTTCTTTTATCCCAGAAGCCACGGCACCAAATTTATGGATTAGAAATGATTCGCGAACCTTCCTCTCGTGGTGCGATTTGAAACCAGATTCAAGTATGGTGGCCGTTAGGTTTTCAAAAGAGTGGCCCCGTATGGTGACATGTTTAGATAGCGGAAGATTAGGAACGCTGACGACGTGAGCTTTATGATTGTTAAAATTCATTCCAAAGAGTGTTTAGGTTTTTAGAATGCACAGTAGCTTGTGAGCCTAACGTTCTAGCATATACATAACAGTGCCCGTGTTGCAGGCAAAGCTACATTTTTTCTCATTGCCAAAATTTGATGCGGCGATCAGTTACACTCCGCGACATCGCCATGTGAGCGCAAACCTTGCATCGTGATTTGTTACAAGGACGACAGCCTGTGTGAATCGGTTTTGTTGTCTGAAAAGACGATAGTATGTTGCGTAAATATTTTGAGTCGCGTCATTGACAATTAGGAGTGGATACAGCTGCATTATCAGGGCATCGAGAGGTTTGTCGCAGTTGATAGTGAAATCGGAATGTTCGGAATACAGCCTCGCGAAACGAAGTGCTTGACTATAAAGTATGCTGGTTGTGCTTTGTATAGCATGCCTGCTGGGACAATTAAGGTACCGGTGGACGTTAGTCGGTTTCTTAAAAAGTGAAGCGAACATTTTGTTGCCTCACAGGGATAATGTGACGTCCAGAACACATAGATAACTGTGATAGTGATCGCGGACAGGAAATGCATGGATGACACTTATTTAGGTCAATAAGCAATATATATATATATATATATACGAGGTATACCCACAAATTACCGGAATTTTCTGATAGCACGTTGGGACAATTTCATTTTTAAATTTGGCACACCTTTTCATTTAAATACAACTTTAATCATCATCAAAGTACTCTCCATTAGTATTAATGCACTTGTCGAAACGATCATTGCATTGTTGGTAGCCCTTTTACAAATGCGGCCTTATTTATACCTGCTTGCACGGTCGTGACATTGCGTTTGACTTCGTCGACATCGCCCAAACGCTTGCCTTTGAAATCCCTTTTCATACGACGGAACAAGAAAGAATCCGCGGGAGCCGAATCTGGTGAATAGGGCGCGTGCGTCAACGTTGTCTTCTACATTGTGGACGAAAACCGGCGAACACTCACAGCCATCGGTGGGGGAGCATTTTCATGATGTAGCAACCACTCGCCGGAATTACATAATGGCGGTCGTTTTCACGCTACACTTCTGCGCAGCCGTTTCACCACCCCCAAATAGAATTGTTGGTTGACAGTCTAGTATTGAGGGACGAATTCTGAGCGTACCATCTCTATGATGTGGAGAAAGGGATCAGCGTCGTCTTCAAATTCTATTTAACCTCGCGAGCATTTTTTCGAACGAGGCGAGCCAGATGACTTCCATTGACTTGTTTCTTCGTTACTTTCGGGATCGTACCCATAGCACCATCACTAGTCCCTTGAGATTATTTTGTTGAAAAACCTTAAAAGGTCTGTCACTGCGTCCTTCATTGCACGACAGGATTCCGTGCGGCAATCCATTTACTCTTCGGTGAGAAGTCTGCGCACAAACGTAGCAGCCACTCGTCGCATTCCCAAATCGTCGACTGATAAGCGCTGAATGAATCTCCAGGGTAACATGGATAAGTCTACGAGTTCGTCGATTGCTCTCCGTCGATCTTTCCGTTTGAGATTACGGATTTTGGCAATGTTTCCCTCAGTTCGCTCACTTCAAGTACGATCGTAACGGGGGCCCCTTTGTTCCCCTTTTAAGACTAGCAAACCATTCAAACACTTTAGTTTTACTGAGAGCATGTTCTTTGTAAGCTGTTTGCATCATCACAACAGGTGCGGCTTCGTGTTTGCCGAGTAAAAAAATTAAAGTTTAGCGCCACACCTGGTTCGTGAGAATCTGCCATTTCTTCATGTCACGCGAGCACTAAAGACAAAAACAGAACTGCCAGAGAAATCACATGCTTCATTGTCGGTTGATGCGACTTGGTGTACTGACGTAGAAGAGATGCTCCCACAGCGCACTAGTGGTGCAATTTCGTACTAGAAGTACAGAATGCGCCAGAGTACGATTGCCATTATTTCTGGCTCCCCCCGCGTATAGTGTGTCGCAACTATTATACACCAAGATATAAAACTATGCAAAAGCCACGTAGCTAGACAAAACCAAGGTAATGTTGTTTGCCGCCGCTTGGATGTACTGAAATTATTTCTTGCATTCCGCCTAACCTCGTAATTATTCTTAATTATTTAACCAAGTTCTAAATTTATAATTCAACAAGAAATACCAGTCAGGAAATGGTAGAGAAACATTAAAAACTCCCAATACAGCTTTCTGTTGCTCAATACGTGCCACATAAGGATGGTTTTCTGAGCGGGAAACACGCCCGCGAAAATTCATCCAAAATGCTTTGAGCGGCCAGTTGCGCGGCAATATTGCGCGTATTCGCGGGCTTCTTTATATATATATATATATATATATATATATATATATATATATATATATATACAAGCTCGTATAAGCTCGTTACCCTGAACAGCGCTCCATGCCAGCCTTCTCCTGTGAAAGAATTTATCGTCTAGGAAATCGTCTTTTATTGAGTAGATCCCAAAGGACGACGAGTAATATGAAAATGCCTGACACGCGGTGGATGTGAGGCAAGATATGAGTACTAAAAAAGGCTTCACATCGGCTCTCGCAATCAGCGCTGTATGCAGCCACGAAAAAAAAGCACTCGCCATTTGACAGCAGAATTTCAGGCGACAGTGGCAGCCTTGGAATAAGTATGGTTCACAGGGGTTGAGTTCCTAGCAGGACTGACTTTTACATTTCATTATATTTGTTTATATGTGAGACTTCTTTTTGCAGTCTCACTTTAGTGAAGTTTTCAAAACATCATTTTTATAACTCTCTCTCCCTTTATATATATATATATATATATATATATATATCGGAAATTCAGAATCTAGAAATTTAGAAATTTTGGAATCACCTGTGGCAGAGAGCACAATTCTACTCCTGGTGCCGTCATGCCGAAAGAGGCTTTTGCGAAACACATAATCAACCAATTAGCGGACCTTCACTAATTCACTTGTTAGATCATTCCTTTATCCCACACAATGCAATGTAAAAATGATAGCCCGTTAATTTGCAAGGCATGCCCATTAGGAAGAATATTTGAGCATGGCACAAGTTTCGAAATATTCACAGCTAAAGCATGCAACGATATACATGGCCGTTTCATTTACTTTGGTTACTTAATACATAAAAGAGCATTGTACCAAAAGAGTGTCCGGCAAATACAATACTCCCTAATGAAAAAATTTAAGCGCAGCCTGAAACGTGTTTCCATTTCGCGATATTCTAAGGCAAATAAGTAGAGACTGAAAACTCCACACCAACTGGCAGCGGGCCAGTGCATTGCCTGCTTTACAAGATGACTGCCACAAGAGCGAGAAACCAACTTCCAAACCCTATCCCTTTCCTCCTCTTCACTAGTGCCGGTCGTGAATGCGGCATGTCGCTGGCGGAACCACTGGGCGCTACCTCGCGTGGCTTCAAAAGTCTTCATCACAAGTGCACGTTGAACTGGAAGGCCATTAACCTGAACCATATATCAGCGTATGTTTGCAGGAATTACAGGTGACCGCTATTCTAGCGCCGCACAACCAACCTACAAAACGTACTCCCAAAGGGTTGTGCCGACCGCGGTTTCACTGCGGTGTCAACACCAGCCATTGCCGCCTTCTGCGATGATAGTGTCCATCACGAACGCCACCTCACGACGCTTGTTCAGAACTGATGGCAGGCCCGTTCTGCTGGAAGCGAGAGCAATTCCGCAGGCACCCAGTAAAGTAGGCGATGTCCAGTGCCGTCAGCGTTGTCGCAGAGTGAGAGGGTACCTGGGAACGCTGGCATCGGAGACAGCTGCGGAAGGAGAGGTCGTTTCGCGGAAGATATGATAGGCTGCGTGTCGCTCTGAAGTCTCGGGCCAAGATGGTTTTCGCTTCGCCCGGAGAGCGCCCGCCACGCGTTCGCCACCGTCGCCATGCCAGTTTGAGCCTGGTGACACTCGGCCCTGCATCCCTCGACGAACTTCGGGCAAGGGAGGACCTGGAACTTCGTGCCACTCGTATGCTGGGCCAGTGGCTCAGTCAACGGGCCGCCACGCTCGATCTCCCTGTGGATCCCCCCCTGCCTACTACCGCTTCGAAGCCTCTCCAGGACGGGCACCCAGTACAAGAGCCCCATGCTTCGGTCCCGCTCCCCCCCTCCGACGACGAGGACATGGATATGTCCAGCTCCCGGAAACGCGCCCGCGAGACGGAGAGCGAGGACGAGGAGCCAACCGGGCGACGTAAGCAGCCGTTGAGCTCTTCCCCCAGCCCGGAGCAGCACACGGCAGCCAGCTGCCACGTGCAGCAACCGGACCACGGCAGCGCCATTTCCCCACAATCGGGCGAAACAGCCGCCACCTCCTCTCCGCCTGCCGCCCAAGACGGAGGCCCTCCAGGAAGGGCGAGCACCACCTCTCGACATCCCGCCGAGTCTACAGCCGCCGCCTCCGCGGCCCCTCAGAGCAAGGGCGCGCCCGGAACCATCCTCAACGCGCCGTCTGCTCCTGATGGCGGCGCGTCCACTGCAGCGTCTGCTAGCGAACCAGCTACAAACGAAAGCGCTGCCGACGAGATGGAGCTGACGGACGCAACACCCACTGTTTCGTCACATCAGGGCCCTGATCAGCCCGCGGCGCGGTTCCTGAAGGACCCACCATGCCAGCCTGCTTCGCGGCCGAAGCCAAAGGGGCAGAAGAAGAAGCAGAAGAAGAGGAAGGAGCCTGCCCATGTTTCCCGTTCGTCTCCCGGGGCAACGGACGACTCGCGGCGCCCACCCGCTACCCTGGTCACCCCCAGTGTGCCTACAGCCGCAGTACAGAGAGTGACACCATCCGCCCGCGAGTCCACCACGTACGACTTCACGCTGGTGCAATCAAAGAGGGACCGGCGCCGTGCACGAGCCCTGGAGACTGCTGCACTCCCGGTTGACCCCGCGGTCGTCGGTACGGTGCTCTTCCGTCCCTCGGCGCCCGGCGGAACCTTCCGAGGAGCACCGCGCCTCTCACTCGCTGCAACCCTCTCTTCGCGGCCCGGTGTTGCAGTGGTTCGCGTTAACCATAAGCGCAACATCGTGGCCGCCGATACTACCACCCGGGAGTGCCTGGAGGAGCTGCTGGCAGTCACTGAGCTGCACGGAATTCCAGTGACTGCCCGACTGCCAGCCGAGCGCGGCAAGAGCACCGGCTTCCTGCACGGGGTGGTGGGGTTACCCGCGGACACAGACCTGCTGGGAGCCATCGAGTCTAGCGTTCCCGTGCTGTCGGCAACGAGGGAGGAGAGCACCATCACCATCCGATTCGCGGGACCGGTCCCCCCTGAACACGTGCGCCTTTTCAAGCTCGGGTTCAGGGTGAGACCTGCCAGGCCCCGTCCAGTGCAATGTCGGCAGTGCGGCCGCTTCGGGCACGTGCTGGAGTCCTGCAGATGGCCGACCGACTGCATCTCCTGCGGCAAAAGCCACGCGGAGGGCGCCTCCTGCGAGAAAGTCCGCTGCAGGAACTGCGGGGGCCCCCATAGGGCCGACACTCCCGCCTGCCCCAAATGGCAGGAAGAACGGGAGGTGGCCACCATCATGGCTTCCTCCACCTCGGCATTGTCGAGGCGTGCTGTCAGGGCAGCAGTCCGGGAGGAGAAGCAGCCACAGCAGTCCTCATCTTCGGCGCGGTCCTATGCGAGCGTGCTGAAGGGCCCCAGTCCTGCACCTAGGCATCCGGTACCCGCCCCTCGTGCCTCTCAACGCCAGCAGACACAGGATACTGCTGCTCCACCCGCCCAAACTACTATGGATCAGCTGGTAGAAAACCTGCTGCTCACCATGCAAGCAGTCAGCACCTTGCTGCCAGCTGACCACCCGCTCCGGGCCATCTGCCTGCAGGCAGTGGCATATCAACAGCAACACAATCACCATGGCTAGTCGCACAGGAAAGCGTCGGCCGCGCATCCTGCAGTGGAACGTGCGCTCGCTGCGCCGACGACACGCCGAACTTTCCGAACACCTACTTCTGCACGAGTACGACGTGCTCGCGTTGCAAGAGACATACACGCGCGATGGGGAGTGCAACTTTCCGGGATTTGTGGGATACCACAGTGCGACCACCTGCGAGTTACGGACTTGCGCCAACGTGCAGTGCTGTGATCCGCTCCATCCACCCGGTCGCTCCCGCGCGTCTATTTACGTCCGTGCGCGTCTTGCCCAAGCCGTCGTTCGTGTGGCCGACATTGTACCCACCTCCGTAGAGTGTGTGGCTGTGACTGTGCGCGTTGGGGGGGCCGACACTTGTGTCGCCAGCGTGTACGTGCAACCCGTACGACGGTGGGATACGACCTTCATCGAGAGCCTCACCGCGCGCATCGGTGGTGACTGTGTCGTGTGCGGTGACTTGAACTCCCACCACACGGCGTGGGGCAGCGCCTACAGTGAGCCGAACGGCAGGGACCTGCTGAGTTCCATCCATGCTTCGGTCCTGCTAATCATCAACACCGGAAGTCCCACTTTTGTGCGTCAGAGGGTACACGGGAGTGCGATAGACTTGTCGCTCGCGAGTGAGCGATGCCACTACGAGTGGGTTCGCAGCCCTGACACGCAGGGGTCGGATCACTATCCGATCTCTCTCGACCCGCTCGGCCTGAACCGCACGCGGACATGTACGTACCGCGTCACGGACTGGTCCCATTTTCGGTCCCTCTGTGCCATACCCCCTCCGGCGAATACAAACTTTCTTACGCATCTTACGAGGTGTTTGGATGCCGCTACAAAATCGTGCGCGGTGCCTGCTGGAACGCCGGTCCCCGATATCAAGCTTCTCAATCTGCGCGCTGTCCGTCGTCGCGCCGAACGCCGTGCCATCAAGAGCGACAAGGTGGAGCATTGGACTTTATAAAACCGCCTGGACGCTGCGTGTCGCCGTCACGCCAGGCAGCGCCGCAATCAGAGCTGGCAAAGTCTCTGCGTGTCATTGGAGGACACTCGCGACAAGTCGCGCCCTTGGCGCATTCTCGCTTCCCTCCTCCGTCCCAAGGTCCCTCGCCATCCTGCACTCTCCATCGCGGTGGCTACGGGCTTGAGCACAGAGCAACTGGCCGAACTCTTCGCCGATGCTTTCGCTCCACCGCCACCGTCTGTGCGCCCCGTCAGTGCAGCCTGCGAACTACCGCCGCACAACAAGGCTGAACTCCTCGCTCCCCTGCGCTACTTTCCTACGAGGGCAATCTTGGAGCACGTAGAGGTGCTTTGCTCGGCCGAGTTTACCCTCAGTGAGTTGCGCATTGTTTTGAAAACGCGTAAACAACGCTCAGCGCCTGGTGCCGACGGACTAACTCATCAGGTCCTCAGGAACGTCGATGCAGCGCAGCTCCCTTCCCTACTCGAGGCCTTCAATGGCGTCTGGCGCAGTGGCATTATTCCTGCTGACTGGAAAGAGGCGATCGTCGTCCCCATTCTCAAGCGCGGCAAAGCTGCCACGAGCGTCAGCTCCTATCGCCCAGTGTCGCTTACTTCGGTAGCCGGCAAAACTCTGGAGGCCATGGCTTTGCACCGCCTTTAGTGGATTGCCTCCGCCCTCGACGCTTTCGCCCCTGAACAGAGTGGTTTCCGGCGACTGCGCTCAGCAGCTGACTCGCTCGCGGACGTCGTGGCTACGCTAGAGCACGCAGCAAGTCGCCAAGAAGCCGGATATCTCGTGCTGCTCGATGTGCAACGCGCATTTGATCGTCTCCCTCACACCACCATCATTCAAGCCCTCCGTGAGCTACTTGTCACCGGCCGCCTCTTTGACTACATCGCGGCCTTTCTCAGTGACCGCACGCTCAGAGTGCGAGTTGGCGACACGCTCAGTGCCCCTCGCAGCGTGACCTCCGGGGTTCCCCAGGGCAGCGTGATCAGCCCATTTCTTTTTAACTTGGCTCTGGCAAGACTACCTGACTACATCCCCAAGATGACAGCCCACGAAGTCCGCGTGGCGATCTACGCCGATGACATTGCACTGTTCGCATGCGGGCCCACGGCCCTCGGCTTCCAAGTGCGAGAATCCCTGCAGTCGGCGATCAACGCCGTCGATGAATATCTCGCCAGCATAGGGCTCCAGCTCTCGGCGTCAAAAACTGAGGCGTTGTTAGTACACCCCCGTGCTCGTGCGCGCTTCGAACTGCCTTGTCTCACGCTGCGCGGAAGCCCCCTCCCGTGGCAGAGAAAAGTGCGCTATCTCGGACTTGACATCGACTGCCGGGTCAACTTTAACGCCGCCGTCGCCCAGCTCTGCAAGAATTCTAAGAAGGTGGCTGGCGCCGCACGCTCCCTGCTCGCCCGTGGTCGTGGTTGTACACCGCAACTTGCACTTCGAGTTTACAACTCCGTCGCAACAACGCGAGCACTCTATGCGCTTCCCCTCACGAACGCCAGAGCCACCAACTGGAACGCCATCGACATGGAGCACCGCACCGTAATTCGTCAACTTTACGGGCTTCCTCGCAACTCTCAAGTAGGAGCAACTCTCGCCGAAGCGGGAGACTGGCCGCCCTCACTTCGCGCACGGAAGCAAGCGATGAACCACATCGAGCGCCTTCAACGTTCGCCACAGGGACAACGCCTCGTTTGTCGCCTCCACACCCTCGAGGGCTCGGGCATGGGCCAGCGTGCCACCGAGTTCAGCGCACTCGTCGCGTCGACGCCACAATTCCTACCTCTGCCGGTATCGCCGCACGCCTCCGCGCTACTCGATGTAAACACCACGGTGCCAGGCGTCAAGTCCAAGCGTCGAACAGCTGTTTGTGCTATGCAGCAGGAAACGGCCGCACTGCTACACTAGCGCCTAGGGGGCCGGCTGCTCGTTTACACCGACGGCTCCGTGGCGAGTGATGGTTCTGGTGCTGCAGCGTGCACGGCGCCGGATATTTGCGCTACACGGCAGTGCCGCTTTCGTGTTGTGTGGTCGTCGACGGTGGCCGAGCTTGCGGCGATCGACCTAGCCGCTGATCTCCTGCTTCAACAGCGCAGTGTTGTTTCTGCCGCTATCCTTTCGGACTCGCGCGCGGCACTGTGTATGCTGGCGAAGGATTACCTTGGACCTCCGTTGGTGCAGCGCGTCGGCTCAAAGCTCCGCCATCTCGTCAGCCAGGGCTGCGATTTGGCGTTGCAATGGGTTCCAGCGCACATCGGCCTGCTAGGGAACGAAGCCGCGGACGCTCTCGCAAAGCAGGCTCACTCCCTGCGCTTCCCCCTCGCTACCTCGGTCAGCGGCTTTGACGTGGCCAAAGCAACCATTCTGCGAACGCTCCGTGCGCAGCATCCGGACCAGCGCGTCGCCGCGGGTGCGTCACTTCGACTCCTCCCCCGCGTGGGCTTCTCCCGGGCGGACCGCTCTTTCCTGCTTCGCCTGTGCGTCGGCTGCTACAGGACGGCTGCTAGAACGCACAGGCTGCAGGGAATTGGCGACCCCGCGTGCAGCAACTGCGCCGATTTGGAGACGCTCGACCATATTGCTACTTCGCTGCCCTGCCTTCGATGTGGAGCGCACGGACTTGTGTACAGTCTATAGGCGACTGGGACTGACTTACGATACGGCGACCGCGCTGCTATTCCCTGCAGCCCACTCGTCCATCGTGAAGCACGCTCTTTCGGCACTGCTAGACTACTGTAATGCGACGCACTTGAGAGCGCGGCTCTGAGCCCCGCACTCACATTTTTTTTTCCCCTTGCCACCTTCGACCTGTCTTTCTCTCCTTCATCTTTTTCTTCCCATTCCCCCTTCCCCGTGCAGTGCTGTTGAGGTGTCCTCCTGTGAGAGACAGTTACGGCGCTGCACTGATCTCTTCCGTTTCCTTTCCTAAAATCACTTCACACACACACGCGGAAGGAGACGGCAGTGAACGAGCGAGCAGCGGCTCGAGCGCGCTCTCGCAGTTACGCCGAGGGACGCCGACGCTCAACGCCAGAACAGGCGCCTCAGAGCTGCGCTCTAAAAATAAGCTGAACGACAGCACATTTTTAACGGGAGTGTGATGACGCATATCTCGGGATTCCTGTCATGCTCTAAAATGTGTTTCTGGTTTATATGCCTTGCAAACAGCCTACAATTGCGAATTTGCAATATGTGCCGTGAAGTAATATTTTAAGCAGGTAATTAGTGAAGTTTGGTAATTTCATTATGGGTGCCAATTTCTCGTGCAAGTAAAGTCTGCCTGTTTGAATGCTCAAGCAAAATCAATGAATAGAATTATGCCATCTGCCAAGGACTATTTTTAAATATTCTGTAAAACTTAAAACCGTAACCCAATATATTTCTATATCACATAGACTCCCAAGGTTTCGATATTGTTTGTACTGAAACGCATGACGGAAGAGTTGTTTCTGATTTATTGAGCAAATGTTTCATATATTTAGGGAGGCTCTTTAATGTATTATCACCAACTACATTTCAGGAGATCTTCAAACCATAGTACAGGTGAAAACAATTTTTCATCGAATGCGATTATTGACAATTTATTGAAAACATGCATAAAATAATCACGTTGAACCTAGTGAGGTACTGTTAAGAAAAGTTCCTATTTGCGGAAATTCAACTTTATGAAGCACGATACCAAGATATGGCGAAGAATGTGCAGGCATCGCAATTATCTGTACGAAAAAATTTAGGCTTAGCCTGTGAATCAACACCCACAAAACTAAACGCATAAAGAATTAACGGTAGCTATAGGACTCCGCACCAAAGGTAGCCACCTGTATTCATCTTCACTTTGGTTTCGAGAGTAGACAGCCATCTCAACGCAGCTCTAAATGTCACGCCCTGTGTACACATATTTCGAAAGCAACAGCAAACCACATGCCTACGCAGACTGCAGCTAGGGTCGCCTAAATGCTGTAAAGTCGAAGACGCCAATGCCAACATCCCTGTTAGTGAGAAAACTAAGCGCCGGGCAACAGATACTAGAAATGAAAAAGAAAACCTTCATTGGATTGGAATGGGAAAACGCTTATTGAGCCTGGAGTAAAGCGCGCAGGCGCGCTTCGGACGTGGCCTACGTCGACATCGTGGCGGGTGCTCTGCGAGGATCCCCGCTCGTCGTTGCCCGCTCGCCAGGCTCCTGGCCAGCCAGCGCATCGATGACCTGCTGGACGGCCTGGAGTTCTTTTTCTTGGTCGTCCCTCCGCGTTGCTTCCTCGAGCTGCGGCGGTATACGTCCTGAGTTAGCTTCGCTTGGATGTTTGGAGCAATGCCATAGCAAGTGTTCGAATGTGGCCGTCTACCTGCAGCACGCTCTGCACTTGCCATCGGGGTGCGATTCTGGGTACATCCTATGCAATGGCGTCGGGCTTGGAAGCGTTCTCGTTTGTAGTTGCCTGAACAGCACGTCCTGCGACATGTTCAGCCCTTTGCAGGGCGGCGGGAGAAGTCTGCGGGCCAGTCGAAAGGCCTTGGTCAGTCCGTTATAACTGGTCATCCTGTCTTTGGCGCTGAACCACAGCGGGCAGCCGTTGCCTTCGGCGCGGTCGGTTAGTCCTTGCGCTTGGGCTTGTGCCGTTTCGTTGCGATTGGCATTCTTCTCCGACGCTTGTCCGGCGTGCGCCGGTAACCACTGGATTAGAGTTCTCTTTTCGCGGTCTGCCTGTCGGAGCAGGATGCGTGCCGCCTTCAGAAAACCTTCAGATTCGACACGCTGTGAGAACCGATTTAGGCGAAGATTTCATTGCTGTTTGTGAAGAGCGCTGTTCCTGCTCAGCGATCATTTGTAAGAGACCCCACAATCCTGGACACATTTTCACTTAAACTACACCACTCAACATATCGTAAACTTCTCCCTTATGATCCTGCGCATGCCACACATGACATCGATGGAGTGAGGACTATGGATCGACCACTACGGCATGAAGATGACAAAATGACGACTGCGTGACGACGATAAAATCACAACGTTCAGCACGAAGACTACGGCATGATGACACTGCAGTCATTGGGCAGAAAGAAGACATTTGTAAGGTGACGAAGGCACGGCGACCACTCAACGATGGCAATGCAATTGCGACGACGCATTCTTTACGACGATGTGATAATGATGGGGTGATGACCATGGTGATGACCATGGGCTGAGGTGATGGTTATCGCGTAACGACAACGTGTTGCCGATGATATGACGACGATGGTATCAAGGTGACAGGTTGACGAAGGGAATTAAGGAGCTGGAATGGTGCCGACGGGATGACGATAATTAGATGTTGATGCTGAAATGATCGCAATTGTAGGTTGGCAACAGCATGTCGACAATAATATGACGATGTCGAATGATTATTGATCAATGTTGATGACGGCGCGTGAACGACGGAAATGTGGCAATGGCAATCCCAACGACAAAAGCACAACAATGAAAAGGCCATGACAGCATGACAGCGACTGCATGACAGCAGTATAGTGATAACAATGGCATGACGGCAACATGATAACTATCGGATGATGACGCTGGAGGGAGGACGACTATATTAAAGCGGCGTGACGACACCTTGCCAGTGATCGAACAATGCTTATGGTATGAAAAAAGCATGAAGATATTAAAGTACTACAATAGTATGATGATTGCGGCATGAAGGAAAGTGTATGAAGATGCAGGTATGGACGACCACTGTATCGCGATAGCAGTGTATTCATGCCGGCGCGAAAACACTGTGATGACGAGGGTTGAATGACCACGACGCAATGGGGACAAGAGTGGGACGACAGGGACATCATGACAGGCATAACAGTGGATTCACTAGGACAAAACGATGATAATGGAACCACCACGATAGCATGGCCCTGATTCTGTCACAACTCAATAAGAGTGGCATGACGATGATGTAACGACGACGACGGACTGTTGACCACGGAATAATGACGACGGCATAACAATGACGAGATACTCGTGTGGAAGCCTGCAATTACGTACATATAGTGCCACCGTGCGCCGCGTGCACTCCATTTATACCTGGTTGTAGCGGTTGTGCCTAATGATTGCAGTGTGGCGCAAGCATTGTGGTACAAATTTCGCGGTCATTCTTTAACTGTGCGGTGAATGAAAGAGGAAGACGGCCAAAGAGAGCTCAAGCAAGGCGAGCCGAGGTCAGGTGCCACATGCGCAAAAGATCACCGTGATAGACGGGGAAAAATGGTAATGAGGTGAACGTTAGCGGGCTCTGAACAGGCAGATGGACTCGTAAGGCGAAACGTCAGTGTGCAGTGGCTGTGGCGTTACTGCCACAGTGCCTGCATCTAGGGCCTCCATCCCGACCGACCTGCGGTCCGTTGTTGCAGCTTGTCGGGCCTTCACAGCTCAGTCTAACCGGATGGCAAGGCCAGCCTGAGAGCAGTACCAGTCCTCTGATACTAATCCAGTGGCCAGGCCAGGGTGACTGTTGTGGTCGCTCCACAGCCTGTGAAGCAGGCTTCTGGAGGCAGCTTGTGGCGCGCGCTGCCAGTGTTTCTGTTCCCCGTCGCCTCGGCGTTCAGCGGGACGTCTCCTCCATCAAGAAGCGTCTTGAGATCACTATAAAAATGAGACATTCGTTTACGTTGTGTTCCGTAAGCACAAGAGCACGCAACAGAAAAAGGGCTCAACTACGTGAGGACGCTCTTAGTGAGCGATAACACTCGTTAATATATTCCTATCTATTCGGTTGGCATTGTCACTAAGGAGCACTACAGTATTTACCGTGTTTTGTCATTGTCCCAAAGTGCCAGGCACTTTATGAGAAATAAGCACCGCGTTTAACTGTAAGCTTGTCATTGTGCTTGCTTTCCCTCTGCACATATCCAAGCGCGGTCTGGCGAATGTCCCACTATTATATTTTTCTTGAAAATTTCGAAAATTGCAAAAATTGCAGAAACCATGCGATGGCTATCGTATGGTTCGTCAAAGTCCTGTGCTTCCAAATATAGGTTGGATTTTCGTGCCAGAATTATGAGATTGCAGCAGCCTGGCCAGCCTCTCATCAGCCCCAAACTTGCCAGCCTCTCATCGCAGCAATGAAGAAACTGGTCAGAGTGAACCTAGTGTCGTAGCGCTTCGTATATGTTGGTCATTCTAGCCAACTTTTCGCAATGGTCAAAATAACCTAACGGGTGACCAGCAAACCACCACTCCGTTTTTGCTTTTTCAGAGTTGGCGTTCTGAAACTTTCCGTTGGTACCCTTCTTCGGTATACCATAACTTCCTAAGGAAAGTATGCTCCAGTTCGACGACGTCGTTGGACTCATCAGCAGAAATGCATAACACCACGACACTACGGTAAATGCTACACACGTAAGACAGAAACTAAGATGCAGGGCGCACTTGTCTACCTGCCCACATTTGCTTGACCTAACCCTTTTAAACATTTGTAGATAAGCGTGGGCATCATCCCTGCTCTCATTGCAGGGATAATAATGCTGTGGGTTACGAAAGCGGTAATCGATGTTGCCATAACGTCCCACATGTCTAAGTTGAGCAAGACCAGCCTCCGCGCTCAGCGTAGTGCTACCAAAAGAGCTCGTTCAGCTTCCAAACTCGCCATCTCGTGCTCATGAGATTTCTTTGCCGCTGTGCGCGCAGCTTCCTTCTTTGCCCACTCATGCAGCCGCGTTGCTTCTTCCACCTATTGCTTTGCTTCCCGCTTCAACAATCACTAGTTCCGGATTTCCTCTTCAATCATTAGCTCTCTTTCGAGATTCCACGCATCTATCTATCTATCTATCTATCTATCTATCTATCTATCTATCTATCTATCTATCTATCTATCTATCTATCTATCTATCTATCTATCTATCTATCTATCTATCTATCTATCTATCTATCTATCTATCTATCTATCTATCTATCTATCTATCTATCTATCTATCTATCTATCTATCTATCTATCTATCTATCTAACCATTCTCCCGTCTACTTGGCTCGCTGGGTCATTCGTGGTGGTATGCTTAGCGCATCGGGCAGCTGTATTATGGTAACACGGTTGAAAACGAAGCATCGGATCAACTTGGGTCACTCAGTATGTAGCGATGTGTACGTAGGTGCTGCTCTTCGGCGAACCTCTTTCACGCAGACATTGTTCCCTGCAGATGGGGGACTGGCTAAGCACTGCTGTTCGAAGAAACTCTTGGACGCCGACATGAACCGCTGGGTATGTGCCTTTCAGTCTGCACTGTCCTTGAATAAACCTTTCTGACGCCAATTTTGGTAACTAGGTATGTGCCACTAGGAATCTGCCGCCCTACAATTACGACAAAGATTTCTTAAATTTTTACGAAGCTCAGCAGAATCAAATCCACGTCACAAGGGCTCCTCAAGGACAGAAACCCGATGCATTTGCAGTACGTGCCACAAATAGACTGAGTAGGTGCCGATAATACATGAAAGTTTTTGGTCACTGAGTATGTGCCACTGAGTGTATGGCAAGCGAGAGAGGAGTTCTCAGTGTCCGCTGTCCCCCGCACACCACACTTTCCGCCTCGGAGATCAGGCGCGGACTTCTCGGCAGCGCCTCTAGATGGCGCAATGGGCCAAGAAAGAAGCGATAGAGCGAAATCCAGTTGTTGCATGACGCGTTTTTTAGCTTTGCGACGCGCCGGCGCGCCATGCATTTTGGAGATCAAGCGCAGGCATCGCGACGGCGGTGCTGTGCCGCGGCGGTGCTCTGCGGCGCCGAGTGCTGTTAGACAAGCACGAAAAAGGACTCCCGCTGCAGTACAGGAGGCACACCTGAGTCACATCAACGGCTGTAATACTATGTGTCGCTATACGGATTCAATGCTAGCACATTGCCGGCGACAGTCATCGCGAGCTGCGTTCTGTTCCAATTCTATCTGCTCACGGACCTATTGCTGTAGTGCCCCGCCTGACAGTCCATTTTTTTCTGATTGCAACTAGCCTGTCATAACTCATTTCAACCGGCTGCACACAAAAAATGTGAGGCTCCTAATGATGTAAGCAAGAGTGTTGTCCAGAAAACTAAAATATGTAGGATATTCGTCACGCCATCTCTGGGCGTGTACAGATGTACAGATGTGTACAGAAATTGGAAGCACACGAACAAGTTTAAAGTGAGACACAGGGTTTGTTTCACATAAGGTGCTTGCACTATGCGGGCAATGACACCACATGGAAAATGGGCTACTGTAACTCAGTGACAGAGCCAACCGAAGACCTAGTAGTCGAGTAACGCGTCTTATCGCTCAGTAAGAGTGTCTTCAAGTGCCTGAGATCTAGTCACGCGTTTCATGTCTGGTGATTATGGAACACAACCTAAACGAGTGACTGACAATTTCTGAACTGCGATGAGAACATTGGTCGTGATGGAAGAGATGTGAGGGCGAGTCGAACGACTGCCAGGGCGCGTCCCGAATCGCCTGCAGTTGACGGCTTCACAGGTCGTAGAGCGGCCCCCGCAGTCGTCGCGGCTTAGCCACAAGATCCCAATCAGAGGCCTAGGACAGCCCTGAGGCTGTCTTAGCTCTCCGGCTCACCTGATCTGCGAAATTCCGGCAAGCTGGAAAAGCGGGTGGATGTGGACGCCTGCCCTGGTTGCAGGCACGGTGTTTGCCACAACAGGGCCGCTCCCATTTGGTACAGGCCACTAACGTCCGCCGCGTGGCCAATCTTTTCACGTTTATACCGGTGTTCATTTGTACGTGAGCCTGGTGGCGTCATCTCACCCTCCTTGAGCTCCCTCTCGTCGTCTTTCTTTCATTCACCGCGTAGGCACCGTACGCCAGCGAAATTAGTATTAAATGTTCGTGCCACAGCGCACTCACTACACACAAGCTCTCCACCGGTGGTAGCTCTAAATGCTGTACCGGCCAACCATCTAACACTGTATAAAGTCGCCAGCAAGAATTGCAATGGTACGACGACGACCACGTCATGACAATAGTACATGTATGAGCACTGCTATCAGGAAGAGCTCTTTGCCAAGACAGCAGCAGGAGTAGCGGGAAAGTCGAAGGGAGAGGCAAGGAACAATCGCATCTCACGATGACTGTCGATGGCAGTGCTTTTAGTATGGAACCAATATTGCGACATAACGCAATGCCACTGTCGAAACGACTCATGTATAAGGCGTTTACTGCCGTGGGACTCCTCTTTCGCGCTTCCCTAAGCACAATCAACGCTATCTAGCAGCATCACCGTGAAGCCTGCGCGTAGCCTCCGAAATTCATGGTGCGCCGGTGCGTTCGAACACTGAGAACCGCAGCATGCCGTATATGGGCTCCACTATCGCGCTTGTTTCTGGACACGCTGCGCCATCTAGTGGTGCTGCCGAGAAGTCTCCGCATGGCGTCCGAGACGAGAACAGTCGCACGCCTGTGCAGCCAACATTGGCAATTGTTCTCTTGTTTGGCGTACACCGAATGGCACATATCCAGGGTAGTCAGGGTACCGCTCTCTATAGCGTTGGTGTAAAAGAAGGTCATTGAAAAGCGGCGCACACCCTGTGCATTTGTCTCGCAGCATGCTAAAGCGCCGGGCTGTCGTCCTTGAGCAACCTTTGAAACGTGGGTTCGATTCCACCCAGCACAAGAGGAATGAAAAGTTTGTTTGTCATTGTAAGCGGCGCATTTTCAGTGGAAAATAGCGATCTACCCAAGTTGGCCTCAAATGCGTCAAGCTGGCCTCAAGGGCATTCATTGAAGAGCGGCACACACCTACCGGTATACACAGGCTGGTCATTTCCCAGTTTTACGAGATCTTTAAAAATATTCTGTGGCAGATAATATCATTCTTTTTCTTCAGGTAGGTTTTGCGAAGAGGCAGACACTACTAGCACGAGAAATTGAAGCACATATCCAAATAATAAAAAAAAATCAACGATCAACCTCCTCATTAGTGGTGGTGGTGGATTGTAGCAACAGGCGGGTTTAGCCTGGCGAACAAGGCCGGCAATTGCTCCACCCGAGCGTCTCGCACAATACCGCTGAAGGGTTTCACCATATGTCCATCAAACCAGTCTCTCTTAAGAATTCGATGAGGAGTCGTGAAGTTTCTTTGCGGGCTATAACTGATCCCTCGGGAAATATAAGGTGTTGCAGGCGCGCATGCGGAAGGTCCTTGTTTTGCTGATTCTGCAGGAGGGTGTCTCTTTCATATTGGAATTGCTGGCAGGACCACAATAAGCGCACAGTGTCTCTTGTCTCGTTGCATGCCGTACAGTTCGGAGAATTGATTCGCCCCGTTTAAATAACCAGGCCGGTGTATTAGCAGATCCTGTCCTTATTCGATATATAAGTGAGGCTTCCCCTCGGTGCAATCTCTTGGTTACGCAGGGCATATGCGGTGGAGCCCAAAGCGACGCAAAGTGATTTCGAATGTCAGATTTTTGCACTTGATTACTCTTTGGAGCCTTGAGTTTGGGAGGATGATAGAGCGCTGCGTATGCAAGCGCATCAGCTTTTTCGTTTCCTGAGATACCAATGTGGGAGGGAATCCACTGAAACTTTACTGTGAAGCCTTTGTTGTTGAGTTCTTTCACGATGGCTAGTGATTTGCGTGGGAACTTGAAGGATGGCAAACCAAGGTATACTTGTTGTAATGCGGCCTTTGAGTCCGTAAGGACAACCACATTCTGCGGAGGCCAAGTCTTTAATTTGCGCAGAGCAGAAGCTATTGCTACGCCTTCCACAACAGTCACCGAGGCTATACAGTCCAGACGGCCAGACCACGTATGTCTTAGAGAGGGAATACAGACTGCAGCTGCGCAGCGGTCTTCGTCTGCCTTGACAGAGCCATCTGTGTATACTTGTAGGTGATTCGGGTAAGTCGTGTTCAGGTGTTTGAGGACTAATGACTTGGCTTCTGCAGATGGAATGCAGCTCTTTGATTGCAATCGTGGTACACTTAAGTTCAATGTGATGTCCTCGAATGTCCAGGGTTGTTCTGTCCTTTCCCTCTGTCTCGAGCAGCGCAATCCCAATACGCGAAGCGTGTTCAATGCTGCATAAAAATGTGAGCGCGGCCTGTTAACTATGCGTCGCAAGATGGCTCTACCGGGCGTAGACTCACTCAATCGTAGTAGCTGGATCATCAGAGCCTGGGAAGCTTGAAGTCGTAGAGGGCGTGACTCAGCTTCGTAGAGCACTTTCTTGTTTGACGCTGGCTGAGGGACTCCAAGGCAAAGTCGGGTACCTTTTCTTTGGATGGCTTCTAGGCGCTCATTGGTAACTTTGCGGCACACATTGCAATTTACGAATTGTTGCCTCTGAATGAGCAAGATCTCTCCACTTGAAATGAGTTTCCAGGATGACACCAGTTTTGAGATATTATTTCTGAAAGTGTGGAACGAAATAAAGGGGCTTTCTAGCTACTTTCCTACCTCTTATTAAAAATTAAGTGAAACAACAGCGCATTTTTATGATAACTTTTGTGGCGCACATCGAGAAAGTGGCGTCATTCTAAAAATTCATTCCAATGCATACACCTTGCAAGCTCGCCGGCTACTGTTCATAAATTGCAATGTGTGTTGTAAAATAAAAATTACAGAACATAATTTGTGGATTTTTGTTATTAGTTTAATATGTATTTCGTTTTCTGCTGCATGTAATGTCTGAAACTCTCAAGCATCCAGCTCAAGTAGTAGAATTGTTTATCTGCAACAAGGTATTTTTAAAAACTCCATAAATTTTAGAAATGGTCACCCTTTATATACACAGTGACGCATGTTGGTATCAAAAAGGTTCATTGAAGACCAGAACCGATCAAGTGGACCATAAACAGTGCTTCAAGTCGCCGTCAGAGTCTCATTGAACAGCAGTATCAACCTGTCTACAACGTACAATGACCCACGCCGGAGCGAAAGAGGTTCATTGAAGAGTGGCACATGTGTATACAATTCCACATCTTCAGGGTCACAAGTTGACATTATGCTTTGTTTCGAACCCTGCTCCCTCGGCACAGCTGTCTGATGCGCTACCCTTTCGACCATTGACTAGCCATTGACTTACGTAGCGGGAAAACGGCGGGAGACATACATACACACATACATACATACATACATACATACATACATACATACATACATACATACATAAGTACGTACGTACGTACGTACATACATACATACATGCATACATACATACATACATACATACATACATACATACATACATACATACATACACACACACACACGCGCACACACACATACACACATACATACATGTTGCTGTCGCTGCAGCACCTTGCGTCGTGGAAAGTGACGTCCCTAGTCTTCGAAAATAAAAGAACCAGCCCAGCAACTGATTTAAATGTTATTGCAGAACTGTTATGGGCGGCGGCGTGCTGGTAAAATTGACATTACTCCTATTACTGCAATCATTCTAAAACCAATGCTACCATTATTCTAAAGCGATAAATTATTGCATCCCAGCCCTGCAAAAGTGGAGGTCTAGCTTCACTGGACATCCACTTTTGCAGAGCTGGGATGGCGAGTGAAGTTTTTTTTTAGGGGGGGGGGGGGGGAAGTACCTTAACTTCTCTGATCTATAAAATTCTTTATAAGGAAACATTCCTCGTGATCTCACAATCGTCAATTCGCAAACCGCATGTTGCAGAAATAAATGAGGTGGAAAATTTATTACTCAAGTGTTGCTTGTAAGTCGATGTGAATCACGAATTTTCGTGAAAGTAATGTCCCCTTCTTCGAGCAATCAATATGAAGAATTAGAATTGCGCTAGTGGCCACAGGAAAATAATACAAATGCTAAAAACACCTGGTGGAGCTCTTCACCTTAGCAGTACCCGCCAAGTGCGGCGGCTGAGTAACAGAAGTATGGTACGCTTCAGCGCTCAGGGAGGCCTTCGTAGAGTGCTCCGCCGTTTCTCGCAATCGAAAACCTGGCGCGATTCATATGAACCGGCAGAGGAAGCCAGCCATATAGGTACAACGAAAATCAGGTATGAGGGCAATAAATGTGAATCTTGCCAGCCTTTTCGATTCTGAGGAAAGTTGGAGTTCAGTGCTGTCTTCCCAGACCACTGAGGCTTAGCGCCTCACGGCTAGGAAAGCGAGTGGGAAATCTAACCCAATGAAAAAGAGCAAAACAACGGCAAACCATAACTTGAGGGGCGAAAAGGAGCGAGTAAAACGATGGAGTGGCTTACGAAATAAAAAGTGCGCCGATTACCCAAGCAAGTCCTATATTTTGTACTTCTTGCGAAACATCAGTTTCTTTACTTTGTATATGCTGCATATTGTTTGAAGATTTTTCGTAAAATTCATGCAGCAGAATTTTGAGGGTGCCTTGCTTATTGTTGACGTGCTAGGTGTGTCCCCTAAAATGAGAACTGAAAGAAAACAAGAGTGCAAGTTATAACAAAGCACGTGACTTTTATTTTTTGAACTTTTTTGCTTTCATAGATTTTGTGTGCTTGTCTTAAGTTGCAAAGATGGAGACAACTCTGAAATACAAAGCCACCGTTCCCAAGTGAGGATTTAGATAAAAGTATGTAATGTATCATTTGTGTGCAGTACAGTGAGCAGTTGGAATGGGGTGAGACAATGTAAGGGAAAGAAAACCCCTTTAGATCCATCCTTTGGTCGATATTTCCCTAAGCAACAGCATTTTAGGCGTTCTTCAGCAAATCATATGTAAATAGTAAGGCATGCATACTATGAGAACGCCGACATGATGAGCCGAAGGAGAGCCAGTGGTAGAAGGACACGACGAACGCGCGAGCAGTGGCACGAGCTGTGGCTCAAGCCGTGGCTGGACATTCTTGAAGGCACCCTGCCAGGACTGGTGCCTGCTGGCGTAGACTGGGTGATCGCGCCGTTCACAGATTGGCACCCGTGACGTGTAGCCACGGCTGCGTTCCGGTACAGACGGACATCATGGGGAAAGCGTAGATGTGACCATCTATGCGGCGCGAGCTGAACCTCGGGCATCCTTTGAGGAGCGCTTGCGCGTGCTTCTCCTCTGTCACCGACATTGGGCCTGGCGTTGGACCCGAGGCCGGCGTGGTGTCCTGCAGGTTGCTGCAGACCCCAGCGCCGCGTTTGGAGAAGGGCAATGCTGGCGTAGGGGACATCAACGAAATGAAGTCAGTAACACCTCTGGCAGCGGCTGCATTCCCCGGTGGCACAGGTTGCGGACTTCCAGGCAGTCGGCTCCAGAGGACGTACGTGGTAAGCTGTGTCCGCTGCTCCGGCCACATCTCAGCAGCTCGAGGCCAAATGCCAATAGTAGCGCAGGTGGCATCGTTCGCGCAATTATCATCATCTGCCATCTTCCTCTCCTGTTACCTGCGCGATGAGATGAAGCGCGGTTTCTGTGCCGTGGCACGGTAGTAAATGGGCGACCTGCTGTGTGCGTCCGGGAATGATATAGGGCCTTCGGGTTCTTGCAATACCTCGACAACTCGGAGGCTGAATCATCCTGGCCTGCCGCATCTTCGCTTTAGATATGTCCGGCAAGCCACCCAGGTTTGGGACTTTCACGTTCCTCGAAGAGCCGGGCGACGCAGCCATTTTCGGCTCCACCGGTCCTCGTTCGATGAAGCAGTCGGCAAGGTTTGTCCGCTGGCGGGAAAGCCGCGCCTTAACTGCGAGTGTTGCCATCATCACCTTCGCAGAGGGAGGGCCGGCATGAGAAAGCCGATATGGTGAGTGGCATGCTAGCCATTGTTGGAAGAGACGACGATGAACGGGCGAGCAACGGGACGAGCTCGACGCTCTCGGGCACGGCCACCAGGACTGCGGCCTGCTGGCGTGGACTGCGCGACTGCGGCGTTCTCACAACACGCCCATATACATGCGTGTTATATATCTGGATATGCACATGTTTATTACTTTCTACAATAGGCATCCGGACTTTGTTATATTTTTTTATGATTTTCGCCTCGTACTTGTTCAATGTGGCCCGGCTGATAGTGCCGTTCATCATTTTTCACTAGTACTGCTCTCCACAGAGACGGCACTGATTATTCCGTTCTCCTGTCCTCCTTTGGCGGCATACTAAAAAAAAAAAACATGGGAGGACGCTTAAGCTTCGCTTTTGAGAGTTGAATGCGAGAGCATTCAAAGACCCCTGAGTGTTTCTCATGCTTCTCGGCAACTGAAGCTTATGTAACCATAATGTTCACAAAGAAACGCTGGCGGTGAATGCAATGCAGGAAGGCCAGGATTGTGATCTTTTTTTTGATGGCGTGCGAGGAACCAAGGCGGCCGCACCGCTGCTACTGAGGCCGACTTCAAATGGCACCTCAAAAACGCTATTGCGTTCAAAAGGCTTTTTGTTTCAGTTTCTGCGTAATAGAATTTCGTTTTCTTGTATATTCAAATTACAATTTCCCGCTACCACGTCTGTAGGTGGCGTGCACGCGGTACTTTACAATTTTTCTACGTATTTTACTTTGAGAAATCCAATTACTTCAGTAATTTCCTTGCGCCACATGGAGGGCAAGCGTGGTTCGAATTTTTTTTTTTTTGTTGAAGCGACGATGCTGCCAGTGAGTGTGGACTCGGGCACTTCTTTGAAAACGTGCCATGTATACAATGCACCGTACAATGTATATGTTATTGTCCTGATGGAATTGTGCCGTCATGGTGACTCCGTGTTCGTATCGTCTTTCGTTGAAATAAACTTTTTCTAGAGCGCCGGAGGCCGGCGCCAGATTTTCTGCGACACTGGGCCCTCAACGCTGTCGCGTTTATACCTTTCGATTCGGCTGGCTCCATTCACATTCATGCAGTCCCGCTGGGGAGAACTTTTTCATGCGGCCCATAGCAGAGGACTAAGCGAAAATGACCACGGTTTTCCCCTGTTAGACGCAGTAAAACGTGTATCTATACGTTGTAGAAGGATTTATGACGTGTGTCGTAACGCTTTGAAACGTGTCTCGTAAATTCTTTTCTGTCCACCTTGAGATATAAGGTGCGTGCTCGCAATTTTCGCTAGTAAATTGTGGAGATGCGACAAGTCTAATCCGCACAGTAAGCTGTACTTATATTCAGGATTTACACTTTTTCAGTAACAAGACACGAAGCGCTTGACCTTCTAGAAAGGCGCCATAGTGCCAGAGTACCGTGAAAGAAGCGCAGCCAATTTAGGGGACAAACTTTCTTCTTCATCCTCCAGCTGAAGATGCGCTTGCTTACTTTTAAACTCGCAAGCACTTTATGTTGACTCACTCAGGAAAACAGTCGCTAAGGGGCCACGCTCAGAAGTCGAGTGCCTCACCCTCCGGCTTAAAACCAAGGCTTGGAGAAGGTGAATATATCTTTACCAAATGAATGTGTTGTACTGTGTTGTCGCGCAGAAGAGATAGATAAGCAGTCAATCAGTTGATAAGGATAAGAAGGAGTGATCAGAATTTACATTGGTCTGATATATTCGTTATACTGGTTTAGCGTGTGGGTCTGAAGCGTTCCCAGCAAGCTAAGAGGCCCGATCCGCCATTTCTGTCTTCTCAACAGATCTGGTATAAGCTCTGTTCAAACCTGTAGAAAGGTCGAAGACACCTAGCCGGTTTCAAGGTCGCCTGTTCTACGCGCGGCTCAGAATCACATTCTTCCGGCGGCCCGTCTCGCCACTCTTATTATCTGCCCGGGAGCGAACGTTTCGGTATATATGCAAACGACGGCCAGAAAACATCTGCAAGACAGAAGGCCAGAGGCAGGCAGCGCAACAATGAGCGGACGATGTGCCTCCGTGCATACGCGACTCAGGGCTTCGCGGTAAGCGCTGAGACCTTTTTCATTTCTTCTTCGTTTTTTTTTACAGACATTTTAAGTGGTGTTACATTCGCCAAAAATATGACGACTACCTAGCCGCGTTCGTGGTCGTATGCGTACGTGAGATTCAGGAACCACGATGTTAGAACCATTGAGAAATGACACTATATTACGTTAGCTAACCCGCCAATGGCGGATTTATCAAGCAATGTTTTTGGCCTGTAAGGCCCTCTGGGCTTGGACTTCTCCACAATGAGGTAGCCTCGCCACCTTGAGGATTATATGACTGAGCTGCGTCGGTTGCTCGGTTGCCATATTCAGAAGTTCAAATCGACGAATGACAAAAAGTAAATTTTTTTAAAATCTGGGGATGGTAAGCTCGAATTTCACCTCCTCCTGAGCACTACATCTCCAGGCTTGGAGTTGCGCCTGACACCGGCAAAAGATGCCGAAAGCCAGTGGTGCTATATTATTCCAGGTAGAGCCAAAGTAGGATTACACTAATGCCATCTTCGGCTGGTCGCCTCTGAGCGCTCTGGAGCGCTCTCGCGAGCGGCGTTGTCTTCGGCTGGTTGAAAGAGGGTGCGCGCCCTGCGTTCGGCTGGTTCTTCTCGATTGCTCTCCTCCATCTTCGAGCGCTCTGAGGCGCTCCGAGCCCTGTCGTCGGAGCAGTCGTCGAGATTGAAACGTCATCGCAGCGCCGCGTCGCTGTTGTTGGCGACGGCCCACCGTAACCTAGGCAACTTAGGCCACTGCATGCTGGCGTCTCGACGAACGCTCGTGCCGCCGGCGCGTCCGCCGGTTTTCTCGGCAGCGCCGGGAGCTTTTGATAGGCGAAACATTGGACGTTGGCAGTGGTCACGTGGTTTCACATCTGCCATTTCCTCCTCCGAGAGCGAGTCACACGTTCGGCTTGCGCGCTTGTCCTCTACCTCTGAGCTCGGGGAACGCCGTATCTGCCCAACTCTGCTTCGGGGGATGGAGGCGACCAGTCGAAGATACCATTAGATGCAAAAAAGAACCTCCCTCACCAGAACAGGAATTGGCCTCCCTGATGCAGCATTGGGCCACTCCCTCCCAAATGACACATTCGATAAACCAATGGCCCTCAGTCCCCAGCAGCTGGGGAGCACTGACCAAGGCTTCGGCCAGACCTGTAACGCAGCAGAGGGTGCTGAGGATTTCTGGACCCGGACAGGCCACCAACAGAAACTGACCCTGGCAACCTTTAACATTAAAAAATTAAATTATGTGGTTTTACGTGCCAAAACCGCTTTCTGATTGTGATGCACGCTGTAGTGGGGGGCTCCGGAAATTTGTAGCACCTGCCGTTCTTTAACATGCACCTAAATCTAAGTGAACGGGTGTTTTCGCATTTGGTCCCTATAGAAATGCGGCCGCCGTGGCCGCGATTTGATTACCTTTAACATCCGAACTCTGTCCAATGAGGCTAGCTCAGCAGGAATCTGAGAGGGAATATCAGGCGTTGTTTCAGCTATCATTGGCCTCAGTGAGATTACAACTGGTAAGGATTATACAGTGCTGACTAAAGGTAATGTCCTCTGCTATAATGGTTTCCGACACAAGAAGCAATACGAGATAGGATTCCTAATCCATAAGGACAATAATGAGAGGGTAGCTATACTCACAATCAAATTTATTAAGAGTTATACATTAAAGGTAGTTTGCCTCTATATAGAAGATGCACTCAAAGTCAAGAATCCTGGGAATAAATAAAAACGGGAATCAGAAAATTAAATTATGGGGTTTAACGTGCCAAAACCACTTTCTGATTATGAGGCACGCCGTAGTGGAGGACTCCGGAAATTTCGACCACCTCGGGATCTTTAACGTGCACCTGAATCTAAGTACACTGGTGTTTTCGCATTTCGCCCCCATCGAAATGCGGCCGCCGTGGCCGGGATACGATCCCGCGACCTCGTGCTCAGCAGCCGAACACCATAGCCACTGAGCAACCACGGCGGGTTAAAAACGGGAATCATTCTACTAAAAATACTATAGCTATTTGAACTCGGAAACATGGTTTGCGCCAACGCCGGTTATAACGAGATGCCTGGAATATCGCTGTCTATCCATTGCCGGCCCTGTGCGCCGCGTTGGGAAAAGGCAACACCCATGGCGCGAGCAACCCTACTGGCGGCGGCGCTTGCTGCCGGCCGGATAGGTCTGTTGCTTCAGTGCTCCTGGCACTCTTGGCCAGATGTCCAGTGAGCATCCAGCCAGCCAGAAGAGTGCGTGTCAACTTCGCAGTAAAATTTTATTATAAAGAACTAATAATTCATATGTGAAGGCAAAAAGCACTCTCATCTAACTCACGCGATGCGTATAATACTATTTATTGGGTAAAGTGCAGATGACAGAGTGCAGAGTTACTTCATGGCGTACAATCCTTGCTCGAAATTGTACTCAGCCACTGGTAACGCAAACCGCTGTCGGAAGATAAATCTCGGAAATATGCGCCCGTATCGCTTCTTCTGTGATACGAAGAGCACTGCGGCATGCAACAATGACGCATTGCTACATGGTTAGAACTTAACTGCTCAATAAATCTTGTTCATGTATCAAAGTACAAAAAACAAAAAAAAATATTCTGGGCTTTCACGTGCCAGAATTATGAACCGATTATGAGACACGCCAAGGTGGAACACTCCGGATTAATTTTTACCACGTGGGGCTGTTTAACGTGCCCTCAATATACGGGACACGGGCGTTCTTGCATTGTCTGCTGATGCAATGACCGCAACTGGTGATGTTCTTCTGACTCGTCTGTTGATTTTCTGTTTTTTTGCCGGTGCCACGACGACGTGATTGCCAACGGCTACCACGAGGGGCTCTAGTGACCGTACCAAGTGGAACGAAGGAAAAGAGTGGTGCAGTGGGTTCTCGGCTGGTATTCCAGTCATCTAGCCACTGTTTCAGCATGATGCTAGCGAACGTCGGCCGATGCACCGAACGATTCTCTTTAATTGTCTGTTACATTGCAGTAGGACCCGAAGTACGGTGATAACAAGCATCTGCTGCCACCTGTCGTTTCTATCAGTGCTATTACGAAGTGAAGGGCCTTAAAGCCTTCTTCCCGGGCATTGCTATTCACTCTTCTTAAGGCAGGCTTTTTTTTGCCACAGTTCAATCTCCCTTAAGCGAAATCATTCCTTGCGAAGAACTGGAGGTATTCTGGTATTCAAAATTTTTAAATAGTTCGTAAACAAGAAATAATTGTAAAATTCGGAGGCACGTTTCTGTAGTGAGTTTTGAAGTGAGTAAGTATAAACTGTAGCGAGGAATATATCTTTTGCAGACAATTCACAGCGATATGGCGATAGATGAGAGATAAGAATGGCACATCAGGCACCTACTCAAAGGTAAAGGCCTAAGATTAACGAGACAATTTTGTTAAGTAAATTTCAAACTTGGCCAGAGCCCTTTACTTCGGACGGTACACAATCCGTACGTTGCTGCACGTATAAACACGCAGTTGGGGCTACGAAAGTCAAAAGGCTATGTTTAGAGCTGCGCTTTCGTACTCTTTCGTCCCTGTTGTGCAGCATCCATTACAAGAGAGCTAGAATAGGTCATTTGGAGTTGTACCTGAACGTTAGCTTAAGAGGCTGCCTATAAAAAATCCTTGTGCAGGTGCCCCAAGAAGTAAAGAGTGCACGAGCGCTGGCCGATGATCATCTCCCGGCGCTAGCGGCTATATCTGGAGCTACGTAGCATGCGCAAAGACAATCTGCGGTCCCTTTCGATGCGCTTTTAAATCCTGTTAGATTTACGGCTCAGGCGAAGGAACGCTTGTTCCAGCGGTCGACACTAGGGGAACCGTTATGCACTTGCAGAAACCATTTATTTTCGTGCCATTGACGGGAGCAGCGGCATGGCCACCACGGTAATAGTCGCGTTTCCAAAGGAACAAACAGTGGCAGACGCCATGCGT
This sequence comes from Dermacentor andersoni, assembly GCF_023375885.2. NCBI lineage: Eukaryota > Metazoa > Arthropoda > Arachnida > Ixodida > Ixodidae > Dermacentor > Dermacentor andersoni. The sequence goes on from NC_092821.1 coordinate 60,456,202, forward strand.
TTATCAAGCTAACAGTTGTGGCGAGAGATACTTGCCATTGCGTCATACTCAGCAACTTCTTTAAGGTAGACCGTTGAATGAAGCGCCCCTTCGCCGGAGCCGCCGATGAGGCAGCAGTCAAAAACACATCGCATGGCCACCGCAAAAAAAATTTCGCGCATGCCATATTGAGCGCACAGCTGCGGCTAGTAGACTAAGGTGTGGTTCGGCCACCGCTCGCACGCTCCGTTTACTTTCTGGGGGACCTCTACGTCTATTGTTAAGAGATAGGGTGCCTTTATTCACACTTTTCAACATAGACTTGATGAGGGCACCAAATTTATCATTGGGTAATGGTGAAATGACGAGCGTGCTTCGCTATAAATACGTCAGCAGTAGTAAGTAGACAGCACACAGCCTTTCTTTCATTTCTCTCGGGGGTCTCAAATAGAACAGGTCAATGTGATTAAGCTAGGATCACTCTATTTGGAATGGTGCAATTGAGTCAGTGTGCGCTGTCGTTGTAGATATGTCAAACGATGGGCCACTCAATAAACACGCATGCCTTTTTTTATTGAACAGATTTAAATACAAAGATGTGCGCCAATATTACATGCTTACAATATCAGCAAACTTGCCTAAAGGCAAACCAATATGTCAACGTAGCAGAGCCTAAGTTCTGTAGAAGGAAGCAAAGCTTCGTTACCTGCACAGAACAATTTGGCACAGAAGGCTGGCAAGCGCTAGGCAAGAAATAAGGGAGTGGCCTTAAAGTAGATATGATTAACGGCTTAGAGCAGTAGTAATTTAAGATGGAAAATAAGGTGCCACGCAGAAGCACCAACTAGCAATTGTGCCTTATTTACAATATCTCATTTTTATACGTGATTAAAGTGACACATAGAAAAAAATCGCGTTTTTTTTATCAATAGCCTCGACAAGTTCTAGGCATGTCAAAACTTTTACACGTATTTTCTGCTCCTGCATACAAAATTCTTGTACTACCGAGTGCAGGAAAAAATATAATGTCATCTAAGTGCAGCAACAGCGCCGTCACTGGCGTCAGGATAACACACTACAGTATAAAAGCTAATGAAGGAAAGTCATTCCGCCTTACATTTGATTACACTCTCTACCACAACGCATACCGCTATGAGCTCAGAAACAAATAATTATCTGTGCGGCACTACTAAGTGAACACAACTGCATCAATTACATATCTCACTTATAGCGGAGCCTTCCGATGATTGCAAAGAATATATGATACATGGAAGTGCAGGTATCGTTGTGGGCGACATATAATAGTGCTTGGCGTGGTCATACTCTTGTGAAATCGAAAGCACTCAAACTCTGCGTCTCCTGCTCTTTTCGTTCATGGCGTGCTCAATTTTTCATGATACCGGACACATTTGCTGGACCAAAGAGAGCATAATAAAATATGACGAACACATAAATCCGCTACCGTGAGTGACGGGAGTTAGGTAGCACTTTAGAAGAATGAAAGTCGCGGGTAAAAGAAGCACGTTATAGGAATAAGAAAGACCTAATATGTTGATTGTACGAGGGTTATTCAAAAAGTAATGGCCGTTTGCTTATATTGAAATATTTATCAATAAGAATAAAGTTTTATCTGTGCAACGCCATCCGTTGATCCTTCGCGAAAGTAATAAATTTAATGGTTTGGCCCAGTAGTCATCTACTTGTCATGGAATGCAGACGAGAATGTCCGCGAAAATCGTTGCTCCCGCTTGTTGTAAATTGCGAGCTATAATTCGATTTGTGCATGCAAAGGGACATTCAGCTGCTCAAATTAATGGGCAGTTGTGCCTAGTTTATGGACCTACATTGATTAGTGAAGGAAAGGTCAGAAAATGCTGTTGGGACTTCGAAAATGGCCGCACAAAACACAGCGTAGTGGCATGGCGAGCATCGGCACCAATGAACCTGTTCAACAAGTTGAACGGGAATTGCGATTAGATCGACGACTTACAGTTAGTGGTCTGGCTGATAAAGGTACTCTTATTGGACGCACTACAACTTACACGACTGTAACTGAAAAGCTCGGATAGCACAAAGTGCGTGAAAGGCAGCTACCAAAAATTCTTGCCGACCAAGTCAAACAGCAAAGAACGTCAAGGGGACGAGTGGTTTTGGACCACTAGCGGCAAGGCAAAGATGAGTTGTTTCTGAACATTGTTGTAGGCGAGGAGGCCTGGATATGCTACGCCACTCCAGAGACAAAACAACAATCCATCCAGTGACCACTTCTCTTCGGCGAAACCGTAAAAAATTCAAGCGATCTCCTTACTCGAGTCGGAAATTGATGGCCACCGGTTTATGGGACGAAATGGTGTTCTTCTGGTTGATTTCATGGAACGTGGGACCACAGTTAAAGCTGACGTACGCTGCAAAGCGCTCGCCAAACTGAGACATGCGATAAAAAATCGACGGCGTGGAAACGGTCGTACGGATTTGTGCTCCTCCACGACAACGCGCATCCTCACACCGCTGCCCGAACCAAGGAGAAGATTCAAGATTCTGGTTAGTAGCTTCTTGATCACCCATCCTACTTTTCGGACCTTGCACCAAGTTACTATTTCCCTTTCTTGCACTTGAAACAGTCGCTCGGGGTACAGCGGTTTGAAGACAACGAGAAACCTTTGTCCACTGGTTCAATTCCCAGGCCGCGCACTTCAATACAGAGATACTAAAGAAATGCTTGCAGCGGTACTAAAAGTAGTTAGAAGGTAACGGTTCCTACGTAAAAAAGTGAAGTAGGTTTGTACAAAACTTAACCCGCGAACAAAAACATAGTAACAATCATCTACACGTTTAGGACAAAGCGGGCCTTAATTTTTGAATAACGCTCTTAAATTCAACGTGAAAGCAATTATCCTGACAACTTTTCATGGAAATCCGGCAGGACGAATGTATCTTGAGAGTACAACTTATAATATACTTCGCCACCAAATATCAATCCAGAAAACAGAGACAGTGACAAATATGGCGCTTTCCTCCTAAGTAACTACGTGAGCACCTTTTATGCTAAGGGGTAACTTATTTGAAAAGTCCACATCGACGGAGCGGGGCACAAAATTACAGTTAAGTGCGAAAGAATTAAACTACGATTTCACTAAACATGTTAACAATTGAAGAGATAAGACTGAGAGTTGTTTTATTCCGATAGCAATTAAATCGACACACGAGGTACATTGCCACCCTCCTCGTAGCCGTGATGTACCGTATAAATTGCAAGTGCGTTAACAACGTAGTGGTTCACCGTATGCAGATGAGGTGAGTGAAAGCCTGCGAGTTTGAGCCAAGGAGGGTGTTTATCTCGTGCGCGCGATGGAGGAAACCGGGAAGAAGCACGCAGTATTGCACTGCGCGCAACACAGGCACGTGAGTCGGAGGGAGGGGGCATTATTGTCCGATGACCGCAGCGTATGACGCAGGCGAGCGCGGCCACGTGAACGCTACCTTGAAAGTGATGTGCGACGAATAGAGCCGCGTGCACGCGCCCTATCTTAAAAGCGTTTTGCGATTAGTGCAGAGTCTGGGCGCGCCGACAGCTCACAGCTTGGTGTGCGCTTTCTTCTCGCCGCTTAGTTCGCGTAAAGCGAGAGGAAGCAGCGAGATAAAATCGCTCGCTCCTGCTAGCGCTTTTCCTCGTGCCTGTGGTTCGACAGCGAGTGTCCGCGCTAACAGAGCGAGATGTGTTCGTGTTTGCCTGTGCGCCAGAGACACCATGCTTGTTAGTTTGATTAGTAGAATTAAAAATATATTATGGGGTTTTACCTGCTAAAACCACTTTCTGTTTGAGGCACGCCGTAGTGGAGGACTCCGGAAATTTCGACTACCTGGGGTTCCTTAACGTGCACCTAAATCAAAGCACACGGTTGTTTTCGCATTTCGCCCCCATCGAAATGCGGCCGCCGGGGCCGGGATTCGATCCCGCGACCTCGTGCTCAGCAGCCTAACACCATAGTAGGCGAATGTTTACCACACTTCGATCTTGGTTTACTACGATCTTTAGTTTATATCTGTGTACTAATTTGCTATCGCGATCGATCCTTCGCATTTCGGGCTGTACTGCGAGTTTCTTTTTTTATCACGTTGAAAAGAATGGTGGGTTTTGAAGTGACTGCACTCTAAATATTTAACGCGCAGTAAGCGTGAAACACGCTCCTCAGCGTCGTAAACTTTATTTTCAGCACCACGTGACTCAAAATACGCGTTGTTTTTCTCCACCCAAGTGTGACATGGCTCGAGAAAACCGACATTGGCTTTCTTTTTACGCGTGATCCAAGATTCCATGCGTGAGGAATCGCTCGCTCCCGCTAGCGCTTTTCCTCGTGCCTTTGGTTCGACAGCGAGTGTCCGCGCTCACAGAGGGAGATGTGTTTCTGTTTGCCTGTGCGCCAGAGACACCACGCTTGTTAGTTTGATTAGTAGGCGAACTAAAAAAAGATTATGGGGTTTTACGTGCTAAAACCACTTGCTGATTATGAGGCCGGCAGTAGTGGAGGACTCCGGAAATTTCACGCTAAGGAAAAGCTCGTACTGCGTGTCGCGCTTCTCCTCATCACGTGTGTATAAATCATGATACATATCCCTAAGGGAGCCGTGCCACGTGGCAGTTACTCGCTTCTGATTGGCTGATGCGATTTGTGCTTCCTTTCGTCTTTATTTTTTCGTTTTTTATGCAGAGGCACTGAAAGGTGGCGCTCGCTTCGGTAATTTTGGCGGGAAAACGGGGTTAGAGCCGTTGGAGCCATTGGCTGTGTAGCAGGCACTTTTGCTTCGTGTCTGCCTGCCTTCGAAGTGTCTACTGTGTTGAGTGCTCGCTTTCTGATGGTAAAAAGTGGCGAAGAAGGAACCAACGTGAACAGTAGTTTACCATCGATGGATTTGCGTGGTGCGCCGCGCGGTAGGTGCAGCAACAATGAGTAAGACTGCCCGGTGTTCTCACGCGACACGGCGCCACTCACTGCGAACTCCAACATTCCGACCAGATGGTGTTCTTACTGTGGGCACTCACCTGCCATTCGTGGTCGCTCGGAATATCTGGGTAAGCAAATTATTTCCTAATGTCTTTGCTCACTATATGTTTCAGTTCTATTTTCCCAACAGCGACGTTTTTAGTGTATTGTGTAGATGTTCCTATTGAGCTCGGAACTTCCCATTAGTGTCGCGGGCCAAGTTCTCTATGTAGCTTCTGTTTGACTGGGGTCGTGAGGTCGACCGAGAAAGTTAACAAGAAAGAAGGGAGGAGTCGTTGGAGGCTGTGAGTCGTTTCTCTCGTTCGCCGCTCGGTTTCGGCCGGTCTCGGCTCCTTGCGCTCGTCAGCTTTCGCTCCTTGGCGCCAAACTTCGCGGCCGTGGCCATGGTTCGCATCGGTGGCCATTTTCGACCGAGGAGGCGCAACACTGCCGGTCAAGGAACCGCCTGCTTCCTCGCGCGTGGGGGTATAAAGCGCCTGCTCCCTCAGTCCTCCTCAGTGCGCCTCTAAAATGACGGAAAATATTGTACACCGCATTTTCCTACAGTCGACGCGTACGTTGCGAAAAATTGCCCGTGGCTTAGCTCGGCTATGCCAGGATATACGTAGCAAAAGCTAAGGCATAGATAGCATGGCTAGCCTTGGTTAATCTTGATTTCAAGTCCAGGTTAGTCTGGTTGTTTAGCTATGTTGCGGCGAGTAACCAATCATTCAGCGAGCTGTTAGTCTGTTTCCTGGGCGATTCGTTTCCTCTTCATCTCGTTCCGATGTCGATTCCAGGCTCCCTCCTGCTTATCAGAATTCTCGTCATCCATACTGCCGCCTCAACTGTGGTTGCGGCACACGCGAGCACTCCTTTTCAATACTCCGACCTTCTATCAGGCATGCGACACAGCTGGCGAAGCGAGCGGAGGCGAACGCAACGACGAGGAACGCGGTGTGACGTCATACCAACCAGCGGCGGCGGAAAGGCGCCGCGCTGCGCAGCAGCGGAACACCTGTGGCTCGGTGCTACGAGTGGTGCATGCGAAGTAGTGACTAGGAAGCGAGAGAGAGAGAAATATCCGCGGTGATGCGCGCGCAGTGACGTCATGTGCCTCCTCGGAGCACCGCCACGGCGAGATCGCAATTTCGCGGCCAGCAAAGCTTTCGCTTTAAAACTCGTTTGTACTGCTCTTGCAGGCCCACAATGCCGCTAAAAATAAACGCGCGAAGAGCCGCCAAGTTTTGATGATTATGCGCTGTAATATGTCTTTGTGAAGTTTAACCACATGTTTTTTTCTTCCAGGTTGCCTTCGAAAGTGAGTTGAGATTTTCAAACGCTGTCGAAGATAATGTAAATGGCCCAGGAAAATCCTACGATTAGCGGCGACACTGCCATCCCTAGCGGAGGCTTCATACACAGGCGTCGACACATACCCGAGGCCAAGGCTCGCAAAAAGCGCGCTAATTTCAGCGGTGAGTAAAATATTTTTTCACAACCATAGTTTCTGAGGCAATCAAAACGCCTTGATTCTGCTAGTACTACTCAGTTTTGAGTCGTGTATAATGAAGATATAACGGCACACTCGCAATGTGTGGCTTCTCCATTAAATAATTTTTATAAGTTTGTCGATCTCCATGAAGTGAACTTTGTCAGTGGTACATTCCGGCAGGTTCCACTTTATTCGGTTCATTTTATCTTTGCCAGGTTTCACGCGCGGACATGGTTGGCCCGTGCATTGTATGGCACGACGTGAAGCAGCTGGTATGCGGCGAAAATCCCAGAGCAATCGTGAAGCTGCAACCGGACAGAACATTGGAAAAAGCCTTGGTACTTCGTTTGTGTGTGCATTACTTAAATGACATTACGTATCCGGCTACTTGCGGGCATTTGCTAGGCTTCCTTCAAGCAGCTTTGAGATGTGCCGGCATCGACGAAATTCCATGGGCGCAAAAAAGGCTACCCGATTTGCTGACGAAGCTACACTTCGTTTGAGTGAAGCACATAGGAAAGTTCACGTGCTGCTTCAAAGCGACAGCAATAGTTCATCTGGAGCCTATTTTGTAGTGTTTTTTTCTTCTCGAATTGTTCTTCTATATAAGGAAGCATTCTTGTTATTGTGAATAAAATATTTCACTCAAACGTAAAATTCGTTTAAATTCCTCGTTCTATTTTGCTAATCCGCTTTGATTCAAAATGCAAAGCCACATAGCAATCCTCTGAGAATTCCCCACTTCATTTTTTTGACAAACGTACAGCTGATGGCGCCGAAACAATGCGCATTAGAGGCTTAAATGTAGGATTCGCTAGATGCACTTGTGCAGGGTGTTTTCTGAAAGTTTGTCTTGCACTGCCTTCAACGGTGCTTGGGTTTCTCACAACCGAAGTTTCAGAGGCAGTTTCAAACGCCTTCATTTTCTAACACTACTCAGTTTCGAGCGCCGTATAACGAAGCTTTCACGCCAGAATCGCAATGTTATGCTAGTCGATGCATTACTGACGACCTTCCTAGCGCTTAGTGAAGGTGATAGATATGATGTTTTACTTACTTGATGCGGCGTTATCCTCCTGTGTAAGGTAATTTTCTGACCTTCAGGAATCATTTCATAAGAAAGCTTAAAGAGGATAATATTTTCTGCGTCGCAATTATGGGCGTGACGGCTGCTTGGAGGGCACACTGATGCCCGCCATTAAATAGTTAATTAAAAAATCATCTTTCAATTATCAACTTGCACATCTGCAAACTAGAACACTCCACTGCGACCACGTAACATGGGGCCATATAATGTAAAACTATTCCAATATGTTTTTATTCTAAGCTCCTGACATCAAATTTGCGTAAGCGCCGACGCAAGCATCGGGCGGTCACCAACAGGGTTGTCTGAATAGACCAATCAAACGCCCTCCTCGGTTATGAGGTCACTTTTGTTCGCTTCAAGAACGAGTAACATTGCCTAAACTCAGCGCCTTGTCTTATCTAATTGCCTGACACGAGGCGAGGAGCACGCTCAAGTGGAGGGGGGTTCGATGGGGCCGAGCCACTGTACTGAAAATCGATAAGCGGGTAAAGAGAGTGGTGCCGGCGTTTGTGATTGGTCTCCTTTCCCTTACTTAGCTTGCGGTGGCTGGTCGAAAATCGTGGCGGCATGCAACGGAAGCTCAAGAATGACGCTGAAATGGATCCTCAGCAAAGAAGAGTTCACAGAACGAGGTCGTAAACGTGCCGAAAGTGCTCGAAAACGTTACACAGTCACGCAAGAAGATTTATTATACGCAGATAAACCAATGCTATCCGGCAGGTGCGAGTAGCCAGTGCCAGAGCGATCGGCGGCAGCCATATTTTATTTAATGTGGGACGGGGCAGCCTGCGGCTATTCAGAAAAAAATTCAGTTTTGTTCGGCATATTAATGCATCTTTAACGCGTACAGGTCACTTTGACGCGGTGAGTTTTTGCGGTTTTGTGACGTCGAGTGACAGACAGATGAAGTGGGTGCAGCTCGAAAACTTTTCACCAATAGCCGAGGGCTAATAGTGAAAAGGCGTCGAATCAGAAATAACTATTTTTCATTTGTTCGGTGAAATCATGCATAATCAGTGCGTTCACGTCATATCAGATGGGGAGCTATCGCGGATTTCGTGACGTCGCGTGACAGAAAGGTGAAGTAGGGGTGGTCCAAAAAAGTTTTTGACCAATCTCAGAGTGTTTATTGCGGAAATGGAATGGAAAAGTTTGAAATAGTTCTACGTTATAGCACACATGAGCTTGCTAGCTGTATGGAATGCGGCTCATTGTACAGGTAGTAAGCATAAAATAAGAGACAGGCTTTCATCAATTCACTGGCTACTCTCTATGTTGTACCCAACGGCACATATTGCGTGCTTAGGCACAGCTCAACATCGTCAATGAGTCACTGTTCTTGCAGAGCTCCATGACGCACTCACTGCCGGACACGTTGGCACTTCCCGCGCTTACGACAAAGTTAGACGTCGCTTCTTCTGGCCAGGCGTCTACCGCTCTGTGCGACGTTACAGTATGGCTTGCGACCCCTGCCAGCATCAAAAGAAGCCGTGTGCGCAACCTGCTGGCCGCCTTCATCCAATCGATGTTCCCGCGGAGCCTTTCCTCCGTCTCGGCATGGACCTTCTTGAAACCTTTCCAACATCCGTAAAATGAATCAAAAGGATAGCCGTTGCCACAGACTATGCGACGCGCCATGCCATTACACCTGCCCTGCCCGCCAGCTGTGCAGGTGTAGCAGACTTTTTTTTACAGGACGTGATTCTTCCCTTTGGCGTACCAAGGCAGCTGCTGACAGATCATGGCAGCTACTTCCTGTCCCAAGTTGTCAAATACATATTTCGTTCCTGCTCCACCGAACACCACCGAACACAAGCTCGCTACCGCGTATCACGCACAAACAAACGGACTGACTGAACGACTGAATCGCACCCTTACAGAGATAGTGGGCCCTATAACGTAAAACTTTTCCAATATGTTTTATTCCAATCTCCTGACGTCAAATTTGCGCGACCACCGACGCGAGCACCGGGCGGTCACCCGCAGGGTTGTCTGAACAGACCAATCAAACGCACTCCTCGTTCACAGGAGGTCACTTTTGTTTGCTTGAAAAACGAATAACATTGCCTACACTGAGAGGCTTATCGTATCTAATTGGCTGACAAGAGACGAGGAGAATGCTCAAGTGGAGAGGGATTCGCTGTGGCAGAGCCAGTGCACTGAAAATCGACAACCGGATGAAGAGGGTGGTGCCGGCGTCTGCGATTGGTCGGCTTTCCCTAACTTAGCTTGTGGTGGCTGGTTGAAAATCGCGGCGGCATGCAACGAAAGCTTAAGAATGACGCTAAAACTGACCCTCAGCAAAGAAGAGTTGGCAGAATGAGGTGGTAAACATGCCAAAAGTGCTTGAAAATGTTACATGGTCACGCAAGAAGATTTATTACATGCAAATAGACCCATGCTCTCCGGCAGGAGCGAGTAGCCAGCGTCTGAGTGATCGGCGGCCGCCATCTTTTATTCCTTTCGGAACGGGGCAGCCTGCGGCTATTCCGTAGAAAATTCAGTTTTGTTCGGGAGGGTATGAGCCTGTCCTTCAAAAATCGTCTCGGACAAAAAGTTATGTTTTCTTGGGATCGGAACGCCACTTTTCGTGGATTTGGCGGGGAAATGTTACGCCCACTTGGGGTCTGTTCTGTTTCAGTTACGATAGGGGACCAGACATTTCGAAGTGAATTTACTGTGCTTGAACGTACAACGCATGACATTATTTTAGGAATTGATTTCTTGCGTGAGTGGGGGGCAACTTTGGATTGTGGAAGAGGCGCGAGTTCTCTTCGCCGCGACGCGCGAACTTCAATGACAGATAGCACCAGTGATGCCGCCGACGTTCTCTCCGTGTCACAAGATGTGTGTTTGCCCCCTCAGACTGCAATGTTTGTACCCCTGAATACTTCTCGCCCTCGTACAGGTTCTTGTTGCGGTTTGGCCGAGCCCGATTATAACAATGCGCTCAAGAAAAATGCGATATTCCCTCGCTCCCTCGTTGTCACCACTCTTGGTTGCACTCGTTTGTGGACAGTGAACGTTTCAACCCAACCCATAACACTGCCGATAGGACTTAAACTGGCAAGTTTTGATGAACATGCCATTGCCACCGTCGGAACGGTCGAAATGTCAACTGCCGAAAAAAAATCCAACCCCGATTCCAACCATGATAATTCTGCTGACTTTAAGCGCATGATTGACAAGTCGCTGTCTTCTAGTGAGCAGCGTCTGCTGGAAGCTGTGCTCGCTTGCTACGCCACAGTGTTTGATTTTGCTCAAGGCCAACGAGCGTCCCATACACCACCGGCGTGTCGTATGCAACACCGCATTCATACAGGGCAAGCAACGCCAATTCGTCAGAAGCCCTACCGCGTTTCACCTTCCGAGAGAAAAGTAATCGCCGAGCAGGTCGAAGAAATGTTACAGAAAGGAGTGATTCAGGAATCATGTAGCCCTTGGGCTGCTCCTGTGATCCTAGTGAAGAAAAAAGACAACTCATGGAGATTCTGTGTGGACTATCGCCGCCTAAACACCGTCACAAAGAAAGACGTGTACCCCCTACCACGAATCGATGACGCCGTCGACTGCCTCCACTCCGCGTCGTATTTCTCTTCTGATGATTTGCGGTCAGGATATTGGCAAAATCCCATGCACCCCTCAGACAAGGAGAAGACAGCCTTCGTGACACCTGACGGTCTCTTTGAGTTCAACGTTATGCCCTTTGGCTTATGCAACGCTCCAGTGACATTCGAGCGATTTATGGATACTGTGCTCCGCGGACTCAAACGGGAAATTTGCATGTGCTATTTAGACGATGTCATTATCTATGGCCGGACATTTCACGAGCACAATCAGCGCCTGTCGATCGTTCTTGCCTGTATCCAGCAAGCTGGCCTTATTTTAAACTCGAAGAAATGTCATTTCGGTAAGCGTCAAGCCCTCGAACTAGGCTTTCTGGTCGACAAAGACGGCATAGGACCAGACCCTGAAAAGATAGCAGCGAATGGCGACTTCTGACAGCCACAAACGGTGAAAGATCTGCGAAGCTTTTTGGGCCTTTGCTGATATTTCCGACGCTTTATCAAGAATTTCGCACAGCTTGCCTCTCGCTTCACGTCTCTCCTTCACAAAGACACCCCATACTTGTTGACTGCTGACTGCGAGTCGGCGTTTCAGCAGCTGAAATTTTTGTTGACTTCTGCACCGGTACTGCGGCATTTTGATCCGGAGGCGTCAACTGATCTGCGCACTGACGCCAGCGGTGCGGGTATTGGCGCTGTGCTTGTTCAGCTCTGCGATGGCCATGAGCATGTCATCGCCTACGCTAGTCGGACACTTACAATTCGCCATTCAGAAGATCCATCCGTATCTACATGGCCGCACATTCACGATAGTGACTGACTATCATTCACTCCGTTGGCTGGTTGGGCTGCGTGACCCGTCTGGTCGGTTGGCCCGCTGGGCTTTGCGCCTTCAAGAGTACAACTTTTCCGTTAACTACAAGAGCGGACGCTGTCACACGGATGCTGATTGCGTATCCCGTCTCCCTTCGCCGCATACTAAAGCTGCGGATGATGACTTCGATGATTACCTAGTTTCCATCTCTTCCGACTTTCCAGACCTGCGTACCTTCGAGAGCGAGCAACGTTGCGACCCTACCTTGAAATCCCTACGGGCAGCTGCACGTGAGCCAGCCGGAACCACACCGTTTACTTTTCGTAATGGTTTGCTGTACAAAAAGTTACTCGGCTGATGGTCTTCCATTGCTTCTAGTTGTGCGCGAAAACGTCCGACCTGCTGTCCTTGGTTCCATGCATGACGATATCACGTTCGGGCACCTTGGCTTTGCACGCACACTACATCGACTTAGACAGAGGTTCTTCTGACCCAAGCTCTGGAAAACAACGAAACAGTATGCCGCCAGCTGTACTGTTTGCCAGCGCCACAAGCAAACGATGACGACCCCAGCAGGCTATTTACAACCAGTTAGGCCAGCGACGTTACCCTTTGAAAAAGTCGGCATCGACTTGCTTGACCCGCTTCCAAAGACGTCAGCTGGCTACTGCTGGATTATAGTATGCGTAGATTATCTTACTCGCTACACGGAAACGGCGGCACTTCCATCTGCCACTGCAGCAGATGTCTCTTCAATTTTATTGCATTACCTCATACTCCGTCATGGCGCTCCCCGGGTTGTCATCAGTGACCGTGGACGGCAATTCACCGCCGACGTCGTTGAAGAACTTTTACGGCTTTGTGGTTCTGCATATCGTCATTCCACTCCTTACCACCCGCAAACCAATGGCCTCACGGAGTGGACGAATCGAACCCTTACAAAATGTTATCAATGTATGTGGTTGCTGACACAAGAATTGGGACGCCGTCTTACCTTTTGTAACGTACGCGTACAATAGTGCCCAGCACAAAGTTACTGGATATGCGCCGCTCTTTTTGCTGTATGCACGCGCTCCCCAGAGCTTTCTGGACACTATTCTACCATTATTGTGCCAAGAAGATCCTTCCATCGCACAAACTCTGTGTCGTGCTGAGAAAGCACGTCGACTGGCGCATCTTAGGACGTTGTTGTCACAAAGCCACAGCAAGATTCGCTATGATGCGCGGCATATTCCCGTCAGCTTTACTCCCGGTGATTATGTATGGTTGTGGACACCTGTTCGCAAAAAGGGATTGTACCGCAAGTTTCTCGCCACTTACACCGGACCATTCGTTATACTCAGCCGCTTGAGTGATGTGAACTGTGTCGTCGCCAAAGTGACGGCAAGTAATCGGCGTTCACGTGCGGCGCAAGTTGTTCACGTGGCCAGACTCAAGCAGTGCAATCACAGGTCCCTTAACTCGCTCAGCGAGCTTCGTCTGCCCCCGGGGAGGAGGAGGAAAAACTTTATTTGCTCTGATTGGTTAGAAATTAGCGGTGGCAGATGTGGTCGGCCGTCTTCACGGTCTTCTTCCCCATTTGCGCAGGGTCGACGCCCCTATTCCAGGGCACCACTGAGGGTGGCTACTCGCTGAGCGTGCCTTACTAGTCCATGCTGGACTTCCGGGTCGCTGCTGGAGAGCACCCTCTCCCACTGCTCCGCACTCGAGTCTTTTATTTGAAGGAATTCTTGATTCTGAACGCATCCCCATGTAATGTGATATAAGGTGGGCTTGGCGCCGCACCAGGGGCAAATGTCTCTATACTGGGTGGGAAACATCTTGCTTAGTGTGTTTAGATTTGGGTACGTTCTTGTTTGCAGCCTCCTCCAAGAGGTTGCTTCATGCTGATTTAGGCTGTTGTGGGGTGGAGGGTATTTGATTCGGACCCCCTTATAGTAATTTAGAATGTCTAAGTAGCTTTGGTTGGCTGGTATGGGTTCCTCAGCGTCGGTGCTTTTGGCCGCTCGGTTTGTGTGCTCTCGAGCTGCCTTGTCCGCCCTTAGGTTCCCTTCTATTCCAGCGTGTCCCGGTACCCAGAAAACTGTATGCCTGACTTCATTGTTAGCCCTGCAGGAGCGGAGGATGTGAAGCGCTCTGCATCCTATTCTGCCGTTCATGTAATTCCGATACGTAGCTTGCGAGTCGGTGAGTACTGCTAAAGACCTTTCAGATCGGTAGCCCTGCACTGCCGCTACAGCTAGGGCTATTTCCTCAGCTTCCGTTACCTAGCAGTAGGGAAATGTCGCAGCACTGCGCGACTGAGGCAGAGAAAGAAGTAGAGTGTACGCGCGTGATCTCAGGGTACTCTGCGCCGGCTGGGCCTGGCCTGTAGCTTCCACCTCGGACCTCGTTTCACCCTGTAAATAAACATCATTCGTAACAATATTAATGCATCTTTATCGCGTACATGTCACTTTGACGTGGTGAGTTTTTGCGGTTTTGTGACGTCGTGTGCCAGGCAGGTGAAGTGGGTGCAGCCCGAAAACGTTTTACCAATAGCCGAGGGCTAATGATGAAAAGGAGTCAAATCAGAAATAACTGTTTTTCTTTTTTCTGTCAAATCATTCATAATCAGTGTGTACACATCATATCAGATGGGGAGGTATTACGGTTTTCGTGATGTCGCGTGACAGACAGGTGAAGTGGGGGTGGTCGAAAAAAAGTTTTTGACCAATCGTGGAGGGCTGATAGCAGAATTGGAATAGAAAAGTTTGGAATAGTTTTACGTTATAGCGCCCATGGTCTTTAAAATTTTCAGCAGACCATCGCGTTTGGTGCAGCACTTTACCCTACGTGACATTTGCGCACAATTTGTCACGTCATGATACCATGGCTTTCTCGCCTTTGCACCTCTTCTTTGGCCGCCATCCCACTCTGACTTTTCACACCTTGCTACCTTCGGTGTCGCGACACACCATGGAATACGCCCATGAGGCTGTTGGTCGGGCTCGTATGGCTGGCCAGGTTGCATGTGATCGGCTTACAGCGGATCAGGCGACACAATAGACTCGCTACGATAGTCGCCACCGGAACCTTCAGTACCCCCTCGGTAATCTTGTTCAGATGTGGACTCCAAGCCACCATGTCGTCCTGTCCAAAAAGCTGCTGTCATATTATACCAGGCCGTACCGGTCCTTGCGACGATAAGGTCAATTCAATCCCGAAAACGGCCGTGTTAAAGACACGCCGTCCTCCTCCGAGCTACAAACTAACGTCGTCCACGTCTTCCATATAAAACCGTCCTGTTCATCTAGTTCGCTATCATTCTAACAAGCACCGGGACGGCGCTCCAGCCCCCCGGGGGTTACGTTACGGTGCATTTTGTACAGGACCTTGCCCGCAAGAGGGAGAGGAAGAGGAAGTGATAAACTGTCTCCCAGACCTCCTCTAAATTTTTACTTACACAGGTGTGATCTCGCTATGTCTCCTCTAGGTTCCTTTAGCAGGGCAACTGAAACTATCGAAGATTATTTTCTCTCGTGTCGCCGCTTTATGAGGTGAAGAAACCTATTATAATACCCATTTATCAAACTTGGGCTATTGTTAACCTCGCCAACCATACTTCCTTTTCGGGCGACTTCGCTGGGGTCCAGCCACAAGGATGGTTCTCTTGCAGTTTACAATTTTGTTGGAGAGACTAAAAGAGTACCTCGCTGAATTTCTAAAATTATCAATAATTCCTATTACTTGATTTCTTTACGTTAACTTACTTTATCAAAATTCTTAACAATATTTTCATACACTTCTGAATTACAGTTCTATAGTCCCACGCTCCACTATTTAAATCCAGTTTCGCTTTACTTCTAAGCATATGGAAAACCACCTGCTTCTTGGCCAATCCCCCATAGTGGGTATGCGCCACTGTCTTGTATGCAAGACAAGACAAGAGCTGCGACCTTTATACCAGCCTGTGCGATTAGCTTTTCACTTTTAAGTAGTTGTAAGCACATTTGTGCATCGTGTGTCCTCTTCGTGACAATATTATCAAATGTGCGCTCATCAGAGTTCTCACAACCGAAAGCCGTTGGTCTTAAATTAGTTTCTCGCACCACTTATATTAAGTCACACCTGCAGGCAAATGGCCATAACGGAGAGACGGCGCGAAGACTTCGTCGTTCGGTAGATGACACCTCCCGACTCTTGCGTCGCATCACGAATACACACAATGGATTGCGTGAAGACTGCGCGATCCGTCTCGTGCAGGCGTACGCGATAAGCCGCATAACGTATGTTGGCCCCTCCCTTAAGTGGATAGGGTGCGAAAAAAACAAGTTCGAATGCATGATACGAAAGGCTCTCAAGAGGGCGGTCGGCGTTCCACTCAACGCGAGCACCTACAAGTTTCTAGAGCTCGGGCTTCACAATTCACTTGACGAGTTAATCGAGGCGCACGACATTGCGCAATACGAACGATTATCTAATTCAAAGAGAGGTCGATGCATCCTCGAGTCACTCGGCATCGCGTACGACACTCAGCATGGAGAAAAGGTGGCGGTTCCGGCCTCGGTCCGCGACCGCCTGATTATCCCGCCGTTTCCCAAAAACATGCACCTGACGCACCACGCCGCGAGGCGCAACAAACGAGCAAGAGACCTTCAGAAGTTTTGTAACAGCAGCGAGGCGGTGTACGTAGACGGTGCGCCATCTGGAGGAGAGAGAAGCGCACACGCGATCGCGGTTGTAGACCGCACGGGTAACTGCCTCGCGAGCGCCACGGTGATCACGGGACACACGGAGGCGGCCGAAGAAGCCGCAATAGCCCTAGCACTGGCCGGTGTGCCGAGCGCTGCGATCGTGATCAGCGACTCGCAGGCGGCAATCCGCGGCTTCGGGCGCGGTTGCGTCTCGCGGGAAGCGGTCCGCATACTCCAATGTTGTGACGACGGCAACTCGTCATCGCCCTCGCTACCCCGAAATTCGACGGTCTTCCTCCTCTGCACCCCGGCACACACTGATGTCCCACTCGCGGGCAACGAGGCGGCCCACGCCACGACTCGATGTCTCACACGCCGAGCCGCCGCAGATTATGTGGCCGCCGCCCCCGCCCCCGAGAGCGAGGCATCGGATCTGCCGGATCGGGACACAACAGAAATGCGGCAACAACAATCACAATGGGTGTGGGATGATCGCCTGACGACGTTCAGAGATCTCACCAACAATACAGACTCCAAAGACGCACATTCCTGCGACCACACGATAAGTTAAACAAGAATGAGGCCGTAACTTCACGCTTGCTCCACACGCACACCTACCCTAGCCCAGCCGTCCTACATCACTGCTACCCGGGTTTATATCCAACAGATGCCTTTAAAGCTTGCGGACAAAGAGCAACGCTGCGACATATGCTCTGGGAATGTGCCGGCAACTACGGCAATGAGACCACCTCAGTTCGCGACACGTCCGTAATCGCGGCCGCTACCACAGTACGGGAAGCCTCGAGCGCGCTTCTTCCCGACACCGCCCCGGCTGCGGGGGCGCCGGGGACCTTCTCCATCGGCGGCGCCGCCGCTGGAAGGCGGCTCTCAAAAGTTCGGAGTTGGCAGACCAGCTCTGGGCGTTCCGGCAAGCCGAAGATGCCGCCCGAGTCCAAGGACTTCGAGCCGCCACCTGAGGCCACCACAACGAAACTGCCGGACCATTCATTAATAAGGTTTCTTCTCTCTGTCTCTCTCTCGCACCACTTTGTATATATATATATATATATATATTTGCGTGTGTGTGTGGGGGGGAGGGTGTTTGTGTGTATGTGTATTGTTGAACAGGTTGGCTACCGCTTGATGGAGCATCATGTATATTCGTTTTCACGCGCTGCGTTATTCACGCACTGACACACTGTCGAAACATATTTTAGCCCGTTACCATGGGTCATTATAGCAGTGATGCTAGGCTCACCATACTGCCCCCCCTTAATTCGCAAGACCACGTTCAGCCTGAGTTCACCTATTTAATGACTGATTCTTCGACACCGCTTTAATCCTCCACTATGACGAGGAGGAAGGACTCAAGTTCGACCGGATGCCAAATGAATTACGCCGGTTTGGCGTAAGACTACAAACAAGGTAAGTCAAACATCTCGCGCACAGACGGAGCCTGAAAGCGATGTTTGCTTTTGCATGCGATGGAAGTCTTACCATAGCTTGCAGCTAATCACAGAGTGATTATTCAGTGTCCCGGCACCGACCGTAATTGGAAGCTGCGGGGGATATAATAGTCTTTGAGATCTGGTCTCTGCCACTGAGCGTTCCAGATTAGGCACGCCAGTCAGGGCTATACAGATATCCCGAGCCTTCGGCCTTTGTATGCTCCAATGAAGAGTTACTGATATAAGTCATATACTCCGTTTTTCTCTACGAGTGGTCACCATTAGTGTTAAGTGTACGTCCCCACACTCATCTGCTGGCCACCGTTAATTTGCGCGCCTCAAAGCAAAAAATATTTAATGCAGATGTCAAAAAGATTTCTGTTCATGCTATTGCAACTTTTCGGAGGAGGCATGATGCGAAAAATATAAAGAAAAATATACTCAGATCTAAAGCTATTCCGCGTCAGCTACTCCTTATTCGGTGTTGTACGGTGTGCCAAGTATTTAGCACACTGATGCTTCAAAATTTGTTGCATAGAAGCAAAACCATTTTCTTTCATAGAAAAAGTTCTTATTGAACTTCATTTAGTACCCATAATTACAAAAATTATTGATTGATTACTTCAAATGCGACAGTGGTCTTGAAAAATGCACGAATATGCAATAATATAAGCACTCCTTAATAACTATAGAAATGCGCTGCTTTTGTCAAACACTAATATGCGTACGCGCCTTAACCATTTTGTTGAACGCGCCGCTTGCAAACTGTTCTAAAGCTCTCAGAAATGCATCTTCTCTGTTACAAATTTTATACAAGCTTGTAATCATGTGTCCGAAAATTGGTAGGCTTTCTTTACTGCAACAATGCTGTACAAAAATGAATGAGTCATATATGTAATTTTTCACGCCATTGTAGAGGCACGTAAGAGAATATTAAACACGTTACGCATTAAAGGGACACTAAAGGTTAATATTAAGTCAAGGTGGACTGTTGAAATACCATCCCAGAAACCTCGAAACGCTTGTTTTATGCGAAGATACCTATTTTATGAGAAAATGCGTTCTGAAGCGTCCGTGTGCCTCTAGCACAGTTCCAATCGCCCACCTTCGATCGAGGAGTGGTGACGTCATGTTCTACTAGTGAAGTTGAGCCTTCGGTGAGAAAAACAGCGTCGCAGACGGCGCTACGGCTTTCCTGCGCAAAACGCAAACGCGTGGCTCGAAACAGAGCCAAGACAGAGCCGACAGTAGCGCGAAAGCGGAACTATGGTGGCTAGCGGAAGGGAAAGCGCGCAGCGATAAGCTGGTTCTTTATTTTATGACGCCGACTTTGACGTTCGTTGCAATGGACGACCCTGACAACGACACATTGGCTCGCGATGCTGGGCTCGACTTCAGCGATTTAAGCACTGATGAAAGTGACCTGCTGCTGAGGCTCGCGCTGCCGGCATCGTTGCGTACTACTACGACGGCAACTTATGTCATGGCTGTACATATTCGCACATTTGTAGCTTTTCCTTCGTGAAAACCAAATGCTGCACTCACCGCACCGTCTTCGACCTGCAGTTGCTCTTGCGCTTCGGAGAATGAAGGCAGGACCGATGGAACAGCGCTACGGGAAAGCATTGCTTTGAAAGGAACTCCACACGACTTCAGTAAGTCGGCGTTGAACTCGTAATCCTCTAAACGAAAGTGCAGCGAGCGCACTATGCGATTTTTCGGCTCTTTGCCAACGTGCTGTGGCAGAGGTACGGCACTTCATCACTTCGAACGGAGAGGCTCACTCGTTGGCACACAGTGATAAGCAACGTTGGATTCGCCGCTACAACTGCCCTTGGCCAAGTTCCGCGGACCTTTGGCGCATCCCACGACATCACATGGACGTGGCGTACTCGCTGCTTCTTCCAAATGCAAGTTTCGCGAGCCAGCAGAACCAGCGCAGCACGACGCGATAACGAAACAACTGAAACTCCAAAGCGCGCGCGGCCGGCACAGAGTCGAGCGAAAACGAAACCTTTCGACCACACATACTACTGAAGGGTAACGTCAAAATGTTATTTATTCTTAGAATCGAAGAGAAGTAGACAAGTAGCATTTTCTCCCGTCTTCTGACCTAATGAAATGTTTTTTAATACCAGCAGTTGAGTACCTGTGACATAAATTATGATCAGGAGTGCCTTCGTCATCGGGCTAGTACCGGAATGTCGCTGGGGCGTCTCAAATCGTGTCATGCATTTACGTCAATTTCTCGGTTACTACAGCTCTGTTCGCGATTATATTGACAACTTAGACGTTCTAGAGCATTGCTTTATTACTTTAACTCGACTTCATAGTAACCTTTAGTGTCCCTTTAAGCTAGGATAAACTAAAACGTAATTAAATGACGGTCAATTTCTTCCGCTGACAGATTGGATATTTTTGACGAGTAAACATTCTGGCACAATTGTAACAAAAACGACAACGTTCACATATTCGAATCATGAATTACTGCATATCTAAGCACAAACCACGCCAAAAACATAAACCTCGTGAGTGCAAGCCGAAATTCACGAACAATTTTCCCAAGGTGTACTATACTGCTAACAATGTATTTTAGAGAAAAATTTGGAGGACGCTTAGGCTTCGCCTTTAAGAGAGGAAAGCGATGACATTCAAAGATCCCAGACTGCTTCTCACGCTTCCCGGCAACTGTAGCATATGTAACCGTAATGTTTACGGGGAACCGCAGGAGGCGAGGCGCTATGAACGAAGGCTAGCTTCCTGGTAGAAACGCAGCCTCTCGCGTGAGCCACCATGGATGGATGTTACGAGCGTCCCATTTGGAACGGGGTGGTGGGTTGCGCCACCAAGCTCTTGCTACTATACTGCCTAATGTCCTACCTATGTTACCCATCAAAAAGAAAACAAAACACCATGAACTACCACGCCCAAATTTTCTGATACCCTATTGCGAACTGTGCTTTTGTACGTCTCCGTCTTTTGTCGTTTCCATACTTTTCTTCCACCAATCCTCCAATCGCCTCTTACTAAGGTCTATTGTGGACATGTTTGCCTTACCACTGCTCCCGCTGAACGCAAGGGCTTCAAGGAGGCCAGTGGTGCCTAAATCGACCGCTGGGTAGACGTCTTCACATTCTAATAAAACATGCTCCGTCATTTCCCTAGCTTTACCGCAGCAAGCACATGCTTCTTCTTCCTTTTTATATCTCGCTTTATAGGTGCGTGTTCTAAGGGATCCCGATCTCGTTTCGAAAAGTAATGAGCTTCCCTTTCAGTTATCATAAATGGTTTCTTTCCTGATTTAGTTTTTTCCTCTTAAGTAGTTACTCATGGCAGGTTCTTTTCCATTGCCGGCACCCATGAGATTAATTCAGCCTCCCTGAATTTCCGCTTGACCTTCTTTGTTGTGTTGCCCACCCTACAGGCTGCATACTTGCCCGTAAGCTTTCTAGTTCTTTTCCTCCACTGTGAATCAATGTTTTTCCTGTACCGATACCTGAACACTCTCCCAGCCCATTAACTTCCTTCCATATTCCTCAGCCGTTCTTCATGCTCAATTTCACTGCAAGCTTCCCTCACCATGCGGCGGAGGTGAGCGCCATCTTTAGGTGTTGCAAGGAACCGTGCGCGCCGCTACATGGCCTCCGAGATTCGCGCGCGCTGGCGCGTGCAAAACGTGGACGTTGTTGTTGGCCTCTGAATGGTAGAAACGCTGGAAAAGGGGATTTGTTTGAGCTTCCGCGTAAGAGAAGTATGTTTTCTTGTATATTGAAATTACTATCGACGGTATTATGTCTGTAGCCTGTGTAAGATGTCCTTTACGATTTTTCTGACGCACTTGGGATTACCCAATTAGTTCGGTAACTTATTCGCACTAGACGAAGGGTCTGCGTGGTTTGGTATGCGTGGTTGGGTTTGCATATATCAGAATGGCTTTTGGTGGAACGACGCTGGACGTGGGACGCTGACGCCGGATTTTCTACGACACGGGGCCCTTAACGCTATCGCGTTAAAACGCAGAACGCCTACTCTTGGAGCCAAGAAGGCGCATGCACTCGTTGCTGCAATTTTCAATGAATTACAAAGTTTTACTGTTGTCCTTGCGTAGTAAAGAGCAAGAGACCGGCCTCAACACAAGCAGGTGTCTTAGAAAAACAACTATGATGTTTTGAATGCCAAAGTCGTGATATCATTATGACATATGCTGCAGTTGGGCGTTCCAGAATAATTTTGACAACCTATAGGACCGTCAACGTGCCCCTATACTTGGTAGAGGAGCTTTTATTACAACCGGCCGCCATGGAACCCGGCCGCCACGACCGTGAGCGAACCCATGACCTCGATCTCAGCAGCGCAGCGCCTTAGAAAGTGATCTATCTTGAAGCAACAGATGTCTTTAAATGCACAGAACTTGCGTAAACAGAATATGATCAGTCAGGAGCCCTGCTACATGAGTGTGCTGTTGACAATTGCAGTACAAATATTAGTTATATAAAAACGAATAAGACATATAATCGCTCACCTGAATCAACTGTATTTAAATCTATATAAACAGCTGTTATTTCTTGGCTCAGCCAAAAGAGCACTAAAAAGAATCCGAGGACATCTCAGCGCCTCTTATGAGTTGTGAATCCGAAAGCATCATCATCATCAGCCTGGTTACGCCCACTTCAGGGCAAAGGCCTCTCCCATACTTCTCCAACAACCCCGGTCATGTACTAATTGTGGCCATGTCATCCCTGCAAACTTCTTAATCTCATCCTCCCACCTAACTTTCTGCCGCCCCCTGCTGCGCTTCCCTTCCCTTTGAATCCAGTCGGTAACCGTTAATGACCATCGGTTATCTTCCCTCCTCATTACATGTCCTACGCATGCCCATTTCTTTTTCTTGATTTCAACTATGATGTCATTAACTCGCGTTTGTTCCCTCACCCAATCTGCTCTTTTCTTATCCCTTAACGTTACACCCGTCATTATTCTTTCCATAGCTCGTTGCGTCGTCCTCAATTTAAGTAGAACCCTTTTCGTAAGCCACCAGGTTTCTGCCCCGTAGGTGAGTACTGGTAAGACAAAGCTATTATACACTTTTCTCTTGAGGGATAATGGCAACCTACTGTTGATGATCTGAGAATGCCTGCCAAACGCACCCCAGCCTATTCTTATTCTTCTGATTATTTCCGTCTCATGATCCGGATCCGCCGTCACTACCTGCCCTAAGTAGATGTGTTCCCTTACCACTTCCAGTGCCTCGCTACCTATTGTAAATTGCTGTTCTCTCGCGAGACTGTTAAACATTACTTTAGTTTTCTGCAGATTAATTTTTAGACCCACTCTTCTGCTTTGCCTCTCCAGGTCAGTGAGCATGCATTGCAATTGGTCCCCTGAGTTACTAAGCAAGGCAATGTCATCAGCGAATCGCAAGTTACTACGGTATTCTCCATTGAATTTATCCCCAATTATTCCCAATCCAGGTCTCTGAATACCTCCTGTAAACACGCTGTGAATAGCATTGGAGAGATCGATCTCCCTGCCTGACGCCTTTCTTTATTGGGATTTTGTTGCTTTCTTTATGGAGGACTATGGTGGCTCTGGAACCGCTATAGATATCTTTCAGTATTTTTACATACGGCTCGTCTACCCCCTGATTGCGTAATGCCTCCATGAGTGCTGAGGTTTCGACAGAATAAAATGCTTTCTCGTAATCAATGAAAGCTATATATAAGGGTTGGTTATATTCCGCACATTTCTCTACCACCTGATTGATAGTGTGAATATGGTCTATTGTTGAGTAGCCTTTATGGAATCCTGCGAAAGCATTGATGTGAAAGCATTATTGCGAAAGCATTGATGTCCAATTGAACTCCGCTGAGCAGCCCTTCGAGCTACAAACTTTGTGCACAAACAAGCGCGTTGAGATGCTATAGGCGCGTTTTGATTTGGCCATCCCGAGGCGCAGCTCGAACGCAGGCGACGGCTTGCACGGATAAGGGACGCGCGAATAACACGGGTTTCCGAGGGCGAGTGTCACGCGGAGTCGCGGCGATGGCCTCTCCCCTCACGCAACACCGGGCGTGCTAACGCCGCTCTGCTGCGTCGTGGCGCGCTCCTGCCTTGGCGTCGCAGTCAATAGCAATGATAGCTTAGGTACTGTTTCGATGCTACGGTCGACAGACGGGAGGCTTTTTCGCTAAATGGATAAATGCACCAGTCGACGTGAAACTGGAGGGGCAATACATCCCGGAGAGGAACATGATAAGAGTTCTGGGAATGTGGCTACAAGCAAGCAGGAAACACAGCCACACACTCAGCCTGCTCAGCAAGTCGGCTGAACAGGTAGGCAGAATGATAACCAGAGTCTCCCACCGAAGGCATCGGATGAAAGAAGACGACACGCTTAAACTCGTCAGAAGCCTCATAGTCAGCAGGGTAATCTACTCGCTGCCATACCACCCCATGATCAAGAGCGAAACGGAACAAGCAGAGACAATCCTGCGAAAGGCCTACAAGACGACATTCCACCTACCAAGAAACACACCGAACGACAAGCTGCTACAGCTAGGGATTAGCAACACCTTCGCCGAACTGGCAGAAGCACAGCCTGGAGCACAGTTTCACCGACTCAAAGACACGGCTACGTGAAGAGCGCGCCTGACAAGGTTAGGTCGCGACCCAAGGAGGCATCTCGATCGATCCGCCGATATACCCGACGAGATCCGTAAGACCCTGCAGGTCAATCCCATTCCGAAAAACATGGATTCAAATCTCCACGCGGCCAGAAGGCAGGCGCGGGCAGATTATGTGGAAAGGCATTTAGCCAAACTAGAAAACACGGTTCTCACTGATGCAACACTGTATCCATGGAATAGACATACAAATTACATTAAGGCAGCTTCGGTAGTGGTCAACAACGCAGGCAAGCTAATCACCTGCGCAACTAAACGTAGCGCCAGGATAGTGGAAGCGGTGGAGGTCGCTGTTGCGCTGGCAGCGGCTGAGGGCTATCGAAGCGACAAATCAACGGATTCAAAAGAGACATGCAAGAACTAGACAAAGGGTAGAATCTGCAGGGCTGCTTTAGCTATCCTCCGCAAGGCAGAACACCTCATACACACCGCAACCCACAAACTAATCTGGATTCCGGCACAAACGGGGATAGAAGGAAATGAAAGGGCAGACAGCTTGGCTCGCGAGATCACGTACCGAGTCGAGCGGCCACACGCCCTGGAACAGCACTTCACCGTGGAGATCGGCTATTTAGATTTACTGAACAACCACAGAGGCAACAGAATTAGATACTCCCCGCCACACAAAGCCTTAACACAGCAAGAAGCAGCTAGTTGGCGGAGGCTGCAAACGGGAACCTTCTCTAACTTACATATACAAAGCAAGATGTATCCTACACAATTTAGGAACACTTTGCCCGTGGTGCGGGGCAACCCCCACGCTTTACCATATAACCTGGGAGTGTAAACGTGACTACACATTCCACCAACGCAAAACCCCGAGTGCGGAGCACTGGGAGAGCTGGCTCACCAGCTGCGAGCTCACCGCTCAAAGAGCAATGGTGCAGCACGCAAGCGAAGCAGCACGGCTCAATGGAGCCCTGGACTAGGGGCCCAACCCTGCTAAGAAGGTAAATCGTCTGCAGCGATGAAGACGGAGACCGAACGCTAAACCCTTAATGGACCAAATAAAGCTTTCTCTCTCTCTGTTCGCTAAATGAGCCATTAGACCCTTACCCATCAGAAATTTGTTTTGATCGTTCCTTTTACGCACATGAAACCTGCTACAAGAATTGTTCTACGTATCAGGCTCCTCTCATCCTCCTTCGACAGAGCCAAATCATATCATTTGAAAATATCGACATCAGTTAAGAGCACGTATTGCCTGAACAGTTAGATCGACAAGAAGCTGAGTCACGTGGCAGATTCACGTGTAAACGCTCGGCAATGAAAACGAACATGAGAAGGAATGAAATATTGTGTGGTCTTGCGTCCGTGTTTTCTGCGGCCAGCTCTGCTTTCACAAGTTTCTACAGACAACCAAAGACGAGATTCTTCTTTATTAGGCATCCGCAACAGGACTCCGAGGGCGTGTGCCCGTTACGAGACAAAATAATTGCACGCTTATACGAAGCATAAGTAACATTCCCCGATCCCAGGCGCGTCAAAGAAGGGCTACTATTGTGAGCTCGCTTGTGAATCCGGCCGAGAAAACGGATTGAAAGACTCCCGAGTACAAAAAAAAGTAATAGATAAAGATAAACTTATTAATTCATTTTGCTTTATTGTTAGTTCAGAAAAGTAAATGCACACATATGGAAACTTTTCTTTTCTACATGAGGGAAGCGATTGATGGGCTAGTTGGTTGCATATCATACATTAAAAGGCAGCGCCGTTTAATGGAGAAAGAGGAGCATATATGAATACACATACAAACACCGGTGTTTCTGCATGTTTTAATGTTCGCCTTTGTCTCATGAAGTGAGCTGCCTTGGAATCGATAATTCTTCTTTTTAATTCTGTCGTTGCTCAATACAGGAATGATAGCATATTTTGGTTTTTCAAGAACAACATTTCTCAACACGTTTTATCCGTGGATGTAGCGCTTTTAGAAGTGTTTGATTTCCGCTCTTTGCGTGGCTGATGCTTAAAAAAGTCGCAGTTTCACCGGAAATGCAAAGCATCGATTGAGATAGCAAATTAGACAGAGCTACGCAATGTAAACATAGTTCTTTTGTCGGCCGTATAAACTTGAAAATAATGGCTTACTAACTGAATTGACAAGGATGGTGTCACGCGCGCACGAGCAAACATGAACACCTCTCGCACGATGGCCGCGGAAACTCGCTGTCGAAACCCTGGAGTGAGGAAGCGTGGCAGCAGCATCGAGCAAATTGAGGTTCGTGCTGCGTCCCGCATCAACTCGAACTAAGCCACGAAAACAGAGCGCCTGGCGGACTGCCTCCGTCGCAGATGTCTTTCAAGATATTGGAAGCGAGCTCCACCACTAGAAAAGCTGGCGCCACCGTCAGCGTGACGTGGCATGAAGGATCACGTGGACACAGCGGCCGCGTCGTCTGCTTCGGAAGAGCCGAAGCGAGCTGAAAACGAAAGTTTAAAGTCGTACCTGCGCTGCGGTTCTGATTAAGTGGTGAGGCTTTCCTGCCTTGGGTGTCTGCTTGACAACATTTGAAATCACTATAATAGGTAGTGGATGCCTTTGGAAGCGTGCTGCTTGGTAGGCTACTGCTCGCTGCCGCAGTGCCGGACGTACGCAACGGAGCCCGGTGTCAGCCTTATTCACACGTAGCCGCCGGACAAGAAGCTCCGTGAAGCTTGGCTTGCGAAACTTAGAACCGGCAAACAGCCATCGACTACAATTCGGGTATGCAGAAAGCACCGACGCGAGGAATATTTCTGCTACGGCGCCGGGACTGCGATGTTCGATGAGTAGCAGGAAACGCCCACTGAGACGTTCGCCCGCGCTTCCTTCCCGGCTAATGCCACGACGGTTTGGTCTATAAACTTGTTGATGCTAGACACTGGCAAGTTCACTGGAATGGAAAGGGAGTGGTAAGAAGCACATTAAACAAAGGCATGGCATATGGTCATGTTCGTGTTATGAATTAACACACTGGATTAAGAAAAAGAAGCAGAGCGATATCGCCCGCTGACAGCATACAGTAAGACGCAACTTTCAAAATAATATTGAAGCGTCCAAAAATTTAGAAGAAGAAAAAATATTTAATCGTCGCTACTCCACATCACAGTCGCCGTAGGCGTCGAAATCCCTTGTTAAAACGAAATTGTGTTTGAGCAGCTCTGATAAGGTCCACGCAACAGTGGTTTCTTGTGGACTGTAAAATGCTCATATGCTGCGGCCTAAAGCTCACAGCACGGTGCGAAAACGCTCTCAGTGAAAGCGAAACATTGCAAGCGCGGACATGCTTGCAGACGCGCAGTCGGTCGCCGCAAACCCGTGTGATCTCTGCATGCATTGAGGCTTCATTCTCTTATGCGCCCTTTGGTTATACAGACCGCCCACTGTAAGAACGTATATCACATAGTTTGCGCTCAGAGATTGCCGACCTTTCAGGCAAGAAGCCCGTTCGGGAGACTCCATCGCGACGACCGCGTGCAGTGCCTTGCACTGTCCGTATTCGGTAAAGAGATAGCGTCTGTAAACGAGCCTGTGCTTTCTGTCTGGCCAAGATCACTATTTCGACAGTAATAAAGTTCCCTCGTTTTGAGAGTACTTACAGAAATGTACAGGAGGGCTGCCGCGGGGTGTTTTTATTAAGCGCCGTATGCCAAACTTATGAGGAGCGTGCCGCGTGATCCCTCATACTACGCAAGGGAGGCGCTTCCGACAGATGGCGATTCCGTAAGTCCTCGCCGCCCATACTATCCCGGGCGGGCGTGCACGCACCCCCCGGACCGTCTAGAGCAGAACGCGCTCCCCTTCCCTAACCTAACCGCGGAGACTTGCGCGCGACGAAAGACGGCGCCCTTTCCCCCTCTCCCCCTACTTTCTTCCGCTGCGTACCAGAGTACCAAACAAGAGCGCGTATTCAATGAGGCTATATAAGCAAAAATATTTACTAATATAGGGGGAAATAACAAAAGTTTTCGATCGTACATTAGAAGTACATATATCTGCAATGTTTTCTTAATGAATGTAGATTGCTACGCGTCGAGTAGAGTACTTCCTCTTAAATGGACGTTACTTTGCGAGCACAAATAATCTATTCATTCCTAACAACGAAGTCAAAAGGTCTATGTAGCTTTGTCTCAAAATCAAAACAAAACCAGCAGATGTACCATTGCGATCATATTGTGTGTAGTTGTCATACGCTAGAGAGTCACCGACACGTGCTGTAGAGTATCGCTGACAAGACCAGTAGACCAGTTTTCTCGAGCACGTTATGCTTGAAACTTCAAAGAAATGTGCTTTTCGTCAAATATAGCGTCTATATACTCAGCCGTTGACGCGGCTGTCACGGCAATGTGTTGCAAAAGACACAACGGCAACTGAGCGTAAGCGACACCGTCTAGCCCTTGCTGCTAGATGCCGGGGATTCGTTTTCTTTTAATTTTTTTCCCGTGACTCGGCGAACGCTTGGTTGTCATCGTTGTACTTATTCTTTTCACAAGCTAACCTTTCTAGAAAGGCAGCGGATAACACATAGTTGACAATCAGTCAATTTATTAATTTTGTTATTTAGTTTTTCATTTCATATTTCTACAGGTGATTATGGGAGGCATTCAGCGAAAGCCAAATGTTGCTTAAGGATTCGATGCAAGACTGCTTTCTTTATTCTCGACAGCTCAATGACATTTTCCGGTGACCTAATGGGTTGCTTTCAATGATTATATAGCATACGGATCAAACTCTACAAACAGTAATGATGATGTGTTGTGTTTTGTGGCGCAAGGGCCAGGTTTGGCCAAAGAGCGCCATGATACGTGGTAATGTTGACGATGTACTATGGAAGATGTGACTTGGCTGTAAAGTGGCCTAAAAATATTCGCTGTAAAGTGCGTAAAATCTACGTGCTATAAAATTATGGCGATGACTAATGACGAATACTATGAACATTAAAATCAATCGTAGAAGAATGACACAGAATAGAAAATATATGAGATAATAGAAAATACCTGGAGCACTGTTGCCTCACCGGAGCCCTTGAACTACAAGGGCCTAGAGGCACGTGCTATACAAAAGAACTATCACAGCGCCATCCTCCGAAGAGAGGAGACGCTACGAACATGTGGGGCTAACAACATGCAACACAACATCTTTCAGAAATCTTAGGACTGCATTGGTGTCAAATAGCGGTTCTGGGCCGAGTAACATTGCAGGATGAAGGGGGATATTCTGCCGGTATGCTAGTGGAAAATGTTTCTTTCTCTCAGATTCGGCTGCCCGACACTCCAGGAGGACGTGGAGGACGGTCAGCCTCTCCCCGCATCTACCGCAGGTTGGAGGATCATTTTCAGTGAGTAAAAAGTTATGTGTGCCAAATGTGTGTCCTATTCTGAGGCGACAGAATAGGACATCTGTTCGCCGTGATTTTGTTACGGAGGGCCAAGACCCTAATTGTGGCTTTATCACGTGCAGTTTGTTATTTACTTCTGCGTCCCACTTACGTTGCCAGTGATTTCGCAGTTTCCTTCTTAAAAAAGGCTTCAGGTCTGTGACAGGGACCGAAGCAGCAGGATTAACTGTATGCAATGAAATTGATGTGGCCATCTGGTCTGCTAGGACGTTACCCTCGATGCCCCTATGTCCGGGCACCCAGCATATAATGACATGCTGGTTAGACATATACGCTCTACAGAGAATAGAATAGAGCTCAGTAATTACGGGGTTTCTGTGTTTACAGTGTGACTTCAAGGCTTTCACGACGCTTAAGGAGTCTGTAAATAAAATTGTTTTTCGAATATTTGATTTTCTGATATGTTTCACAGCCGATAATAGTGCATGGGCCTCAGCCGTAAATATACTTGTTTCAGGGTGCAGTACACCGGATTCCGAGAAGGATGGACCAATGGCTGCGTAGGACACCCCGGCATGCGACTTAGAAGCGTCTGAGTAAAACTCAGTGCACGAGTACTTGTACTGGAGCTCCAAGAAATGCATTTTGATATGTGTCTCTGGCGCATGTTTAGTGACCTCTACAAAGGATGTGTCACACTCTATCAGCTGCCACTCCCAGGGTGGTACTAGCTTAGCTGGAGGCATTAAGCGTTGTTCGAGAACTGGGACATCGATTTCCGCGCAAAGTTCTCTTGCACGCAGTGAGAAAGAAAGTCTCATAGAGGGTCTGTTATGAAAAAATGTTTCACACGTCAAGTCGTTAGCGGTTGTGAAACACGGATGTTCCTTATTAGAGCGAACCTTGAGAAAATACGTTAAGCTGATGTTTGTTCTCTGAAGATGGAGTGGACACTCATCTGACTCTACATATAGGCTTTCAACAGGGCTTGTCCTAAATGCGCCAGTGGCCCGACGGATACCCAGATGGTGAACGGGGTCTAACATCTTAAGTGCGCTCAGTGCGGCAGAGTGATATACTACGGCACCATAATCTAACCGTGATCGAACAAGGCTCTTGTAAATATTCAATAAACACTGTCTGTCGCTACCCCACGTTGTGTGGGATAGGATTTTAAGTAAGTTCATTGTTCTAAGACATTTTTCTTTTAGATGTTTTATGTGCGGAATGAAAGTAAGCCTGGAGTCAAGCATAACACCAAGAAATTTGTGATCTTTGTTTACAGGTATTTGGTGTCCAGACAGTTCTAAGGAAGGATCCGGAAACAGGCCTCTCTTTCTTGTAAAAAGAACACAAGAGCTTTTGTGAGGGTTGATTTTAAATCCGTTTTTGTCTGCCCACTTGGAAATCTTGTTCAAGCCCTGCTGCACCTGTCTCTCGTATACTGAGAGGTTACAAGATTTGAAACCGATTTGAATGTCGTCAACGTAGACAGAATAAAGAATGGCAGGTGGTAGCGAAGCACGAAGCGTGTTCATCTTCACGATGAAGAGCGTACAGCTCAGCACTCCTCCCTGTGGTACACCAGTTTCTTGTGTAAAAGGACGTGACAGTACATTGCCGACTTTTACACGGAATGTGCGATTGGACAAAAGCTTTCTAGAGGTTTAGCATATTACCATGAATGCCCATTTCTGCAAAGTCTCTCAAGATCCCGTATCGCCACGTTGTGTCGTATGCCTTCTCCATATCGAGGAATATGGATAGGAAAAACTGTTTGTGTACAAATGCGTCACGGATGTTTGCTTCAATACGTACAAGGTGATCAGTTGTGGAGTGCCCTTCCCTGAAGCCACACTGATAAGGATCAAGCATTTTTTTCTGTTCAAGGAAACGGATGAGGCGCCGATCTATCATTTTTTCAAATACCTTACACATGCAACTTCTGAGGGCTGTCGGGCGGTAGCTTGCCACTGAGGAAGGATCTTTGCCTTGTTTTAAAATTGGGACCACAATGGCTTCTTTCCATGCAGTCGGAAGGTACCCTGCGTCCCAGAGAGTGTTGAAAAGTGTAAGTAGTGTAACTTGCGTGTCATTGTGTAAGTTTTTCAGCACTTCATACATGATTCTGTCAGATCCCGGTGCAGAGCTCTTGCATGCGCTCAAGGCAGCTCTAAACTCTGCAATACTAAAAGGACGGTTGTATGGTTGATTTTGACGACATTTTCTGTTGAAAGGCTTACGTTATTCTATTTGTTTGTATTTGAGGAAGGATTGCGAATAATTTGTTGAACTTGACACGTTCTCAAAATACTCCCCAAGTAAGTCTGCCTGGTCATGCAGTGTATCGCCCTGTGTGTTTACCAGTGGGAGTGAATATGTTTGGCGCCCTCTGATCCTATTCACCCTGTTCCAGGCTCTGGCCTCATCTCTGAACGAGTTAATACGCGATAGAAACTTCTGCCAACTTTCTCGTCTGGCCTGTCGGCGGGTTCGCCTACCTTGGGATTTTACTTTTTTAAACTTGCTAAGATTCTCCGCAGTGGGAGAAGCGCGTAGCAACCCCCACGCCCTGTTCTAATTTTTACGAGCGATCCTACAATCGTCGTTCCACCACGGGACACGCCGTTTGCACGCCAAGCCATTTACTTCTGATATGCATTTAGATGCGACATCTAATATGAATGCTGTAAAGAACTCGACTGCAGCATCAATTCCTAAGGATGACAGGTCAGCCCATGAGATACTAGTAAGAGATCGAAATTTCTCCCAATCAGCTGTCTCAATCTTCCACCTAGGAGCGTGTGGTGGATATTCGCTTTCTTTCGGTGATCTTAGCAGTATAGGGAAGTGGTCGCTGCCGTAAGGGTTGTCGGTAACTTCCCATTCAAGTTCAGGCAGTACAGACGAGGAGACTATGCTAAGATCTATGGAAGAATAGGTTCTGTTTGCAAGAGAGTAATATGTGTGTTTCTTCTTATTCAACAGATACGCACCAGAAGAAAAAAGGAACTGTTCGACAAGACGTCCTCGCGCATCTATACGAGAGTCGCCCCACAGGTAGTTATGTGCATTGAAATCGCCAAGAACAACATAGGGTTCTGGCAATTCATCTATAAAGGTCAGAAATTCATGTTTGCTTAGTTTATAATGTGGGGGAATATAAAGCGAGGAAATAGTGATAAGTTTGTTTAGCAGAATAACTCGAACCGCCACTGCCTCAAGGGCCGTTCGTAGTTCTAAACGTTGACAGGCTATGCTTTTCTGAATTAAAATTGCAACACCGCCCGATGATGCGACAGCATCATCGCGATCTTAGCGTAAAGTAACATACTGTCGAAGAAATTTTGTGTATTTTGATTTCAAGTGTGTTTCCTGTAAACACAGCACTTTTGGATTGTGTTTATGGATGAGTTCTTGGACATCATCAAGATTCCTAAGTAGACCTCTGACATTCCATTGAATGATTTGTGTATCCATATTTTAAATTAAATTGGTGCTGTGTTTACGGAAACGGAAGGGATGTCTTAGATTACAGAACCCTTTCGAGGCCCTGTAATAGGGGTTTTGCTCTTTTTGAAGCGTTCGAGCGAACCTCGGCGCTCCTTAGGCGTTTGGTGCGCCTTGAGGACAGGTGTAGTGTCCATTGCCTCCTGTGAGACGCCGGACAAGCGCTCTTGCGAGCGAGATGTTTTCTGAGAGAGTCCTGCCCCGGAAGGCAAGACCCCTGCGCCCACCAGCCCGGAGTTTGATGGAGCTCCCTGAGGGATTTGGCTGCGCTGGCCGTTGCCAGCGCTGGAAGGGGCCTCGGAGGTTGGGGCAGCCTCGGCTGCGCCCACCTTCGGGGTCGATGGCCCCGTCTGCTGGGTTGGCGGAGCAGCGCTAGCTGCAACCGCCGTGGGGGCAGATGGCGTAACTGCCGACTCACTGTTTGTGGGTCGGACAGCCGCCGGAGGCCGTTGTGGCGCTGCCCCCTGACGTGCCACTTCGGCAAAGCTTTTCATTGGCAGGTATGCTACCCGCCTGCGTGCCTCCTTGAATGAGATATTTTCTTGCACTTTGATCGTCACTATTTCTTTTTCTTTCTTCCAGGATGGGCACGACCGCGAGTACGCGGCGTGCTCCCCATCACAATTTACACAGTGGAGAGAATTCTCACAAGCTTCAGAGGAGTGTTCATGCGCGCTGCATTTCGCACAAGTTTGGCGGCCTCGGCAGCTCTGCGAACTGTGGCCAAAACGCTGGCACTTGAAACATCGGAGGGGATTTGGCACGTACGGTCTTACGCGGAGCTTGATGTACCCGGCCTCGATTGACTCGGGCAGGACACTTGAATTGAAAGTGAGTATTAGGTGTTTGGTTGCAATTTCTTTACCATCGCGCCTAATCTTAATTCTTTTGACATTTATAATATTCTGTTCGCTGAAGCCCTCCAACAGCTCAGCCTCGGTGAGCTCCAGCAAATCATCGTCCGAGACAACGCCGCGGGAGGTATTCATCGTGCGGTGCGGGGTTACTACTATTTGGGTCTCCCCAAATGATACTAGCTGAGGCAGTTTCTCAAATTGCTTCTGATCGCGGAGCTCCAAGAGGAGGTCACCGCTAGCCATCCTCGACACCTTATATCCTGGTCCAAAAAACTTCGGTAAGAGACTTAGATACAAGGAACGGGGAGATTGTTCGCACTTGTTTGGCTGGTTTTTCTGCGTGGATCACATGAAAACGGGGAAAGTTGTGGACTTGGCGTCTGAAAAACTGAAAGACCTCTTCGGTGCGCCCTCGTTTCTGAGGGCGATCAGGGAGTTTAGGAAAAGCATTTTTCATGAGTACAGTTGGGCTTTCGGCCGCGATGCCGACCACCCACCATGGAGCCCAACAGGGGGACGTGACAGGAGTTCCTGCTAGAGGAACCCTGCCAACGCCAGCCGTACATCGCTGCTATAACCAAATACAGCATAACCAAGGGTGGCTAGCTACACAAGGTTAACCCTTGCCGCCGGGAAACTGAGAAGTGAGGAGAAGTGAAGAGAAGACAGGAAAGATTTAAGAGTGGGAGAGAAAGACGAAGAATGGAGAGGAGGACAGGAAAAGGCGACTGCCGATTTCCCCCGGGTGGGTCAGTCCGGGGGTGCCGTCTACGCGAAGCCGAGGCCAAAGAGGTGTGTTGCCTCCACCGGGGGGCCTTAAAGGTCCGAACACCCAGCGTCGGCTCAACCCCCAGGATCCCCCTTTCCCCGGACACGGCTAAGCCGCGCACGGCTACACGCGGGAGGGTCCAACCCTCGTGTGCTCGGGTACGTGGTGTCGCAACACACCAAACGCCTGCTGACGCAGACGCCCTGCGGGGTGTACAAACAGTGTCGATGAACGGAGCATGTGGCTGGCCAATGCTAGCGGGTTGGTGATGACGTTGACCGAGTGACTTGCTCCAGGCAGGAAGTAAATTTCCAGGAAGGTGTACGGCTCTGTCGCTAGCTAAATTGAACCGCGTTGGCTAAAATGGAACGGAGGGCAGGCCTCGGCGATAGGAACCAATGTATAGGTGAAAGATACATCATTGCACGCACTTACATTACAGTTAATCGTTAGCTCATCTGTCTACCCTAAGAGTCTTCTCTTCCTTGAGGTTTTACCACCCTATGCTCTGGGACCCTTCACTCGAGTTACGTTTCGGTTCATACATATGTATGCATATGTATATGTATACGTATATCATATATATGTATATGTATGTATGTCATACAGTGCATGAGCTCTGTGACTTGAAACACCCAGCATCTTCGTCGTCGTAAGTTAGTATAAAGAATTTCCTTTAGATTAAAATATCAGTTTGTGCCTGTGCTTGTGCATATTGCATTTGTTACGTTTGTTTTCGTGCACCTTATGTGCCAAATTGGTGCGATGATTACCTACTCAGGCCTTTCGATTCCTCCCAGCCGGTATACTTATTTGGTGTGCTTGAATGTGGTCAAGATTTTATATTTTCCAAGTATAGTGGGCACGGGAGAGTAGAGTGGGTACGGGAGAGCAGCTACCATGCGGTCGCTGCTAAGCTCTCCTTTCTGCTTTCTTGTGCAGATTGCTGTTTTCGGCTCATCGTTGTCACCGTCTAGCACGTGTGCTACGTCTACATCTCTATCGAATTTCCTGCTGGATCCACCGCCACAAGCAGCTGACAACAGCCTTGATTATCTGAGCATGGACGACGTCATCATCTTCACGCCGGTATCAAGTGGGACACGGACACTGCCGCCAGCGGCAGCACTGCAGCGCTCAGATTTAAGCAACTGGCATCAGCAAGGCGCTTCCAGTGGGCACGGGAGAGCAGCTACCATGCGGTCGCTGCTAAGCTCTCCTTTCTGCTTTCTTGTGCAGGTTAGTCAGTCCGAATCGCTTTTTTGTAAACGTACAAACAATGTCGGTTTGCTGCTCTTCCCTTGCCCACAAGTGCTGGCTGCCACTCTGAGTGATTGTGTCTCTGTTGCTATGTTGCTCTTACTTTCCGGGGATGTTGAATTAAACCCTGGTCCCCATACTGAAGCTCAACATAAGCACAATGAAGTTATGGCCGCCATAGCTGCTTTGTCGTTAAAATTTGACACGCGACATGCCGAGATGATGAATGCCATAGCTGAACTAAAGGCTAACCAAGAAAACCTTACTGAGACCGTTTCAGACCTTTCCAATAGAGTGACTGTCGTGGAAGCTGCGGTTGAGTCTTTTGAAAATATGCCTTCAGGAAGTGATATTACTACCGCAGTCCATGAAGCAGTTTCAAATGAAAGCGCTGCGCTCGCGTCAAGACTAGACGTTCTGGAGGACCATTCAAGACGCGACAACTTGATCTTCTATGGTATCTCGGACAACGTATCAGAAACGTGGGCTCAATCAGAAGTCCAGATCTATCACTTTCTTAGAAATTGTCTCAACATGACTCCCTCGGAAGCCGCAATCCATAGGGCTCATAGGCTAGGCACATACGTTGTCGGCAAGACACGGCCTGTTATATCTAAGTTTGTGTCTTCCAAGATGAGAGACCATATACTCTCGCAAAAAGCGAAGTTTAAAGCCGATGGTATTTCAGTCGGCGAAGACTTTTGCAAA
This sequence comes from Dermacentor andersoni, assembly GCF_023375885.2. Classification (NCBI taxonomy): domain Eukaryota; kingdom Metazoa; phylum Arthropoda; class Arachnida; order Ixodida; family Ixodidae; genus Dermacentor; species Dermacentor andersoni. Next base: position 60,493,354 of record NC_092821.1, read on the forward strand.
GCCACACGTCAATCGCGGAAAGCACTAAATGACTTTGGCGAGGCCAGCGGCCAGTCTTTTTCTTTGCGACATAACAAACTAATCATAGGTAAAAAATGTTACGTTTATTGCGCAGCTACAGATGAAGTATGAGAGATCGGACCAGCTAGGAGCGCGATTACCCCAACAAACAACAAACCATCGGGCCCACAATCTTCACATTTGGGTGCAGCATAGCTATCTCGTCTTCCAAAGCAAGCAAACTCCTTATCACTTCTTTTTACAAATGTCCGAAGTATCGCCAACAAACGCACATCACTGTCATCACATATCGACGCATGCTCAGCTGATATAGTTGTGCTCACCGAATCATGGCTTTCAGCAAAAATTAAAGATAGTGAAATACTAGACTGTCAAAAAACATATAACTTTTACAGGTACGATCGCGATTTCCGTACGGGCGGAGGTGTACTGATTGCCGTGAGCTCTGCTATCCATTCTTTCACTATCTCCATTGACTCACCATTAGAAATAGTTTGCACTCGTGTGGCTTTTCCCACTGGCGACCTCATCTTTTGCGCGTGTTATAGGTCCCCATCCTCCACTACCAATTTCTGCACTGACCTTCATGATGTCCTTAACAAATTAGTTGTTCGATACCCAAAATCACATTTGTTCTTACTAGGTGATTTCAATTTTCCAAACATAGTGTGGCAAAACGGTGTTCCCTCCCTTAAGCAGTCATCTTCCGAGTGCACCCATTTTTTAGACATCTGCGCTGATTTTAATCTAACTCAGCTGATTCATAAACCCACACGCACTACCAGCACTTCGTCTAATACTTTAGACCTCTTTTTTACAACAGCTTCAGATTTGGTTTCTCCTCCAACATACCTTAAAGGAATAAGTGACCACTCGCTTCTCCACTTAACACTTAAGAAGAAAGTTCGCTCGAAGAACACCGTTAAAACTATATGTGATTACAATGCCGCCGATACCACATCCATCTTAAATGAACTAGAATCATTCATTACTGACTACACAGACAACTTTTTTGAACGAACCGTTGAAGAGAACTGGTCATTGTACAAGAACAAACTGCTAACACTAATGGGTCGCTATGTACCTAAAAGAAAGATTGTTTCGAGTCCTTCCTCACCATGGTTTACTGGAATTCTGCGCCGTCTGCGTAACAAAACGAAACGTATTTTTCATTGCGCCAAAGCAACTAACCTTCCCGAACGCTGGGCAGCATATCATTGCATTCACGCAGAACATATTATCGCTATTACAAATGCAAAAAAGATTTTTTTCGATAACACCCTCCCATCACTTTTACAGTCTAATCCACGTAAATTCTGGAATATTGTTGGTGGCAAAGAAAGCAAAGCAATCCAACTAGCCCGTTCTGACAATGTCGCGATCCCTCTGAACCAGTGCTGTTCCGTTTTGAATGATGTATTTGCTTCCGTTTTTCACAAATGTGCTCCTGCCATTCTACCATCGGTAACTAAATGCTCCTATTTACCAATGAACTCCATTTATATAGATTGGGTCGCCATACAAAAGTTGATTGAAAACCTGAAAATATCTTCTTCATCAGGTGAAGACTCAATTAACTGTAAAATGCTTAAAATTACTGAACCATATTCTTCCATTATGCTTTCGATGCTCTTTTCCCAGTCTCTAGGTTCCTCAGTTCTTCCAAGCGATTGGAAGGTTGGCAAGGTTGTTCCGGTCCCTAAATCAGGTAATACTCATTCCCCCGATAACTATCGTCCTATATCACTGACAAGTATACCATGCAAAATATTGGAGCATATTATACATTCTCATCTTATTGATTTCCTTGAGTCTAATTTCTTCTTTTCGACTGAACAACACGGTTTCAGGAAAACATTTTCATGTGAAACGCAACTCATATGTTTTACTAATGACCTATTTACCCATACTGATATGGGCTTCGATGTAGACTGCGTGTTTTTGGACTTTGCCAAAGCTTTCGACACTGTTTCACATGATCTTCTCATTCTTAAACTTAGCATGCTTAACATTGACCCTAATGTACTAAACTGGATTAAAAGCTTTCTGTCTAATCGAACTCAGTACGTTTCAGCTAATGAATGTTCATCCTCTCGCACTTCCGTAACATCGGGTGTACCACAGGGATCGGTACTGGGACCCCTCCTTTTCCTGATATACATAAACGACCTTCCTAAATGCATTTCCCATTCATCTGTTAGGCTTTTCGCAGATGACTGCGTCATTTATCGCAAAATAACTAGCCCCACTGATTCTTATAAGCTTCAAGACGATCTTAGAAGCATATCCAACTGGTGCGATAAATGGCTCATGCGACTAAACGTTAATAAATGTAAAACAATGCCTGTATCGAGCCGCACTAACACTGACAATACGCGTGTTTACTTACTTCACGATACTTCTCTTGAATCCGTCAACTCGTACAAATACCTAGGTGTCCATATTTCACGTAACTTATCATGGCATACGCACATCAAACACGTCACTAATAACGCTAACCGGGTTCTCGGATACTTGCGTCGAAATTTCTCTGCTGCGTCTATGCCGATAAAGCTTACCCTCTACAAAACATTAGTGCGACCAAAGCTAGAATATGCATCCACCGTATGGGATCCCCATCAAATCACACTGATAAACACTCTAGAATCCATCCAGAATCGCGCAGCACGTTTCATCTTATCTAACTATTCCCGTTACGCCAGCATTACTTCCATGAAAAACACACTTACATTACCGGAGCTTTCATTGCGCCGTAAATGTTTTAGACTGTGTCTTTTCCACAGGCTGTATCACCACAACCCAGTATTAAAGGATCATGTTATTACTCGTCCTTCATACATTTCATCCCGTTTCGATCACGTGTTTAAAGTTGGTGTTCCATATTTTAGAACAAAGATGTGTCATAGTTCTTTTATTCCTAAAACCAGCGCCGACTGGAACGACCTTCCTCCCTCTATCGCTGCCATTTCTGACGTTGGCAATTTCAAGACTGCTGTATTTTCTGCCGTTTTGTAATACCTATTATTGTATAATTATGTACTTATTTTTTCTCACTTACCACTCCTTTCTGTAATGCCTTCGGGCCAGGAAAGTATCCGAAATAAATAAATAAATAAATAAATAAATAAATATAGCACAGATGGTATTTAAAGTCTGATTCTTCCTGAAAGGTTATTGGCTGTGCTTATGTCTGATTGCTGTACGCTGAGTGAATAGGACAGGAATTCGACACCGGGCCTCGAAATTTTTGCAGCGCGATATGGTGTAACGAAAGACATATACTTGAGCAGAACTTCTAGCTGGGCGAGCTGGTTGAGATCAAATGAATACATTTTTGCTCTAACAAGAAAATAAAAACTTAGAACGGCAAGTGGGAAACTCAGCGCTCAAGCTAACGTTTCCTGCTTGCCCTTCTAAGCATTTATTTTCCTGTTAGCGCAAAAATTTCTTCATTAGAGACATATTCGAAAATTGTGAAAGGAGTCGTTCAGAGGCGTATTGATGCCGCCAACAGATACCTCTCTCGATGGATTTTCAAAATACTTGCACCATTCAAGCTGAGTATAAAAACGGCTTTGAACAAAAATGGAAGAATGCATCATAAGATGCAGTCAGTGCCTCGAGACAAACTAAACGCTTAGGCTAACCCGTGGCGCAACTTTTTTCTTCAGAATTAAAGGAGCGCAATTGGATTTCAAGGCGTATACATTCAAGTACACTGAGTGAGAAGTCGCCAAGAAAGCTTATTTATCGTCCTTAACCTTAAGAAGAAAAGGCCTGCAAGGTGGGCTAGAATCTAGCGGCGTATGCTCGACGGCACAGATCAACGCCGCAAACTATTTGGCACAGATAAAGCAAGGAAGGGAAGGAGACGCGAACAACAGTTTCTAAAAACAACCCTATACATGACAGCATTCGGGGAGACGCATTCCGCAGAATAATTTTGCGGAATACAGTCTCAAAGCCGGTCTCCTGAAACATTCGAGCGTTAACGAACTTAAGGCGATGGAGAGTAAACAACGTTTCTTGGCCTGCTGTTGTCCTGATAAATCTATTAATTCGCGCCGACGAGCCATCGGCTCGCGGCCATAGGGCATTTCAGAAAAATGAATTGAACAAACTGTCCACCTAGAGTTACGAGAGCTGTAAACATCGCAATCGTTCTCTGTTATTGGAACAGTCACGAGTATAATACACTTGCCTAAAGTTCATCCTTAAGCCTCCAAATGGCTTTCTGACTTTTAAAACTGATAATTTGCAGCAATATATTGCATTAGAATGCCACAATTCACCGTGGCTATGCATGCGCATCGACTACTATTGCCTCCTTCCGTGTTTATAAGTATTGGATTGCTGCAAAATTTAAGCCAGCAAAGCCACATAAACGAACGTAAACAAACCAACAAGAGCACCTGAAGCCGCATGAACGATAGTGAAACAAATACGTGTACTAACCTTTATTGCAGTGCTAGCTGAGCGATTGCAGCGCCAGAGGTTACTCTATTAGTTTCAGCAGAAAACTCTATGCTATAACCCTCTCGCTGGGTGGGTTGCGGCACGTTCCTGTAGGATGTACCCAGGGGCGTAGCCAGGAGGAGGGGGGGGGGGAGGGGGTCTTATGGTGCTTCATACCCTCCCCCGAAATTTTTTCGTGCTGTCGTGCGCCGCCGACCAAAACAACCCACGGCTCCGGAAATTATGCTGAATTTTGTCTAGAATGTCCTTCTCACGCTCGAAAAGACATTTCAACGTAAACATTGGGAAATCGGGCTGGATTTTGCGGCAACGCCTATGCACTGGAAGTCACATAACGCAAGGGCCCCATCTGAGCACAAAGTTTCAAGGGCGTTCTGATGGCGAGGGGGCTCGTCGTGGCACCTCGCGAACGCTATGGAATCTACGGAGCTTATCTATTTCAATTCTGAAACTTTATGGGTATAAAGTTCACATAAACATTTGATGCGAAAGGTGCATTGACATCTCCAAAGTCGTGCTGTAGATTTTCAACTCCGGGACTTTGTGGGTTTAATGCTGTTACGAACATTTGACGACAAAGGTGCATCGACTTTTCTTAAGTCGTACATCGCATCTTACAACGACACAAGCCAAATCAACACATTATCAGACAAGTTGATAAAGCACGCAGCGAGGTCTGATGAGACGAAGCGTTGTGGTGGTTGATTTGTGCCGTTATGTCACAGAAAAGAAGATCAACATTTTTTTTTTCACCTGCGTCAAAGCATCCATGTCAAGATGTTAAAGCCACCAAAGATAACTACGCTCTTATTCATTTTTCTCCTTTTACTTTTATTCGCGAGGACACATTGAGCTTCTTCAATTTTTTTCTGTTCTCGCTAGCCGCGGGCTGCCGGAACCAGCCAGAGCGCATGCGTGTTTCTCGTCTTGCACTGACCACTGCGCGGTGCACTTCGATGCGCGTTCGTTTTTCACTGGCCGAGTGCATTTTCGCCTGGCGTAGTTTTGGACGCTTTGTGGACAGCAGATGAGAAAAATAAACAGTGCATGGTCGCTCGCCGCCATCACTGCAGGGACTCGGCGGATTGCAACGCGTTCGCTTTGACTTGAATTGAATTTTAGACAATATACAGTTGTCCAGGTGAAGAGGGGTAAAGGTGACACACGTGGTCACCTGACTAGGCCCTAGACACCCTGCATTTACGGAGGCACAGTTTCGACATGGTGATCTACGAAGTACAAACAATTTTTTTTTTTAAGAGAGAGTACAACACTTCACATACAGTAACATACATACGCTGTACATACAAATCAATGTAATAAAAAATGTATAATAACTACAAACATGTTCACTTGACAAAAAAACAAAGCAAGGAATCCTAACTGGATTTCCTAAACACCAATAAAAAATTTTCACATGACAAACAAGTTCACTTGACGAAAAAAAACGAAGGAAAAAAATTCTAACTGGTTTTTACACGATTCAAGAAAAATCTCTTTGCCTGGTTTCGGAAAGCAGGCAAAGAGGAACAGGTTTCCATGATATCAGTGAGAGCAGGATAAAGGTTTAACACATTAGGAGTTTGCCAACTTAATAGCTGTGTTCCGTAATTCGTCCTACTTTTAAACTTGATGATATTGGTTCTCCTAAATTCGTAATGGGATTCATGTTTCGCATACCTCAAGGAGAAGAGTTCTGGATCAATCTTGAAATCTGAAAATGCAAGCTCTCATAATCGCAGTTTATATAGTGATTCAATGTCCAGGATGCCATTCTGCGTAGAATATACAGATGTTGATTCACGTTGTGGTAGGTTTTCAATAAAGCGCACTTTTTTCTGTAATCGATGGAGGCTTTCCATGTTATACCAAGTTGTGGCTCTCCAAACAAGCAGGCAGTAATGTAGTCGCGAATGGATGGATGGATGGATGAAAAACTTTATTAGGGTCCTTTAGGGCGCGCCCTAGCGCGCAGCGGGCCGCTCCCACGTCGGGACAGAGAGGCCGAGCCTCTCCGCTGCGTCGCGGGCCCGTTGGACAGCCCATAACTGTTCTTCGAGGTTGGGGCTGTGTAGGACAGCATCCCAGCGTGAAGAAGTGTTACTTTCATCGCCGCGTAACGCCGGACATCGCCAGAGCATGTGAGGTAAGTTCGCTAAGTCATTGCATAGTGCACATGCATTTGTCGTCTGAATTTCGGGGTACATCTTGTGAAGAAGTAGGGGGTTTAGGTATGCCCCCCGTCTGTAGTCGCGAATGAGCACTATTAAAGTACAGTTGACGTCGTATATAACACGGTAACAGTAAGAAGCGAAACTTATTAGGCTTACCAATACACTTGGGAATATTGAGTTTAATGTAATGAACATGACAAGACCAACGAAGGTTTTCATGAAAGTGAACACCTAAAAATTTAATTTGTGTTACATTTCTAGCAGTCGCGACTCGAATGCCACATCATTATTAATATAAAAAGGTCTGCTAACAGGGATAAAAACAATGTACTTGGTTTTGTAACATTTAATGAGATTCATTTGTAACAAGCAAGTCAGATAGATTCTTAAGCCCTAAGCTTACACGCGGAATTAAAGAACATAAATTGTCACCAGAAAAAAATACATTTGTGTCGTCAGCGTAAAGGATAATTGAAGGGGCTTGTGGGATAGCTACCATGTCATTGATGTATAGAAGGAAGAGAGTAGGTCCTAGGATTGACCCCTAGGGAACCCCAAATTTTATTAGCTCTGAATTGGACTTAGCATTAATAATAACAGTATACTGGGAGCGACCAGAAAGGTAGTTCTGCAATATTTTAAGTGAAGTGCCTCGTATTCCATAATACGGTAGTTTGCTAAGAAGTATGTTGTGCTAAATTGAATCAAGCGCTTTTCTGAAGTCTAGAAAAACACCTAATGTGTACAATTTATTTTCTATGTTGTTAGTAAGTTTATCCTTAATACTGAGCAATGCATATTCCGTTGATTTCTTCCTCTGAAATATGTACTGGCTGGGAGAAATTAAGTGGTGTTTGTTAAGATAGTTAGTAATCCTTGTATTAATCCCTTTTTATACTATTTTGGAAAACAGCGGTAGAACTGACATAGGTCTATAGTTACTAATGGTATTTGCAGCACCGCCTTTAAAAAAACAGCAACTCTTGCCATCTTCATCTTTTCGGGGAAAAACCTGTTGTCAAGATTAGAGTTGTGATATGACAAAGTAGATTAACTAGTAGGTCAGCAATTGCTTTAATTGGTGCTACCTTAATGCCATCAAAATTCCAAGAACAGTTATTTTTGAGACCTAATATTATATTGTTAATCTCTGCAGGAGTAGCTGCATATAAGAAAAGGCTGTGCTGACGATTATATTCTATGTATTTTCCTATATTACTGGGCTTTCCTGCAGGAAAATCTCCAAATGCCCAAAATTGTCTGTTGAACTTATTGGCAAGAGTTTACCACTCAGAACCGATCCTCCAATTGTCATTTGTGCAGGTACATTTTTTTCTGATTTCTGTAGAGGATCTTGGACTGTACGCCACATTTTTTGAAGGTGAAAGGCGATATATTAAAATTTATGAGCGTAGAATTGAATTCTGGGTTTTTCATATCTGCACCTAATTGATTTCTAACCTTTTTATAGTCTCTCAGAACTGTCAAGTCTTTAGACTTTACAAACTTGAAGAAAAGCCTATTTCGTGCCTTGATTCGCTTGAGCAGGTCACGTGTAATCCAAGGCTTCCTTCCTTTAATGCACTTTGCCATTGATACAACTGGGAAAGCGCACTCATATAGCTCTGTTATTTTGTGCAAGAATTTGGCGTATAAAATATTAGGATCTTCGTCACGCTGCGATTGGCTCCAGTCGACAGAGAAGATGAGTCGACGAAAATATTCAATTTTGCTTTGGTTTATAGTGCGGTAACTATTTGGTGGGTAAGTATGTTCGAATATTTGTTTAGTTGACCTTTCCATAAAGCAGAAGGTTGACAAGTGATCACTGACGTCACTCAGGAGTACTCCTGCCTGGTACCACGAATATCACTGTTTGTAAGGCATAGATCAATAAGTGTTTCGCTGGAGCCTGTTATACGAGTAGGCGTTGTGATTATATTAGAAAAGCTGTTGGCCAACATCATATCAACAATTTTATTGACAGAATCTGACTGTTCTTGTAGGTTATTATTAAAATCACTCATTATTACCACAGGTCTACCTTGTAAAGAGAGGTCGCCCAATTCTATATCTAAAAAGTTGAAGAACTCATGAAGAGACGCAGAAGTGGGCCGATAAATTACGCCAAAGATGAATGCATTTGTCTGAATACAAAGTGATTCATAGGAAGGGCTCAAAACTATGCACTGTGGAAGTATTTTGTAAGAAAAACTGTTTTTCATGTACAAAGCTACACCACCCCCTTTTCTGGTTTTCCTAAGCAGCGCCTCACACCTATAACCAGGAAAGCGAACATCATTCGGATCGGTATATCAGGTTTCAGTGAAAGCCAGCGCATCAAATTCGTGGTTCAATGACGAAACAAAATATCCATTTCTTCTTTGTTTCTTAAACTGCATGCTTCCAGATGATAAAATGACAAGCATCCGGATTTTGTACTAGTAACCTTCATACATTTAAGAGAGCTGGCATCGTGATAAGGACTGCTATCCATTTTGAACTGTCATTCCCGGTAGATATACACTATCTTAATAGCACATCATATCATGTTATCAATGTCACTATCATTGCGGATGCGAATCACGTCGGCGCTTTCAGTTTTTCGTGCAAATATGTGGCCATTCTTTTGCCACACAAACCGATAGTTCTTTTCCCTGCCTTTTCCACTTGCTAGCCAAAGAAGGCGTTTGTTGAAAGGTGTCAGGTTGTCCAAACATTTCAGGTTTGGTGCGTCATTCTCAAGGCGCGAGCGATTGCGCATCCACTCTTCCTTAATTAGGACGGATGAAAACCGAGCAAGCAGGATAGGCTTCTTTCCCTTTCGTGCAGGTAGCCTATGAAGTGCATCAAGGTTACGGTTTTCAAGCTGCGGTCGCTGAAGTCTGCATGCAAGATCATTCATATTGGCGAGCAGGTCTTCGTGTGGCTTCGCTGCGAGGCCATGTACTTCCACGTTTTGCCTGCGACTGTACTGTTTCAGCTGATTTAGCTGCAGTTTGACGTCCTTCGTGCTTGTAGACCTTACTGACTCTATGGTCTCGGCCCTACTTTTCAAGGCTGCAATTTCGGAGTTTTGCTTGTCTAACTTAGTTAATATTGTATCATATTTGTCAGAAAGGCGGTGTATCGGTGCTTCAATGTCACGGAGTGTTTTCAATAGTTGTGTCAAATTGTCAAATTTAGCGACGAGGGGAAGCATGAGGGTTATCTTTTCATGTAGCGTTTTCAATCTCTTCTGATTGTTTGGGTCTTCTGTTGGTGTTATGGCTATGCCACATCTTTTTTTTCCCAAGTTCACATGTTGCACAGTTCCAGCTAGATTTTGGTAAGTCACCCCTGGCACGGAAATTGGATGTTTTCATCCCCGAGCATTTCCCTGATGGTACGAGTACTTGCAATCAGTCCATGTTATATACATGCCATCTTCAGGCAACGCACTATGACATGTCAAACACTCTTTTTCTTCAATATCAGACATCACCAAGAAAGCTCTAATAAACAACCTCACTGTGGCAACAATGGACACAATCAGATCTATAGTCCTTACAAGAGAGACGAAAAGTACCACCAACCTGTGAAGAAGTGCAAATATTTTAAGAACGCGTTCAGTCTGCCGTTCACTGCTGCCACTGCATGAATGCCAGCAGAGCCGGACGTGTCCGTCTTTTTGTAACCAGCGTGTGCTCACGTGGCTTGTCCGTAGTTATCGATGCGAAGATCGGCACGATGACTCTTCGGCTGCAGCCAGGCGTGCAGGCGCAGCTGCGACGATACCCCATGGCCTTCGTGATATCACAGTGGCTTGAGTGCAACCGCCCAGGAAAATTTTGTCTCGCCTTTGTAGAATACCGTACAGTATAACAAGGGTTCTCTGTGGACCAAGAGTCTCGCGTTTTCATCGCTATTCTTTCGGTAGCCACATTAAGTGCCCAAAGTAGGTAATCGATTATAGCCAACATGCTTTGCTTGCTTTTTTTTTCATTTCCGAAAGAAAAATAAAATTGCTGCGGCGCAGCAAATTGTCGCATGTTGAAAGTTCAATTTCGTTACTTGTTTTGCAGAACGTAATGGGCCACGGCATGCTTCAGTTGCCGGATACTCTTATTATGTTATTTCGATAGCTGTTATATGTACACTCAAGGCACATTATTGCCGTCGCTGTCGCCCTTATGTTCCGTATAAAACCTAAGGACGATACCATCGGGACCGCCCGCAGCATGCTGTATGTGCGAGTGAAAGCGTAAGGGGACGGCGGTAGCATGTGTGAGCCGACGATGGTGGCTCAGTCTTGCGTGCGCAAGAGAGAAAAGCGGGGATGAAGCGCACCGCCTCCTGGCACGCGCGATATATCAGAGGGAGGGGTGGGAGGGGTGCTGTGATCTGTGAATCTATTGTTACGCAAGATTTTTTTTGCCTTGTTTGACGCATTGTATACAATGCCTTTTTCTTAGATAAGTATATTTATTAGGGGCTTATACGTATGTTTAACTATCTTGTTGCACGGTTTTGTGTATACCTGCAGTGAACTGTTTCCAGTGAAACTTTTTTGCCCTTTATCAAGCTGTATCTTCAAATTTGTATATTCTATTGTATCTTCGCATTTCTAATGCACGAGGGCGAGTGAAATGAAAGTGAGCCAACCCATCCCACGCAATAATGTTTCGGTTCATTATCTGTGGGGCATGCGCGTAACACACAGGCATATCTCATTTACAAAGGTGACATGCCAGTGTGATGATAAATGTTATTTAATGCTTTCATACACTAGGCTGAGTCCGGTTGCGTGACTTACTGGACGCCCCAAACGTTTAACAGCGTGGTGTCATGAGGTTTTTGACAAATGAAAATGTTTCCGAAAAATAAATTAGTCGCCGTATGGTTGCCGTGTACGTTGAACATTGCATTTCGTTGGCCTCTGTCAAACGTTCGAGAAAACAGTTCAAAGGACGTGAACGTTGCAAAGAGGATCCAAGACCGGGCCAAAGCCACCGTTCAATCACCCCAATAAAATTACAAAGGCTCATTAGAGAAGAACCGAGGATAAGCGTCGATAAATTGGCAGGGCGTCTGAACGTCGGTCATGGTGTCATGGTTCGTGTCACACCATAATTCAAGAACACATCGGTTAGCGCTTCTTATGTGCACAATGGATGCCCAAGATCTTGAGCCACCACCAGAACATGCAGAGGTTCGGCGCTGCCTTGACTCCTCTAATCCGGTATCACAACGAAGGTAACGACGTTTTGTCTGCTATTGTGACCGGGGAGGAATCATTGTGCCACTACGAGCCTGAAACACGATGGCAAAGCTTACAGTGGAAACATCAAAATTCACCCCCCCCCCCAAAAAAAAAGGAAAGCAAAGGCGGTCATTTTCGCCGGAAAGGTGTTGTTGACTTTTTCTTCGGTTGTCAGCGGCCATGCTTGATCGAATTTGCTAAGCCTGGAGAGAATATCGATCGTTTCCAATATTGTAAAACGTCGGATCGGTTGCGTGTCCCAATCAAGAACAAATGACGTGGAAAATTGAGGAATGGGGTCATTTTACTTCACGACAATGCCCGTCCCCGCGTCGCTGATGTGGTTAACACAAAACTGGCAAAGTTCAAGTGGGAAACGCTGCAACATCCGCCATACAGCCATGACGTGTCGCCTTCGGACTTCCATATTTCCGAGCATTTAAAAAACACAGCTCAAGGGAAGCAGATTCCTGTCGAATGATGACGCGAAACAGTCTGTTACAGACTTTTTGAAGCAGCTACCCAAGGAGTTTTATCAGACGGGATTCACGCGACTCGTTAGTCAGTGGGACAAACGTCTAAATGCTCATGGATACTACTTTTGAATAAAGTACACCGTTAGTCATGTATTCGTATTGGCTCAGTTTCATTTCACTCGCCCTCGCATATGTTGCACTACTCCTGCTTTCTATATGTGCTCTCTGTTGCGACTATAATTTTGGTGCAATTGCACACAATACACGACCGATGATAGCTGCTCCTGCGCAATACATTCTAGCAAAGGACAGGGTCATTGAGATTTCTCCCTGGTCGTTGCGTTTGTACAAAATGTAAACAAGGTTCTTGGATGGCAGAGAGAGAGATGCGAATGAGAGAAAGGCAGGGAGGTTAACAACGTTTCATTAAAACATTTGTTCTCAACTTGTTCATTTCATGGTATTCATACTTTTTCGTGTCAGGGGCATGCACCGCTTTGCTGGTTTCAAACGAATATAGTCCTAAAGTTCGTGTGGTATTTTCTTTGCGTAATAAATAGGCAGAAAACATAGGAGAGTTTATATAAGTTATTTCGAGCAGGTTTTTTGAGACATACGAGTACATCCTTTTATGAAAAAAATACATATTTTACTTGTCTTGACCGCGCGTAGCATTCAAGAATTCGTTTGCGGCATCTTTGGGAATGGCGATGCAGTTATTAGTAATGTATTTGATCCCTCGACAAATTCCATGAGGAGGAGGCCGAGCCGCCACGTGAGCTCCACCCGAACGGAAGATCTAGCTACGCCATTGCTTGTTTACATGCCCACATTTTGGGCTTTTAAGGAAGACACGATAAGGGGGCTAGGAAAATATAAACGTTTTGTCTGATGTTTCTTCCAAGTTATGAAGTTGTTTTCTTCGATGGTCCTAATGAGTGAATACCGGAATACGTTCTCCCCTCTGCAACGCCTAATTTAAGCGAGGTTATGAGACAGTTACATTCCAAAGAGAAATTCACAAAGAATAAACGGTGCGGGAAGTGACCATAACAGTTTTCATTGACAACACTTCGCCCTAGAATATGAATCTTTGCAGTCCATGCATGCTTCAGTTTGCCTCTGCAATAGAATGGCTTATCGTTTCTTGCTTTTTCGAACACACCTATCCTACCATACCTGGTACAGTGTCGTATGACAACTATGCAATGCCATTATTGTTACACCGTTACTTGGTACATTGGCGACAACGTGATAGTCCCCTCTCTCCTTGAGAGGCGTCATCACATATTGATCGGTACAATAAGCCCAACACGCATACTACATAGCACACAGTCGCATTTATGCCAGTAGGCCTCAGATGTGCTGTGAAAATACGGTGTTAGAAATGTGGAAATACGAGAGATTCTTCAAACCAGCTCCCTTTATCACAATATGTTAGGAAGGGACTTCTCAATACTACAGTGCAGAGCATGAACATTTTGTGAGGATCAGGCTTCTGCCTATTTGTAAATCATGTCGAATAGGTTCATTACCTCTTGAGAACTTCTCTGCACAACACTCGTACTTCTTCATAGGTCTATCATGGTGCTGACAAAAACAGAATAGGTGGGGCGCTGCTGATCAATGGCTTCTGCAAAGCCTAAATGTATCGCACCAATAGGTATTTAAATTATTTTTTCTTTGTGTGCGGTCCAGTTCTCTTAAACTTCAGCATTAGTGTACCTGAAGCATACCCATAGAACTGAAACTGTTCAATCTGAGTACAAATATTAAATGCGTTATATGGGACCTTCACTGATTAGCTAAAGTTAGATCGAAATTTGAACTGCACGCAAGATATGGCTGTAAACTACCTGGTGCATAAGATTTCACATACTGCACTACATATGATCTAAAACGTATGCAAATAATTTTTATAGAATAGCGAAGAACAGCCACATTTGATCTCCTTGGCATCATTATTATATCTCACTGGCGTGGTGCTTAGACGCACTGTGAGAACCACCATGGCTCAGAAGGACACATTGTAATCAGGCGACTGTGCTAACTGGGATTTGAAGCGTTCCTTAGAATTACAAGTACTTTTAGCCATGTGATCATTCATTTATGTGTCAGCAAAAGCCTTGGCTTGTTGGACAGTTGTAAAGGCTCAATGATTTTCTACCTGGAAATACTACAAGCTTCTCTGCTGATAGAAGCTACACAAAAGAGCAACAGAAGCTTGGGCGCCAGCAGAACTTGAGGCCACATGCCAAATTTTTCCTCAAAAGAGATGACAAATATGAACATACTGCTATGATGCAAGGTCATCTCTGGTATGCACTTACAGTACAGGTACTGCGCTCTCTTTATTGCACTAATTATGTTTATCAAAATATGCCTGTGACGATTTGCGAAATTTGGGGCTGGCGAGAAGTTCCACTAGACAAGGCAGCAAGCAGGCATTTAAAGCATTGAGTTTACAGAGTTAAAGACCGGCTAAACACAATTTGTCACCTAGCGTATATCTCGATTCTTTTGTCATTGACTAAAGATTCACGACAGGAGAAGAGCAGCAATGTTTAGTCTATCAACTAAAGGCCAGAAATAGGTTCTGGGGCTGTAGCATAATACGATAACAGAAGGTAATGTTCATCAGCTATGACTCCACACTTGATCAAACAGCTGTCCAGTAGTCTACGCCCGACGCCACAGGGTGCCGTGTCATGACCAAAATGTGCATGAAGACTACTACTAGAGGCGGAAGTTTCAGTAGACGGCAAGGGACGTG
The DNA here is from genome assembly GCF_023375885.2 of Dermacentor andersoni. Classification (NCBI taxonomy): domain Eukaryota; kingdom Metazoa; phylum Arthropoda; class Arachnida; order Ixodida; family Ixodidae; genus Dermacentor; species Dermacentor andersoni. The sequence continues at coordinate 60,508,516 of NC_092821.1, forward strand.
CAGGAATTAATATATTACATATAAGCTGGCATTGTGCACTTTACTGGTAACTAAGCATCCATTACAGCGCAGTCGAAGGTGCTCAAACTCCTTTGCTGCCTCATCCTTTTGACCAGATATTCTTTCACTCGCATGAGAGGAACAGCAAACATGAGTAAAAAAAAGATAAATTTAAACACCTTTTTTTTGTCGTTTCAAAATGGGGTTTAGGAGTTAGTGCATGCAAAGCTGACATGATATAAGGCGTCATTGAGGTTAATTTTTTACCATTTCTTTTCCCCTACTTGAATCGAAAAAAAGCTGATGCCAAATGATGCAGAAGGGGATCGTGTAATTAAGCAATACAGCACAATTCTTAATTATTGGTAAAGAAGTGTTTCCTCCTCCGTAATATATTACCATTGCCTTTGAGAATTTGAGCTGCATCTTAAAAACAAAAGGCAGGCTTTAGGAAATGTGTGCTGAACTAGTATTGTACCTCGCATTGCTGATTCATGATTTCAAACTAAACGCATGCCAATTACGTCTAGATCAGGAAGTTTAGCTGACAAGAGCAAAACATTTTTTTTCCACAGATCGAGCAAAGCAAAGCGGTTGAAATAAACTAAAAAAATAGAGGGCGTGTGTTCTCCGGGAGGGTAGCCATATATACTCTGTGCCAAGTATATCTATTTTTTTACTATTTACGAGAGACGAAGAGCGCACTATAAATTCTAGGAGATCAATTTCTGTACTATATGCTACATATAAGTCGACATAAGAAATATCCCTTTAGAAATCACATACGTCACTTTGCAGATGGCTTGCTAAAAACACGCACAAACGTTGACAACATCATTCTGAGATTAGGCTGCACTTAAAACATGGCGTGGTGCATGTTATGCAGTCAAATTTGCCTAACCACAATTTGTACACAGATGGGTGTCGAAAACGTGTTCTTTCAATCGAAAGGAAAGTAATGTGCGACCGATAATGTTATGCAAACTCTGCTGTGCCGAGCACAGCAGCTCAGTGCAATAACCATTAGGCTGCGATCGCACGCATACCGCACTCACCCTTCCAGGACCATTCAGCGCTTTGAAACATTTGGCGCGTATGTCCCGTGAACGTTTCTCGTCTTCTTCCCTTCGTTCTTCTTACCACTGCTCAGATAACCATATATGTCCCAGAGATGTCCATATAACATTGTGTTGTGGACATTGCGCACATCCTATAGATACCTATATTTCTCCAAACAAGTGTAAAAATAGGTACGACGGATAATATAAGTGCCATCTAGATCACGTTGCTCTAACGTTGAAAGTATATCGCAGCTGCACGTAAGTGACCTCTGATAGATGTTTATTTTAGGGATGCAGGAGGCACACAGACCATCTAAAGGATCCTTCCTGTGCACACTATGACCTGCATGCTGGCAAGTGCCACAGCAGATGTACTAGTGAATACAAATGAAATGCGACGAGTAGCGCACGTGGCCGAATCATAACTGAAAGCACAGAGTGCGGCGTTGCCCTGCCGTGATTATGCGCACGCATGGACATGTGGTTTCGACGGAGAGTGCGGATCTACTTGTACTGTACTTGTACCTGTATTTTGTTTGAAGCTTGTATTCTCACAGTGCCACTGCCCTGCCATTCCTACGTGCAATTAGTGTTAAGGTGGCTATCACTGTTGTAGCTCCTCCAGTGTAATACCTTTTTGGCGCTCTGCAAATTACGATAAGACACTGGCAGCTTTGATGGTTCAGACTAAAGCAAAGCAACAGTCCTTAGGAAACTGGGCGCATGCCAGATATATCATGCTACAGATGCGGCGATGGGGTTGGCCGCCATACCAATTCAACGCCAGGTGGGAATGGCACTACCGCGGCGGGATGAGAAAGCAACATTCGGTAAAATACTGGTGATTACATCTTTTTTTTTTTGAGATACAGGCTTGCCCTTAAGGCATAATTCTTGGAGCGTATATGTATGTTATATATGCGCTGTGAGGCCTGTGTTGTGTATGAATTGAAGCAGTGTTTTGTGGAATCTGTTGTCATGTATCCAGCGGTCATAGCTGGTTGTCACACTGTAGCGGAGGCCGGCTTGCATTAGGAGACGCGAGCGTTCCGATTGGAAAACCGTACATGTCCATATTAGGTCGTATGCATCTGATTCCACCACAGGAACGGAGCAGTATGGACACGTAGCACCCAGTGGTAAATGCGACCAGTTCCACCTTGAGACAATAGCCGGTGTAAGGGCCATTCCGGCCCGAAGCCTCCTAAGCACAACTTCCTCCGCCCTAGTAAGGTGAAGGGGGAGGGAGCAGACACACGGTGGGATAAGAGCGCGTGTGTCCTGCCGGAGAACATTTTTACGGGCTCGCAGCGAGTTGCGGGGTTGGGGCGGGAGGGGAATAGGTGGAGGATCAGGATTAGGAGGGCAGTGTGCCTGCTGGTCAGCAGCAATGTTGTGAGGGTTCGCTGAATGGCCTTCAATCCAGTGTACCTTGACGCAAGTAGCTGTCTTACTATTCATAGTGTGTATTCTCTCGCAGATTTCCATCGTCTTATCAACCTGCTTGAGTTCCTGAATAGCCGTTAAAGAATCAGTGAAAATATCTAGTTGCTTGATGGTAGGCAGCTTAGATGTCGCATCTTGCACAGCGTCGCGGATGGCTTGAAGTTCCATTACTAGAGCGCTGGCTTCCGTAGTTAAATAGCGCTGGTGGCCGCTGATGAAATCATGCGTAGTACTCAGTAATGATGTCCTTGCGCCGTCTGGGAGGATGGCAGCATCCGCATAGACTTTGCAGGTGTTAACGCATGATGCATCGACGATGTTCTGTTCGTCAATAATACCTGTTGTATCGCTGCGTCGGAACTTCGTTGGCTTATTAGTTGTGATGCTGGTGAATTCCCAGGGAGGCATTGGATAGGGCTGATTGTCAATCCGAGAGCCGCGGTGAAAATGAGCATGCAACGCAGCGACAGCCGGAATAAGTTGCTTTTTTATTTCACGTGCTTTTTCACGTTGCAAAATTAGCTCTGCAATTGTGTTGAGCTGGGCATGTTCCTGTAAGGTTGGTATCGGAGTTATGCGGGCCAGCGCTGTGATTGTGCGCATAGCATCGCGATTAATCGTCTCCAACTGTGCCAGCTGTGCCAAAGTCAGCCGTTGAAATTGTGCTTGATATAAAATTCGTGGCTGCAAGACTGCACGCACCAACCGTCGAGCTACGTCAGTACGAGCTCCAGCTGCTTTTGCTGCCATGCGACGAATAAGGTGAAGTGTTTTTGTCGAACTCTGTCTGGTTTTACGGAGCCAGTGTGCACCATTGCCGGATTGGTGAATATCGAGACCCAGTATGCGGGCCTCAGAAGCCTCAGGGATTGTCACTGCGCCGAGTCTAAATGTAAAGGGGTGCTGCGTGATTCTTGTGCGTCCTTTCTTGTTGTCCACCACATCATAGCTTGATTTTTGGGCGGAAATGTCCAATCCTGCTTTCCGAGCGTAGTTGTTCAGCACATCAAGGGCTTCTTGAAGCTGTTGAGTTTGTCTAGATATATCTTTATGCACCGACCACAAAGGGACGTCATCCGCATAGATTAAGAACCTCACATCTGGAATCTGATTTAGTTGCCAGGCTAGAGGTATTAGAGCAACGTTGAAGAGAAGAGGACCCAGAACCGAACGTTGTGGGACTCCTCTGTTCGATGTGAAGTATCCTTCTTGCCTTCCATCTACTCTAATCGCAAATGTGCGATTATCAAGGAATGAGTAGATGAATCTTATCACCCGCGGTGGAAGTCCCAGGTCGATGAGGTTGGATATAATGATTTCATGGTCTATATTGTCATAAGCTTTCGTTATGTCTGTTGCTACTACCGTGCGCACAGCGTGACTGTGTGGAGAAACCTGTAAAACATCGTCTGATAACATAGTAAGTGCGTCTTCAGTTCCCAAGTAAGAACGGAATCCAATTTGAGCAGGATGATATTTATCGTGGCGTTCAAGCCACCAGGAAACTCGTGTGGCCAGCATCTTTTCAGCGAGTTTGCAGACAGTTGAGGTTAGTGAAATTGGGCGTAAAGACTGCAGGCTATTTGGAGACTTTCCTGGTTTCGGAATCGCGACAACAGTTGAATGCTTCCAATCAGGTGGAACGTTTCCAGTCTCCCATACTTTATTAATAGCCTGAAGAAGTGCGTCGAGAGATGCTCCTTCCATGTTCTTGAAAACCTCATAAGGAATACCATCGGGACCAGGTGTTGTTCGTCGCTAAGAAGTTTCAATCGCCGCTATTAGTTCGGCCATGCTGAAAGGGCTGGATATTTCGGATTTGGAGGTTGTGTCAGACTCATCAATTTCGGGGCAGATTATAGGTGACGCTTGATCGTATTTCGGGAAAAACGCTCTAGCAGCGTGTTCTGCAAATTGATGTGGCGAACTCTGCATCGCTAACCTAACGCTCGCTGCAGGGTCAGGTTGCTTATGACCGCGTTCCATTGACCGGAACGTACGCCAAAGTGCTCTGTTTCCAATGCCCGATCCAAGATTCTCGCACTACTCATACGATCGTCGTCGAGAAAGTTGCTTTTCGTGCTGACGCGCCTTCGCCGCTATATGCTTAGCACGTGCACGGCTACGTGGTGCATCGGGATTCCTCGACGCATACAATTCTGCCTGACGTCGCTTTGCCCAAAGTTGCAAAAGGGTGAGGTCCGGTTGAGGTTGTTCCTCGTCAACTGTGGTTACAGTGGTGTTCCTCCGTAGCAGTTCTTGCAAAGCGGGAAGAATTTCTGAGGGCTCTGAGGGTACTTTATCATTCGATGATTCCCGAAACTTATCCTAATGCGTGACTGTTACTCGTCGTCGAATTTTCTTTATGCACGTTCTGTGTAAACCAATCATTATTGGCATATGATCACTGCCCCATGTATCTGGTTCCACCCGCCACTGCAGCATTCCAGGACCCAACCACCACGTGAGGTCTGGAGCGTTTGTTCTAGATACTGCGGGTACAGCACAGGTAGCCACAGCGTGATGGTTCAACAGTGTAAAAGTGGCATCGCTCATGATGTTTTTAACTTGGTATCCTCTTCGGGAGTTGTACTTGTACCCCCATTGTGTATGGGGGGCAATGAAGTCTCCACCCACGAGAATAGGAATTCCCGGGTACGTAGACCGGAGATGGGCTATCCACCCCAAGGTCAAACGTGTGCGCTGCGGTCTTGCGTAGAATGACACTAGAATGACAGGAGTCTTCACTGGTCGTGTCAGGACCCCGACAACTTCTTGAGTACCACTACACCATGGCTCCAGGTCAATCACTGTGTGAGCAATATGCGATGATATGTAAACTGCAGCTTTTCCCGGAGCTGAAGCCATTGTAGTAGCACGTCTATCTCTAACAGATGGGTTATGATACCCATTAAAATTGGATAGGGAGCATAGCTTATTATGCTCTTGAATAAGCAGTGCCCATACATGTAGGGTGAACATCGATGCACTTTCCGCGAGAACCACATGCCCATGCATGTACACAATGACGGGCCGACCGCATGCACTATACGCTATGTTTTGGCCATAGGCTCCCGCTATTCGTATTTCATTTGACCTCGATGGTATATGTGCTGAGGCACATCAATGCTACAGTTACCAGCGTAGTCGGCAAGTAACTGGTGAGCTCGTCTGAAATGTTCTGCTTACTTGTAGAAATGCAAATGTCAAAGTATAACTTGAAACATTCATGAGGTCTTTTCTCATTATATATAGTTATAGCGCTAATCAATATGTGAAAACTGGGCTCACAATACCATGAATATGTAGTTTCATCATTATGAATTGTTAAAAACTGTGCAATGGCTACATGAAAAAGTGAGTTCTGTGAGGACGTGGCAAAGCACAAAAGTGAGACTTTTAGTAACTGACGCCCGGACTGCAGATAAGCCAGCAAGAAAATAACAGTTCATTTCGAGTGCTTTCTTTAAATAGATGAAGCGGTGCCGTTATCTGCGCTCTGGCTGGTCGATACGATAACGGCGCAAGCTTCACCGCTTCGCTGGGACGTCAGCGTACGACGTCACTAATGCGACATTGCATCCCTTCCCACTAATTATCGAAACAATAACGGTGCACTGGATGTCGCTGATGGGAAGCGCGTCTCAAAACCGGTGGTTCTGCAGGAGAAGGCGCAGGCACCTAACTTGATGGTTCGGGTAGAGCAAACGAGGCACTAGCACCACCTGGTGCGATCATGGGTGCTGGGTCCCAAGCATTTCGTACGTGGTCCCGATGTCGTGGACGTGTGCTTCCGTCTGACGTCTGCACCCCGTACATAACGTGACCCCGGCGCCGCAGCAGTCACGCCGCCAACCACTTTGGACCTGAGCGAAAATTCCTGCTATCAACAGAGTCACCGCACTGAAAACTTTGTGGTGGTAGCTACCACATGCATTCCGCATGCATCGCGTCGGGGTGCAGTCTTGCCAGGCTTGACCTCATGTTTCTTCCCAACATGAGCTCTGCAGGGGCTTTGCCTGTCTCCGAGGGGGGTGTGTAATGTTGTTTGAACAAAACCGAGAGACCTGACACGCTAGTGTTCCCCAGCTTTGCTTCTTAAGTGCACATTTCAACTCACACACCATGCGTTCTGCCCTGCCATTACTTGATGGGTGGTAAGGGGCAGAATACATGTATTGGATGCCATTTAGCTTAAGGAACGACTGCATTTCTTGGCTCGTGAATTCTGCACTATTGTCGGACACAATTAAGTCTGGCAGCACGTATATTGCGAACATCTTACGTAGTCGTTCGATCACGAAAGACGAGTGCGCTGACGTCGTTATTTTCACCCCCGCCCAGTTTGAGAAGGCGTCAACGACCACCAAAACCGATGCACCGTCAATGGGCCCCCCAATGTCGCGATGGATTCTGCTTCCCGGCCGCGCCAGTTTTGTCGAAAAATGGGTAGGCACCCTGGGTTCACTTTGCCTATTTTGGTTGACACGCCGTGCAGTGCCGCACACATTCCTCGATCTGCGCGTCCATCCGAGGCAACCAAACGTGGGATCTGGCGATAGCTTTCATGGTCGATGCAGGACGAGCACACGCTTTTGCAACGCTGACGGAACTACCACGCGGTTTACCCAGACCACGCAACCTCTGTGAACACAGTTGATGCTGTCTTGCCTCGTATGCACCATATTCTTGGGGAACCCGCTATTTCGGCCAGCCGTCAACGATCCATTTCATCACCTTTCAAACCTGGTAGTCTTGCGACGTGCATGATGCTATACCCCCGGCAGTGAATGGTTGGTACTCTACGGCTTCCAAGAGTGAGACATCGCCTGGAACCTCCGCGTCTTGATGAAATCCCGGAGCCGGCATACTGCTCAGACAGTCCGCGTTAGCGTGGTCCTGTGTTTTGTGGTACTCGAGTTGGTACTCATACGCTGACAGAATCAAACTTCAACGCAGCATGCGAGGTGACAGAACTTCGGGAATTTGTCCTTTGCTCCGGAATATTTCGTCCGGAATTCCGGAATTATCGTCTGCGAAAATAACAAATCTTCGCCCGCCTAAGTATTGTTGAAAATGACGAACACCAAACACATTTGCACGTAGTTCTGCTCAGCCTTCGTGAGTGTCCCCGATGCGTAGGCATCCGATTGCTCGTTTCCCGAGTTGTCACAGTGACCCAATACTGCGCCTACACCAACTGGGGACGCATCACACGACAGTATCAACGGAGTACTTTCATTAAAATGTACCAGCAAGGACTCTTACGGTATGGACTTCTTTAGGCCTTCGAACGCCACTTGATGCGCCTTATCCCCCTTTTATCCCCCATTTTTATCAAGCAAACGGTTAAGCTTTTCGGCTATTTCGGACCTACCTAGCAAGAGCCGATTGTAAATATTTATCATATCTTAATATACATGTAGCGCTTTCTTTTTGATTGAGGCCGGGGCTCTGTGGATTGCCTTTAATTTGGTATCTTCCGAATAGACGCCATTTTGGTCGATGCAATGGCCCAAGAACCCCAGGTTTCGCTTGAAAAACTCGCATTTGTTTGCATGCACCCTGAGTCCAGCCTTGGCTAGACGGCTAAATACGTCGGTGAGCACGCATTCATGTTCCTCTCCTGTCTCGCTGGCCACAAGAATGTCGTCTAGATATGCGGCTACTTCGGAAAGTCCAGCTAGTATTGTGCCCATGGCCCTTTGGAACAGACCAGGTGCCACAGATACGCCCTACGGCAGCCGATGAACTTAGAGTCTTTGCACCGTGTTTATTGTCAGAAGTTCAGCGCTCTTATCGTCTACCAAAAGTTGCTGATACGCCTGTGCGAGGTCTAACTTCGAGAAAATACGCCCTTTTCCAAGCTTAGCAAAAAGCTCCTTGCTCATCGGTAGGGGGTAGATGTTGCTTCTCACGGCCAGCTTGACGCTGCTTCGATAACCCCCGCAAATCATGAGCGAGCCGTTCTTTTTTCGCACCACCACAATTTGAGTAGCCCACTTTGAATATTGTGTTGGCTCTAACGTTCCCTGCGCCATGAACCTAATCAGTTCGGTCACAACAGCATCCTTCCAGGGAAGTGCACACTTCGGCATCTAAGGAAACGTGGTGAAGCATCGTCGTTCAGCTCGATGTTAATAGGCGGCAATGCCGTGCTAGGCAGAGACCCGCTAAAGGGTTCAGGGAAGCTGGCAGGGAAAACTTCTTGAATCTTACTGATGTGATGAAGGCCCCTTACTTCTATCTGCGATGCCCCTTACCAATCTCGACCAAGCAATATGTTGCCGTCATTGTTGATGACCAGTAACTGCAACTTGCAATTTCTGCCCTTCAACTTTACTGGCACTAAAATTTTTCCTAAAACTTCGAGACCTTGCTTGGTCCAGGTGACTAGCGAGCGTCTGCTTCTTACAGCTTCCCCTGCTTGGCCTTCAATAGCTTTTGTAACTCTTTCTGGCTGGTAATAGACCGCACCTCTCCAGAGTCCACTTCCATTTTCTCCTCCTCGCCGGCAATAACGACATCAACAACCTACCTCGGAATGCCGCTTGTTACTTGACTAATACAAAATAAGTGACTGTGTTCCGTTCCCGCAGCGACAGCATCATCTTCATCAAGGTGATCTTGTTCTTGCCCCTGAGTACCACGACAAGCTATTGCTAAGTGCCCTTTCCACGAGCAGCTGAAACATCTTGAACCGGCCACGCATCGCCCTGTAGTTGATAAAAGAGAAAACAGCGCCACTCAACCTGCTGAGCAGCCCCCACGATACGGTTGCCTTTGCTTTGTTCCGTGCTTCCCTTCATGGCTTGCGCCCCCAACTTCGCGGTTATGTCGTGCTGGACTTCTGTCTCGTGTCGGATTGCACTTATCGGTTTCTGCTTCTTGGCCGTAGTTTGTGCCGGTATTGCGAGCTTTTATGCGGCTTTGAACGTCTGTTCTTTTTTTGCCAACAGCCGTTGACGAACCACCGCATCAGTGATTCTGAAAACGAAACGGCCACGGACCATTTCATCAAGCGGGAACTTGTCCTCGCCGAATCCACAGTTTCCGGCTAATCTGCGCAAAACGGCGACATAGAAACAGATTCCCCAATTTCCTGGTCCCATTTCGAGAACACATACCTCGAAAACAGTACGGATGGCTTTGGCTGGATGTGTTTCTTCATGGTGTTGATGATAACCTTGTGATCCAAATTCGGCGGCCACAGATGTTCGACGAGCGTCGCTGTGAAAGAGTGCATTTCTGGTTCGCAACAGCTAAACAACACAACCCTCTTGCCTGCGTCCGTGATCAACTTGTTGATGGCACAGGACAATACGATGAGCTCTTCTTTCCATGTCGCGCCACCGTTAACATCAAATTTTGCAATTGGGCCTCTCCGCAACATTTCGGGCATTGCACCGGCCCGCACGGGCAAGACCGTGCCTTGTCGACACTGTAGTAACTGATGCCCGGACAGCAGATAAGCCAGTAATAAAAGGAACAGTTTACTGCGAGAGTTATTTATTTAAATAGATTAAGCGCAGCGCCCTCATCTGCGCTCTAGGCGGTCGATACGATAATGGCGCAAGCGTCACTGCTTCGCTGGCACGACAATGCACGACGTCACTAATGCGATATCACAAGACTCACAATGTCGGATCAACGTTGCCTTATATATATATATATATTTACAATTCATAAAGCTTTATTACAAAAACTATTAACACCCAGCGAGGCACATGTACGAATATATTCATTGCAAGCTATAACTGTACACAGAAATTAAAGAACATCGATGAAAACGATTTCTCGATAATTCAACTTTACTGGAACAAAAGCAATGAGAAAAGGCTGTTGACACTAAGAAAATGATTAGCAGTCTGGATGTCACAGTTATATGTAGAAACAATGAAACTGGTGTAATAAGGTAATAATATCCCATATTAATGAATGACCAAAAGTGCATAGCCTGCATGCCAGCGCCTGGTTTTAGTGCCACGAGATTCAAGACGGAAATGCAGCACTTTGTCGCTATCTTTAAAAATGTATATCAGACAAATTCCCCACAAGCATAGATTAAACGTTCATTTTGATAGGTAACGCGCTCGGGCAGTTTTGTGACACCATGAAAGTGCCAAACACATAGCGCTGCCAGATCCTTATAATTAAACACTACAAATGAGAAATATCCCTGGCACTTGAAAAGACTTCCAAAAACCAAACGATAGAAATATGTCTGAAATGAACCACCAGCACGTAGACCTTGGGGTGTTCTTATAAGCACTCCGGAAGGCGAGCAAATGTACCAGAAAAAGCAGTCAGAAGCATAGCTTTAACTTTCAGTAGGCAACCGTACATTTGTGCCTAATATATATGTACTTGGGCCATTGTCAGCCGAACAAAAGTCGATGACACACCATTGAAGCGCATTTCATGCTGCTGGTGTGCGCGAAAATTTACGCTCCACTTGCATCGAGGTGGGCTGGCTAGAATGGGGACGTGGGAAGACAGCGGCGCCGCGGCCATTTCTTAGCGAGGCCCCGCTGCGAGGTCCTGCCACTGGGTGAAAATTCGGCGCTCCCGTCGGGGGCGCCGTCAGTTTCTGAGCTTCAGAGACCACGGCGCTCCGCAAGGTAGCTCTCGTTGCCTATGTAGTGCGGCTCTGTGAAGGTTTTAGAGAAGTACATCAGCTTTTGTACATCATTTGTCCCCTGGACTTTGGCAGTTGCTGCTCCCGCAAAATTAAGAAACAACTTTGGACGATACTGCACTACCTGCCGAAGAAGCAGAAGCGGCAGAAGTTGCGTTAGACCATTTGGACTATGTGGAGCAGCACAACCATGCACTCCTGGTTTATTACGTTGAGGACTACATAGCTCGGAAGAACATCATTTTAACGCATTTCAGTGCATGCAGGAATGCCTGCCTTGTGACAAGAGAAAATGTACTGTACCAATGAAAAGCAGAAGCTCACTAACAGTGGGACATGGTGCATGAGAGGGGGGGGGGGGGGCGGTTCTTCTGTTTCCATCAGTCTGTCTGTACAAGCTTATTCAGACCCCTGAGGACAGACTCACACCTGCATTTAGCACTATACGATTTCGCGCAAAATTGGTCAAGGATTTCTTGCTTCTATCAGCCAATGTGCTATAGATTGGCTACCCGTAGCATTCCACTGTAACAGGATCGGTGGCTAGGTTTTACTATACCACAAGTGTTCGCCTTTTGCTCATAAGATTAAAGCAGTGTGCTACTCACAACAAAGTCAAGAGGGTTAAGCTTTGTGTTCTGTAAGAATGTGATGCTCTGAAATATAATACAACAACAACAATAAACTCGTATTAGGTCATCAGCTTCTTGTACTTTTTAAATTATTTGTTACCACATTGCTAATTCATTGCATTAACTTCTTCCATTTAAGGTACTATTACAATCATAAATATGTGACTAATGTACTGGTCAACGTCCCTGTCTTTCCTTTGCCTTTCTCTCTCTCTCTGTTACTAATGTGCCGAACATACATTCAAACTTGTTACAACGTGCTGCCCTTCCACGGTGATTCTGATGAATTGTGCTTTCGGTAAGGCATAAGCGCGCCAACCCTTCGAAAAGAGGTGGGTGCAAAAGCCCTTACCTACCTGCATCGGCTGCGCGGTCGGCAATCGTGGTTTCCACAGGAAATGAGAGCAGTGCCACACTTCATTAAATTCCGTCAGCGTCTGCAATGCTGAAAAAAATATGCTTGTCAGCATCGAAAGCATTCAAGCCAAAAAACTAAGCACGACCAAAACGTTGGCCCGCCCGGGGGTATGCGGACGCCGCGATAAAATACGGCGCCCCTGCTGGCGTCGCTGTCAGGCGGCAGGAACGCGTTTTGGGGCCATCTTCAAGAGGCCGGTTTTCACACGTCGCCGTTAGGGTCACCCTACTCGAGGCGCGCGCTGCATTGATATTAGTGGGGGCATGAAGTCAAAGATATTCCGAGTTCATGTTTCTTTGTTTCTGTTAGTCTGTCGTAATATATGGGCAAGTTAAACATTACATATCATTCACAGTGTACTAAAAGATATAACTGAAAAAAAAGTGTTTGTGTATCAGAAAAAATAATATAACCGAAACCAAAGCTTTTGGCTTTTAAGACGTAGTGTCCAGCAGTGCGTTTAGAGGTGGCGCGAACTTTCTGCTCATAACCACGTTGCGAAAAGTAAACGAGCTCATAACTGATACTATGGACTTTGTCACTTAAAACTGTATCTTTCCCAAATGAATTGGTTAATTGGTTAATATTTCGCAATTAAGAAACTCATTCTCCCTCTCGTAGCATCTCGAACATGCGCATCGCCATAAAGTGGGAAAAAGTCGGCCGCGCGGAGCTGCTAAAACACATGCATAGAAGATCCACTCAGGGTATTACTGCCTTAGTGCGTTATCTTCCGCAACAGGCGCCCTACAAAACGCTATTTTAACGTACTTTACAAGGTCGATCCAAATAGGTCGCGAAGCTTCGGGCGAAAAGCGGTTCAGTACAGATTGTCATCGACATCAGCAAGGGGGGTTATGGGAGCAGCGATTGAAGCGCGACTATGTTTGGAGGGAACAAACATTGGGAAAGAAAAAAGCTTTTTTTAATTCAAGCGAGACACAGTTAGATTCAATCAACGAAAATAAAATTCCTGGTCAATTTTGTATATTCGGGACGAGATAAGAAAATACAAGCTTATTCAATTTTATTATTATTAATAAATGCATTTGTTTTCGGCGCCCATCGTTACAGGATGTGTTGACGCCACTATCACTCGCAATGCAATGCACGTCTTGAAATGGGCAGAAAGGTGCACTCGTAAAGTTCACCTGTTGACATACGCCCCCGTAAAAGTTTGTGCTTTCTTGCTTGTCGAAGTTTGTCTGAATGTGGTGACGCGGGTAGTTCATCGCTTCTTAATCTGTTCAGTCAAAAGTAGTGAGTTACGACCACCAGATAATTCTATAGTTGTTTTCGGGAGACTGCGCCGGCCGACGAGCTTGGCGTCCGACGATAGGATCAGCATTTTACACCTAAAGCTTTCGTCGGCCTCCAAAGAAAGTATGTTCTTTGCAGGGGTGCGATTTCGACAACCGTACGGCTGGCTTTTCCTGCATCGCTTTCCACGCTGAAAGCTCGAAACGCTCATGAAGTCGAATGGTGGGGCACTTGAATATGTAGCTCCAAAAGCAGGCCAACAAAACAAATTTCGCGCATTCGAAAACAAAATGACCTCACTTCTGCTTTTAACGGACATGGCGTCACATTATTTTTTCTTCCGCCGGAAGTGTTCCCACCACATACAGATGGCGCTAAGCCCCATGGACCGCCGATGGACCGCCATGTTTTGAACGTATGGGCTCCTATGGAAGCTTCGCTACCAGGTGTATTCACCTTGTACTTTCTGCCGCACTTATCGAAGCGTTTTTATTACATGTCATAGAGCAGAAAATTATCATATTTAAATATGCATTGCACTATAAATACCAACTCTTTTTTTTTGCCATAGTAAACGCACGATATAGTTCAGTTGTTAAGCATCGTCGACCTCCCACATGACCTCTGACCTGAATTTAAAATTTTTACTGGTATGTTCGCGTGCACAGCACGCACGGATTCACTGGTTAGTACACTTAAGCTGGTTGCTTGTATTCTCTCAAAACGAGTTTATTGAGCTACGATCCCTCTCAATATTTAACTTGACGTGAAATGACGTGTTTGTGAGCGCAGGTGTGAGCACGAAAGCTAGGTTTCTGTCGGGAGCGATGTGGACCACGTTTGCTTTGAAAAAGGAGCCGGATTCTGCTGCGACTGAGGATGGAAATAGCGGTGAGTCGTTTAACATGCTCGATTCGTTAGGTAATATACCTCTCTTTAACTTACGCGCGGGCACAAATTCACAAACTAGATGGTTCATTACATATCGGCAGTCAGGACCCTGCGTTGCTGTTTCTGAATCAAGCCGGCAACTTCGTTCGTCCGCAAAACCGAATAACCCCTTGGTAACTTGAACTGAAAAAAAAATGAAATTATGGGGTTTTACGTGCCAAAACCACTTGCTGATTATGAGGCACGCCGTAGCGGAGGGCTCCGGAAATTTCGACCACATGCGGTTCTTTAACGTGCGCCTAAGTCTAAGCACACGGGTGTTTTCGCATTTCGCCCCCATCGAAATTCGGCCGCCGTGGCCGGGATTCGATTCCGCGACCTCGTGCTCAGCAGCCCAACATTGAAGTGAAGGTACTGAAGTTAATGTACTATATAGCTGCACACATGAGGACGCGATTCACCCATATTTGGTTCTGGTTCCAAATGTTCTTCTGTTTAGTTTTGTTTACCTTAGAGTATCTATTTTTGCAGCAATGCGTTCTCGCAGAAAAATAATGCATCTGTTCTAATAGCTTCATGCCTTTAATGCAATTTACTTGTGGAACTAGCAGTCTAATCTCTTTTAGTATGAAAATAAGCGAAAAATGTTCTTGTTTGTAATCCCAATAATACTTAAGCTGTTGACACCCATTACATAAGCAGACGTCACTTTTACGAACAGTAGCAATACTTCTTTCATTATTATGTTGCTTAAGCGCCCTAGAGCAAACAGTGTACATTTGCATGTTCTGCAGTCGCAAACCATTACAAATTATAAGTGAGAACTTCTTGCATTTCATATTCAAAAAAAATTACTTTTTTAGTTTCTGATACAGTAAAATTGCTGCTCCAGGCATGCAGTAAGGAGGACGGCACCAGTTCAAAGCAACACACTCCACGCACTAAAGAGGAGTTACGGCCCATTACAACAAGGTCATCGTGTGGACTTTGCCTGCTACCATGAGGTAAGCAACATCGGATTTAGAAATAAATATGCTTAGTATATACTCTATTCTCTTGCTATTCTTGAGAGGTAATTTGTTTGTATAAGATGATATGAACATTTGTTCGAAATTACGGTTAGGCATAATTGGTTCAAACACAGACGCACTATAGCTGAGTTTGGTTAATCTGTGCTGTAATCTTTTTACTGTTTTGCCCAAAAAGAGTGCACCGAGCACATATTCAACACCCATCTACTCCAAGACAAAAGGGCTGGAGCTGAATTCGCAGGGCTTCTACACCATCAACAAAGAAGGGGATGCAGAAGACTTTGGACGAGTTATCAAGTCTACGGAGGACTGTGTCAAACTTAAGAAACAGTCGTCATTCCACCAGCACGAATATTGGTCGAGTTATCGAGGCACCCGAACAAACTCTTTCGAAAATTCTTCGTCTTCAGATACACCTGAAAGCTTTGAACGAGCATGGATAACGCTGTCTAAAGGGGTTCCGTCAGTTTGCCATTCCCCAATAAGCTTCCTGGCCTTGCCGAATTCTATTTGTACGAAGTATTACTTTTTTTTTCTGTGAATGCCAGCTTTTCTATTTTACCAGAATTGTTAGAGGTCATTTTTCTTCCTCATCGAAACATAGAGGTCAACCGATTCGTTGTTCATTCTTAGCACCAGTCACTGTATTGTAGCATAACAAATCTGTAGCAGTATTTTCTAGGGTACGTCGCCATGTCCAATTCCTTTCCTGAAATAGCTAATGTGGCATGGGCCTGTGTCTTGCATTAACCTTTGCATCGTGCGCTATACAGAATTTGACTTTTCCTAATGTTTTTGGCCATCACTGCTTGCAGAGCAGAGTGGCTCTTTTCGTGAACACAAGCTTTCTCATTCCCATATTTAGTTCCTAGTCTCGTTCGGGATTGTTCTCTTCCTTAGATAACCTGGGTTTCTGCGCAAGCTATGGTTAAGTTATTGATTTCATAATCCGTTTTCGCTGCTGTCCCAGTTGGTCGTGGTCGCCGTGTTACGTTTCTCGAATGTGCGGGCCTGGTCAATTGCACTGGGAAGCAATCCCTCGAGGTACGCACCTGCTCCTGCACTCTGCACAGTAACATAGACTCGCAATTTACACGCACCATGATCGGTGCTCCCCATTCCGGCTTTCCTCCTTCAGCCGTGAACAATTGTCCGTGGGACCTTCCTTAGCCCTGATTTGGCGTGAACGAAGACCAGCATACGTGATTACATGGTCCGAAGTGTATGAAGTTGAGAACCACGTGGGTTGAAAGGCCCGCAAAAGTGGCTGCCGGAAGTGATGCCTACAAAACGGACCATGTTCAGATTGAGACAAAGTGGGGCGCCGAGTGTGAGTGACCCATCAGCGGCTCCCAAAAGAACAAAAAGAAACGTATAAGTTAGAGAGGAGGTAACGCTAAATTGCCGGGTAGTCCATGTCGCTGTGTTGACTGCGCCAACAGAATCCTCCATCACCCGATTGCCTCACAACTCAAGTTGTTCCTCTTCAACTGTGACTGTCTGTGCGAACAGGTGGAACACTCTGTCGAACCTACTTGCACTGCTGGTTGTCTCTTGTTATCCCGCCACTATGTGCGACGAGAGCAAGCACTACGGCTGTAGTAGGGCAGCTGTCAGCGTACGCGAATGCTCACCGCTGTCATGTGGGTCTTAGTCAATGTATACTTTATTGTCTGAGCCTGATGCAGTGATTGATTGCAGAGTGTCATTTCGTTTATGGCAATATTTTCTTCTTTATCTGGCGCATCGCTGGTTTTAGACGTGAACGAGCAGTGGAGTACGGCTTCAGAGATGAGAAACAGTAGTTAGAAACGATGGAGTAGATCAAGTGAAGAGAGGTACCTATAAAACCCCCATGCTCTTAACTGTGCTTCGTGGTTCCACAGTTAGTGGTAGCCCGGACTACGAAAGCGAACTTCAATGAATTAAACCCAGGCTCCAGATGACCTCAACTCCCCTCCTACCACCCCTGCAACCAGTCAGGTACTTTCTACGGCTGTTACAGGAACTGCAGCTACCATTACGCTAGCACAGCTATCGCTCACCATTCCCATGTTATGGTTCATACAAGCTGATGGGTTCCGGAGTCATCGCGTCGCGTCGGAGTTTCACAAACATGACCTGCTGCCTGAAGCTTCGCCGCTACAGGAAATGGCCGAGATACGCGACATCCTCGTCCAGCCACATGAGGAAAGGCTATATACGACAGTCAAAGAGGCTCTTCTTCGCCGTCTCGTTCCGCCTGCGAATCGGCGCATTCGGCAGCTCCTGAACGAAGAGGTTACCTTCGAGGTACTTTCACACCATGCTTGATATTTGGTGTGAAGCCTGATTTGATGAGTAGGAACACCTTTTTGCAAGTGATTAACATTTCTAGAGTTTACTCGTCTGCTCTCTGTTACAATGACAGATCTTGTATTTAATAACTGTTCTTAATTTGTGGTCCTAAATTAGTCTCTTGGAAGCATAAAGCAAAGGACCAAATTTATTAAAGGATCTTTTATGTCACTGTAGTTTTTGATAAGTCCACGACAATGCCAGTGTGTATGTCGTATAAAATATTTTGTGGGGATGTGGCCAAAAACAATTAGGTTCCTCGTTTTGAGGGCCCCTGATTGTTTTTTTTTTTTTTCGAGGAAGCTGTGCATTCGCGGTAGGGGGTGAACTGGTACTTGTCTATATGGCCTCTCCCTAGACGCCGGAGCTCCGCCAAACCGTGGGTATGCGTGTATCAGACATCTCCCGTTGGGGCAGAACGCTGGGTGCTGCTAACTGACAGGCCGACGGCCCCTGTATGGCAGGTGGCAGAGCTGCCTGCGCTGTCTCTGTATGAAGAATGGATGGCACTGCCGGAGGCCCGGTAACAGTGGTCTGAGCAGGCGCAAAAGGCTAATGTGGTGCTACGCCCCATTGCACGACATCGACGAAGTTGTTTCTTCCATTGAAGGAGAATGCGTTTGTTAACGGGGTGCGCCTTCTTGCCTTTTTGAATTAAATGTTCGCTTTGGTTTTCAACGTAATGATTTCTTTTCCTTTTTTTTCAAGATGGACAATCCCTGGAGTATTCCGCATGTTCTTCACAGTTTACGCAAAGTGCCACAGCGTCATAGTTTTCGGAATTATGTTCCTTCGAAGCACATTTCGCGCAAGTTTTGCGCCGCCGGCAACTAATCCCTGAGTGTGGGTATGAGCCATAAAATAAGGCCACCATCATCATCGTCATCGTCATCATCTCTGTTTGCCATGGCCGTACCTATGACAGTTGAAGCATCAGCAGGGGTTGGGAATGTAGGGTCTTACATCTATATTCAAGTAGCCTACTTATACTGTTTCAGCGAATGTGTTGCTGTTGAACGTGAGAATCAGGTTTTTTTCTGTCGATGTCCTTGTCCTACCGGATTTTGATCAGTAGAACATCTATGACATTTTAGTCGGTGAGCGCTTCAAGCATTTCTTTTTTTGTTAGGTGTACAACATAAATTTCTTATATAACACCTCGGACAGTGTTGAGGGATCGATTGGATGTGACGGAGACAGGGATGTAGCCAATGGACGCAGTGTTTGAGAGCTTGGAGCATTGTACATTTTCTAGATGTTTGAGCAGCCAATCACCACCGGACATGTTTAAAAGCTTGTAGCCAGGGAGTAAAGCTTCTGTCAAGGACTTAGATACTGTGAATTGAAACAAGATTCTTGCTGGCTTTTATTCCACCTCATTATGTGCTTCATGGTAAATTAGGAATGTTACTTTTCTGAACAAAACCAGCTGCTTCATTCCATCCTCTTTTATAAGAGGGGGGATCATTTTGGGGGAAAGGAGGAGCCATATAAAAGTTGTGTTGTTCGGCCACGGTGCCAGCCACACACCAGGAAGTCCAACGAGGGGACGGAACAGGAACTTGCGAGCATGTCCTGCCCATGCCAGTATTACACCGAGAATATAACCAAATAGGACATAAGCAAGACAGGTTAGCCACACTAGGTTAACCCTTGTGGGGCCAGGAGGAAGAGGACAGAAAAGGGGCCAGGAGGAAGAGGAAAGGAAGAGGCGACTGCCGATTTGCCCCAGAAAGGTCAGTCCTGAGGTCCCGCATACATGAAGCAGAGGCCAAAGAGGTGTGTTGCCTCCACCTAGGGGCCCTAATGGTCCAAACACTCAGCATCGGCTCAACCCCCAGGATCCCCTTTTCACTGGACACGGCAAAGCAACGCACGTGTAGGCGCAGGACGGGCCAACCCTCGCGTGCTCGGGTGTGTGGTGTCGCAACACGCGAAAGGCCTGCTTACGTAGGCGCCCCTGCGGGGATGTTACGTACGAAGTCGCCAGAGGCTTACCGTTTTGTTTAGCCTACATGGATTATCTCGTCGCCAGCAGCGATGTTGAAGCCAGCAAAGCACATCTACGCCAACTTTTCACTCAACTCCGTCATCACAATCTCGTCATCAATGTTAATAAATGTTAGTTCGGGGTTCCAGAGATCGATTTTCTCGGGCATCACGTCACGAATTATAACATCACTCCACTGCTTGACAAAGTTCAGAGCACCGTCGCCTACCAGCTACCAAAGTACACACGTAGCTTGCGACGTTTTCTCGGAATCATCAATTTTTATCACCATTTCATTTTTGCGTGCTCTAAGTTTGTGCAGCCTCTTGAAGCACTTCTTTTCACTTCAAAAGCTGACACTACCACACTTTCTTTGGACACTATCTTTAATGAAGTTTTCGCCGCCGTTAAGGCAGCGCTTGCACAAGCCGCCCTCCTGCATCACCCTTCACAGACCAATCGCACGAGCCTTATGGTGGACGCGCTTCCTCGGAAGCTATGGCAGCCGCTCTTTCTCATTAGAGTAATGTTGCATACGCGCCCATTTCCTTTTTTTCTCGCTACTTGCGCGACACTGAACGCCAATACAGTACTTTCAGGCGGAACTGCTCGCAGCCTACCTCCCAATTAAACATTTCAGGTGCTTCCTTGAACGGCGACAATTTAGAATTCTTACCTACCACAAACCACTTGTTTCCGCTTTTCGTTCCTGCAGTGCCACCCATATTCCTAAGGAGTTCGGGCATCTTGCTTTTATACCCGAATTCACGACTAAAATACGCTACGTCAAAGGCAGTCTTAACAGGGCAGCCGTCGTGCTCAGTGGTATTACCATCCGCGCCACAACAAGTTCTGTCCACCTTTCCTTGTTTTCCACTCGTGGCGGCTCAGGCACCTTACGATAAACTTCCACGACTCTGATCTTCTAGATACCTCCGCTTGGAGCGAGTCAACTTTCCCGACCACGATGTTACACTCTGGCGCGAGGTTTCATGTAACAGTACCCGCATTTATGTTCCTGCTCTTCTTCGCCATGCTGTTTTTGATAGAATGCACTCAATCTGCCATCCATGCGTACGTGCCACGCAACACCTTATCTCCGAACGTTACGTTAGGCGACGCATACACGCTGATATAGACGACTGGGTCCGCACATGTACGGCGTGTAAACGTATCAAGCTGCAACTACACACCAAGTCCCTATTGGTAAAATTTCCTCTCACCAAAACACGTTTTGACACCATTCATTTGGACATCGTTGGCCCTTTCCTATCACGCCCTTGTTATACGTATTTTCTTACGTGTATTAGGTACAAACGGTAGCCTGAAGTAGCTCCAATGCCTTACGCAACGGCTGAGACAGTTGCTCATACTTTTCTGTCTACCTGGATTAGGCGTTTTGGTGTGCCATCAACGGTGACCACTGATCGCGGCATGAAGTGTGAGTCGGCACTTTTCTCGTCTGTAACATCCCTTCTGAGTTTTGCGCAAGTTCGCACAACTGCTTCCCATCCTGCATCCAACGGCATCGTCGAAAGGCTACATCGACAATTGAAAGCTGCACTCGCGGTTCAGCATGAAGGGGAGGATTTGGTATTATGCCTTCAAAATCGTGCTGCTCGCCCGTCGGTCAACACTTCGATCAGAACTCGTCTGCTCTCTAGCTAAGGTGTTTTACAGCGGCAACCTCCGTTTGCCCGGTGACCTCGTCAATGCCATATCTACTTCGAATGTTTTGGAAGCATCTTCTTTCGTCCAGTGTCTATGCATCGTCATGAACAAGCAGCGTCCATCGCCAACTTCTACTCACACGAACAAGGACGGCATTTCCCTGTCCTAAAACCTGCAAACATTCTGACACGTTTTTGTCCGTGTTGACACCCCTCGTCGTTGTCTTCAGCCCCGCTACGACGGTCCTTTCCCCGTGGCGAATTGTTGTGAACACCATTTTACAATCCTGTGCAATGGGCGTGAAGACACACTTGCTATCGCAAGGATAAAACCGCCTCCCATTATCAACCCCCCATCTGAGCGCCTCTTCAAGTAACCACGGCCACTTGTCCGTAAGGGAGGCCAATCTGTGGCAATCGTTTAATGCGACAGCGTTAAGGGCCCCATGTCACAAAAAATCCGGCGTCCGTGTCCGGCGTTCCGTGTCTACCGCTGGACGTCGCTACGGCAAAAATAATTAAGAACTACGCATGCCCAACCACGCAGGCCCTCCATGTGGCGCAAGGAAATTACTAAAATAATTGAATATCTCAAGGTAAAATACGTAGAAAAATAAAGTACGACTTACAACCTGCAGATATGATAGCGTCGGATTGTAATTTCAATGTACGATAAAACATAGTTCCGTTACGCGGAAACTCGGAAACCTTTTTTAACGTGCGAGCGTTTTCCAGCTGTCATTTGAGGTCTGCCTTAGTAAGAGCGGCGTGGACCCCTTAGTTCCTTGCACGCCATCAAAAAGAGAACCTCAAAGCTGGCCTTCGTGCTGAGCGTTCGCCTCCAGCGCTTGCCGGTGAACATAACAGTTACATAAGCTACAGTTGCCGGGAAGCGTGGGAAGCATTCAGGGATTTTTTATTGCTATCGCGTTCCGCTCTTAAAGGCTAAGCTTAAGCGTCCTCCAAATTTTATTCTTCCTCTGGCACGTCACTGGTTTTACACGTAAGCATGTGGTGGCGTACGGCTAAAGATATGAGGAAAAGGAGATAAAAACGGTGAGTAGATCAAGAGATGGGACGTACAACTAATCCCCTGTACTCTTAACGGTTCTTGGTGGTTCAACACATTGTTGTCTCACTTAGTTATCGTCGCAGTGTTATGTTTCTCAGATGTGGGGACCTGGTCAGTTGCATTGGGAAGCAGTCGCTCGAGGTAAGCACCGGCTCCTACACTCCGCCCAGCGACATAGACTCCTTTTCCTCGTTCGTACTTTCCTGTTGCAGCCATGGGTAAATTGTGTTTGTGGCCTTCCTCAGCCGCAATTTGGCATGAACGGAGACCAGCATACAGGCTTGCATAGTAAGAAGTGTATGAAGTTGATAACCACATGGGTGTAAAGGCACGAAAAAGTGGCTGCCTAAGCTGAAGCCCACAAAATCGACTTGTCCATGATGAGACAAAGTGGGGCACCCATTGTGAGCCACACATTAGCGGCTCCCCCCAAAACGGGCAGGTTGTAAATGAGTAACGCTGAAAATTCCGGGCAGTCCATCTCACTGTGTTGGCTGCAGCAGCTGATGCCTGCCTCAGCCGATTGCTTTGCAATGTAAGTCGCATGTCTTGAACGGTGACTGTCCATGCAAACAGGTGGACACGTCGCCCTTATGATGCTGGTTGACGCTGATGACTGGATTGCCATGTAAGGCGACGAAGGTGGGTCATTTACGTGCTAGCGTTAATGAGTTCAGTGTATCTCAACAGGTAAATTCTATTTCTGCTCTTGTACAAAAATGTGCACTGTTTGTCTTGTACCAATAATATCGCACGTCCTGGGGCGCTATAACGTAAAACTATTCCAAACTTTTCTATTCCAATTCTGCTATCAGCCCTCCACGATTGGTCAAAAACATTTTTCGACCACCCCCACTTCACCTGCGTCACGCGACGTCACGAAAACCGCGATACCTCCCCATCTGATATGATGTGTACACACTGATTATGCATGATTTGACAGAAAAAAGGAAAACAGTTACTTCTGATTCGACCCCTTTTCGCCATTAGCCCTCGGCTATTGGTAAAAAGTTTTCGGGCTGCACCCACTTCACCTGCCTTTCACGCGACGTCACAAAACCGCAAGAACTCCCCGCGTCAAAGTGACGTGTACGCGATAAAGATGCATTAATATTCCGAACAAAACTGAATTTTCTTCGGAATAGCCGCAGGCTGCCCCGTCCCGAAAGGAATAGAAGATTGCTGCCGCCGATCGCTCAGATGCTGGCTACTCGCACCTGCCGGAGAGCATGGGTGTATTTGCGTATAATAAACCTTCTTGCGTGGCCGTGTAACGTTTTCTAGCACTTTCGGCACGTTTACCCCCTTATTCTGCCAACTCTTCTTTGCTGAGGGTCCGTTTTAGCGTCATTTTTTAGCTTCCGTTGCATGCCACCGCGATTTTCGACCAGCCACCGCAAGCTAAGTAAGGGAAAGGCGACCAATCGTAGATGCCGGCACCACCCTCTTCATCCGGTTATCGACTTTCAGTGCAGTGGCTCGGCCCCATCGGATGCCTCTCCACTTGAGCGTTCTCCTCGCCTCTTGTCAGCCAATTAGATACGACAAGCCGCTCAGTGTAGGCAATGTTATTCGTTTTTCAAGCAAACAAAAGTGACCTCCTATGAACGAGGAGAGCGTTTGATTGGTCTGTTCAGACAACCCTGCGGGTGACCACCCGGTGCTTGCGTTGGTGGTTACGCAAATTTGACGTCAGGAGATTGGAATAGAAACATATTGGAATAGTTTTACGTTATAGGGCCCCTGTTCACTCAATTGTGGCTTGTTTGTATGGGTGTCAGTAGAGGGTCTTTGGTTTCCTGTCAATTAGAACACACCAACTGCGCTGCAATCAAGGCACTGTGGTATGCCACAACGCCAGCAGGGTGAGCAGAGCGCATGCCATCGTGCGCTACTGGTAAAAAACGGCCATACTAGATTTTGCTTTAAAATATTTTCATTTATGCTTCGTGTTTGAGCAGTGCCATCTGTCTCATTCCTACGTAAGTTCCATGCGCCTCCATTGCTTATTTTCGTACCACTGTAGAACGGACAGTTCCCCTTCTATAAAGCTGATTCTTTATTCTTTGCTAATAACCACACCACAGTGCTAGAGCACGCAGCAGCATCTGAAGGTTAGGCATTATAGGCAATGTGCTTCTATTTCTGCGGTATGGTGCGCTCATCTAGTCACAATGCAGAATGTACGATTAATGCGTGAAAGCTTTGCATTTGCAGGAAATGTCCAAATCACAACGACATTGAACGTCCGTTAGCAGGCCCTTCACTATCATGTTCTAACTGTGCATTTTATAGATGTCAACTAGACGTAGTTAAATGTCTTGAATATTTGGTATTTTGTGTCCAATGGATATTTGTGGTTTGCCAAGGGCGCAGTTACATCATGAGTGGCAAAACTTAATCATGTTTTAACACTTGTTCGGCGGCGCACAAATGCCGACAAAGTTTTGACTGGTGTTGTAGAAGTCGCGGGGCTCTGTTTTCTGTGCTGGGTGCTTTTTCGGTCGCGACGATAGATCGGATTTTTTAAAAGTGCTGCTTTAGACGGTGCATGTAACCGGCAAACGGAGGCCTCAGGGCATCGTCCTCCTTTTAACATTGACCACATGACACAAACATCCGTGCCTACAGTTGCATACACTTGCTGATTGCACCACAATCCCGCGTTTTTCCATTTAATCTGCGTTCTGTATCCATGCACAACCGAACAATCGCCTCTACGGCCGCAGAAGAAAGTGATCGTCTTCAACGCGGTCGTCGACGTGCTCTTTGGGCACCAAAACTTGTCACAAACACTAATGTCGATTTACATAAACACGTTATTCCACCTTGTATCACTGCGTTCTTCGTCATGCTGTTTGTGCCCCACCTTGCACCGCGTCGTCAGAGCCCAAACAGCGCTAGGCGTTGCCTGGGACATGCGGGCGACGTCTTCGATGTTTTGTTGGGGATGGGAACTAGGGTCCTCAACGAAGCTAGGTGCGTTTTGCGCAACCTAGGTAACCCTCGAAGAAAAAGTACCTAAATGAGCAGTTCCCCTTGATGTCGCGCGGACGCGCTGCAGTCAACCGCCAGGATAAGCGTGCGAATGTAAATGCACATCCTGGAGACAGTGCAATATTTAGCCGGGCTGCCGCGGACGTGAAACAGGCTTCAAGGATTCTGCTCCTAATATTAATTATATATATATAAATGGACATACAATAATATAAATAAATAGAGATTTCGAATCAAGACAAGAATCAAGATCATGTTTGTGTATCAACAATGAAAAGAAAAAGGCGAGCGTGGACTGATCCCTGCGATAGCGCAATACTGGGCCGACCCGCAGCGGAGTTGAAGCAGGCTTCAAGCACTCCGCCCCTAATAATAGTAATAATGAGCAATAATAAATGAAATAAATTGTTGAAGAAGGGGAGAGATTGTTCCCCACCTGAATGTAGCACGAAACCACAAAGGAAACCCATGCGGGTTTCTTGAAAAGATACCAAAGCAGGAGTGCTATGCAGGATGTGCCGAGTTCCTTGTTTGCATGAGTTTACCCGCGTTTGTTTGACAGCATTCATATGAATGGAGATAGCATGGAATGCGCAGAAAACAAGCGAGAAACGAAGCCGAGATAATGCAGCGCATGAAAATATCAGCGCACCCTGCGTGGCACACAGCTTCCGCGTTTCAAGCACCGAAGGCTGTGAAATGAAACGCGCCACAGCGCCGCGTGTTGTTATCAACGTATTGTTGCAACTTAAAAATACCGTGACTGCCTGCTCTCTGTCTGTACACTTAGTGTCAGCCACTTGCCTTGCCTTCATAGGGCGCGTCAAGGGCGTGCCTCTTCTTTCGGGCATTATCTTTATATCCTCTGTCGAATGCGAACACGGCACGTGCGGCGCATTCTTGCACCTACGCTTTCCCTAAATTGAGTGGATTCAAACGCAACAAATGAAGTAGCAAATATTTTCTTTTCAAGCTATTTGTATTTCGTTTTGAATGCTATAAATTTCTCGTCACAAACGGAGGTTGTGCTCATTATTAAATTTTGCAATTTTTGCCGCGACTGGCGGCAGTGAGGCGAAAGCTTACAAGCGGATAGATTCTAGAGGGTCGCACGCATGGAAGAGTTCATACGGTGAGCAGTCGCAAGAGGCGCTGCAGTGCTATTCTCGATAAAGTCAGTCATGACAATAAACTGGCCACCCTTCATTATTAGCAGAATGGAAACGCAGCGTTGTGGCATGACTGTTCACCTTCAGTGAGGCCTTCAGTGAGGACTTCAGTGAGGCCATTAAGGCCGCCGCTTTATCTGCTCAAAACGACACTCAAGCCACACAGATGGAAGCCACGGCGGTCGCTAAAGAATGGCGGTGGGGTATTCTAGGTTCTTTAGTGACACAGCACAGAGTAAGGTACCAGTTTATCTGTGCACGCGAAGCCTCCGCAGTACGTTGCGAAGAAGAGCGTTGTGCCCAGCTACACAATTCATCGACTGTGATTGCTTGGGGTCTCTACTCTGGGTATGACCCATCCTGTGTTGTCTGTAATTTTAATTGGCAGAGTTTCTAAAGGTGCAAGGTTTCTAACACCTTGTCTCTCTTGTCTAAAGAGCAACAGCTCAGATTTACTGGGTGATAGCCTGAGTCCGGTGCCCTTAAGGAATGATTCTGTGGTGTCTACCGCTACCCGTAGTGTCTGCTCTAATGCTGCGAGT